>NC_053122.1:32671644-33271644 GCF_010015445.1 Perca fluviatilis | reverse complement strand
ACAAGACACAATGTTTTAATAAAGTATTAAAAAGAAGAAGAAGAAAAATCACTTTGGCTGTAATAATCTATATTTCTCCAAATTCTTAGATATTGATAACAAATGTAATTTATGTAATAATGAACCAGCATCGTTAATTCTTATATTTCATTGAATCCTCAGGTCTCTATACAAACAATAGTTTGTGGTTGTAAAGTTTCATGAGGCTGTGATTATCATGTATCACCTATCATGTGATTAGGTCACAACAGGTAATTTTATACAGTGAGGTCAAGTTTCAGAAAATGGTCTCACAATGAAATGGCTACTAAGGATACTAATCCTCATCACGCAAATCTTTACAATGGGCTCACTGAATCCCCAAGAGTCTCAGCTTTCCAGTCACACCCAATTTATGCAACCCCAAAAGGGTTATGGGCCTAAACCATTTTAGGATAGAACAGAATAAAATAACACATTTATACTGCATAAGAAAAACTGCATGGTTTTGCCCCAAACTGCAGCATAATGCGGGCATGTCTGTAAAGGGGACACTTAAAATTTCATTTCATTTATTATACATTTTTTTAAAGTAACATTTAAAACCAGCAGGTTCCTGTTCTGCAGAAACATAGAACATAAAACACAGTTACAGCATATAAAGACAGAAACACATGTACAGGACATTAGCATGGGCTAGACAGAACAATACAGACAGTGCAAACAGTGCATACAATACATGAACAATCAATGAGTGCAAGTGTAACTGCTGAGAAGGAACAGTTTGTAGGCATATGCCTTTTTGAAACATGTGATGGATGGTAGTATTCTGATGTGATTTGGAATGTCATTCCAAATGTTGGTGTATGTATGAAAAAGGATTTCTGACCATAGTTGTGGGTACCCATAGAACCCATTTTCATTCTAATATCTTGGGTGATATGTCAGGGGTCCCATTTAAAAAAAGGCCTTGCCAGTTTTACCATCGCAAAAAAAAATCCTTATACACTGAAGTGTCTGTGACGGGGAGATTCCGAAAGTAGTTGTCGTTGAATCCGGTTGAATCCAAATATTTATAGTCTATGGTTGAATCGCATAAAATACGTGTGAGCACCCGTAGTACAGCACACGCATGCGCAGTGCGTCGTGTCGCATGTGGATGTTTTTTAGCTCAACACACGTGCATACTGGCTACGACTACTAGCTATACGTACCAGCCTGTGATCGTGTGGCGTTGCAATAGGGTCCAACAAAAAACATGGCGAAGACAGACGTAAGAATAACGTTCCTTTATATTTATTGTAACCAGGCTTCAACGTGCACTAAGTAACGTTACATTGCTAACCGTAAGCTAACAGTTGTTCGGTCGTGTTCTTTTAGCTACAAACTAACTATCGTTAGCTTACAGTTAGGAAGCTGGTTGTAAACAGGGTTCTAAATTAGCACCGTTTACCAGCCAAATGCTGGTGAAATATGCAAGTGGCTGGTAGATTTGCTTCACTCACCATCCAAACCCAATGGTAATCTATTGAATGGCTGGTAATATTTGAACATTCATTAGCCGTTTGGCTGGTAGACGAAAATGTTAATTTTGAAGCCTGGTTGTAAACACACGAGTTCTACCTACAACCACTGTTTCAACTTAGAACTGGACAACCTGTCAGTTTGTTTTAAAGTGGGAGTAACGTGTTTGCATTTAGCTAACGTTAAGTCTTAAATAGTAGTTGATTTGACAAAGGTTAAAGTCGACGATTACAAATAAATAAGCTTATTGTAAACGTGTGGGCATAATACTAAGTAATATATTTTAGTAATTATAGCTATATAGAGGTGAAAGCAGTTGTAACACAGTACACAAGTACATAAAATGTGTTCATTTATCAATTAAAAGTTGCAGTTATTTATCAAGTGAGAATATCATGCTTTCACTGATTTAAGCTTCTCAAATGTGAGGATTTGCTGCTGGTATTTACTACACAAGTATAATTTGACTGTTTTGGGGGTTTGGATGATGATACTTGTTAAGAACTTATTGACAAATTAATCAAAATTGGAAATATTTTTTGCTTGAAGGCAGCCTTTGCTCACAAGAGTATTTTTTTTTTTAAATTTTATTTAGCCTTTATTTATCCAGGTAAGTCGATTGAGAACAAATTCTCAATTGCAACCATGACCTGTCACATTCACACGGTTACACATTCATACCTGGAAGCTGCCCGGTACAACCACAGTCTGATCTGCTGGCCACTGAGCAGCTCCACTGGAGCATTTGCGGCGAAGGGCCTTGCTCAAGGGCACCTCAGTAATGAGGGAGGAACAAGCGCTGCTCTTTCACTTTCCCTACCCAGATTATTTATCCTGTCGGTCTGGGGATTGAACTGGTGACCTCCCAGTCACAAGCTTGCTTCTTTTAGGCCACAACAGGGTCATAATTTGATTTGTGTGTTTGTGTCTCTTTCAGTCGACAAGGCGTAGTAAAAGACTAAGCAAAGTTGTCACCAATGAAGTTGAAGAAAAAGAGGACAATGTTGGCAAGTCATTTCTTTTAAAATCAGTGGGAAATTCCAATGAACATGATTGTTTGGATGTAATAATGACAATAACATTAAGTCATTCAACATATGATTGTTTCAGAAGGACAGACTGAGACTGTCTCTTTAAGCAAACAAATAGTGGTAACAGAGGAGGATGCTCCCAAGAAGGACCAAGATGAACAAGGTACGGCAGACTCATTTCACATGATGTCTGATTTGAACTTCTGAACTGTGCCAGTAACAAAGCTGCCTCTTTAGATTCTCAGATGGACACTGTCATTGAAGTAAAAGGAAGTGCGACCACAGTGGCTGTATCCTGGGACAAGAAGAATGAGGATGGAGAAGTTGAGGATGCAGAAAACAGACCTAATGCAAGTGATCAGATGATGGATAGTGGTAAGGTTGTTTACCAGAATCATAAGTTACTATTGCATCACTTTTTTTCTTTTTCCTCCTTTTTTCTTTTTTTTCCTCCAGTGAAAAATATTCATCATTAACATTGCAGGTGTAAAGTTAGTCTTCATGTTTTGAACCTTAACCCTTGTGTTGTCCTTCGGGTCCCAGTGACCCGAAGGACAACACAAGGATTATGTACTTCCGTTTACTTTGTTGAGAATTGCTCTCTAAACAAGGGTTAATACAGCACCTTAGTTCTTGTTTGTACAGCATTTTGGTCAGCTTAAACTGTGTTTAAATGTGTTCTAGAAATAAACTTTACTTACTTACTTTACAAGAAACAGGGTTTAGAGAGCAATTCTCAACAAAGTAAAGGGAAGTACATAATCCTTGTGTTGTCCTTCGGGTCACTGGGACCCGAAGGACAACACAAGGGTTAAAGATGCTACTAGTTTTGTAAATAGTAGTTATTGCATCTGTTGCAGGCCATATTTTCACTTTAACTTTAAACCGATTCATAACAAACACGCTAAATTACAGCATGCCTTTAATGTAATGAATAACTCTTTTTTTTTTTTTTTTTTTTTTTTTTTTCTAATCAAATGTGTTTCTTGTCATTTAAGTCGAAGGTGTTATGTTAGTCTTTAATTGAATATGAGTCACCCATTGTTAAATCTATCTTAAAGCTCCCATATTGTAAAATGTTGAAATTTCCGTGTCTCTTTTGAATATAAAGCAGGTGGAGGTTCTATATAAATACTGTGAAAGTATCGAAACACTCACTCCAGAGAGAAGTGCACACAGCGAGATCTTTAAGTGAGATCTTTAAAGGTGCAATATGTAATACTGACAGCTAGTGTTTAAAAAAGTTACTGCAGTACAAATTCAAAATACTGTAGAGTGTCGTCTCCCCCAACCCCTCCTCCCCAGACTCGAAGTTCACAGAGGTTGCCAGGCTGAGACCGCAGCATCCACAACAATTAGACGATTGTCTCACATAGCCAGACATTACTTCACAGCACAGCGGAGTAGCTAACGGTAGATGGTGGCTATATTGACGGTCATAAAAGCCTGTGCTCATGCGGAGCTCTGCACCCAACTGACAGACCCACTTTTTCGGCTTAGAATTACAGTAGGAACCGCCAAAAACTCCACAACCTCGCCGTCCTCTCCACACGCCAGACAGGCACACTTACTCGGCTTAGAATTACAATAGGAACCGCTAAAAATATCACTACCTTGCCGACTGAACATACTTCATTGGCTTAGAATTACGGCAACAATCGCTAAGCACACTGCAAACTCACAGTCCTCTCTTCCAGATGTACAGCCCCCCCTCTCGTGGCTTAAAATAACTCACCGTTGTCGGCTCCGGCCGCTGAACTACACTTTTGCTACGTTTACACGTGGTCGGCTATTTTCATAAACTGACATTTCAACCTCTGTTTTCAGAAAAGTGTTCGTTTATATGTACCCGTGTATATTTGCTGTCAATGCCGTCAAGAGCATGCCAAACGTGCAAACAAAGTTTTCCAAAATCTCCACTTTGGCCAGAGTTTTTAGAAATAATCGTTTTCTGCGATTAAAAACGGGGTTTTCGTGTAAATGAGAGGCCAAACCGCAGGAAAATATCTGCGTCTTCCCTTCGTGTAAACGGGGCCTTAGTAAACAGCCATGGGCTGCTTACCTGGTCTTCCGGTAACGTTAGCAGTTAGCAGGGTTAGCATGGCGGCGTTAGCCAGGACTAGCCAGGACCAGTCGGGATCACTTTACTGGGTGTGTCTCAATTGTTTTTGCGAGTAACCAACTCGGGTACTCTAGCTATGTAATTCAATGTAAGTAAACAAATGTTGAAATGACATCAAATGCCCGTCCCTAGTGGCTGTGATAAATTAGCCTGAAGCTAATGCTTACCTGTTCAAGAGGAAGTTAGCCAACGCTTGGGCTCTAAGCTGTCTCCATCTTTCAAATACCTCTCCAATATTTACCCAGACAGGTTTGTTAACGTCTGTGGTCACCCAACTGTTAGAAACATGCCGTTTTTTTGTTTTAGGGCGGGTAGAATCTTTCGCAGTTTATCCCGTTCGTTTGTTTACTGCTTTCATGGCTGTACTAGCATTACATCTGTAGTGCGCTGGGTTTACATTTTTACATGTATATCTGGCAACCCGGCCTGGCTGTCAAACTGGGCAGTTGATAACGACACACAGGCCAAAACGCAAACAGAATTTCCGTCACGGAACGGAAATTTCAAAAGGAGAAAATACTGGCGTTAGCATTGTTGTCAGAAAACGTAGTATTTCAACTTAGCATGTTTCCATAATATTTGATGACGCATTGGGGTCATTTTTGGATTTATTTCAGTAAACATATTACATATTGGACCTTCTAAGCTTAAATCGAGGCTGCAAAAAAAGTGTCGTTGCTGGTTTTCAGTCTTTAAATCCAATAATGACTTATTTTTGCCAGAAGAACTGATCATCTCTTTAGCTGATGCAGTCGGCTCCACAGAGGACACTCCCAGTGAGAGTGTAGAGACAAAGATGGAGCAAGAGATGCAGGAATCTGGAGGTACTGCAAATACGACAACACACACCTGTCTTTTATTGGTGAAATTCTGAGCGGTACCAGTAACAGAGCTTCCTCTTTAGACTCTCAGATGGACATCATGGCTGGAAGTACAGCCACAGTAACTGTAACCTGGGACAAGGAGAATGAGGAGGGAAAGAGCAAAGCTGTTAATAAGGAAGCCAATGGAGGTGAACAGAAGACTGTTGAAAAAACAACAGGTAAGGATGTTTCCAAGAGTTGATGATGACAAGTCAACGATAAAACAGCTGACAGGGCTTGACATTAACTTTTTGAGGCACTTGGACGAGTACATTTACGTTTCACTTGTCCATGCACAAAAGTCACTTGTCCGGGTAAAGATTTATCATTTTATAATTTTTTTTTTTTTGCTAATGCAGAATTCGAACAAACCGTTGAAAGCATCCAAACACTATCAACATTAATAAAATGTAGTCAGGCAATAGGGCATAGTGAACACAGTGGTGCTGTGCAGAGGAAGTCTAAGCCCATACTGTGACAGCTTTCACCTCACCGTTGTCTATGCTGTCTGCGTGGAGTTTTGAAAAGCCTCAATGTCGAGCTCTGAGCTGTGTCAAGTTTCAAGTACTTTCTGTCTTTTGTTCTTTTCACTTGTCCTACTCGCACACAAAAAATCACAACATTTTTCACAGCAGTCCAGACTGCATTACATGGGGATAGTTTTCCTGATTGTGGCACTTAAGCAACACACTTAAAATGTGGAACTCTAAACGTTCAATAAAAATGTGCAGTATGTGCTGTGGCTTTCAAAGTTTTACCAAAATGTACTTGAAAGTGAGTAACACTGCAGCCTTTGGACACTATGAAGTCACTTTATTTAAACCAAAAGCTGTAAAACTTAATAAAAGCTTTCACCTCTTCTATATTTTGATAAAACTTTCATCTAAATTGCTTGTTTACCTGATCTTTGGGTAATGAATTTCAGAGACCCAGATCAATGTGGTAGATTACACTTGATATCTTGACAAAAGAAAAAGTTCATAAAGTCTTAGTGACAGGTCTGTAGAACCAAATAATGAGAAATGCATGCTACACACTGTCTGCCATTTGTACTCCCTTTATTTAGTTCTAACATTTTCTATTTGTTTGCAGTAAAAGGGAAGCGCAAGGCATGTGCTGCTGTTGAGACCTCCCCGTCAAAGAAAACGAAGCGCATCAATGACGGTATAAACTCCAAACACAGCTAAATGCCCTGTTCTGCAACGTGCCTAATATTCTTGCTCTCACACATGTCTGTCTTCTTTTTTTGTTGCAGGTTTCTGTCTTTATGTTGGCAACCTGAACAACTCCAAAACATTTGACGAAATCAAAACTTCCTTAGCAAATTACTTAATGAAACAAAGTCTCCTGGTTCAAGACATCCGATTAGACCGGTCCAAGTGAGTATGCTGTTTAACTTTGGGCAGGAAACCCTTAAGTAGGTGCATTAGATATTGTTTGTTTCATCCACTGATAAGTTTTTGTAGGATTGCTCCTACAAAAAATACTAAATGAACTCAAGAGTAATGTTTTGCTGTTGTAGAAAACATGCATTTGTAGATTTGGCCTCCGAGATGGACTTAACCAAAGGCTTGACGTTAAACGGAGAAATGATGGATGAGAAGCCATTGAGGATCGCCAAAGCAAAGGTCAAAAGTGAAGACACAGTGAAGATTAAAGCTCCAGCGGAGGACAAAAAGGGTAACTAAACTACCTTTTTGTAATCAAATAAGTATATATTTATGTTTATGGGAAACATACATGTGTACAGACAAGGCTAGCAGCAGCAGCGCCGCGTCCGACATGTTTCTGGTGTGTAAAGACATAGAAAACGCCACGCTCACGCCACACAGCTGGTGTGCAGGAGGCCTTACTTGCCATTTTGGATCCAGGTGCAGCGGTAGTGCTTGTGTGTCTAAGGCACCAGAGGGCATTCATTGTTGAGTTTATAAAACTAATGTGCATTTGGGTTTAGGGCTGTGTAATTAATCAAACTTTGATCGCGATTTTGGCTCCTAACAATCACAAAAAAACAATGTAATCGAGAAAAACATATTTTTTTTTTGCACCTTACGTTTTGCAAGTAAACTCTTATTTTGTCTTGTGTTCTGAATTACCGGTACTTTTTTTTAAATTTATTTTTTCTTTCTTTTCTCAAATGTATTTTTCAAAAAAATTCCAAAAGTATAAAGGGAAATTTCACAGTTCAAGGTGTTTTCACTGTTGATTTGGTTTTTAAGTTCAATAAATGCAACATCTTTTCAAAAGTCAACTAACATAATCATTAGGGGTGCATGATTCAGAAAATGTCAAGATTCGATTCAAAATCGATTCTCGATTTTATAAAAAAAAAAAGATTCACAGTATGTACATGTAGTTACTTTTTTCATGTGATTGCAGTAGACATACAATTTGCACACCCCTAGTAATCATGTTAAATAATCGTGATTTCCAAAATGCATTTCTTTCCATAATTGATTTTCGGGTGTGGTTTTTCTTCATTAACTGCTAAAATAATGCATCTATGATGTGATGATCTGGGAATGTAAAACATCACAGAGTCCAAGGAGGTTGGTATAGATTGAATGTCTGACTTGAGGACTGTCTATTGTGTTTTTCACAGCCAAAGATAGCAGATGTTTGTTTCTGAAAAACGTCCCATACACCGCAACAAAAGAAGACATTCTGAAAAGCTTCGGCAAGGCCATCGCCGTTAGGTTTCCTGGTGGAACCGAAGGCCCAAAGAAAGGGTGAGAGGTTAATAAAAACCTGTGTTAACCTGTTATGGTTATTTGAAAATACTCACACTTAGTGGATATTTGTAATTTCTGTATTTTTCAACAGCATTGCTTTTGTGGAGTTTCAAAATAAAGCTACTGCTAAGAAAATACAGCAGCGAAAACAAGAAGTAAAGATCCAAGGCCGGATTTTGATCGTGGACCGTGTCGGAGAAAGAAATGTGCCTGAAGTCCCCAAAGCTAAAGGCGACAAAGACAAGGCAGAAGGTAAACCACTGGACGTGTAGACGTTTACTGTCAAAAGCTGATGTGATACTATAGCTATGAAATGGAATACTTCACCCCCAAAAATGGTCATTTGTATATCAGTAACTCATCTTGTGTTACTTTGGCCAAGTTTAACAGCAGCAACACTATATCACGACTAGGGGTGGGAATCACCAGAGGCCTCACGATACGATATCATCCCGATACTTATGTCACGATACAATATTATTGCGATTTTAAACACATTGCAATATTCTGCGATATATTGCAATTTATTACCTTTCTTCCAACTTCAAATTTTTCCTGGTTTCAAATGATGTCCCCAAAGGAAAATTTTGTCAACATCTGTTTTATCTAAAAATATACATTTCTCTGTCTGTTCATCTCACTTCAATTTTATTGCTGCAAAATGGGATTGTCAAGCAGACAGACTGACTAACACATATATCATAAAAGATAAATACTTGGCGTCTGTGTATCGATACAGTATTGCCACGAAAAATATTGCGATTCTATGCTGTATCGATTTTCTTTTTTTCATTTTTTTTTTCACCCCTAATCACGACACCCTTTTACAAACTCTCACACAACTCGTGCAGTATAATCCAAGTCTCATTCATCCAGTCATGTGCTAGTTATGTCTGTAGTCTATATCGACGACGTTTCATTTCCCGGATTGTTAAGTTGCTGCCGGAAATTTCCCCGGATGTCCCTCATTACGTCCAGATATCCGTCACCGTCCTCTTTCTTTGTGTTGGCGTTCTAAACTCCGGTGGATTTCTGAGGATGATTCTCCTCAGATCTCTGCAGGAAAAATCCAGACAGCTAGCTAGACTATCTGTCGCACGACTAAAACAACTTTTGAATGTACACGTGTTCCACCAAAACAAGTTCCTTCCCGAGGCTATTTTGCAGCGGCACCATGGCTCCGTCCAAGACGATTGTGATTGGTTTAAAGAAATGCCAACAAACCAGAGCACGTTTTTCTCTCATCCCGTAATGTCGTGTGACATTAGACCCTCCTCCGCAGCGCTGTGGAGGAAGTTCTGGCAATGCGAGACTATATGCTCAGTACTTCCCAAACATTTTCATTTTTGCTATAACCTTATTTAAAACACGCAATAACAGCACAGGCACATTACAAGAATTCAAGGTAATGGTGAGTAATAGATATACAAATGATAATTTTTATGGGTGAAGTATTCCATTAAATTATGTATGTTTTTATTTTTTTAAATCTGAACATCAATTAATTACATCTGGACTGAGCGATTTACCTGTGCTGACAAAAGATTTCTTTTCTTTCTCACAGCTGCAGCTCCTCCTCCAAATGAGAGCTTATTTGTGAGCAATTTGCCTTTCAATGTGAATGAAAAAAACCTCAAGAAAGTTTTTCAGAAAGCTGTTAAAATCCAAGTACCAAAAAAGCAAGGCAAATCAATAGGGTAAGCACATGTACACTCACTGGCCACTTTTTTTTTTTTTTTTTCCCCCAATGAAAAAAGTATTTGAATAATCTCAAAAAACCACCCTCTGCAGGTTTGCGTTTGTGGAGTTTGCAGCGGTGGCAGATGCTGAAAAGGCCTTGCAGTCATCCCAAAACCTGAAAATCTTACAAAAGGAGATCAGGGTGGAATTCTCCAAAAAGCGAGCACAGTCGGAGAAGGCAAAAGGTGTGTGGGATTGTTCGTGCGTTACCTGTCGTCTAATAGGCTGCTTTATTTATTGATATTAGATAGGAAAACATTGATTTCATGCGTTTCAAGTCAGTTTGAGTAATGAAAACAGTAATACCACAATTGTCTCCCCTCCAGTCCTATCTAAAACCCTGATCGTGATGGGCCTTGCCGAGAAGACGACTGCAGAGACTCTGAAAGGGGCTTTTGAAGGGGCTTTCAGTGCAAGAGTCGCTGTAGATAAAGAGACCGGAGTTTCAAAAAGGTGGGTAGCCTAAAGTAATCTTTTTATTGTCATAATTGTAATAAGTAGGGGTGGAAATCGCACGTTTTGTCACGATACGATATATAGATTCTTTGGACAACGATACGATATTTACTGATCTCACAAAGTCTGCCACGATACGATTTCAATTGGATTCAATTCAGGGCCCTGTGACCTTCTTTTTTGTTTTGACACTATGACATTAGCTCACCATTCCCATAGATGGTGCTGCGTTGAATTCACGCTGATGCATGGGCCCTCTTGTCATAATCGGAAGAAGAACGAGTGCAGCGGAGTTAGTTTAGTCGGCGCAGACAATGGCAAACTTCACAGAATTATTCAACCTGCTCCATCCTCATTGAAGGCGAGAGTTTTGGGCACATTTCGGCTTTTATAACCTCGAGGGAAAGACTGAACTTCATAGGAATCATGCTATATGCAGGCCTTGCCAAGCGAAAGTAAAGTATTTTGGAAACACCACAAACCTCACATGGTACGCCATCTCCCAGAGATTAACATTAAAGACGTGGACGAACAACAACCTAAAGTAGCGTGCCAGTCAACCAATACACTCTATTTCAGTGCTCTAAACTCCCACCGTTGCGTCTTCTCAACTGCCGGAGACATTGTAACCGCACAGCGGAGCATGCTCGCTCCAAAACACATAGACCTGTTTCTTCAAAAGAATGTACAGATTCCAGCCAGTGGTGGACTATGAACTGGTTACACACACACACACACACACACACACACACACACACACACACACACACACACACACACACACACACACACACACACACTGCTTGAGCCCAACAGTTAGCGTTTGATTTTGACACACACACACCTAAATGTGTATCCATTATGTGATTCTGACACATCACAAAAGTTCTGTTGAATGGACTGTTGCCACAGTTCTAAAAAGAAAGGGCCTAATTTTAAGAAGTTGAATGTGCCCAGTCAAGTTCACGTTTCAACAGTCAACCTGGTAGCTGAAGTACTCCTTAAACCACATTTAGCAGTATTTTTTGTTTGATCGGAGCACTTTCAAGCTCTTTTTATTTAACAGTTTTGTACTTGAATGAAATGTATTTGAAAGCTGGCCAACTTTTGCAGTTTTTAGTTGCAAAAGTTTTTGTTTGTGTATGTATGTATGTATGTATGTATGTATGTATGTATGTATGTATGTATGTATACACAAACAAAAACTTTTGCAACTAAAAACTGCAAAAGTATATATAAAAAGTCCTATCCAACTACATTTAGTTTGTTGTGTTTCTTTTAAATTGTATCTCTACTGCAATCACATGGGAAAAGTAACTACATTTACATACTGTGAATTGTGTTTTTTTTTTTTTTTTTTTTTTAACAGAGAATTGTTTTTGAATTGAAAATCGATATTGAACCGAAACGTGAGGCTAAAAATCGGAATCGAATCGTGAAATTTTCTGAATGGTACACCCCTAATATACAACTTGGAAAAACTGCTTTGAGTTTTAGTAGACCTGACTCAGGGAACAAAATACAACACTTTCTTAAAATCAACTCACTTGTGCCTTTTTGGACTTTATAGAAATCTGATTTTGGACCTCCAGACTTCTGCTTGTAATTGCTTTACATAGTTGTATTTCTTTTGCGTCCTGATTGTCCTGATCTGTTTTCCAAATTGTTTTTGCATTTCGGAGAGAGCTTTGGTGTCTTTCTATGTTCTTATGATGGTGTTTGTTTTTGTGTTTTGGTTTTTTTTTTTTTTTGTAAATCGCTGTCATTGAAAATGAGGGCTGCCCCTCAATGATCTCTCGAGTATAAATAAAGGTTGGATGAATGAATGAAAAAATATTACAGATTATAGTGGGAATTTCAAAATAAAGGCGCATCTTAAAGATATGTATCGATATACCTCACACTGACTTGTCTCACGTTGTAATGTTCTCAGGTTTGGTTTCGTGGACTTTGAGAGTGAAGACAATTGCAAAGCTGTCAAAAAAGCCATGGAGGACTGTGAGATCGATGGCAGCAAAGTGACTGTGGCTTATGCAAAAGCCAAGGGTGTAAAAGGTCCACGATGGCCCGCCAAGCCCCCACTGGCGCCCAGTGGACCGCCTGCAGGTCAGAAGGCCGGCAGAGGCCGTCGTAAAGCCAAAGGTGAGTTCAACTGGCGTAATGAAGTCTCATCATAGTTGTGTTTTTCCTAAGTGTTCGACATAGATTACAATCTCATTTCCGTGTAAACCGTGATTTTATGCTTCTGCGTTAAATCGATGCCGTGGCTACGTACATAGGTACGTGGAGACACTGACCCTACGCCGTAGCCTGACTTGCACCTCTTGAAAAATGTAACAACACGTTGCATTCCCCCTACTCATTTCCTGGTTCTCCTTCTCCGTAAACAACATGAAATCAGGGAGAGGGTTAACTTTTCCTGTTACAGATTTCCCACCGTGGTCCGAAAGCACAGGGGAGACACTTTGTTTCTCCGCCTAGACTCTAGAGTAGCTACTCGCTCCGAAGCTAATCACGGTCACTCTCTCACTCGCTCTACCACACACTCCCCACGTACACACACACGCCCTGCTATTCCCTTAAAGAGATCAACGCACACACCAACACACAAGTGGAGTTTCCGCAGAACCATCAATCACGCTTAAGTTTCAAGCTGCGCCAATCAGTGTTTTTGTTTTTGTACATTAACAATGTATTAAATGGCTACTAGTAATGTGAAAGGGGTACGCTTGTATTGGTGAACACAGAATGATAAGTCTATATCGACGACGTTTCATTTCCGGGATTGTTCAGGTGCTGTCGGAAATTCCGCCGGATGTCCCGTCACCTTCCTCTTCCTTTGTGTTAGCATTCTAACCTCCGGTGGATTTGTGAGGACTATGGTTAACTGCTCCTCAGATCTCTGCAGGGTAAATCCAGACAGCTAGCTAGACTATCTGTCCAATCTGAGTTTTCTGTTGCACGACTAAAACAACTTTTAAACGTACACGTTCCGTCAAAACAAGTTCCTTCCTGAGGCTATTTTGCAGCGACTAAAGAAATCTAAGTTGACTAAGACCAAAACGACCGATTAGTCGACTAATCGACTAAGAGGGAGCAGCCCTAGAGTGTACTGTTTACTTTGGTCCTTGACTGGTTTGGGTTGATGGTTTTTCAGTAAAAATAAAACTGATTTTATTTTTCAGGTAAAGGACGTGGAGCCGGCACGCCACAGGATGCTGTTAAAGAAGTGGACAAGTTATAAGAATATATGTAGAAATGTTCTCCCTGTTTTATTAACAGACCTACAAGCGTGTACGAGCTCAAGAGTTTGAGTTTGGCTGAATGGGGGTGTGGAAATGTGTACAGTTGTTCTAGTCCTACATGATTGTAGGATATGTAGAGATGTTCCAATACCTTTTTTTTTTTTTTTTTTTTTTCTTTTCTTTCATTCCCTATTCCGATACCTGAACTTGCGAATTGGCCGATATCAAGTACCGATCAGATGTTGTATGGCCTGGCTCGGGTTAAACCCTTTGTAAAACATGAAAAATCCATTCAGTGAATGAATGCCATAGAACTTATTTAAGTATCTAGTTTGACAGTCAGTCATAACAGAAAACAAACATAAATCAACTACTTAGTTGTTTTTTTCGGGGGCTAAATATGTGATCTTGGATCCTTGCATAGACTAGCTTACTCACTGATACCAGCATTTTAGGCAGTATTGGAAGCTTTCCCCATATTGGTATCGGAACAACTCTACATGTGACACCTTGTCATTTTTATTTTAAAGTCATATTTTGTACTTTAATCTATGAACTTCATAACTATTATGAAAACGTATGAAAGCACCCTGACTTGTTATCACATGTTAGTTTTGTGATGTGAAAAGTTGATTTCAGATTGAACCCTTTTTATGTGATGATAAATATATTTTCAAACCACAGCAGCTGTGTCTTGAGTTCTGTTGTTAACATCTGCGATGAAGACCCAAAAGGGGTTATCTCAGGACACAGCTGAACCCTCAGCCAAGTCTTTTTATTCTGCCACTGGTCAGAAATTTAAAAACCCGGCTCACATCTAAACATGCCATTTTCGATAATCCATAATGACTAAATGTTGCATCATTGCATGGAGAGGCAGGGTAATAATAAGTTCATTACTCCACCGGTCCTTGCACAAGACGCTCGAGCTGGCAGTTCTCCGATTTTCAACTTCAGCCCGCACACTGAACTCTAGCGAACTGACCTCACATCCTGTCCCGTCCCCCGTCCCCCCCCCAACCCCACTTCCTTGTGAATGGACCGGTTTGGGACGGTCCCGTGCAGCGGCGCAGCGTGGATCCGTGTTGTGTCAGCGCGCGCCTTCACACACACACACACACGTTGGAGCCGCGCGGTGCTGCACGGGGCACGCGAGCAAACTCTTGAATGCAACACTTCCCTCGCCTGGCTATGTAACGTCTCGTGCATCGATAGAGAAGAGAACTAAGTTGAAGTAAGTTGTTAACGGGCACTAGTTAGCGCTTATTTTCCACGGTATTTTTTTTTTAATTTATTTATTTATTTTTTTTAATCCATGGCTGTCTTATATGTGAAGGTAAGTAAGGCGCGTCGCCACAGTTCAGCAGGGACTTGCTAAACCGTTCTAAGACTTTTTAAATGATTCAAGCTGCGTCTGAAAATGGCTCCTCGTTCACTATTTGGTGCAGTTAGCTCCAGTGTTGAAACTGTGTCGAAATGTTTGTTTCCTACTCGGATAGGAAACTTCTAGGTTCCACCGTTTTCGCGTTTAAAACGTGTTGCTACCAACCAGAGGCAAGTAGCACAGGACGTTATTGTTCAATGTCTATAAAAAACTATCACTTCTTGGACGTTATGTTTTATTGTTCTATAACGTTGAATTATGTCTTTAAATCTTTACAAATCCAAATGAAGTGAAATGAACGAACCATTGATTGCAGAAGTACTCGCTCAGTAAAGGCGTGACCTGAGTCTGTGTAGACAAGTTTGCACATCTGGAAGTTCTTGTATAAGCGTGTAGTATAAAGTGCTGTCAAGTTGCAACTGGGACCCTGCCATAAATTCTGGATTGAATAGAAATCAGGGCTCGACTTTGGCTGCTTCTAGGACTGCAACATAGTTGTTTTGAAGCCAGCTCCGTGTAGCTTTGGCTTTATGTTTGGGGTCTTTGTCCAGCTGGAAAATAAATCTGATCCAAAGTCCCGGTTGGCTTGCAGAGTGCAGCAGGGTTTCAAGCAGGATTTCTCTGTATTGTTGCTGCATGTATTTGACTGTCTTGTAAGGCTGCCTCGTCGAGCCTTCCAGGACCTGCTGCAGAGAAACATCAGCCCTGCGTGATGCTGCCAGCCTCCAGCTTTTCTCTATCCGGCCATAGAAAGAAGCGGTAACACTTTACTTGAAGGTATCGACATAATCGTGACACGACAGTCATAACTGACATGACACTGTTATGAACGTGTCATAATCGTTTATGACTTCTGTCATTGTCATTCGGTTTTTGTCATGACAAGTTGACATTGTTTGGGTTGTCTTGATTATGACAACTTGACATTAATCAAAGTGACATTACCAGAAGTTGTCTTGGTCATGACAAGTTGACATGACATTTGTTTGGGATGTCTTTGTAATAATAACTTAAAAAAAAAAAAAATAAAATTTTTAATTTTTTCACAAAAAAAAAAAACTTCTTATTCAATTTCAATTCAATTTTATTTATAGTTTCAAATCATAACAAGAGTTATCTCAAGCCACTTTACAGATATAGTAGGTCTAGACCACACTATAATTTACAAAGACCCAACAATTCCAGTAATTTCCCCCAAGAGCAAGCATTCAGTGTGACAGTGGCGAGGAAAAACTCCCTCTCAGGAAGAAACCTGGGACAGACCCAGGCTCAGTGACTAGAAGTAGTAGTAGTAGTTGTAGTAGTTCATGGCATAGCAGGGCACTGCAGGGCATAGGCGCCGATACCATGGGTGTCACAGGACGTAGCAGAGCACTGCAGGGCGTAGTAGGACGCAGCAGGACGTAGCAGGGCACTGCAGAGCGTAGCAGGTGTAATGTCACTTTGATTAATGTCAACTTGTCATAAGACAAAAGCCTAATGACAGAAGTCATAAACGATTGTTACTGTTTATGACACGTTCATGACAGTGTAATGTCATAGTTATGACAGTGTCATGTCACGATTATGTCGATACCTTCAAATAAAGTGTTACCAAAGAAAGTTGTTTCTTACGTTTGTACCTAATCTGGATCAAATAGTTTTCCCTTTAAAACCTATTAAAGTAATATATTTTCTGTTGATGAGGCATCAAAAATATTAATCTGGATGTAAAATTGTAATTTAAGTGTTTGCCACAAAAGTACATTTACTCAAGTACTGTACTTAAGTACAAAGTTGCTGAGGTACTTGTACTTTACTTGAATCTTTTCTTTTCATGCCACTTTCTACTTCTACTCCGCTACATTTCAGAGAGAATATTGTACTTTTTACTCCACTACATTCATCTGACAGCTTTAGTTACTAGTTACTTTACAGTACTTAACAATATAACGGCTTACGAGTCCAGCCAAAATGATTAGACCATTAAACACACAACTGTTTGGATCGTTTCCAGTTTATAAAATGTGAGGATTTTTCTGCATTGAGTACTTTTACTTTTAATACTTCAAGTACATTTTCCTGATAATACTTTCATACTTTTACTTAAGTAACATTTTCAATGCTGAATACTTCTACCATCACTAGACCTCCTACATGATGGTGCTTATTGAGAGGTGAGGTCCTATAAACTGTGAATCAAACATTATTGTAGGTGTGACTTTTATTGAACATATTAAACATGTGTATGCATGGTGCAAAGGTTTCCATGGATTAGAGCCTATCCAGCACTGGATTATTGCCTAACACCACACCACATCACACTAATCGTTAAATAACTTCACTTTTTGTCAGTAAAGTTGTCAATAAAAAAAAAAAAAGTCTGGAGTGCGCCGAAGTGCTCTTTGGAAGGGAACACAAACTTTAAAAAAAAGGAGAAAGGTCCAATGCACTCTTCTTGCAAAAAGTTAAAAAGCCTTTATTTAGATGGCTATTTCGTATGGAAATTGTTATTACATTAAAAATAGAGCTGGGTAACAACCCACACGTAGCTCTTCTTGAAGTTTGCGCTTCTTATGAATATAATGTCTTCTATTTCTGTAGCCAGAGGTTTAGTTTAGTTTTTTATTTATCTCGAACAATCAACATACTAAAGCAGGGGTCTTCAATGTGTTTTAAGCCAAGGACCCATTAACTGAAATAGAGATAGAGCTGGGACCCCCTATTACATATATTTTATAAAATGAAGTTGCATATTAAACTGGGCCTACAATAACTTGTAGGGCGGCCTAAAGCCTTTATACATACCGTCTTTTTTTTTTTTTTTTTACATAGAATACTAAGTTATTCAAATGGCCTAATAATTGTTGCCATGATTTTATAAATCATGTTTTAATGTTAAACATATATGTGGCACACATCTGTGGATGGCCTTAGTGACTACTTTACCTATAGGCCAGTAAACAGTGGGGATTTATATTTGTATAATATAATATGTTGGATTTTTGTTAAGGTGCTCATATTATGCTCATTTTCAAGTTCATAATTGTATTAAGAGGTTGTTCCAGAATAGGTTTATGTGGTTTAATTTTCAAAAAACACCATATTTTTGATGCAGCTCCTCTTTTCACCCTGTGTGTTGAGCTCTCTGTTTTAGCTAGAGAGTGAGGCATCTCACTTCTGTTCCATCTTTGTTGGGAGTTGCACATGCGCAGTACACTGCTAGCTTGTCAGTTGCAGAGTATGAGGGCGTGCCACGCTAGCAGCTAGGCGAGCATTATAACGTGAGCTACAAAGTGACGAGCGTTTGTCTCTGAAGTAAAGGCTGGACTACAGTAGAGCTGTTTGGAGCAGTTTGTGAACAGTGTTTTCTGTTGGAGATGGTAAGTCCCTTTGGGGTGGACTTTGGGCTTTTTCACTTTGTAAACCCATAACGTGCACACCAAGATATGTAACACAATAAAGTAAAGGGAAAAAGCCAAAAAGCATAATATGAGCACTTTAAGACTTTTGAAAATTTGGAAAAACTTTCAAAAATTAACAATACTTCGGAGGCCCCCCTGCATTAACTCTGAGGACCCCCTGTTGAAAATCTGTTCTAAAGTAATACACCTGAACTTAAAATGTAAGTAAAGTAAGAACTTCCTATATTAAAACAGTTTTGTGCCATAACTGCATCCATATAAACCTAATATAAAGGCTTTTTAACTTTTTGCATGAAGAGTACCTTGGACCTTTCTTTTTTTTTTTTTTTTTTTTTAAGAGTTGTCGATCAGTATGTTGACAGGTTAGTGTGTTGTGAAGCTCAGTTGAAGTCCTACGGATTGGACATGTGAATGCCCTCAATACAATCCAGCCAAAATGAGGCAGTACTTCATCTTGGCTAATCTTCCAGGAAAACGTGAGTCAACAGTATCAAGATGAGAGAAAACCACAGTGAAGGTAGCTGTTTTCTTCCTATCCCCAGAGGCTTGGGAGACTTTTATGAGGTAGGCGGGTAGGTGTTGCAGGTTGTTACTTGCAAGAGAACTTTCTCTCCTTAGACAGCTCATTGTTTACCAAGTAGATAAGGATTTCCCCTAATTATGTTTCTATGTTTAGCGCTATACAAACACATTCCACTTGTGTTTGTCTCCAGTTAGGAATATTGACTTGTATTGTATAATAGAAAGTAAATTAATAACTGACTCTCTTCCTTGTTTGGGCTTTTTTATTTGCTTCAGAAGTCATAAAAACTGAATCCTTGAACGCCCTCGACTGGGATTAGAGTTGCAACATCTCTGCTGATCAGACAGAGTCGATCTTCTATAAGAAGAAAGCTTCAGCGAGTAAAGCAGCTGTTGGAAACAGATAGTAAATAAAGTGCTCTCTTCTGTCTTACACTTTGCAGTTGTTGCACTTCAGACAGAATGAAGACGAGAGAGGTGAAGATTATAAACCAGGGTCTGGAGGATGAGATGGTAAATATCACTTCCCATTTTAATGCTGCTTCTAGAATTGTCTTTTCTATTGAACAATGCACCATCGAATGCTAACTTTTTATGTTGTAGAAGAACCGTTTGGTGTGTGAGTTTCCATTGGTTCGCTGGATACAAGCGTAATGACACGTTTGGAGGGAAATGAGCAGTGTCAATCACAAACGATGACAATTTGAGATTTGTAACATGTTGCATTTAAAAGAACATTAGTCATTTGTACATGTTTCTGTGTGGATTCAAATTAATGTAGCATTCAATTTGAAAAAAAGTGCCTTCATCATTTCAAGTGTTAATTGTTAAAAAAAAAAAAAAAAGAAGTAAATTGTTGTTTTTTAAAAAATAAAACTCAAGTGATCTGGAGTGATAGTTGAAATGTATAGTCCTGTTTTCAGAGAAGACATTTTGACATATCACAGTAGGAACATCACAGGTGTAAATATTAAAATGAATGATGGCTGAATTCATGTTTAGCTGCTTTCACCTTACTAGGACACAGGTAGGAACAGAACTCAAACAGATTGTTAATGTTTAATGTAATTAGTAACTAGGGGTCGACCGATACTGGTTTTTCCGGTTATTAGTCCTTAATGAAACCGATAACTGATATGCATTTACTGCACAGTAAAAATGAAAATATTTATAATCCCAAAATTAAAATTTTGGGATTTTACAAACTCCAACACAAAAGTTTGTTTTAATGTTTTAAGCAATCATTTAATAAAACTGAAACTTTAAACATAATACAAGTCAAAAAAGGAATAAAATAAAAACTAAAATAGCTTCCTGAAGTATTAACATGTTAGTTTGTTTGCAGGTGTTGCAGATCTGTAGCGGAGCCAAGTAGCGCACTTTTTTTAATGAATTAACTTTATTGGTCACCTGTAAAAGAAAACACTGATAAGGATAATCTCCAACCTGACAAATGTAGGCCCCGATAGTTAGACAGGCCGATGATTGGTCGATCCCTTTTGGTAACACCTGTGCTTTTCCTACTATGACCAGTCAAAAGGTGTGTTAACGTTGGTGTGTGCGCGTGCAGGAGGTGTGGGGTTACCAACCCTGCCTGTGGAAGATGATCCTGGTGGGTGTGGGTGCTGTGTGCTCGGGGGGTCTCCTGCTGCTGCTGCTCTACTGGCTGCCTGAGTGGGGCGTTAAGGTCACCTGCACATGCACCTCGCTGAGGGACGCGCACACACTGCTGCTCAGGACCACGGTAGGAAAAGACTCATACAACTCTTTCTCTGTACGTTCTTTTTTTATTCATACTATACAAAGAAAACAATGAATGCCTACCATACACTAGAAGACTTTAAAAAGACTAAGGCTACAGTTACACCGCTACGTTTTGGTTTTTAAGCAGAGTTTTGAGCCAAAAGCAATCTCTATGCACAGCAAGTATATTTCAGCTCCAGTAGAATAAGTAATCTCTTCTGGTATACTGGGCATAAACAGGAGGCAGCATTTATACGTTAGTAGCTTAGGCCCTGTTTTACATCGCGAGTGAAAACGTAAAAATATTTTATCAGAAGTGCCTTTTGTTTAGACGGCGACGGCGTTTTTGGGGCTTAAAAACACAAAAAAGTGAAACCACCCTCCAGAGTGGAAATCTTAAAAACGCTCCACCGTCGCGTTCCCGTCTAAAAGGTAAAAACGCAGAAGTCTGCAAAGAGTCTGCAGCCTCTATTGTTGTGGTGGCTGGCGACCCACCCCATATTTCGTTACATAAATCAAAATATAGAGTGATTACTCGCCCATGGCCGCTCGGCCGTTGGGTATCCACAGCCTGCCTGTACTTTGTCCGGATGGCTTTCAGCTTTGATGATATCTGACTTTTACAGATAGTGTCTTTCTCGTGTGGATACTGCTGAAGAAATTCGGTCCATATGTCTATATGTTTTTGCTGGCAGGACTCCCAGTCCACGCCCTGTTTTGGTTTGGCGCTACTAGGGAGAGAAGTAGAAGGAAGGTTCTACGCAGGTGCGCGGACTACCACCTAGCCGCCTGGTGTGCATACTACATTGAATTTCACACACTTTTGCGTCACCACACAGATTTCCCCCCTTTGCGTTTTCTCTTCAGATCGTTTCCGTCTAAACGTAGCCTAAGTCTCAGAGACCGATGAGACACAATCAGGCGGTGAAACGTCCGTGTCCGTTTGCGGCCGTTGAGACTGCATCACAACCCCGCAGATTCCAAACCAAAACGGGTCAGAAGTGTTTTCAAATTTCTCCGGTTTAGGGGATCTGAAATGCCAGAGCCGTGTGAATGCGAGGTGTAAACGTTGAAAAAGATATTCATTTTTAAACCGAAACGTAGCAATGTAAATGTAGCCTGAAGTCTCACACCATTTCACATTTAAAGACAATCTGTCATAATGTGAGTTTTTTTTTATCACAGACTAAAGAATTTTACTACCAAGACTTCAACCTTACTATAATATCAAACACGTGAGTTTTATCACCTTACACCAGACCATTGAGACGACGGGAGCGCGCCCCAATTCTAGCAAGACTCTCGTGATTTCATTCAGATATCGGAAGTTTGTCTGCGCCAACGGAAAGTAAATTCAGCATTTGTGAATGAGGCCATTGCTTTGTTCCCCTGCTAAAACAAAGAAAACAAACACAAAATTAGACTTACTATAACTTTATGTGTGTGTGTGAGTGTGTGTGTGTGTGTGTGTGTGTGTGTGTGTGTGAATCTATTTCTTCTTTCACAGAATTGTGAGTTCACTCTTGTGCTGCTGCTCACACATCATTCTGACACATGTTACATTCTTTGGCACACATACTGGATTACACTGCAAATGATAAATTCAGTGTCGACTCAACAGCCAAGGACAAAAATTAAATTCTTTATATTGTTAAACAGGATGAGTTCAGGCAGTGGTTTCGAGCCAAAGTACATGTGATTTCGGCTCCAGGGAAGAAGCCCTTAGACAGCCTGGACCTGCAGTCCACGGCTCAGCTGCCCAATGGAGACGGAGACCACGGCATCAGTGCTGTGCACCAGGAGCATCATGGGAAATGTGCCCATAGACAGCCTGTTCAGGTGCGTCAGTGGCAAACAGTTTCACCTTTTTTCATCATGTGTTGCGCTTCTGAAGCTGATTCAAGATTAATGTTCTATCGTAAATCACTGATCTGAGTACTTGATTGGTTTTAAAGCTATAGTGCGTGACTATTTTATATTAATGAACTAATGAATTTGCATTCAAGCCATTGCCAACTGAGTTGATACAAAGCTAATTAAGCCTATCAGCTCCACAAAACTCTCTCTGTATTTCTCAGTATGGCTATGTTTACTAAATGGTGTAGTCCGGCGACTTTCGCGCGCAGCAGCTTTGAGTGAAGCGTTTTACGTCAACACTGAGAAAGGACAACAGCAGCGTTCAGCTTCGGAGACGGAGAGCACTGTTGCAACAGGTGAAGGCGTGGCTGAAAACCCAAACAAGCGCCCACGACATGTTTCAATCAGCGATTGTACTGCTAAGAAAAGACCTACACGTTCAGAAGGAGGACTAAAATCCAAAAAAGAAAGTGACAGACGGACCGACCGCATTTGTATTGTATAGAAATTACAATCTTAATTACCTCTTCTCAAGGGTCCATCATGTTTTGTTTTTTTTATCCTCCGTGTCCTCCTTGATTTGACAGGATAAACGCTACTAGCAACTGCATGGAGGAGGGGTGGGGGTGGTGTGCGATCAAGGAAGGCTTGTATCATGTGGATGCTCCAACAGTGTTGTTGTCATTACTTGGAATTCCCCATGTGTGCGACAAAAACTACGCACTATAGCTTTAAATATATGCATTTAAGTTTTAGAGTCTAGCCCACTGATTGGCTGGTCTCTGTCCGTAAAGTTGTTACGCAGTCAATATGTGACCACCTTTTCCCCCTTTTAGATCCACTACTTCACCCACCACAGCACTAAATACTACTGGAATGATGTGATGCAGAACTTTGAATTGCATAAGTAAGAGTCCCACTGAAACACAATGTTATTGTACAGTATTTGGATGATGAGATGCTGACATTTATGCAGTTAATGAACTCCACTTTGTTATTGAATACTTGATACAGTATGTATATCTTTTGCTCTGTACACATTTCTTTTTGGCACTTACATGTGGCTCTTTGTAGTTTGGCTTATTTGAGGCTTATGTGCTTCTACGTGATTCTTGCTGTTCTGAGTTTGTACCTTCATGGTTGAATGCACTTATTGGAAGTCACTTTGGATAAAAGCGTCAGCTAAAAGAAATGAAATGTAATGCACAGTATAAATGGATGTGTGTGACTTTTCTAGAGGCTTGGAGGATTTGAAGGTGAGCTGTGCAAGCATCCACTCCTCCCACAGCTCCGGGCTTTCTAAAACCCTGCAGGACTACAGGTACACACATGCACACATATTTCATGTTTTCTCGTTTACTAATTAAAAAAAAAAAAGTCTCAATTTTTATTATTAACTGTAGAGGAAGCATGAGAATATGCACTTCCCCACAGGCGTGTGATCAAAACGAAGTTACAAATGGCTTCAAATTCATTTTTTTTTTTTATCAGGAGGTTGTTTTTCGGGGAGAATGAGATTGCTGTAAGAGTGCCGTCTATATTCAAGCTCCTCATAAAGGAAGTGAGTTTAGAGCTCTTTGTGTAATATCACGTCTGGCACTTCTTTTAGCACACTGTTATCAGAAATGCTAATCTCTCTCTTCCTCCATCAGGTGTTGAATCCTTTCTACATCTTCCAGCTCTTCAGTGTTGTTCTGTGGAGTGCTGAGGACTACTACTATTATGCTACCGCCATAGTTTTCATGTCTGTGATTTCAATAGCTACCTCACTGTATACCATTAAAAAGGTGAGTCATACAGTAATAGCAGTTTCGGGGGGAAATGCCCTTAATAATCCTACTCCATAATAATCTTTCCTGAGAAGTCTGTGCTCAGCATCTTCTCCATTTGTGTGAAAGTTGTGCGTTTCAGGAAGTATGTACTTTGAGAT
Source organism: Perca fluviatilis (assembly GCF_010015445.1). Classification (NCBI taxonomy): domain Eukaryota; kingdom Metazoa; phylum Chordata; class Actinopteri; order Perciformes; family Percidae; genus Perca; species Perca fluviatilis. The sequence goes on along the minus strand of NC_053122.1, from coordinate 33,247,112 downwards.
ACAGTGTTCATTTTATTCCAGCAATATGTGATGCTGCATGACATGGTGGCAACACACAGCGTGGTCCGTGTCTCAGTGTGCAGAGGAAATAAAGGTATGTTTTACGTTCTGGCTATTAAGCTGCATTCATATTGCCTGGGTTGGCTGTCAGACGGTGCTGGTCAGGTCTTCAAAATCACCATCACAATTAGTTACGGCATTCCGACAGCACATGGTTTCCTTCCCGACTCTCCCAGTCTGTCCTTAAAGTGATGGTTCGGAGTAATTCACCCTATTAGTCCTTGTCGAGGAGTAGCAGAGTAAGAGTTATCGTTAGTATCTCGTAAATTACCCCACTAATAATGCCGAATGATACCAAACGTTTACTAGTACAATTTATGCACTCATAAACGATGGATTGGAAAGGTGTAGTACACCAGAAGTTTATGTAAATAACTCTTGCCTGCTGGCTTCTGCTCTCTGCTTTGTTGTTGTACTGCGTAAGACTAGTGTGTTAGGGCCGCTCATACATAACACCGAAAAGAGATGCAACAAAAATATTTATTAATTTAACTTTTTTTTTAAGTAAGTGCTGTAGTATAACTAGCAGGAGACAAGTAATAATTGAGGTAAGTTTGGAGACATTACCTTATTTAATCATTGAATTAATAAATATTTTTGTTGTAACTCTTTTCGGTGTAGTAATTTGTAGACGGCCCTAAGCACTCGTCTAACTGCATGTAGCAGCAGCAACAGAGAGCTGAGGAGAGCAGGCAAGTGTTCATAAACTTCTGGTGTACTTACAAACTTTCCAATCCATCGTTTTATGAGAGCATAACCTATTTGTACTACTTGTAGACGTTTGGTATCATTTCGGGCATTATTGGTGGGGTAACTTACAAGATACAAACGTGGGTCCATTAGCCCCTGCGCTAAGCTATTCAGCTGATAACGCTACTCTAGCTAACTCTCCCAATGTTAGACCCAGGTGAAAAAAGCTTCTGGGGGGGTGTTTGGCTCGAGGTCATGGTGCAAAGGACCCTAGGGTGAATTACTCCGAACCATCACTTTAACTTCCGTTTTTGTAATCTCTGACGCAAGTAAGCCACACCCACATCAGCCTGGGGTAGGCCAAAACAGCCAGTAGAAAAAAAGACTGTGCCTTGACAAAGCAAATATGTGTTTGCTGCTAATGTTCAAAATGTCGAGTACAGCCCCTTTAAACTGGATATAGTTGTGTGTATAAGTCCTATTATTTTTCTGTAATATGTTAACCCCATGATTGATCTCTAATAGCACCCAGCAGAGAGAGAGAGAGTGTATGATCTCATTTCCCTAATGTTGCTCCTAGATATTGAACAGGCCATGTCAACAGATCTCGTGCCCGGTGATGTCATCATTATTCCAGCGAATGGGATGATCATGCCCTGCGACGCTGTGCTCATCTGTGGGACCTGCATCATAAATGAGAGCATGCTGACAGGTCGTATTCCCTTGTACTTAACGGTTTGATTTCCTAAAAAGAATCTTAACCCGATGTGTACTTGGTAGCTTTTCCTGGAGCTTTTCACCTCGAGGTCTTCATCAGCAGATGGGATTTTCTCAGTTTTCATGAAGTTTTCCAGTCGAACGTCCTGGGAAAACCTAATAAATGGACTTTGAGTTAAGATTTTTTTTTTGTCAAACTACTAATTTCCAAAGTTCATCTTAACTGTCTTGTTATTATTTTTCAGACCCACAAGAGAGAACTGGCCCTCATTTTGTTATTGTCTTGTACTCATCATGACAAAAGTGATTTACCACTATTCTTAAAGAAATATATGCTGCCCAGCTTGTACTATTGACTCATGTTACTGGTGTAGCTGCTGTCGAGTCAAGTTTAATTACATATCCAATTTCATACGACGGCGGAAACTCAATGTGCCTTAAAATAAAAGCAAGCAAGAAAAAGTACACATAACATATAAGATAAGATAAGGAGGTATTACATGTATGGAAACTTATAAGATACGATAAAAACAAGATAAAGTAGTATTACAATAAAAATGGAATAAAATAAGTAGGTATTATCATTATTTAAAAAAAAGGAGTAATAATGATAAAAATACTGATTCTATGTTTGAAAAAATCTACCCGTTAACCACACACAACTAAAGTCTGTTTTTAAAAGCAGTACTTCCACTGCTGCTACTAATAGTAATCATGAATATCTGTCACAAATAATAATAATCCAACATAGTTAACTATGTTATGAAATCGACATGTATTGTGGGCTATCTCTGTGCTATCCAAATGTAAGCCATCCACGTAGCACATGCTGGTAATATGAATAGAGCATCCGTTCTCTCCCACAAAATTAAACCAAAACTGTGAAATTCATTAAAGTGAAAAAAACAACATCATTTTGTTACATTCCATGGCATCTTTCTCAGTTTGCCCAACACTGCGGCTTTGGTTCTATTTTTCCTTTATTTGATGTTAATTCTCCATCCCGTCTTCAGGAGAGAGTGTGCCAGTTACCAAGACAAGTCTGCCTAGTTCAGGCGAGGAGGCGGCCCTGAGCTACAATATAGAGGAGCACAAGAGACACACCCTGTTCTGTGGTACACGTGTTATCCAGACCCGCTTCTACGCTGGAGAACTGGTGAAGGCCGTTGTGGTCAGAACAGGTGAGACAGGAGAAGAACAGAGTGGGAATAACAGCTGGTGGCCTTGGTGATGAAGTGATCACCCTCAGGGTAGAGCTGGGCGATATGTAGAAAATCAAATATCCCAATATTTTTGACCAAATACCTCGATATCGATATTGTGGCGACATTGTAGGGTTGACAATTGGTGCTTTCACAAAATATGCACACAATGAGAATTTTGATAAATAATCATCAGTTATGTTGATATGATAACTATGTGGGTAAAGGCAAATAATAGAACAGCTAGAACAGTCTGGTGTGTAGAGAAAATTACATCACTTGTAATGCAGCCTATAAAACCAGGAAAAAGACAACACTTGTGTCATATCAGGATATTACGATATCCAAAATGTAAGATGATATCTAGCCTCATATATCGATATCGATATAATATCCATATATTGCCCAGCCCTACCTCAGGGTTGCACATATTCAGCCTCTGCTGTGATTACAATGTTACAAAGGCTAACCTAACCTGGGTAACACGAAGGAACACAGCTACTAAAGGTTAACCTAGCTCGTAACGTTACTCCCCCTGTCTCGTTTTCCCTTCGTGTTTGCATTCAACATGAGAATGGGACTAACTCGCCTGGATGAGTGTATGTCTTTCCTCCTTCCAGAGGGGTTGTGCTGTGTTAAACTGACTCACCCAGGATTTGCATGGTTTTGCGTCTGAAGATTGCTGCTTGCCTCGGTGACCACGGCGTGCTCCGTTGGCGTCTTCGCCAGGGCCAACCCCACTCTTCCTTGTTGTTGTAGTTCAGGGTATAAAAAGGTGTATTTGTAAAAGTTGTATTGTGGTAAAACAAGAATAGTCTTTCAGCATCTTGTCTTCAATAGTGTTCTCCGTGTAGAAAGTGTGTGGTTTTGCAGCAGTCGGCGCGCCGCTTCCACGATCGTCTCCAGCCGGAGACAATCTCTTGAATGAATCTCCTCCCACACAGCTGCAATAGACTGAGTTATCAGCGTCACACAAACAGGTTAAGTGCTGACATGTGACATAAGGGACATCGCGTCCCCTTATGTCACGTGTCAGCACTTACCCTATCAGCTAACTACTCAGATCAGATCAGAATCATTTATTTGTCATAATTCCTTGTGTACTTACATATGTAAAGAAAATCAAAAAACTGTTCTCCACCAGCCACTTGCAGTGCAACAGGAAAAGACAACAATTACACTTTGTTGCTAGGAGAGGCTGCCGCAAATGTAGGTCGAGCCGCCATATGGAAAATCACTTACTCAAAAGACACTAAACTGATATCATAACAACAAGAAGATGAAAAAAATCCAACATCATTACTTCGGTGTTCCTGCAGGCTTCAGTACAGAGAAAGGCCAACTGGTGCGCTCCATCCTCTACCCTAAACCCACAGACTTCAAGCTGTACCGCGATGCTTACCTGTTCCTGTTGTGTCTGGTGGGGGTGGCGGGGATCGGTTTCCTCTACACCATCGTCCTCAGTATCATGAACAAGGTAACCTTTCCTCTGGGACATGAAAGGCGAAGCTCAGATTTGAATGTTTCATTTATGTACTTAGAGTTTCTCCAGGATTGATTGATAGATTGATAGATTGATTGATTGATTGATTGATTGATTGATTGATCAAATCATCTCAAACAATCAACATACTGTAAAAGAAGAAGGAAAAAAACTGATAAAAACACAAAGATAAAACACAAACATAGATATATAAATCAATCCAACTCCTGTCAAAGAACAAAAAAAGGATACGTTTGGTGGCCGGGTTGGATTGGTGGTAGAGCTGGCGCACATGTACCGAGAGGTTTATGCCTCGACGCAGAGGTCCAGGGTTCAAATCCGACCTGTGATGATTTCCTGCATGTCTTCCCCCTTTCTCACCTAGCTGTCCTGTCAAAAATTAAAGGCGGAAAAGCCCAAATAATGATCTAAAAAAAAGGATAAGTTTGGAGGAGGCAGAAGCGCAATGCTTATATAGTCCTGGACTAGTCTACACATATTGACAACATTTCATTTCCGGGGTTGTTCAGGTCTATCCAGAAATTCCGCCGGATGTCTCTCATTTAGGCCAGACGTCCCTCGTTTTCCACTTCCTTTGTGTTGGCATTCTAAACTCCGGAGGATTTCTGAGGACTCTGGTTAACTGCTCCTCAGATCTCTGCAGGTTAAATCCAGACAGCTAGCTAGACTATCTGTCCAATCTGAGTTTTCTGTTGCACGACTAAAACAACTTATGAACGTACACATGTTCCACCAAAACAAGTTCCTTCCCGGGCTATTTTGCAGCAGCACCATTGCTCCGTAGATTGACGATTGTGATAGGTTTAAAGAAATGCCAATAAACCAGAGCAGGTTTTTCTCCCATCCCAGAATGCTGCATGGACTAGCCAGACCCTCCTCCGCAGCGCTGTGGAGGAAGGTCTGGCAAAGCGAGACTAGTCCTGCCCCTACTTTAAAAAATCATAATATTACAGAAGGAACTAAAAGATATGTATGTACTGCATCCAAAAATGCAGGTCATACAACAATACACTGTGACTACATTCCAATTCTTATATTCAGTTAAATTCTTTTAAAAAGGGACAGTGTACATAAATTAACATTCTTTAGGGAAAAAACATGTAAATGCAACCGAGTTAGCTTAAAAGCTAGTCGGCATCAGCAGTCCTGTCGCGTTAATAGGCATCCTAGGGTGAAAACAACATAAAAATACAAATACATGTACATCAAATAAAAGCACATTACATTGTAGTTTACAAAACATCAATTTATACACATACATAGATAAGTAATATATACAATTAAAAAAGAGAACATGTGCAATATAAAAATGAAAAGTTATGACGTTAGAAGACGTTCTGGCTGAATATGGTTTTGTCGGTGGTGATCTCTTTCTTTCTGTATTAGTCAAGTATTGTTGTCTTTAATCTATTTTTAAACAGTATAATATTATGGCTTTGTTTGATTTCATTGTTTAGTCCATTTCACAAGCTCATCCCACAAACTGAAATACACATGCTTTTTAGACTAGTTTTTACAAAAGGTTGTTTTAACATAAATGTACTTTTTTTTTTTTTTTGGGGCTTCTGTCATCCTATAGAAATCCGTCTTTGTCATTCATGGATGGTTCCTCCTTGATCTCTTCCAGGTTCCAGCTAAAACTATCATCACTGAATCTCTGGACATCATCACCATCACCGTGCCCCCGGCCTTACCGGCAGCCATGACAGCGGGCATTGTGTACGCGCAGCGTCGTCTGAAGCGCGTCGGCATCTTCTGCATCAGTCCTCAGAGGATCAACATGTGCGGTCAACTGAACCTGGTTTGCTTTGACAAGGTAGTCTGAACCGCCGATATTAGTTCTTGCACTGTGATTTTGAAGATACTTTTTGGGGCTTTTTCGCCGTTATTTGACAGGACAGCCAGGTGAGAAAGGGGAGGTAGAGAGGGGGAAGACATGCAGGTAATTGTCACAAGTCGGATTCGAACCCTGGACCTCTGCGTTGAGGCATAAACCTCTAAGCATATGTGCGCCTGCTCCACCCACTGAGCCAACCCAGCCACATGATTTTGTTTTCTTGTTAGGAATTCAGGAAATGCAGTTTACATAGTGGGATTTCAGGGTCTGTGTTCATCAGCGATCATTTCTAGGAACCATGCTTAACTTAGACTGAATAAAGTCCTGACTCAGAATGCATGAAAATTTGCTTTGAAGCATCCAAACCCACTTCCAGTTCAAGTGCAAGTACAAGGAGAATGACTTCATTGTTTTTTTTACTACGGTTAAAACCACAGAAGAAAATGAATCATGATATCTGGAGGCGTTGCTGTAGTTGAACAATGATGCCATTTAGCCACAACACCAAGCATGCATTTAAAATATGTGAATGGTATGGTATTGATTTACTTTAAAAAAAGCATACTAATCTATAATTGGACCAATAATACCATACAAGGTTATTGTGACTTAGAAATATCTACTGTAATATCTACTATACTGCGCTGCGTAATCATACTCAACCGCCCAAGACAATTGTGATTGGTTTAAAGGAATGCCAATAAACCAGAGCACGTTTTTCTCCCATCCCAGAATGCTGTGTGGACTAGCCAGACCCTCCTCCGCAGCGCTGTAGAGGAGGGTCTGGCAATGCCAGACTTGCGTGTGTGCATGCGTGTGTTAGAGGATTGGATACCCGACCCGAGCCTGAAGGGACCCGGCGGTACCCGCTGGACAGATATTTAGAAATGATGTTCGGGTTTGGGTCGGGCTCAGTCACATCAGCGCAATAAGGCATTAAACATTTTAAATTTAAAAAAGCTTGTTATGTAGGTAGCCAATGGGCCTGTTTCACTTGATGCAAAGATTCGTCTTTGTGATTAAAATAAATTAAAGATATTACCCTAACATCCGTCTTCCTGTGTGCGGAAATTTGTTTATGTATCTGTGACGAAACACGTGCATTTTAGGCTACATACCGTATACATGTATCATTAGTATGAGAAAAAAATGAGATTTTAACTGTGTCGGGCTCGGGGGGTGTGTGTGTGTGGCATAAACAGGTCAGTCCTCGACTCTCTTGAACACTGGTTGAGGTAAAAGTCCAAAAAGTAAGACAGTTCGTTGAATGATTTTGCTGTTGTGATTTTAAAAATAGGACTACTGTGGGGACTAGAATTGATTTCCTGCCCTGTGGCGTGATTAATGCAGCCTGGGTTGGTGCATTAAATTCTGTATTCTATATTTTGTTCTCCTTCAGACTGGTACTCTGACTGAAGATGGTTTGGACCTGTGGGGTGTTCAGACAGCTGAAGATGGCAGGTAAGAGAAGCTCTTTGTTGTGCCTTTTTCCCCCCAAACACATCAGTTTCCTGAGAGTGACCACAAAACAGATGAGAATCAAAAGTCCAGAGGGATGTGACTGTAGCATAGCAAATATGGTTGTAGTGCTCTTTAATTGATGAAAATAAATCAAGCTGGTTTTATTTTTCTCTCTTCAGTATTCTGAAACATTATTTGCACGTCAAAGTAGTTGTGACAATATACACTTGAGATTTATCAGCTGTCAGAGATGTTGGCATTACCTTTATATCGTCATAACAACCTTTTTAACATCTCTGGTTTAGTCATAGCCTGGTTGACACCAGACCCTTCTCAGTTGTAACTGAGAGTGGGTCTGGGCAAGGTTCATTCACAGCCCATTTCCAAAGGGGCGTCACCAACGGACGCCGCTCAAATGCCTCTGCGTGCAATTGGATAGTCCTTCAACCAATCAGACCAACGATCCAGGTGACGTGGCAACGGGTTGCTGCGCTGCCGTCATGTTGAATGTAAACAAAAAGCTGCTTGCTGTCTTTGCGCTATCGCCATCGTATAAAGCCCTCAACGGTTGTGATTGGTGCCTCGATTTGGAAAAATTGGAAATGGGTTTGAATGGGCTCTTGGCCAGACGGACTTGCAGAAAAATCTCAAATTTGCCAGAAGTTCGTTAGGGTTTTACCAGGCTAGTTTAGTCAGGCCATTGTGGGACATTTAAAAAAAAATCACTGAGCAGAGCTGCTTTATGGCAATGTTGGATTTCTAAATAATTTTTGTGGGAATGTGATTATTTTGTTTAGGTATTTAACTTGCTAGATTCGCCAACAATGGAGACACCCGTCTGGCTATTTCATAGAAATACAATGGGAGTAAAACGGACATCGAACTGATTTGCCGTGGTCATTTTAGTTAGTTACTTTGAAGAGAAAATGGCGATTGTTGTTCGTTGTTATGACGACAACACACATCTGTGGCGCTGTAACAGTTCTTTGCGAGTGTTACACATAAAAATGACAGGCGCTCTGACCATCCTGTTGAATAAAATGGAAATGGCTGTTCTAGTCTCATTCTAATTCCTATAGGCTATTTTACGTATCTATAAACAGTTTCTCAGTTGATTTTTCAGAAAGTGTACATAAGTTTACACACCTGAGGGATCTGAAAGAAGGAGATGTTCCTACTTTGGCCTACAGTACACCTACCGTCCTAAAGCACTGGAGAAAGAAACATTCACAGAGGCCTGAACCAAAATCCAAGGACTTTGTTTACTTAAATCAGTATAAGAACATTATGCTTTTCTGTGGAGGAAAAAGGATAGGGCATGTATGACCTTATATTTAATTCAACATCAGCCACTTAACACAGTATTATCCTCTTCTCCATCCTCTCTATTCCAGCTTTTCTCCCCCGGAGGCTGATGCAGCTAAAGGAAGTCTGGTTAACAGTGCATTTGTGGCCTGCATGGCTACCTGCCACTCACTGACCAAGATAGAGGGCGAGCTCTCCGGAGACCCTTTAGACCTCAAGATGTTCAACGCTACAGGCTGGGTAAGCAAAGCTCTTCCATGTTTACACCCAACCTGCTTAGTCACTGGCACCAAACGAATCATGCAGCACCTATCGCTTGGCAGAGCAAGATCGCCTTGGCTAAAATGGTTAAAGTCTGGTGCCATGGATACTCCAGAAGCTCGGACTAAGGTTAGACTTGGTAGTAGGCTACGCGCTGGATGTGAGGCTCAGCCCTTCACCTTTCTCTCTCTGTGTGTTGCCGTTCTCAAACTCCATTCGCTTCAGCAAGCTACACGCTGAAATTGTCTGAAAGTTTTAAAGAAAATTTTGATCGTGCAACCAGGCAAGGCTGCTTGGTTCTTTTGGGGAATGATTGTAAAAATTTACAAAGACTATGGTTACTACATTTATTCTCTAACTGGCACATTTTGGGACAGATTGGTGGAATTGCTGTGAATGAAATAGACACTGTAAGAGGAAATTAGGTTTAACCATGTATCCAGCTAATTTAAATAGCTCACCTTACTGTATTTAACTTCATTCAACACTCATTTAATATTGTATGTGGCGATTGCTTTTTTGGGGGTGCAAATGTTCCATCAAAACAAGTTCCTTCCCTAGACTATTTTGCAGAGCCACTGTCTGTCTGCGTCCGGAGCTTAGCTTAGACAATTGTGATTGGTTTAAAGAAATGCCTAATTTTCCTCCTATGCCAGAATGTATGTGTGGTGTAGCCAGACCTTACTCCACAGCGCTGTTGAGATAGGTCTGATAATGCCAGAATAGACTTAGTGTAATGGAGCTCAACACGTTATTAACATATTCTATGATCTCATTTTTGTTTAGATCCTAGAGGAGCCCACAGAGGAAGAGACTGCACTCCACAATCCCATAATGCCCACAGTTGTGCGACCTCCAAAGCACTCCGTCCCTGAAGCCAGTCTGAAAAATCCACTAACGCAGAACATGGTACAGTAATGATCCACATTGTTGTTTTATGATCAGTATATTTGTTTATGGCTATAAAGAAATATATTTGTAAGGTAGCGCCTGATCTCAGAATTATGCTATCATCAAATCCTTCTTTGTTCCCCCAGGAGCTGTCTGAATTTTCAGTAAGTTGGCAAATACACATATTCACTTTCCTGCAGAGTCATGTTTGTGTGTTGAATATGAAGCTACTGCCAGCCGCTGGTCATGTTATCTTAGCATAAAGACTGGATATGGGAGGAAACAGCTAGCCTGGCTCTGTCCAAAGGTTACTAAATCTGCCTACCAGCACCTCTAAAGTTCACTAATACACTGTTCCCACTGGCAAAAACAAACACTAACATGTTATATCTTGTTTGTTTAATCTGTACAAAACCCCAAGTGTAAAAATGTCACGTTGTGATTTTATGGGGCTTATACGCTGGACTATTTCTAGTGACTTCCTGTCTTTGCTGGCAGCCTCACAGTGATGACAAGACTCCAGGTGCTGGTTGGCAGATTTAGTTATTATTAGGGCTGGGTACTTTTAAGCACCGACCGAATTGCCTCCATAGTATCGAGTATCGAAAAATGCCTTGTAATTCAAAACCCAATTTCAATACTTAAAGGTCCAATGTGTGGGAATTTCTCCCATCTAGCGTCAAGATCATATATCGCAATCAACTCTCTCGCGCCACGCAGTTCAAAGTACGTATTACAGCTACGGTAGCCGTTTTGTATGATGACGCCGGTCTCTTGCTCCTTTCAATATCCTTTTACTTTTTCTGGGCGAAGAAGAAGACTCATGTTCCTGAAATTTGGATTTTGAATACGAGTGGTCCTCCATGTTTCCTTCTTCAAACTTGCCGGGGCCAGGAAGCGACGTGTGACAGCGAAAACGCAAAAGGTGGAGCAGTATGTCCCTTACTGGCTAACGTATTTCAAGATGGCGCATCATTATGGAGCGTCTACCCCAGTTAATGCAAATGCAAATGTAAAATTTCAAGCCAAAAGGAATACTTGGAATTGATGGTGGTGGTAAATATTCATGAAAAAGGACAAGTTTGTGAACGGGCAACACAGATTTTCATAATGAACAACTAAACACGTTACACACTGGACCTTTAAAGTCCAGTTCAGACGAATTTGCGACGAGACGAGTTGAAACTACTTGCATGCCCCAGTCTGCAACGTTCTGAAAGCTGCCGGTTCACACCAATGCGACGGTGTACCATCTCCATAGCAACAACTCTACTTCCATTCTAACTTCCAACTTTCCAGGCTTTCTGTAGCTGGATATATCATTTCAGAAATAAAATAGATTATCGATCATTTTATTTTATTGTAGCTGACTTTACAAGCTGACTTCGCTATTGGCTGTTGAAACATGTGACGTCTCTTACATTCTAAAAACAGCCACTGTTGATTTGACCAGTTCAGCTCTTTCCTGCAACGTTCTAAAATCGGTTTGTCTCGCTGAGAATCTTTGGTCTGTACTGGGCTTAAGGAGTAAATCTCATCCGAGTCAGTAAGCCAATAAGCACGCAGCATGCTTCTACCAAGATCTAATGATGTTTGGGATTGTTTTGGGATTGGCTGCAATGTGTAATGTTGTAATTTCTTTTTGTTTAAATGGATTTTATAAAATTGGTATTGAAAAAAAGTATTGTTTAGGAACCGGTATCAAAGTCGCGGTATTGGTACCGGTACCGGTACCGGTATAAAAATGTTTTTTTGAACGATACAGAGCCAGGTTGTTTTAATCTTGTTTCTAGCCTTTATGCTAAGCTAAGCTAGCCATCTCCTGGCCATTGCTTCATATTTACTGTACAGACATGAGAGAACAATCTTCTTATCAGCTTAGGCTCTTCCATTTACACTGAACGTGAAATGAAGAGGTGATTTGAATTTTTTTTTTCTTTTGCTCCTCAGTCCTTTGAGATTGGTATTGTGCGTCAGTTCCCCTTCTCCTCCACGCTGCAGAGGATGAGTGTGGTGGTCAGGAGGCTCGGGGAGAAACACATGAACGCTTTCTTGAAGGGAGCCCCGGAGGTGGTGGCCAGCCTCTGCAAACAGCACACAGGTCTGATGCTTCTCCTATACTGTATGTTTAAGGTTTGCATGGAGATCTCCTTTCCTTATGTGGCATCTATATGAAGATACAATAAGTAATCAACGGTAAATGAATAATATTTCAAATTACGCCCACGTTTATATCTCTTCCCTGCCTGTTATGTTATATATATATATATATATATATATATATATATATATATATATATATATATATATATATATATATATTTATAATAAAACATATTTAATAAACGACTTGTGTTTTGTGGGCAACAATCTTAATTTAATATTTCTCTCTGAAATGTAGCAGAGTAGAAGTAGAAAGTGGCATGAAAAGAAAAGACTCAAGCAAAGTACCTCAACATTTGTACTTAAGTATAGTACTTGAGTTAATGTACTTAGTTACATTCCACCACTGTAACAATCTAACAAATACTTGACTCATTTAAAAAAAACTGACTGTGTCCTTGTGTTCAGTTCCACAGAGCTTCCCAGAGACTCTGGAGAGCTACACCAGGCAGGGCTTCAGGGTTATTGCCCTGGCACATCGGCAGCTGGAGGCCAAACTCTCCTGGCACAAAGTCCAGAGCCTCAGCAGGTACCACAGATAACACTCAGTAGCAGTACACGGAGCTGAAAAAACCCTAAAACACTGTAACTACAAATCCCCTTTTGCTGACTGTAGCTTGTGCTCCCCATTTCGATATCACGAGGGCTTAGCTCTCACTTTACAAGCAATACACTGCTTTCGGTTTGTGGATGTTTACCATCATTCTGATGTTAAATAAATAAATATAAAGTATAAAATAAATACATTTTAAAATATAAATATTTTTAAATATAAATTGCTGCTGGGACACAAGTCAGGGCCTGACCAACCCTGGCTGGGTCACATGGGAGAGGGTGTCTGATGTTGCGAGACCCGAAACACATGTTGCAGCTGTAAGCAGTCCAACAAAGTGCTGCCGCGAGGGACTAAACACTAAGAGATGCATAAACACACTGTGACGCGCTCGAGATTGTATTGCAATGATTTATTCCTCCACTCTTAAAATACAACGAGCTCTGCAGTTACCAAATGTAAAGTTACTTTGTTAGTCGAAAGAAGTGCGTTGGTGCGGCGGTCAACAGAAAGTGTTCGCTCCCAGGCTCACCCCCCTCTCTGTCAAAGCCCAAAAAACCCCCAGGTGAACAGGTGAAGCAAACAAATATTTTATCATTTCCACTCAAACAGCGATGAAAACGCCCACCACCTACAATACAAGTGCACAATATCATAATCAATAAATAACATAAATGAGACCATAAACAACATACAATACGTGGCTCCTACAACACCTGATGACCCCATGTCAAATCACTGAGGATGTGTCCCAGTGCATCCAGGGGATGTTTCTTGCATAATGATAAATGTAGGAAATGAATAACCATCTGAGGTCCAAGGCCATTTTCTATTTTGATTTTTATATATCTTCTTAAATTCACCTTTTAAGGTAGCCTGACAAGCCAGACCCACATCAAGATGTTGGGTCTGGGAACTCACCATTGACCGGTCTCAATCCGAGGTGCGGAATAAATGGTCTTTCAAATTCCCTCTGCACGCAATAGGATAGCGCTACAATCAGGCAGAGCAACCAAGAATTAGCGAAGCTAGTTGATAGATTAAACTTTTGCCGTATCCGATCGGCAAAACTCCGAACACATCTTCCTTTTTTAAGAATGACTTCAGTGCCGTTCTTTGTTCTTTTCTCAAAGAAAAGCTTAACTCCAAGTCTTCCAGAAGACCGCTGTTCCCAGCAGCAGCAGCAGCCATAAGCCCACCCACCGACTCTATACACAATGTGATTGGCCTGACCAGAGTTTGGTTTTTCCAGCTCGCAAGCCAACGGAGAGTGCCTAGACCCCCCTCGCTGCAAAATAGATTTGTCTAGATTTTCTAGGCTACTTTTAAGCATATTTGCATATAACCTGATACCCATGTGTTTCATATCAAAATGTTCAGAACAAACTCAGCTTTCTGTTTAACAATAAATGTGTCCTAGAGCAATGAGTAAAGAGATAATTCGGTCCTAAAGCTGAAAAGTTGAAGTTCGCTTTTTTTTATTCTTTAAATATTTTGTGAAAACATACCTTTACTCATGCGGACGAATGGTTTTGTTACTTGAATTGAGGACGCAAAAGCAGAGACTCAATCCGGCAATATGTAAACCCCATTTCTGCGCTGTATTATTTCTGAAATATTAACATTGAAAACACATTTCCATATGTTCAGCGACAGAAGGAAAGAACTAAATTAGAAGTGAAATGGAATGTTAGCAGAAAGGAAGGATGTCACATTTTTTTATTTATTTCATCTGATGACTTGAAACATGAATTGTGTACGGTATTACGGACAAATAATATGTTTGTAATGGTAAAATGTATGACTTCTTGCTTTTAGGGACCTGATAGAAACCAACATGGAGTTCCTTGGTTTGATCATCATGCAGAACAAAATAAAAGAGGAAACTGCCGGGGTTTTACGCGAATTACGTCAAGCTAACATCCGCACTTTGATGGTCACGGGTAAATCCGTTTAGTGACTTTATTCCACTTGTTTTGAACGTTGTGTCATCATTGCATTGACGCCTGATATGAAAGAATGCAATCACAATGCAATCGTCAACTTTTTCTTTTCTCTCTCTTTTATCCTCGGTTAGGTGACAACATGTTGACGGCGATATCAGTGGCTCGAGAATGTGGGATGGTCCGCGCGCATGAGACGGTCATTATTGCGGACGCTGCGCCTCCTAAAGATTTCCACCTCGCGAGTATCACATGGCATTACACTGAAACCCCTGCTCCCACCACCAGGGACAATCAGGTGAGACAGAAATCCTCAGAGCCATTGAGAAATGAATAAACCGATATATGTAAACACAAAAAAACTATAGAGAATATTTGTACTGTCTATCAGGGGTAGTCTGGACTAGAGCTGTAATCTGGCCTTAAAAGTTAGGCCCAACAAGGCCCAAGCCTGACAGAATTCGACCCGAGCCCGACAAGTACATTTTGATCGACATCTTTTTAAAAGCCTGAACCCGTTTACAGCCCGACATTATTCAAATGTGTGCACGCACTCAGCTCTTTGCCTTTTGTTAAGAATGAGTCATTTATACATTTTTTAACATCATTTATTAATGACTAATGTAGGCTATAGGCCACTTGGAAGTTGGAACAAAGAAATAAAATAAGTCTTCCAGAGGCCAGCCTCCGTTTCACCTCCTCAGCTTCCATGTTCGCTCTAATCGAAACGCATCACCTGACCGCTCATTTACAATGATAGAAATTAAGACCGAACCTTCAGCTCTAGTCTGGATCAACGGAAGTACATTTCCAGGATAATTGCCAGAAGGTGAGGGACATCCGGGGCGTAAGCCACATGCCAGATGTCCCTCCCCTTCCGCTCTCTGTGTGTTGCTGTTCTCAAACTCAGTTCGTTTCGGGAAACGACAACAAACTTCGAGCTAGCAAGCTACACGCTGAAAATGTCAAGTTTGGATCGTGCAACAAGGCAGGTCTTCTTGGTTCTTTCGTGGGAATGATTGTAAAGATTTACAAAGAATATGTTGACGGAATTTATTCTCTAACTGGGACGTTTTGGGACCGATTGGTGGGATTGCTGTAGACAAAGTACACACGGCGATACACTGGTATGAGCAAATAAGGTTTAACCATGTATCAGCTAATTTAAATAGCTCAGGTTACTGTATTGTGTCAACAGTTAACTATTCTGCAGAGCCACCGTCGCTGCGTCCGGAGCTTAGCGCCGCCCAAGACCATTGTGATTGGTTTAAAGAAATGCTAACAACCCAGAGCGTTTTTTTTTCTCCTATCCCAGAATGCGTCTGTGGTGTAGCCAGCCCTTACTCCACAGCGCTGTGGAGATGGCTCTGGCAATGCGAGACTAATATCAGGGGTAAAGACATTTTTTGTCAGCCTGAAAAAGTCAACAACAGCGTTTGGTAGTTTTAAGGCGTTCCAGTGATATTGGCTCATCCTCTCTCCTTCAGACTGTGGAGATAAACCTGCAGGACGCGGTATATGACAAAGAGAAAGTTCCTCAGCAGGAACAACGCTATCACTTTGCCGTGACTGGCAGAGCCTTTGCTGTCATCACTGAGCACTTCCCACAGCTCGTCCAAAAGGTACAGGCCTCATCTTGAGACAGACAAACATCTACATGTTCATATTAGTATAAGGTTTTAATCAGCGTTAGAGACAATTTACACATAAATTGGTGTATGTAGTTTAGGTCTCTGTCTTACTACACCGATGTGGTTTGGATGTTGCTGTAATTCATTTGTTTCACACACATAAACACAAATGACATTGAAGAAATATAAAATGGTGGTAGAAATCTATAATGGCTTATATAAAAACCACACTCCAGGGACATACCAAATGTAGACATACAAAATCCAGTACATTTTAAGCATGAGTGTTCAAAAGTTTCATTAAAGAAAATTTTACGAAAAAGAGAAACACATGCAGAGAAGCAGAAGTAGATGCCACATTCACAGTAAAAACAACAGTTTCTAAGAGGGATCATTATTTCCAAATCAAATGTTTTAGACAGCAGGGCACTTCTAAGTCTATTTTTATACGTAGAAAACGACACAGAGGAGTCATTACATGTACATTTTCATTCCAGAAAATAACCACTAAATTTAATAGAAAATTGACCACAGGATTTTTTTTTTTTTCTTTACATAGAACATAGGGATTTTTAGCCTGTCTACTGTAGTTGGTTAATTATGGAAATCATTCTGTGTCTGTCCACACGGTGGCGCTGCAGCTGGTGCTGAGAGCCACTGTGTTTGCCCGCATGGCTCCAGACCAGAAGACTCAGCTGGTGGAAGTCCTGCAGAGCATCGAGTGAGTCTCTCATCACTTTGTTTGGCTTCAGTTAAAATCTGTCGGAGATCATATGATGATAAAGATTCATGGCCATCAGCAAACGTACTACTTTGACCCGCTGTTTTTCCTTCCAGCTACACTGTTGGGATGTGTGGGGATGGTGCTAATGACTGTGGAGTAAGTATGGATTATTTCTATTTAATATGCCCAAATCGTAACATAACAATACACGTCTTTGTCCCATCTCACACCAGACTGATGCCTCATTTGTTAAATGCCAGTGTCTGATTGGCTCTCAGGAACTCATACAAAATAAAATACAGGTAACACAGCGGTGGCAGCAGTGCTCAAATCCTTTACTAAAAAATATCCATGATCACATTTGAAAAATATTCAGCTGTCCAACAATTAAGCAACATTTTGTATGAGTGTTGACATTTTTCATACATACAGTTTACAGTTGTACATGGAATGTTTAAGCCAAGTCCATATACTGCTGGGTAATTAAAATGCTAACAAAACATATATCTGTTTTATTTATGATTGTATTACACATGATGTGTTGCATGTAAAACCTTATTTCTTCAAAGTTTCTAGTATCCAAAGTGTAAAATATAATAATGTATATATAATGTAAATATTTCCATCAGAACTGTAGAAGAGAAAAACAATCCAATGACTCAAATAAAGGTGTAGCACATTACAACTTTCACCTCTTCTTTTTTTCAATCATTTTATTTTATATTAAAATTTTTAACAGGTGTTACATAAAAAAATAAAATGAAATATGGTACGTAACATGGAAACTTAACTCAGACAACGCAAACCATACAAACAATCAGACTAACAGATAAAAATAACAAAAACAAAAGCAGGCAAAAAGGTGGGGGACAACAACACAAACATAAATCATCGTCTTCCATTTTACAAGAACATTGTCATTGTGCAGTAGAACCATACAACAAAATTTGCTTGTGCAGCCATTAAAACAATACTCACTTTCATATACACACTCACACAATAGATACAAATAAAATAAAAAATAAAATATAAAAACATTATCAAGGCATCCAATATTGCGGAGTCCCATTACATAGAATCCCTATCTAGAAAGTGCAGCTGTGCTGACTGGGGGAGTGGGGGGGGCATGATTGTTCAGTTCAACTACAATAACATCGAGATGTTACATTTGGATCCCAAAGTTACAAAACCTTTTAATATGATATCAGCATAGCATCCTCCCCAAGAAAATCTATAACAGGGCTCCATGCAGAAGAAAAAACATGAATGTCTCCTTGGAGAACACGTGTGAGCCTTTTCAAAGGGAGACGTTATCTAGCCAATTTGAAACTGATGGTTTGAAATCGTCTAGCCAACGCTGTAGGATTGATAAGCGTGCACAATACCATAATACCATTTATATGTTTTCAGTTCAGGTGAGGCAGCGTGTAGGCCTAAAATACACTGTAGGGGGATTAGGCTCAATATGACAACGTATTATGGATGATACTTCCCAAGGGGTTTTGGGCGGGCGTGTGAGAGAGAGCAAGAGAATTTTGTGAAACAGTATTAGCTCATATAGATTAAGAAATAAACATGACAATTTTATTACACAGATTTTATGAACCCAGTTGGTACCGTTGTATTTCTGAGACGGAAAACATTCCACTGCTGAATTTCTGTCTTAGAGTTGCTTCAGTTGAAATTCTTCCTGTGGAAGACAAGCTGAAAGTTCTGTGTCACATCAAATGCCATCTCTTCTTATTGATATTTGAATGCAAAGTTATTTAAATTAAGGAAGTTGTGTGTGTGTGTGTGTGTGTGTGTGTGTGTGTGTGTGTGTGTGTGTGTGTGTGTGTGTGTGTGTGTGTGTGTGTGTGTGTGTGTGTGTGTGTGTGTGTGTGTGTGTCAGGCTTTAAAGCGAGCTCACAGTGGGATCTCTCTGTCTGAGCTGGAGGCCTCTGTTGCTTCACCCTTCACCTCCTCCACCCCCAACATCTCCTGTGTCCCCAACCTCATCAGGTAGCCACTCCCTCCACTGTGTGCAATACTTTATGCTAATACTGCAGTAATAACTCAACTGTGCAATACTCCGGACATGAATACTGAATTTATTAATACTGCACAATAGATCCCATTTCTCAGCACTATCATTATTTACACATATTTTTCATTTTTACATGCATACTTCTTACTTCTATTTGGTTTACATATTTCATATTCTATTTTATTTCCTTTTTCTATTTCTTTTTTTAAAACGTATTTATATATTTCTATTTGAGAGTGGAGCATATGTAACGAACCAAATTCCTCCCTGAGGGTTAAATAAAGTAGTTGGATTGATTGATTGATAGAATATCATCCAGAATTTAGAGAATTTGACATTTCACAAACATACTATAAGGTACTCTATGTTACAGAATTGTTTAACAAACTTCTCCACATCAGTTCTGTCTGTAACCACCAGGGGTGTAACACACACACACACACACACACACACACACACACACACACACACACACACACACACACACACACACACACACGGTTCACAGTTGAACTCATAAACACTTGATGACTCATGGGTTTGATAGTGGAAAATACTTTTTTATAGTTGTGGAATAAAATGTACATTCTCATTTTTTAATTTCTTTGAGCTTTCTAACTCTGATTATTTTGAATGTTCTTTCCTTGCTAAGGGAGGGCCGAGCTGCCCTCGTTACATCATTCTGCGTGTTCAAGTTCATGGCTCTGTACAGCATCATCCAGTACCTCAGCGTCACCCTGCTGTACTCGGTAAACACACTGCTCTCTCGCACTCCGTACACTTTCACATGCAGTTGGTGAGAAATACCATTGTATTATTTGATTTACCTTAAATAAAATGAGTACGATTTTTAAGAAGGAGTAATAAGTGTAATAATTTATTTTTCCTCTTTGGTAATTGAATATTTCTTTCTTTCTTTCTTTGTTTATATCACATTAAAAAAAGGAGAAGAAGTATACAATGACACAATAAAAGTAAAAAAAACGGAGGGCTTGTAAAAGGAACCCACCTGTGGCCGGTTAGCTCAGTTGGTAGAGCAGGCACACATATGTAGAGGTTTATTCCTCGACACAGAAGGTTGAGGGTTTGAGTCTGACCTGTGACGGTTTCCTGCATGTCCTCCCCCCTCTCTCTCTCCCCTTTCATATCTCAGCTTTCCTATCCATTAAAGGCTGAAAGGCCCAAAAATAATCTTAAAAAAAAAGGGAACCCACCTAACCTTGAAATTAAAGACAAAAAACGTGTTTCTGTAGTTCAACAACGCATCTAAGCTGTGTCCAGGACTATGTTCAATTTGAAAAAAATGTATTTATTTGCAAGTAATTTTGTGACTCTGCATTTCCATTTTTACGCTTGTTTGTGTCGTGATATACAGTAGATCTTACATTGCATGCATAATGTTTCCTTAAAAGGTCTTTAAAAGTCTTACATTGTTTTTGCCTCACAAACACTGGTATGGTTCCCCCGTAACACACAGAGGGCCCTATTTTAACGATCTAAGTGCACAGTGTGAAGCGCCTGGCGCAGGTGCGTTTAGGGCGTGTCCAAATCCACTTTTGCTAGTTTGATGGCGGAAAAAAGGGTCCGTGCGCCGGGCGCATGGTTCAAAAGGGTTGTACTTAGTGTCTTAATTAATTCATAGGTGTGCTTTGGGCGTAACATCCAATGAACCAATCAGTGTCATCTCCAATTCCCTTTAAAAGCCAGGAGTGTTGGTACCTTGGCACATTGCTAATATGATGGCGGATTTGCACCGTAATATTTTTATTTGTAATCTTTTGCATGTTTGTGTGCTGCTGCACGTACCTGTGTGTGTAACAAGCATACTGTGTGCCCGCTGTGCATGAGCCTAGGCGCATTTGACTAATTTGCTGTTAAAATAACAATGAAATGCTGCGCTATTGACTTTAGACCAGGTTTTTGTTGGTCAATGGCGTGATCACTTCCCGATGCCTCAAGATAGCAATACACCAAGAATGCACCTGAACACACCTCCCTGTAAGACAAGCACGCCCATGGGCGCACAGATGGGCGCAGGTGCATTTGCTATTTAAACGAAGCAGGCGCTGGACGGGAAATTGACAACTGCGTCGGTCTTAAACTAGCAAAGACACTTGCGTCAGGCTTTGCGCTGCGCCGGGTGCGAGATAGGGCCCAGAGGGTTCATGGACAGAATAAGGAAAAGTGTGAGTGAAGGCTAAAATACGTACAATGGCTGTGGCATAATGAGATCACTTCTAGATTTCTTTATTTAGAATCCTTTATTTAAAAGGGACAATGCACATTAATGAACATGAGCACAGAGTCCAACATGTAAATGTGCCAGATTGAGTCATTGCAGATCCATTCCTCTGCTGCTGTGTGACTGTTTCATCTTTTCTGATATTGTAGATTCTCAGCAATTTGGGAGACTTCCAGTTCCTCTTCATTGACATCGCCATCATTCTCATCATTGCCTTCACAAGTGAGCACCATGAAGAGCAAAAAAATGCTTTTACTCAATGTAATGAGTCCTGGGGCTTAGACGAAAGCAATTGAATATGATAACACACAGTGATTGTGTCTGCAGTGAGTCTGAACCCGGCGTGGAAGGAGCTGGTGTGGCAGCGCCCGCCGTCCAGTCTGATCTCTGGCCCGCTGCTCTTCTCCGTCCTGACCCAGATCCTCACCAGCCTGGTCTTCCAGGTCCTGGCTTTCCTCTTAGTACAACAGCAGAGCTGGTATGAGACATGGACGCCTCAGTCAGAGTGAGTGAAACTAGCACCTGCCAAATGATGAATGAGTGAGTCACTGGTTGGTAAATATAGGTAAATGCTATTACACATCGTTTCAGCCTGCTCTCCGGCTTTGTCTCTGCTGACATAGGGCTGCACAATTAATCACACTTTTATCGAAATCGCAATATGAACTAGTGCAATATCCAAATCGCAGGAGGGCGGAATATTTGTTAAAGGCAAAATATGTGTCAAACCATTCTAAAATATAGTATTTTGGTGCTGTAGAGACGTCCCGACCTACAAATCGTATTTTGTTTGGTACAGATCCTCACAAAAAAAATCACACTTCAATCTTTTATTTGTTTATTTTTTAATATTTTTCAATGATAATAATGATACAAAAATGATAATTCCCTCCAATATCGTGAATCATATCGCAATCGCAATATCAGTCGAAATAATCACAATTAGATATTTTCCTAATATCGTGCAGCCCTATGCTGACATCTTTACACTCTTTCTAACAATGCTTACATATTATTCTCACTGTACACTAACCCTTTTTCCAAAAATGCTAATGATTTTTTGCTAATGAACAAAAATCCATTGCTTATCCATCCAACTAGATTTCATTTTAAAGGGTAATATTTTTTTGACCTGCGTGTAAGTGACTGATGGGAACAATTGGTGAAATTGGTCTAGTATTGAGCGAGAACGCTTTGATCAGCAGCCACGAACTGCACTGCAATGTAATCCTATAGTGCAAATGTGCATTATGTATTTTTTCCACTAAAAGCCACTAACAGGCTCAGATTATTATTCCAAGGGTCTGACAACATTATGGAAAGGATCCCTACAGAGATAGACCTTTTTGTTCTGAGATGGCTAAGCCTACCAGACTCCATTTAACCCTTGTGTTGTCTTCAGGTCAAATTTGACCCGTTTTCAAAATTCCTTTTTCAGAAATATGGGTTTCATTTTGACTACCCAATTTGAATTACCCAAAAATAACATGGAGGATTCCATACAACACGCCTCGCAAGTACAACAAATAATCGGATCTCTACTTTCATTGAATTTTGGGTGTTTTATTCAATTTTTTAGCATTTGAAATGTTTTTTTTGAAATGTTTAAAAACAGTATCCTAACTGACATATACCAGTCTGTGATTATCTTCATTTAATACTATTTGAAATAATTCATAATTTCTGCTTTTTTAACTGAAGAATAAGTTATAATTTCCTATAAGTAAGGTTTATTGACCATGAATTCCAAAAATACGTGTAAAACTAGTGGTAATAAGTTGGTGTTAGTGGTATTTATACATGGTCAAAGAAAAGGTGAAAAGAAGCGCTAAATGTCAAAGAAAACAAGTGTCGTCACTTCTCACAAAAACGTCAGAAAAAGTTTAGATTTTTTGACCTGGGAGGACGACAAGTGTGTTGTCCAATGGAAGACAAAACAAGGGTTAAATAGCCAGTACTTTCAGCGTGTATAGAGCCAGCATACTTCCGCATGTAAATCGGTAAAGTATGTCATAGTTTTATTTTGTGTAATTTTTCTTATGCTAAAATGACTTAGTTTAGCGATAGTAATTTCAAGAATGTTTTTATGTTTAAAAAAAAGGATCTTACTCTTTAACAGAAAGGTCGACCACCGTAGGAATCCTTCCCATAATGTTGTTAGACACTTGGAAGACGTGAATTAAAGGTAAGCATTTGCTCATTGTAGCTTGTTTCGCTGCTGCCGACTGCAGCGATCTCGCTTAACACGGGACCAATGTCAAAGATTGTTGTTCCCATCAGTCACTTAGACACAAAGCCATGGGAAAATAGGGTCCAGGTAAAAAAAAAAAACTAGGTTAACCTTTACCAATTAATTTACGAGTGAGGTTAGAATGCCTTGTTTTTATTCATGTTGTATCTGCCTGTACTGGCAAATTGTAATTGTATACAGTAGCACATTTCATATCATATAAGCTGGTCAGTAGACAAAAAGAATAAAAACAGCAGTATAAAGTGCAAAGAAGTCTGGAAACATGACATTTTTTTATCTTTTTTTTTTTTCTTGGTTTATGAATGCAGAACTTTTTTTTTTTTAATGAAATGCTGCTTCTCTCTTCTCTTCTACTGTAGTGCCTGTAATGTTTCCAGATCAAGTCTCTCTTACAGCCTGAATGTAACAAGCCCTCATGACCACAAAAACATCAGGAACTACGAGAACACCACCCTCTTCTACGTCTCCTCCTTCCAGTATTTGGCTGTGGCCATCATTTTCTCCAAGGGAAAGCCCTTCAGACAGCCCAGCTACAAGAACTGTAAGAGCAATTAAGTTCTGTTGAAGCCATGAATGGATGTCAGAATGATGCGGATGGAAAGAGAGTATTGCCAGCACAGAACGAGTTTCAATTTCCCAGTCACATATTATATACAATGCTGAAAAACATTAAAGATATATTTTTGTATTAATAAAGATAGAATATTAGATAGAAAGTTGACAGAGAAGTACCGGCTGCTGTCTGTAGCTTCATATTAACTGTACCAAAATGAGAGTGAGGGATTTTTTTTTTTTTTGTGATCATGCACAACAAAACAACACATGCACGAATTAAATTCCCCTTCCAATACCATGGATATAGAGCCACTCGGCCGTGCATGCCAAAACACTTATTTATGAACTTCCAGTGGAATATCTAATGGAAAATAATCTCAAAATGAAATAGCACAACACGGTGTCAACATAAATCACAGCGCTTTCAAGCCACTTTTCGGCGAAAACAAAATACTTTCACCCAGGAAACGCTTGTTTCTTCCTTGGGAGTTTTTTAGGTTTTAATCCTCTAACTCTCAGCAAGAAAATAAATGATTATTTCCCAAAATGACGAACAATTCCTTTTAAGATGACTGGATGTCTTACTAACTACATTATGCTACAAAATGCAACTACTTTGTTCAACATTGGACATTGAGAAGTGTATATGAGTGTCAGATGAGTCTTTTTATTCAAAGTAAATGTCATTCCTATAGACTTGCACGTTAAAGTGTAATTTTAAATTCAGTTTTCCAAATTATTATTCATTTTCCTAAATGCATCCATTCCTTTTCTAAATCCAGTTTTAATATCACTTCAATATGAGTGTGACAAACCTACATATACAGTTACAATCTCTTCTGGCATTAATCACTTCCCATATGTGTGTGATGTCCTTGCAAGTTGAAAATAACCTAATAATAATAAATTGAATCTAGCATCACTGAATGTTTTTTGTATTTTACCTTCATAAGGGCCGTTCATGCTGTCCTGCATCGGTCTGTATACTTTTCTCCTCCTCATCATGCTGTATCCTGTTCCTGCCATCGACAGCTTCCTGGAGGTAAACTTAGATCGTCTCATTTCTCCATATGTTCTTGGTGCACTGGCTGCTCTAAAAGATAGAATAAACGTCCTGGCTGTGGATTTGAACAGTAGAAACATGAAAGTAGAAACGTCAACCATCTGAAAGAAGAGTAAAGGTGTAACCGTGTCTGGAAAGTAGGGCTGCACAGTATGTTTTTTTTATCGTCATCGCGATATAAACTGGCGGAAGACACTCAGAGATTTTTTGAATTAGTTGAAAGGGAATATCAGTAGAAAACTACACTTTAAAATGTTACCGTCGTTCTTTTTTAATGTTGCTTTTTATGTTCAATTCAATGTTCAATTTGTTCAATAAAATAATGTTGGAGATTCTTTTTTTCCCATTTTTTTTTTATTCATCCAATATGATGTCTTTTTTTAGCAGAATACTGAAGGCAGCAGAAAGGCAGAACGTGATATTGTTGTTTTCACATATCGCATATTTTCCTCATATTGTGCAGCCCTGCTGGAAAGTTGCGTGTGTGTGTGTGTGAGAGACAATGTGTGTGTGTGTGTGTGTGTGTGTGTGTGTGTGTGTGTGTGTGTGTGTGTGTGTGTGTGTGTGTGTGTGTGTGTGTGTGTGTGTGTGTGTGTGTGTGTGTGTGTGTGTGTGTGGTGTTGCATTCAGTGCTCTTTTCCTGCTGCTCTGCCTCCACTCAGATCGTGTGTGTTCCCCCTGACTGGCGCGTTACACTGGCCATCATTGTCATAGTGAATGCGGCTGTGTCTTTCATGCTGGAGGTATGCTTTAGAGACATCACACCCTACAAGCTCTCTGTGACTGATCTGCTTTTTTTTTAAATTTTATTAGAAAATGGTGATTTGCATGCACTGATTTTTCCCAGTTGAATCAGATGCCCAGTAGTGCACCACTGCCTAATGAATGAAATCAGTGAATCATGATTTTTAAATTTCCTTTTGAGTTCATTTTCTCTGTACATTTCTGTGGCTGTAACCCAATCTACATGACCAGCTTATTCTCAACTTCCCACTGAAATCTCCTGTAGATTTTGATCCTTGACATCATCTTGCGGACGCTAGTTTTCAGATGCAATCAGGGGCTTAATCGCCCCACAGAGCCCCCCTCTGCTGACACACTTCAGGTTGGGAAGCTTTTCTTTTCTGCTTTCACTTTTTTAGAAAGAGTTCTGCATATATACTCTTCACTCTCCAATTTTCTTGCTTCATATTTTCTCTGATGACCTGTTACATGTTGGGACTGCTGTATAAATAATCAGTAGAGACTAAATCTAATAGAACTGAATATTAAAATTAATATTATTCAAAAGGTTATCTTTTATTCTACTACATTTCATTGGGGTCTTTGTGCTGAGAAGAATTACGCCGATTGTGGTTTATCTCATGAATCCATCAGCGTCTTTTCAGTAAAGTTCAACACATTGTTTCAGGCAACAGATGGTCGCTCAATAGTGCAAAAATCGCGCTCCAATTTGCCAAAAAAAAATGATTAATTACATGATAACGTACATCAGATTGCAGGGACCCAGGTTCCATTCAGCCCAAGAATATTTGTTCTGGGAGATGGGATGAATAAGCACATAAGAAGCTGGGTCCAAACTAGTTGAATGATAGCCAGACAGATTGTTTTAAGAGAATGGAAGAATGAAGGGGTCCAGGAGTGGGCTTGTGAGATGGCTGGAGTGGCAGAATTTAAAAAAATGTCACATAAATGGTTTGCCAGATTGGATGTCTACACAAGAAAATGGGGAAAGTACCTGAGCTGTCTGGAGGGCTCCTAAGAAGCTTTGTGCTGAGGAGAGACGCGTATGATGGGCTTATGGTGTTGTCATGTTTATTTGGTTTATGGTTTATTGACTATTTTGGGGAATATTGTAGTTACTGTCTTCTTGTCTTGATTTTTGTTTGGGTGGGTGGTGATGACGAAAATGGGGTGGATTTGTTCATGTTGCGAGTTGTTTGTTTTGTATGTTAAAAAATGAAAAATAAAAAAATTGTTTAATCACAAAAAAAGATTAATGCAGGAAAGCTCTTGATATGAATGCAATAAGTAGTGTAATGAACCAGATCGTCAATGCTTCAAACTTTGTCCAATATTTCCTGCAAATAAAAGAAAATTCTGTGCATCATCTTGCAATGTGAATACAATTTAAATAGATTAGTTGCTTTAATTTGGTTAAAAAAAATTGCTGAAGAGGCTCACTCATGCATTCAGTAGAGATAACGTGAATACATCCATGCTGTCTCACTGCCTAGTTTCTAATGTTCGTACGTCACATGTTCCCAGGAGGCCAATGACCACTGGGGCTCGTCCTTCCTCTCCTGGTTGTTCTGTCGGAGAAGCAAGCCCCCGAGGGTGCGCTACATGCACCTGGCCCTGGAGCTGCAGGACGACGCCGACTGGCCCCCAAGACCCTCCACTGTAACCTACGCCAGCGATCCACAATCCCGTACCTCTGCCCCCCTCTGACACCTGAGCAAGCAAACTGCTGCACAAACTAAACCTAAAACCTTAGCTTGAGTTGAGCTCAGAGATATGGCAGATGCTCAGAGATGTGTTTGGGACGTGGAGCCTGCTGGATGCCAGCGGCCAATCTAGGAGCCTCATAAAAGTGAGACCTCCTACTGCAAGGACTGACTGACTGACTGACTGACTGACTGTGAGCTGCTCATACATAAAGTTCTCTTTCATTTTGATTAACCTCATCCGAATAGACAAACACTTTGCACTTGTCACACTGCTGAAACTTGAGCCAGAGGCCTCTGTTAAAGGAATAGTTCAACATTTTGAGAAATACGGTACGCCTTTTGACTCTCTTGCTGAAAGTTATATGAGAAGATTGATCCCACTGTCGTATCTATGCGGTACATATGAGCAGTCGGTTAGCTTAGCTCAGCACAATGACTGGAAACGGGGACACAGCTAGCCTGGCTCTGGTCCACTGTGATGTCACAGTTATACTATATATAGGTAGAAAGTGCCGCTGCATTGCTGTTACAGTCATTCCCCGGCTGCAATGATGGTACAGAGACTCCGAGAGTGCAGATGCACAAGACCTGTAAACGCTGACCAATCAGAGCAGACTGGGCTTTTTTAGGAGGGGGGCTTAAAGCGACAGGCACTAAAACGGAGCGTTACAGACAGAAGGTGAATACAGGTACATTCAGAGAGACAGTATGTGGAAAATAATGTGTTTTTTAAAGCTTAAAGTATGTAACAATGTTCTAGTAGAAACCCAAAACACAAGTATGAACCTGAAAATGAGCATAATATGGGACCTTTAAGTCTCTGCTGGTTACCAGGCAGGCTAGCTGTTTCCTCTGTTTCCAGTCTTTGTGCTAAGCTAAGCTAAGCTAACCGGCTGCTGTCTCTAGCTTTATATTTACTGTCCAAACATGAGAGTGGTATTAAATATTCTCAGCAAGAAAACAAATTAGTACATTTTCCAAGATGTCAAACGTTTCCTTTAAGATGACAGGATGTCTTACTAACTACATTGAATTTTACTGCCAATGACATACAAAATGCAACCACAACACTGGACATTGAGAATGGTGTATAAGTGTCAGATGAGTCTTTTCATTGTTTTAAACCGCTTTTTCATTATCTGACCCAATATTTGAAATATTTAAACCATGTGCCTCGGTCTGACAGATCAGATACATCGTACAGTATTCAGCTGCTGTATGCTCAGTCAGGTCCATTTAAGGCCTAAAAGCACTGGATGGAACTTTTCTCTTCACTGTGAATAAAAACATACAGCGTTTCACTAACATTATTAGCTGTTGCAATAAAAAAATCAATTAGAACATTGTTAAAAAATAAACACAGCATTAGCTGCTGCTAAAATCTAAACGTTGTGAAACGGTATTAGCTCATATAGATTTTAATAAACATTAGACACTTTTGTGTGTCAAAACAAATTGTATGAACCCAGAAAACATTCCACTGCGGCATTTCTGTCTTAGAGTTGCTTCAGTTGAAATTCTTCCTGTGGAAGACAAGCCGAAAGTTCTGTGTCCCTTTTTTAAAATGTTACTGTGTGTGTGTGTGTGTGTGTGTGCGTGTGTATTTTTCAAGGCCAGGCCATGAAAAATAAAGACGTGATTTTAAATGTCATGTCTTTTATGTAAATTTAAACTTTGGAGCTTTTGGCTTTAACAAGGTCTCCTTCTCTAACAGATTGGTTGTTGAGATGTACATGGTTCCTGAAAAAACATCACCAAACACGCGTGATGTTTTGAATATGCAGAAAGTTTGGAACAATACAGGAGAAGAATTAATAATACCAATCATTTCCTTTACGTGAATACATTGGCACTAAAAATTGATCCAGAAAAGGCACAAATTGTTGCAGAAAAAAATCAACAGAATGCAGTTTATGCAGTGTTTGACGCTCAAAATTGTCTGGAGGACGACCGCCAGACCCCCTCGTTTGAATGTGTCTCCCGCAATGTTGAAACGTGTGTGTGTGTGTGTGTGTGTGTGTGGTAGGGGAGAGAGCAAGATAATGTGTTACTTAACAAAAGAATTAAAACCATTTCTGTGCCCTTTGATTGCATTATAAAATCTTTATGCTCTTTTTTCCGAAAAATATGACTTTCTTTTTTTAATGCAAGGGGGGAAAAATGACACAGTTTAACATCACTTAGGTACTGCACATGACTGATAGTGGTTTAATTAATTAAAGCAATTGAATTAATCCAAACGAATCAATGAGACACTTGCTGCTGTGAAAATGTTATAACCGTTGATTTTAACGTGTGATTTTTATGTAATATTTTTATGTAACTGTTACTGTATACATATTTTTCTAGTTACGGATAAAAAATGAAATAAAGGTAAAAAAAACGGTATGAGAATTAGTCACCTGAACGTCTCCTTTATTACCATAAAATTACATTTTAAAAGGGGAAATGTTTTTAAGATTTGTAATACACTATTTTTACTTATTTTCTTATTTCAATAAAATGTTTCAGTGTCCGCTAACACATCCCCCGTGTTTGCTCTGCAGAACTCCCATTACATTTCCCAATAAATCTGTATATTAAGCCACTCTTGCGTGCTTCGTGGGGGGCTGACCTTGGTCACACTTTTTCAGCCAAGACTTACTGATCAATTATGGGCTTTCCCAGCCTCCTCGCTGCCTGGCATATGGGCGCTTAAAGGCGCGAGAGTGGAGGAGAAAGAGGGGTATCATTTCATGTGGAGATCAGGGCCTACAGGCAGTGAATGGGTGGATTTAGGGGGGACGGTGAATAAGGGGAAGGGGGTCCACGCTTGTACCAAAAAGAAAAGAATCTCCCACAGATCAGGGAAGAGCCTTTTTGGGAATATTCATGATGAGGATGAGGAGGCATCATGAATTCATGTGTGTCTCCCTGACTTGCGCGGATCATCTTTTCAGTAAACACTGGTGTGTACAGAGCCGGGGATGTCTTGCTTTTCGAATCCGTGTTTGCGATGTAGTTTGGTGGATAGTGTTGCCTCTCCACAAAGCAATATGGGTTTTTGTGTACTCTCTTGCTGTATTCCTTTTGTATCGGCGGAGCAACAGATGGAGAGTGGTGGAGAGACATAAAGAAGCTAAAACACACAGCCTTTCTTCCTCACAGCCAGCTACTCGCTCAAAAAGATTTTCTCAAGCTTGTGCTCAGACGTGTGCTATTTCAAACATTTTGGACTTCATCTCCTTTCTCTTTTACCCATATGTTTTTTTGTCTGAGTCGTGTACTTTCAAGATTTGGGCCTATGCACACAGTCTTTGTTTACTGTTCCTTTACTCACGACGGTCCCCACAGAGTAATCAGACCCGCTTAGAATACATTGTAGAGTAACGGCCACGGTTACCAACTTTTGGGCACCAAAAATGGTCATTTCAGGTGCTTTCTCAATGCGCCTGTTGACGCACACATGCTTTCACTTATTCTTCACAAAGCCTGCGAGCAGACGTCAATCCGCTGCAGCTTCTCTGAAGGTTTTGGACACTCATAAGGCCCTCGTCTTGATTTATAGTCGGGACACAAGGCCCACCTGATGCTCACTTATGGTTGGCCTCATTTTACAGATGACACAAAGGCACCCACGTCTGGTAAAAGGTCTGTGACCCACCAGACGGTCACAAAGCCCTTCTCCTCCCTCCTGTCCCCTAAGCATGGCTCCTTCCCCGGGTCTTCATGGCATCCCTGTCCCCCTTCCTTTATCAGTCCTTCCAGGCCTGAATGGGCTCTGTGGTTGGTCAATAAATTCAGTGATTCAGGGGGTGGACAGTTGCAGCCGTGTCAACGTTTGTTCACAGGCTTGTTGGAGGGACGGGCCCCGCCCCGCGGCTCTTTGTCTCCCATGGTCCCTCAACAGGTTAGAAGTCAATGGAGGGCCTTGTGCGGAGGTGACAGGGGCATGGATGGGGCCGCCTCTCACATGGCGTTCACACAGGGGGAGGACCGGCCCGGATCACTGTGACACTTGTTAGTGTGGGGCCACACAACATTGCCGGGGTTGCCTCTCTTGCTGTCCCTCGAGGGCCCGTGCGATATTCAGCACTTTAAACGAACTAATGGTTGAGGCTGCAGGGTTGCGTCGGGGGTAAGACGATCTGCACTCAGAGGCCTGGAGTGACCACACTGAAAAGAAGTGCACAAGTGTATCTTACAATCTCAGCTTACAGATCAGACTCACAATAAAAATGAGGTCAGGCCTTTATTTGGTCCACAATCTGTAGTTTAAATGTATACCAGAATAGCATTAATGCACTTTTGTGGCCCCTTTAGGTGCCACACTGTTGCTGAGTTATAGCCGGTTTCTCAGGCTCAGCTGGGCCAAAGCATGGGAACAGCCACGGGGAGAAAAGAGACACAGAGAGCCATAGATAGAGCAATACACAAACAGAGGAGGGCTTTAGGAGACAGAAAGCAGCGGACAGAAAAAGACACACAGAGGCTGAAGAGGGACTTAGAGCCATGACTGAAGCCTAACTGTCATGAGAAGATGAGAGTTGCCATGGCCACCCAGGAGCCACCCAGCAAGCATGTGAGCAGGGGAGGCTCGGGGGCCAGGGGCCTGGGCCCGGGCTGGTGGATCACATGCACTAACCAGGGATTATGTGCATAAGTGATGAGCACTAAGCCAGCAGGTGAAGAAGGGAAGCCCTGGGACAAGGAGTGCGCCATCCCTCAGGACAGCTCTCCCCGTAAGAACAGGGACTTTTTTTTCCCAAGTGAGGCTGATCTCCCGTGTGAAGGGGACTCAGCCAGAGGTCCTCGAGTGCTGAAAGGGCATCCCCCAGGCTGCTTTCACTGCCTAAGTGGCCAAAATGCTGGTCTTGTGAGTCATCTTCAGTGGCAAGAATGGGCCATCTTCACATTCATAAATCCAAATGCAAACACACTCATGGGATATGGACTAATCTTGGACAAGGATAAGCACCGCATGAAAAGTGCATCAGCAGGGCTCTTGTTGAAGCTTTTTGGCATGACGCTGATATAAAACAACCAATTCTACCATCTTTTGTCCATCAGAAAGAAGAAAAAAAAAGAGCCAGTTTAAGCACTAGCTAAGGTAACTCAGCTTCAACTTCAACAACAAGGGTTGCCGATGGCCCGGTGGCAAGTAGAACGCCACGTTGGGCAAGTAAATATAACAATTAAAAAAAAAAGTTTCAATAATTTTTTCCCGATCATTATCGTATCATAAATGACGTTACCGTTCTCTATCCCTCTACAACGTTTTGTGAAGTTTGCCGTGAGCTTGAATCCAAGGCAGATAAAAGTGGATAATTTTTCCACTTTTACTTAAGATAACAAATGCCAGTGTGCCGTGATACAGTATGTCACAAAAGTGAGTACACCCCTCACATTTTAGTAAATATTTCATTATATCTTTTAATGGGACAACGCTGAAGAAATTAGACTTTGATACAATGTAAAGTATTAATTGTAAAGCTTGTATAACAGTGTAAATGTGCTGTCCCCTCAAAATAACTCAACACACAGCCATTAATGTCTAAACCGCTGGCAACTAAAGTCAGTACACCGCTATGTTAAATTCCCATAGAGGCAGGCAGATGTTTATTTTTAAAGGCCAGTTATTTCATGGATCCAGGATACTATGCATCCTGATAAAGTTCTCTTGGCCTTTGGAATTAAAATAGCCCCACATCATCATCATCATCATCATCATCATCATCATCATCATCATCATCATCATCATCATCATACCCTTCACCATACCTAGAGATTGGCATGGGTTACTTTCCATAAGATCATCTCTCAATGCAAATCAAATCAGCTATTAGGCTAACCGACATAAAACCATGCCAATCTCTAGGTATGGTGAAGGGTATGTGATGATGTGGGGCTATTTTAATTCCAAAGGCCAAGGGAACTTTATCAGGATGCATAGTATCCTGGATCCATGAAATAACTGGCCTTTAAAAATAAAAAAATCTGCATGCCTCTATGGGAATTTAACATAGCGGTGTACTCACTTTTGTTGCCAGCGGTTTAGACATTAATGGCTGTGTGTTGAGTTATTTTGATACTGTAAAAGCAAACAGCATCTCTTCCACGGCAGCTAAGAGGACAACCCCTCCTCCGAAGCCTTGCCAGTTCTTTTTACATAAACTGAACGCTGAGGCAAGTCAGGTCAAATATAAGAGTGTACTAATAAAAAAAAGACTTGTATAAGGGCCCGTAAAAATAGACTTTGGGCAAGTGAAAAAAAAACCTTAACGTTGAACCCTGTAACTTTACAGTATATATGGACAAGAGGCTCATTTTGTTGCCAGGATCAACAGGTTCATAGGTTGTTTTGCTGTGGGGAATCAATGCTCATAATATCCATGGCCTTACAGGAATGTCTTTGAACCTCGATGGCACAAAGAAATCAGATTCCCATGGTCCACCGAGAGAAAATACACAGTTAACCAACCTCCCCCCCCAACACCTTTTCAACACGATAGTATCCCTGAACATATTAACATGTAAATACACTTAGATACTTTGACAATGCACTGAAATGCATATAATCTACATGCTAACTAGTCCTTTAAAGACTTTCCACTGCTGAATGTAGTTTGGGAACACTTTCATGTCTGGGTTTTAAAAATTAAATGTGAGGCCTCTCTTAGAATCTCCAAAAGCGTTTTTTTTTTCTTCTTCAATTTGATGAGGGATAAGGCGATGACTGGGTTCCCTTTTCAAAGGGGGAGACCCAGAGTTCAATAAGACTTCAGTCTCATTGCCTTTGCCTCCAAGTTGAAGATCTAAATGCTGGCTTTTTTTTTTTTTTTTTAAGAAAGAACCCACCACGTTAGGTGACAGATGGCAGGTTGTTATGCTGAAATACCAGTTGCTATGGTCCCCTATTCCTCCGCAGCTTCCCTTGCCATATTTAAGCATCCTCTCTGCTGGTGTACTGACTTGGAATAAGCTGACTTGAAACTCTACTCAGGTTGTTGTTGACAAACATGAGCCTAGATGAGTCTCCTAATCTCCCGCTCCTTTATGCGCTCTTTATTGCCGTATAAACAGGGCTGAATACGCTAAAAAAACTAAACCTCTGTTTTCAGCCTTCTCTTATCTCGCGCAGGGTTTAATCTAACGCCCTCTACCCTTTTTACATCTCTGCCTCCGCTAAACTCGACCATATTTTTGATTCAGCACGTCACCATGGCAACCAGTTATTTCCCATCCTTGAGCCCCCCTTCCAGCTTCTCTTCTCCATTCATACCACTACCCCCCACCCCTTTCCCCTTCTTTTTTTTTTTTTTTTGTCCAAATAAAACAAAGCGCAGAGTGAATGAGCTCTGAGGTAGGTAAATGTATTCAGTGACATCAGCCAGGACGAGTCTATTCTGCCGGATTCCTGTACCACTTGTTTCCAGCCTTGTCTGGGGGCCGGACACTCTGTTGGGCCCATTGTCCCACGTGTATTGCACACAGGCCCGCAATTAATGGAGGCCTTGTCTAAGGCTTCTGGAGCAGAAACTGCTGTTGGGGAGGGGGACAAAAGGCGGGCATGCAGAGCCGGGGGTGCTGGGAGTTGCTATGGGAGGGAGGGCCCCCCTCCTTCCCTCTGTAAGGGGATTCAAAAGGGAGAAAGAAGACGGAGAGCGAGCGGAGCGCTGGATGAGATGTTTAAGTGATCCCCTGTGTCTGTGCCCTCCCCTCGTGGCCTGAGATGTTTTCATGCCAGCAGTTGAAAGACCAAGCTCGGCAGTGTTTGATGATGAGGATGGCCATTTCACTGCCCGCATTGGCGGTGCATGGCGGCTGGGTGGAGAACGCAGGGGCCACCGCTTTCAGACCAGGTGAAGATGGAGAGGAGTGTGGCAGCTGTGTGGAGACTCTGCCACTGCTTAGAGGTTTCTTCATCAGATTTGAGTCCCTTTTCTTGTAATGTTTTTTTCAGTTATACCATGCGATCTGTCAACGCTATCTCCTCCTATGCTGGCGTAAATTCCCGGGCGGTGCTGTCATGTAACACAGTACAAATACTTTGTTATCTGTGCTTTACTTTGTTATTTAGCCTATATTTCTGGAAACTTTCCCTTTCACTCTGCCACATTTCCTAAATAAGATGTATACTTTTACTCTGATACATTTCCCCTGAGCATCTTTGTTACTGCAAAATGAAATACGAAGACAATGACCACCCCGACGACAGTGATGAACTCGGTGAACGCTGATGAAGATCACACCTGTTGCTGTATTTGCGAGAACTGTTTTCGTATGTTGGAGTGCAAGATTTTTCATTACAACAAGATGAAAATTCTGTTTCTCTTTATCTCTCTGTTAATGTCAGCTCTGTCGAAATATGCAGTGTTTGGTCCTTTCACCTGGAGAAATTGTGCCTGGAAAGTCCTGGAAAAGACTTTTTAAATGGATGTTTAAGAAGGTGTGGAAACCCTGAATATTATGCTTTATAATAAGGTAGCCACAATAAAGTTCATAATCAAAGTTTCTTTTTTTTTACTTTTACTTCTTATGATTAAGAACATTTAATATCAGAAAATTACTTTTGATACTTAAGTACAGCAATAATCAGATACTTTTAAGTAATATTCTAAAAGGTGATTCATATTAATGTTTAATATGTTTGTTTGTTTATGTATGCACCTTTCACCAAGGCAAATTCCACATAAGTGTACTTAGTGTGCTAATAAAACCTTTTCTGATTCTGAACTTCTACCAAAGCCATTCTTGAACTTTTACTCACGTATTGCTTTCAGGTACTTTAAACAAGACTCCCAGGCTCATTTGATCCACAATCAAATTATTTTATAAGGTGAAAGCAACCAAGTTCTTTGTTTTTATGTGCAGATGATCCTGGTGCCTCACAGAGATAAAACACATACAAGAGCTATTAGATGACGAGTTAATTAAATAGAATAAGGACCTGGCTATCTGAGAATAGGCGTCTTTTACACATGACTAAATTTATCTTGTTTGGATGGAAGTTTAAGCTAAGGAAGGACTGACCTGGTCTTCCTGCCCCCTGTTTCAATCAACTTGTGGCTATCAGTCACATGCTGGACCTTGACAGCTTTCCAACCCCTTCCTTGGCTCGCTGGAGTTTCCCTTCAGGTCTGATACAGATCACAGCTGTGCTATAAACCTCATGTCCACATCGCCGTCCTCCGCACAATAAAGGCTTGTTTGTGGCGGAGCAGCAGGCCCAATGAAAACAGGACTGATAGGATGTAATTTATTGTTGCGTGGCCTCTTCTCCAGAAACCCTCTCATCTGCTGGGAGCAGAACCTCGGGCTGTTTCATTACATTACATTGCATTAGATTACATTACATGTCATTTAGCTGACGCTTTTATCCAAAGTGACTTACGATTGCTGTATATCAGAGGTTGCAGGCCTCTGGAGCAACTAGGGGTTAAGTGTCGTGCTCAGGGAGGCAAAGGCATGTGTTCTATCCACTGCGCCAACACCAGGCCTGTTTGTTTCAAAGGAGCATCGTGTTGAAACATCCAGTTAGAAGATTATCTCAGCACTTTATGGGATCCCAGGAGAACGGTTGGCCATAGATACAACAGCATCACTTCCCCACTCACTCTTTTCCTGAGGAAACCTTTACTTGGGGAAATGCAATCTTTTCTTTTTTTTTTTTTGGGAGGAGGGGTCTTGTGAGTTTATCCTCAAAACCTCAACAACAAGTACAACACTGTCTTTATGTTCTGGTCATGAGAGCAACACCCACCGTCCTCCTATCCTGCTGAGGATGAGTTATGAGTTATTTCAGTAAAGGAAATATCCAGTGGTGGAATGTAACTAAGTACATTTAAGTACTGTACTTAAAGGGATACGCCACCGTTTGTTGAAATAGGGCTTATCACGGTCCCCCCTAGCTGTAGGTGGGCCAATGCTTTTTTGTGCATGCTTTGTTTTAGTCCGGTGCAACACCGGCAGCGCCGCCGCTAGTTAGCTTAGCGCAGTGAATGGAAACCTATGTTAGCATGTTGTGAGTAAAAGTGAGCCAACATAAACAACAACAACCTAATTACTTGCAGGGAGACCAAAAATGCGTTGGCCCACCTATCTACAGCTAGGGAAGACCGTGATAAGCCCTATTTCAACAAAAGGTGGCGTATCCCTTTAAGTACAGATGTTGAGGTACTTGTACTTTAGTTGAGTTTTTTCTTGTGACCGGGAGGTCGCTGGTTCAATCGCCAGACCGACAGAAATAATCTGGGTGGGGAAAGTGAAAGAGCAGCGCTTGTCCCTCCCTCATCACATTGAGCAAGGCCCTTAACCTCCAACCGCTCCAGTGGAGCTGCTCAGTGGCCAGCAGGTCAGACTGGGGTTGTACCGGGCAGCTTCCAGCTATGAATGTGGAGCTGGGTGAATGTGACATGTCGTCGTTGCGAATGAGAAGTTGTTCTCAATCGACTACCTGGATAAATAAAGGTTACAAAAAAAAAAACATTTCAGAGAGAAATATTGTACTTTTTACTCCACTACATTCATCTGACAGCTTTAGTTACTAGTTACTGTTTTATTTGTATTTTATGACTCTGTGAGTTATGTACTTTATGTCTTATTTATTCTTCTGTACAGCACTTTGGTCAACTTTGGTTGTTTTAAAGTGCTCTAGAAATAAAGTTTGATTGATTTATTGAAATTAAAATGTTTGCACACAAAACACATGAGGTTTATAATATACAATGTCGGGGCACCTGGATGGCTCAGTTGGTAGAGTGGGCGCCCATGTATAGAGGTTTACTCCTCGACACAGGGGGCCCAGGTTCGACTCTGCCCTGCGGCCCTTTGCTGCGTGTCATTCCCCCTCTCTCTCCCCTTTCATTTCTTCAGCTGTCCTGTCAATAAGGGCCTAAAATGCCCAATAAATAAATAAATGAAACTAGCCAAAAATATAACGGCCTACAAGTCCAGCTGAAATGATTAGACCATTAAACGCACAACTGTTTCCAGTTTCTAAAATGTGAGGCTTGTTCTGCATTGATTACTTTTACTTCTAATACTTTAAGTCCATTTTCCTTATGATACTTACATACTTTTAATTAAGTAGCATTTTCAATGCAGGACTTTTACTTCTACAGTGTGGTATTAGGATCTAATACTTCTTCCACCAGTGGAAATAGCCACACTGATGGTCCCTTCTGTTTAAGCGTTGACTAATCTTATAATGAGTTTAGTTATCGAACAGGTTCGACCTATTTCGGCTTGACTTGATTTCACTTGACTAAATGTGGCATTGACTCGGGTCAAGAAGCCAGTGGCGCTTGAAGTTGTCTCGCTCACACAGAGAGGAAGCCATGGATGCAACCGCTGACCTGGCTTTGAGGGTCATTTCACCTCTGAGGATTTAGGAGCTTTACAGAGAGCGTTTGGGGTCTATCGGGGAGGATAGAGGCCCATGATAAACCTGGGCCAGACAGAGATGTCTGTCAGTTTATAGATCAGTGGGACTATTCAACAAGCAGCACATGTGCCCGTTTTTACATGCAATGGTCACACTACTACAGTCAATAATTATTTCTTTGTGCATTTTATACTTTCTACAGAATAAAACAATGAGCTTCAGATCAGAATAAAAAGCTTTAAAATCATCGAGCAAGGAGATTAAAAAAAACAAATAAGGAAAAGACATGTACCATTACCTCTGATATCTAAAATCGAAGACAGAAACTACATCCTCTGTATTTTTTTTTTTTTATTCTACAATCTTGCAAATGAACAGAAAGCAGCCTCATTTTAAGTTCTTGTTCCTTCTATCTCAACTGAAATTATCCTTGACCAAAACCTTTTCTAAATGTTAGTGTTGATGCAAAAACTAATTCCTGCATGTAACAACCATAGAACCCAGTTCAGTTGTGAATTTAGTCTAGAAAAAGAGGTATCTACGTGGAAATGAATTCAATTTTTGAGATTTTACTCTGTTTATTTAAAATTTTTTTTTTTTTTTTTTTTTTTTAAAAAAATGTCTGTTTGAAGAATCTGCTGTTTTTTGTACAGTAACTAGAAGAAAAGAGCTATTAAAGCATAACATCGGAGTTAAAATGGTGCCATGGTTACCTCAAGACAAAAAGAAAAAAAAATAATAAGTTTTATATTAGATACACAAACATTATTATTCAGGCCCTTACGATGAACTCATATGCATTGTAGATTTATCTTTGTATCAAAATATGTCTATAGGTTTTAATTCAAGCTGTGACATTATTTTTTCTTTTAAAAAAATTTAACAGATTCAACTGCTATTATAAAATGTCAATGAATCAATTCTGTCATTTATGGACAAAAAAGAAAAAAATACCATACTAGCAAACAACAATTCAGGTTCTCATTTTTCACAAAACAAATACACTCACCTAAAATACTTTGGAGATAAACACTTCTCGTATATTCAAATACCAGTTGAATGGTTGTGGGTCTTCACATGGTCTGAAGTAGCTCTTTAGCTTTGTTTCCTGCCCCCAACCTGAGACGACAGACGGGAGGTGTCAGAGTTCATGGCAGCGACAGGACAGCTGAGTGTGGCACAGATTTTCTTCTTCACTGGACATCAGGCCTGGAGTGTGTCTTCGCCTCAAAGTCTGAAGCACCCAATAACCCAATAAATAAAGTGTATGAGTGTGTGTTATGAAGACCTGCTGTATGCCAACGGCCCATGGTTTTGTATATGTATTTAACTCTATCTTTAATATTTATGTCCCTGTAAATGATTCCCTTCAAGTGGACTTAGCCCAAATAAATTGTTAAAATGTGTGCAATAGAGACGCACTCAGATATGAAGAACCTGTTGGATCCACAGTGGTAAGTATCTAGAAATCTTTTAAAATGTTTAATTCAACACATAGGAAAATAAATGTAATCAAGCTGTCCTGTTGCAGAGGCAGAACAGATGGTTAATTCAAGTCCACATCCATCAAAGTTAGTTTGACTTTTTTGGACAACCTTATATCAGTGTTGGTGATCCAAAATCCTTAAGTCAACTGCTGTCAACAGAGTAAAAGTGAAATTAGAATACATGTGGAACACAACTGTAATTTTCCAGTTTGGGATTTAAAAATCCATCTATCAATCGATCGATCTATCTATCTATCTATCTATCTATCTATCTATCTATCTATCTATCTATCTATCTATCTATCTATCTATCTATCTATCTATCTATCTAACTATCTATCGATCGATCGATCGATCGATCGATCTATCGATCTATCTATCTATCTATCTATCTATCTATCTATCTATCTATCTATCTATCTATCTATCTATCTATCTATCTATCTATGTGGACCATTTTCTGTGTATTCTGTTTTTTACTGTAGCCTACATCCGAAAATAAAGACACTAGGCTTATTTGAAAAAATATGATGAAAAACCGATGACATACAATTATAAACTGTGTTTTTCTGATAAAAAAAACCCATTCTTTATATGTAATGTATTTGTCATTTTATTGCATAAAGATATAATGCCCAATGAGCAGAAGATTAATCAACCGTTTAGTTGATTGACACAACCGTTTGGATCGTTTCCAGTTTCTAAAATGTGAGGATTTTTCTGCATTTAGTACTGTTACTTTTAATACTTTAAGTACATTTTCGTGAGGGAAATTATATTCTTTTACTTAAGTAACATTTTCAATGCAGGACTTTTACTTGCAACAGAGTATTAGTAGGGGAGACCAGGGACAGTTGTAAAACTTTTTGCAATTTTTAGCAATACATCAAAAACCATCTCCACTGGAATATTGTTATATTATAAACTTCAATCTGTCAACTGCTGAAACAATGTATTTAAGTAGTTTTATGAAATATGTACAGGTTGCAAAATAGATTTGAATAAAGTCTCTCCACTGTTACAACCGTCCCTGTGTACAGGGTTTTAACATGTTGCAACAGGCTGTAACATGTCTAAAATATACATAATGAATCAATCATATACTCAAAATGGAAAATATTATTTATCATTCATGTTATTGTGACTATTTATTTCATGTTTTTAAGTAATGAAGCCCTTTCCAGCACAGGAAATGGGACTCCCCTGTTTGTCTTCGTTCCCATGATCTTTTCCTTCTGTCTGTTCCAAAGGTTAGAACTGAGCTGGGAAAAAAAGGCCTTTAAGTATGCTGCTCCCTCTGCTTGGAACAAGTTACAGAAATCCATGAAACTTAATGAACTGGTCTCATTTGGTCGATTTTAAGAGGATGTTGATTGACTTGGAGGCAGCCACAT
The DNA here is from genome assembly GCF_010015445.1 of Perca fluviatilis. Taxonomy (NCBI): domain Eukaryota; kingdom Metazoa; phylum Chordata; class Actinopteri; order Perciformes; family Percidae; genus Perca; species Perca fluviatilis. Next base: position 33,205,337 of record NC_053122.1, on the reverse strand, counting down.
CTGGCTGTAGGTGTTTTTCCTGATGTGTTTAGAATTGTGGATGACTTTGAGGGATTTGTTGTTTTATGTTTCTGGTGTTTTTGCGTATATTGTGTTTGTATGTACTCTATGTGTGCTTGTACTGCTGCCTGTCTTGGCCAGGACACTCTTGAAAAAGATATTTTTAATCTCAATGAGTCTCTTCCTGGTTAAAGGTAAAATATAAAAATAAAAATTACTATAATATCTAGGCTACAACAGTCGACCCTCTTTAATGCAGCAGGTTCTCTCCTGTCATAGATATATACTCTCCTGTGAGAGTTAACCCAGCTGATTGGCTGCAGGAGAACCACTTTTCCTCTTAACTAGAGGAACTCTCCTTTGGAACAGCATCCTGACAGCTAGCCAATAGGAGCGCCTTGTCGCACGAGCCCGTCGCCTCCCCGGGGAACTCGCACACGAGCCGCTCGCGTGCAGGCTCCGGCTCTATAAATACACCCCGAGGCTGTGGAAACAGGAGCGGACTGTGTGTCAGCTTGGCGAGGAGACAGGAGTCACTTGTGACATTTGTCATCGGTAAAGTGCTCAGTGCTGTGCCAGGAGAAGGCGGGACTCGCTGCACTGCACGGGACACACTCCCACGGTGCTGTGTGCATCATTTGGTTATTGTTTGTTATTTGTTTGGACAGTTTTTAAATTGTAAACCTGAAGATGCCAGCCGGTACTTTAGAGAGAACATCTCCATCCGCCGTGGCTGCCACACCGACAAGAGCGGACTCAACGCCGGAAAAACCCCGGAGTCTGACAGAGAACAGAAAGGTATCAGAACTGTTAAGTTTTGCAAACACTCGTCTGTCTGACATCTGTTGTTAGTAACTTCCTGTGAAAGGCTAGACGCCGAAACGCGTTGAAGTTGTTTTTAATCTGATTATATTGAGAATGTGCTAGATGTAAAGACATTTTACATTTTTGTAAATACGAGTGGGTTTTCCATTCCTTGATGGCCATCTGTAATTTTATTTTTGAAAGTTCTTCATCTGAACTGTATTTTCTTTCTATTTCAAGTCCTCCAAACCAATCATGGAAAAGCGGAGACGTGCGCGCATCAATGAGAGCCTGGGCCAGCTGAAGACCCTCATTCTGGACGCACTCAAGAAAGATGTAAGCAGCTGAACACTAAATCTCGACTTTATTCCAAGATGGATTGAAATTAGGAGCCCAAATGAAGCAAACTCAGCACTAAATCTTCACTTGTGTGTCCGTGTAGAGCTCCAGACACTCCAAACTGGAGAAGGCGGACATCCTTGAGATGACTGTGAAGCACCTCAGGAACCTGCAGCGACTTCAGATGACTGGTATGTAACTACAAATGCTGGCCGTGGCCATGTTGATGTGCTTCTGGATGTCTAACTTTAGATGGTAAACATGTTCCCACGGTCTCCCAAGATTTATTGCCCACCCACAGCTGGTGTGCTTGCCCTTAGGACTTGATTTCACAAGGCCTCAACTGAATGAAAACAATCTGTTTTGTTCATTATTTGAGCTAGCCAATTTGTCAATTATTTCTTTATATTCGTAAACTCTTAATTTCCTGATATTCACTTTACAGTATAGCCCAACAATCTATCTATCTATTGTCTGTACGTCTGTTTATAATGGAATTACATTTTTACTGGAATTGTAACTTACTTACGATATACATTGATATTAATCCATGCGTTTGTATTTTCCTCTCCAGCTGCTGTGAACACGGACCCCTCCGTCCTGGGTAAATACAGAGCCGGGTTCAGCGAGTGTGTAGGGGAGGTCACCCGTTTCTTGTCCACGTGTGAAGGGGTGAACACAGAGGTGAGGACTCGTCTCCTCAGCCACCTGGCAGCCTGCGTGAGCCAAATCAACGCCGTGAACTTCTACGCACCTCACCCAGGTGCCCTGAGACTCGGGCAGAGCGGTACACAGATTCCAGCCGCCTCCGCCCCACAGATGCCTTGCAAAAGTAGCTCAGCGATGCACACCTCCTCCTCAGAAGCGCTGAAGCTGTACGGTGGCTTCCAGGTGGTGCCAACACCGGATGGACAGTTTGCTTTTCTTGTTCCCAGTGCGGCTCTCGTGCCTCTGGGTGCACAAAACAGCCATCACATGTCACCTGTTGCACCTCCGGTCAACTTAGACTCTGTGTGGAGACCATGGTAGGAAAAATCACCTCAACTGGGGGGGAAAAGGACTATCACACAATAAAACACATTTTTGTACATTTTGTAAATGTTTTCAAAACCTACTTGAGAGGGATGTTTACACACATTTGTGTTTTTTTATATATGGACATTAAGAGATATTCTTGACCTCATTGCTTGCTGTGATTTTCTCTGTTTTTGATACAACACATTTGCCTCAGGAGGTCGAGAAAATCCTTAACAAAGCTCTTGAAAAGCACTGTATTTCTTTGAGATTAATAAAATGTTTCTATGTTTACTACAATGTTTGCTGCAATGGCGTCTTTGTCATGTCTCCCTCCCTCAAAACCCCCATCTGGTTGTCACAGTGATGTCCATTCATTTAGCCTGTGCTACCTTTTAAAGAAATGCTGTATAAGTTACATTTTGACTTCATCTCAGACCTGTGGAAAGTTTTTTCAATTAACATCCCTTGTACAGCAACCGTTTAAATATAGCCCCCTCATCCTGTGTGCCTTGGACACATGTGATCATCCCTTTTTTGCAGTGACAGGGAAACCTGCTTTCTGGCTGGAAGTACAAATACCTCTAAAATGAGCTAAGGAACCTGAGAGGTTGGGTTGAGCCCAGGAGGTGTGCTGTCGGCGCAGGGCGGAGGGTGGGGCAGGCTCCTGCCAGATGGGAAATCATACTGAAATAGGATGTGATCGTGAAGCTCGAGACGGGGCTAAATGAAGACCAGACTAAATATGATACTGGTATTACTTTTTGAGGTGTTGTCCCTGCATTATGTGCCTCCAGAAGAGCAATAACTGATATTCTGAAATTCTATTTTATTTATAGTGTCAAATCATAACCGAAGTTATCTCAGGACACTTTACAGATAAAGAAGGTCTAGACCACACTCTTATTTACAGAGACCCAAACCCCCCCCCCCCAAGAGCAAGCATTTGGTGCGACAACGGCAAGGCAAGACTTTAAGCAGGCAGAAACCTCGGACAGACCCTGACTCTTGGTGGGCTGCCATCTGCCGCTGTCGGTTGGGACACAGAGACACACTGATACAGATATACAGAAATATGATTCATAATAATTATGGCAGTTGGTATGATGAAGAGTGGCAATAGCAACAATAAAGATAATGGGACTATGACTAGAAATAATAGCAGTGCAGGGCGTCGAGCAGGACCACAGCAGCAGCTGCAAACATGATTCAGGTGCCACCCCAATCCAAGGAAATCTGCTGTCTGTAAATCCAATATAATTTGATTATATTATATGTGTGTGTATAAGTTTTGCACAATAGCTTATCAGCAGCAGCCCTGCAGAGCCAGTCCACTCGTTGTCCATTTAGTGGACAGTTGAAGAGCTGACAGTCCCAGCGTGTGTCCTGAGCGTGGTGCTCACACAGCAGGCCACAAGCAGAGCGTGACCAGAGGTCACAGGTGCCCCTCATTCACACTGCAAAGACAACGCAGCTCCAACCGCATGTTGCCCTTAATCTGGCAACTCATCAATAGACCTGGCAGCCCATCACCAGAAGACAGGGCCGTCTTTTGACAGCATCAAACGGTAGCACCTCCAGAGGCAAACACGCTCACACAATCCATGACTTTAGCTTGTTCCCTGTTTAATATTCATAGAATTTAAAGGATTATAACCCATTTTACCTCAATCGTTCTTGTTTCTCAAAGTACTGAGAAACAGGTGCACAATAGTCCGCACCAATGAGTGAATAATGTTTGTATGCGGGAACCTATTAAGGAGCAAATACTAAAGATTGTTTTTAAGATTAGATTGGATTTCAACATAGGAATCCGTGTGAATGTGAATCAAATCATCTCTTGGTCACTCTAAAAGTTGTTAAAACTCCTCACTTTGTGCAAATGATACACTCAATTAAGTTTACATCTCTGTTTTGGCACAGCCGAGAGAAGACTGGCAGTAAGGAGGACTAAAAGACAAAAATAAGAGCTCCCCCTCCTATCAGAGTGTCCTTTGAGAAGACCCTGAACACAAAAACAAAGACGGGCCCCTCAGTGGCTCAATGGCTCCTCTCTTTGTGACCCTCTCCATCATCATAAAGGGCCTTCCCCTTGTTTATCCAGGAAGAGGTTTAATGGCTGGGAGGGGGGGAGAGGACCATGCTGTCACTTTCACCGTGCTAAAGAAGTCTTATTGTTTCCCACTCCCAAAGGTCCTGCTCTTAAAGGCTTTCTGAGAACTCCTCAGGCCAGGCTGTTCAGATAAGAGGAGCAGTAAAGTGCTGACAGGTTGCTCCTACACCTATATGTGATGGAGAACCCGGAGTGGTTTTGATGGAGGAGCTTCAATAGATGACAGCCACTCTTGAGGAAATGTGCAGTGTTTACCGGTGTGGGTCCCCTCTTTCCATTTTTTGTCTAATTGTTTCTTATTCCTCCCCCTGTCCCTTCCGTATCAAAACCCCAGTTTGAGGCAGTATTTTTCTCAAACATAAAGCAGAGCGTAGTAAACATGAAGCAGGGTAGGGCCTACCCCTTCGCTGGGCTCCATGATTGATGGCCTCCCCTCACAAACACAGTGACAGGTTCCCTGCCTGTAGAGAACGTCCCTCCCCCGACACTCACCGGAAACCCTCACCGCCTCCGCCTCTGTGAGTGAATTGGCGTAGTAATGTTCTTAGGGTTGTTATGGTGCTTGATGGGGGTTGAAGTAGTCAGTGGTGGTTCACATCAAGGCTAATGAATGGATTATGCACTCGATATCTACGGTGAATGAACAACGCTCTTTGTCCCTTCACTTCGATTCATCCTTTTTGATTTAGCTGGTTGTTTTTGAAAAACTCAACAACATAGTGGTGGAAGTGCAGCTTCCGGAGCGGGGGGGGGGGGTGAATTTAGTATCAGCTTGACACATTAACACTGGAAGTGGAAAATTTATCACTTTTGACCCACACAAAGTGATGATTGTGTGACTATTAAAACCGAGTAACTCTGGTTCTACATCACAAGTCAGCACATCTTCAGAGGAGATGGGGGGAGTGGAGGCCTTGTTTTCACTTTCATTTTTTTTGGCTTGGCTATCTGACAAACCATGTGTGAGTTGTGACTGAGTCAACCTGACAGAGTTTAGAAGAATTAAAGCATGCTGAAAGGATAATTCTAGTTTATTACAACTTGGGTCTCACTTTTATGGGTGTGACATAACTCTGTCATACCCATGTGCTTCAAGAAGAACACAATCATTCCTGTGCCCAAGAAAACAAGACCATCCTGTCAAGGATTACATCTGCTCCTCACTACCCAGCACAGTGGACCCATTACAGTCTGCCTACCTTCCTAACCGATTAACGGAAGACACCATAGCACACATCCTCCACACCACGCTATATACAGTATGTGAGATTCCTGTTCATTGACTTCAGTTCAGCGTTTAACACCATAGTTCCCTCCAGGCTCGTCACAAAGCTCAAGGACCTGGGATTAACCCCTCTCTGTGCATGTGGATCCATGACTTCCTGACAGGCAGACCCCAGGTGGTGAGGGTGGGCGGGCATACCTCTTCCACCCTCATCCTTAACATCGGAGCACCCCAGGGCTGTGTTCTGAGTCCCCTGCTGTACTCCCTGTACCACTAGCAGCGCCAGGATTTTGATTGTAGGTGGGCCTCCAGAAAACTGGATGTGCCAGTTGAAATAAGCCAACAAAAAAAAACAGGTTCCCCCTGCATACAGACAGCCAGACAACATTAACGTTAGCCCAACTGTTAGCCTACTTGCCTTGCTGGTGTGAGGGGGTGGCTACGGGAGGACTTGATGGGGAGAGGGCGGCCGAGCAGGATGGTAACTCGTCACTTGTAACCGCGTTACTTAAAATGGCGAAGTTTCCTCTTCCTGCTCCTCGGAGCGTTTCTTGCTGAATTTAAATGAAAACAAGCTGCTTTGCTTTGCTTTGCGTTTCATATTAGCTAATAGCTACACTCTGTGTCTGTCTCATTGAGCTTGCTTGAAAAGCTTGCGCGCAAACATCATTCATTTTATTGGATCGCTTGCTGGTGACGATGCAGCCTGTGGGCGGGCTTAAGAGTCCACACGTGGGGAAGAAGCCGCTGATTGGCTGAGAAGCTTTCACTCAAAGCTTTCCTCGGCTGCTTATTGGATGAACTGCTAGAATAAAAATCACTCACTACTCACTATAGGCCTGGGTCAAAATGGGCGGACCCGGACCTAAAATGGGTGGGCCCAGGGCCACCCGGGTCCAATGGTAGCGCTGCGGGTGCCCTGTTCACACACACACACACACACACACACACACACACACACACACACACACACACACACACACACACACACACGTGTATCTTGTAGAGGTGACCCTGAACAGTCGACTATTCGTTCTAAGGAGTCTGACTCCACTGCCAATCTGACAGTCGAATCGTTCCAGTGTCTGAAAATGAATCAAAGGGATCATTCCATTTTGGTTATTATGGGGGTGCCAAATGTCTGATTTTACATAGAATTGCTTGGTTTTTCCCAATAAATCATGAAATATATTCTGTTTTGGTATAAATATCAGTCTAACGTATCAACCTTATTGTCATAACCTGGATCAAAGGTATGACAAAAGGTGGAGAACACACGTTTGCTCAATTAAATCAAATTTATTTAAATAAACAAAGGTAAAATCAGTTTATCAGTAATGTGTGTAGTGTATGGATGTGTGTAGATGTATCAATGTTAGAAGGCAAAAGTTACTAAACCCAAAATCCAAACAAACCAAACAGCCTTAAAGAGAAAAAAAAAAAAAAAAAAAAAAAAAAAAAAAAAAAAGAGAGAGAGACTGCCCAGGCACTCCTATTTATGGACATGTGAGCAATCAGTTGATCCTGGTGTCAATCATCAGTCCTTGTTAGCCAATCCCCAGATCCAAACAATTAAAGGGAATCAATATGTATTGAGGCCTAGGAGCCATCACATAATACTGTTATTAACAATTAGAAGTAAGGGTACTCATGTGGACAAAAATCAGAAGTGCCTGCTCAGTACCGGTGAGTACTGGCCCATTTCAGGCACTGGTGAGGACAACAACCTACTTGTGAATGTCTGCAAGACTAAAGAAGAAACAGGAAAGTATACGCCCCATTAATATCAACGGGTATCCAGTGGATAAGGTGATAGCTTCAAGTACCTTGGTGCCCAGGCCTTGGGGTCTGAACTGAGGTGCTGCCTACTGACTCAGTGGTGAGAGAAATTCTGGGTATTCCCTCAAATACTGAGGAATTTCTACTCCTGCGTCATCGAGAGCGACCTGACAGGGAACATCCCTGCCTGGCACGGAAACAGCAGCGAACAGGACCGCAAGGCCCTGCAGAGAAAAAAGTCTAGGAGAGTCAATAAACATCCAAAGCACCTGGGTATCAGCCTTTTCTCCCTGTTGAGGTCGGGTAGGAAAGTCAAAGTTCCTCAACCATAGCTCAATTTATGTTAATTTAAGTAGTAGGCTATAATTATGTCAATATTATGAAATGTGTTCATGCAATTGAATGTATGTATTTGCTATATATGTTAAATACAATGTTAAAATAAATTATCTTCACTTGTGTAACATAAGTGCTCACTGGTGTAAAGGGAGAAGAAGGACGTGAGACATCTCCTTAAAATTGTGGGTAGTTGATTTCAGTTGACCTTCCTACATCCTCCTTTGCTTGCGTTTGCATTCTTGCTGCATTTTACTCTTTTTTTCTTCTTTTTTTCCTTTCCACTATCTTTATACGCAATATATATTTTTATTCTTTTTATTTCTTCTTTTTTTTTCTATTCTTATTCTTTCTCTTTTTGTTGTTGATGTGCGTAACCCTTGGTAATTCATATTACTCTTAACTGCCTGCTACCTGGGGGTGGGACGGGTGGGAAGGTGGGAGGGATTTTGTTCAAATCTACTCGACCGTTGATCGCTGCATAAACTGTTTTGTTCATGACTGAAAATGAAAAAAATAAACCATCAAATACTATATTAAATAAAAACCATTCAATATATCTTTTTCAATAACTTGGATACTTGTTGACATGTGAGCGAACAGTTAAGAAAGCCACAGACCTATACAGACTGGTTAAGAAGGCCAGCTCTATCCTGGGATGCCCTCTTCCATCTAGTAGAGGTGGTGGGAGAAAGGAGGATGATGGCCAGCTATCATCCCTGATGGAGAACACGTCCAACCCCATGCAGGACACTCTGACGGGACTGAGCAGCTCCTTCAGTGACAGGATGCTTCACCCCTGGTGTGAAGGAGAGAGACGCAGGTCCTTCCTCCCTGCTGCTGTCAGACTTTACAGTCAACTCACTCAAATGCAATATGAATGTTTTCTTAAAGTGTGCAATATCAATATTTCCTCTGTGCAAACTTATCATATTTTGCTTTCACTGTGTGCTACTTTATAATTAATATACAGTACAGGCCAAAAGTTTGGACACACCTTCTCATTCAATGTGTTTTTTTATTTATTTTCATGACTATTTACATTGTAGATTCTCACTGAAGGCATCAAAACTATGAATGAACACATGGAATTATGTACTTAACAAAAAATTATGAAATAACTGAAAACATGTCTTATATTTTAGATTCTTCAAAGTAGCCACCCTTTGCTTTTTTTTATTAATAAGGGAAAAACTTCCACTAATTAACCCTGACAAAGCACACCTATGAAGTGAAAACCATTTCAGGTGTCTACCTCATGAAGCTCATTGAGAGAACACCAAGGGTTTGCAGAGTTATCAAAAAAAGCAAAGGGTGGCTACTTTGAAGAATCTAAAATAAAAATAACTATTCCCCTTCCTGTTAAGTACATAATTCCATATGTTTTCATTCATAGTTTTGATGCCTTCAGTGAGAATCTACAATATAAAAAGTCATGAAAATAAAGGAACACATTGAATTAGAAGGTGTGTCCAAACTTTTGGCCTGTACTGTATGTATTACTATATTATCTTATCTTTTTTTAAACTGATGTCTGTTATTGAACGACCCCCTTTGCTGATATTGCAAATTTCCTCACTGTGGGATTCATAAAAGACTTTTATTTTTTTTACTTTATAAAGCAGTGGTTCTCAACCTTTTTTGTGCCAGCGCCCCCCTATCCATTATCCAGGTCCCTAACGCCCCCCATCAAATATTATGTAGGCTAATTGCCCCGAATATTAATGATTACACCCTACTATAGGCCAATTATTGTTACTATTGTTATCAAAAATAATCAAAAAATCAAATCATTGAATGACAAACAACACATTCCCAGTTCCCCAGGTATCAAAAAAGCCATGTGAATATAATGTATATATATTTACAGGTTTTTAAAAAGAATGCAACCATTTGACATTCAAATTAAATAATAGCAGCCAATCAGAACGACTAGATATGTAACATTCAAACTATAATTAGGTCTTATCAAAAGGCCTGCTGCATGGTGTGAACCTCAGCACCTTTAGAAGATGACTATATTAATATATATTATTATATATATTTGAATGTCCTTTTTTGTTTGTGAAGTGACCTTGGGTGTCATGAAATGGCTTTAAATAAAATGTATTATTATGCTTATTATTATTACAAACACTAACAGTAGCCAATCAGAAACAGCTAGCAATTTAACATCAAATCTATTTTTCATTCAAATCTAAAATTGAATTGTTCCAACGGAAAACAAGCTGGCACTTATCAAGGGGTAAAAGCAGAAGGATCACACACACACACACACACACACACACACACACACACACACACACACACACACACACACACACACACACACACACACACACACACACACACACACACACACACACAAAACTAGCTTACATCCATACTGTGCAAACCAAGTATTTTGGTGATGACAAACGACTTGAAGAACGACACCTACTGCCGAATGGAAATAGGTTTACAACCTTTGAAAGTTAGTGAGAGCCGTTTTTTAATGCTTAGAATAGTCTAGGCTAGAAGAGTCTAGGTTAGAAGAGTCTAGGTTTGCTATCGCCTGTCTTGCGAGTAAATAGCAGAAAAAAATGTTTGGAGAAACGCAACCCCACATCGCGCTGTTTTTTGTGGAGGTGTGAGAATCCCGTACAGTGACATCACTGCCTCTATCGCTTCATTAAGAAAGTTTTAAAACCCCAAACACAAGCTCTGAACTGGCCGGGGGCCTGTTTCACAAAACCAGGATAAGGGATTAAGCCGGGATTTCCCAGTTATCCTGGCTCAATTTAGCCTTGACTCGGTTTTTCACAAGCGGAGGCACATAAATCACCATGGAGATTTATTCTGTGCAGCTAGCCTGCTCTGACGACCAGGCTAACAGCCAGGATTTATTTAATCCTGGAACCTTTTCTGTTCACCCAGCACTGGTTTTACCCTATTGTTATTATCAGCCTGGATTAAAATACAGCATATTGCTGTTCAGTTATTAGTTAAAATTGTGACCATTATTTTTTATAATTATTCATGTGACAGTCATTGTTACTGTTATATTGCTGTATGAAGACTGATGTTCATATTGTTGTTAGAAGTTTGATGAATATATTATGGCAGTTTTTGAGATGATTAGAAAAGGCTGATACAATTTCAAATGTGTTTCAAATGAAGTCTGTTACTAAGGGCAATATATACAATGCTGTACATTTCTATAGTTGACCAATGCACCTTGAATTATTTTAGTTGAGAATTTATTTTTTTATTATTCTTTAACAATAAGGATCGTGTTTATTCCTCTTTCATGTGCATTGTATTTGGAATTCTTAGCACACAATTTGTGTTGTCCAGTAAACTGGGACTATAATTTGGGAGGATTGAACAATTTTAAGAACATATTCTTATTGTACAATCCTCCCAAATTATAGTCTTAGTTCACTGGACCAGTAACTATCTAGTGATGTAGGCTACTGTACATTCATATAACAACAGGTAGAGGACAACTCAATGGTTTTGAACTTTTTGCTGGGGGAAATAACTGATGAATATACTCTGTTCCATTCATGTTTACAGTGTGCATGGAATTTATCACTCAATTATCTTTATAGTTTCTAGATTTTAGTCCAATTTCTTAAGTGTCTTTATTTTCTATGTCCATACAGTATTAGAGGGGAGCAAGGCATATAATATGTAGAGAAAGAAACTCGTCCTCTATAAAAATAAAAAAACGCGAGAAAAAGCGTGGCGATAATAGCGGACCGACTGAATGCTAGTCTAAAAATATCCATTTATGAACTACTGCTCTTAACTGAAACCATTCAATGAGTCACTGTCATTTGCAAAAACGAACAGTTGTATGCTACACTTTGCATTAAAAGCGAGCAGTGGAAGTTAATATGACTTAGGAAATTTATATTTTAGCCCATGAGAGAGAGAAAAAGAGAAAAAAAAAAAGAAAAAAAGAAAAAAAGAGGAACAGAGTGAAAGAGATATTTACGCATCATATTTTAGCGTTGTAGAAAATAGATCTTGATGGTAAATTTCAAGGCAAAGAGTACAACTGTTAATTTGTGAAAATGATATAGCCTAATCCTTGAATGGTATGATTATGACGGTTTCAATTCAGAGCAGTGGTTAGTTATGTTTAGGCTGCTTACGCATTCAGTCGGTCCGTGATCGTCTGCTGCGCTTTTTCTCGCTGTTTCATTACAGCGGCCGTGTTTCTTTTCTTTTTATACAAATCATGTGTTTCACGTCATCATACTTCCACAAGAAGCTGCTGCTCACTCTGTATAAAGTATGTACAATACGTATTCTCCATTTTGGCATCAGTAAATCTGTGATCGACCTTGCGGTCTTTTGAGGAAAGCCGTGGACGCGCATCTATCTGAATTACTTCAGCCTGGCTCGACCTAGTCGCTCCTCCTCAGCCTGGCTTGGCCTTCGTGAAACGCACCAAGCCAGGATGCACAGATTAGACTAGGTCAAGCCTCGCTTTATCAGTTATCCTGGATTTAGATATTCTTCTTTTGTGAAACAGGCCCCGGGAGTTTGGGGAACAGCTGACTGTTTGCCAAACAACAACGCACAGTCGATATCTCTTGCATGTCTCTTTTCTTTCTCTGTTTCTCCGTGAAATGAAGCTGCATTCAGGTACACTAGAAAATGTTGTGTTCTATAAACCATCTGACGAAAAACTGTTACTGTGAAATATAAAGTCTACTTGTGCTACATTGGGGGTTAAAGAATACAACAGGATGTCGCGGCGATTGCTTTTTTTTAATTTATTATCTGAACACAGCTTCACGTAGTAGCTACAGAGCTCATTTAAGATGATGCTCTTACGTCCCGTTTCCATGAAGGCAGCACAGAGCTGCGCCAAATAAAGCTGACAGAAGCACAGAAGAGTTAGGATACCCGTCTCGTCCAGTTGCAGTGCTGTAAACTGGCAGCTTTTAATGTTGCAGACCACGGATTTTTTTAATAGTTTAAGTGTAAACATGTATTGTTATTGTGAATCTTTGGTTTAAACCAGCTTTTAAACAAACGCTCCCCAAGGGCACCTCAACGCCCCCCTTTCCAAAATATTGCTTCCAACGCCCCCCATCATCTTCTGAACGCCCCCTGGGGGGCGGTACCGCCCCCGTTGAGAAACACTGTTATAAAGGATCATTTAAATCCAGTACACATTAAAATACACTCATGCTGCCATCTACTGGTGAGAGGGTGAACACTAAATATCAGCTAACAGTACTATGCATCTATTTTATGCAGTATGCACACACAATCATTACTTAGGTTAAACTATATTACAAACTGTATTGTACTAATGTACTCATTAATAATAATAAAAAACGTATTCTGTGGATAAATGCACAATATTAAACCGTATGTAGCCTTATCAACTACTGTTGCTAAAATAGCCTACTTCCATCAGTCAATATCTATCTATCTATCTATCTATCTATCTATCTATCTATCTATCTATCTATCTATCTATCTATCTATCTATCTATCTAAAGAAACTGGTGGAAACACAGACAATCATAATTAATCACAGCTGCAAATGTGACTCATATTCAGCTGATGTTGCTAATTAGTTGTACAGCTGCTACAGGTGTGTCAGCTATTTTCTTTTAAAAAGGTCTGATCACTTTTATTCACGAATTTTCACAACAATCACAAAAACTGCAAACATGTTTTACATTTTGGCTATAGAGACGAAACACGTTTTTGTACCACTCTGCAAACATGTTTATATATCTATGTCACACAAAGACCACTACTTATCCCGGTGTGGCCTGGTATATAAAACGTGCTCACCTTTTGTCTTTTTAAAATCAGTCCGCTCCCAACCAAATATTGTCGCTTTTATTTGTCTTTAAATTAGCTTTTTTCAAACTTCATGACATCTGTACGGAGGGTAAATTTTTATATAACTCACCCGACACAAGATACGGTATTTTGGTACGAAAACCTGCATTTTTAACTTGATCAAGTGCCCTGTATCATAAATAGCCTACATGTCTGGGATTGACAAACCAACCCGTTTTAAAATCGGCGACAAATGATTATTTTAATTGTGGACAGACATTCTGCTTCTATAGACATACATGCATTAGGAGAACAAACTACAAAATATGTTTTACAGTCTAGGAGGCACAGCTACTCCGTCCAAATATGGCGACCGCGTACACGTATCGCTCATAGGTATCGCTCCAATGAACAGCACCGGCCAATGCGGTATCCACATCCGACCCCGCTCCCTCGGACTGCTCTGTGATACAAAACCAGCATCCCTGTGCAGTACTGCGCCATCGCCAGTGACGTTAGGTTAGCCCGGTGGTTAGAAGCTAGTAGCCCGCTGCTCAGGGCATTTAGTACCCCTGAATCGCTTGTGCTAAAAAAAAAGAAGGACGATCTAAAGTAACGTATTTGACCGATTTTACCGAAAGCAAGACATTTTACTCGTAAAGGTCGCGGTGAGTATTTTGTTCCCAGACATTTTTCATTTTTCCTTCCTTTTTCTTTTCCTTTTTGGGATTTTTTTATTTTTTTTTTCGACGATGCTTTTTCTATTTTGCGAGTGGACAGAACATAATGTGCTAAGCTAACTCTCTCGGAGACGCTCATCAGCCCACGAAAAGACGAACGCTGCTGTTCGTGGTTTCTAGAAACACGACGCTTCGGATGCATCTTAGCTGCAGCTTCGTCCATTTTGTGTAGCTTTGTTTTTGTAGGGTTTATTGTGAAGACTCTTCCTTGCTGGGACTGATTTTGTTTTTTTGGCATGCTTCTCTGCCAGCCCCACAGCTAAGTTAGCGCTAGCTAACAGCGTCAGATGCTCCCTTGGTTTTATAGTCGCAGCTTCACCCTGATCCGTGGTTGATTACAGATTATCGACTTGAGATTGATCAGAATTTTGCAGGTTCTGTTTTTTTTGCAAGCAGAGGATCTGAGCTGGTTGCTATATTTTTAATGCTTTTCGATTGGTGGTTGGCTAACGTTAGCCATGCTAGCCAGCTTTGAGCCCCCCGAGGCTAGCACAGGGCCTGTGTTTCACATTAAAGCCTGGTGGGGGCGCTGTCGGTGTCCAGGCGGGTGTGTTGTGGATGGATTTGGTAATTTTTGATAATCCCCAGATTTTGCTTTTCTGGCTCAGTTTTTTTTTTTTTGTGTGTAGTAGCTACATTTTTGTTCCCTTTTTTTGTGCCTCCCTTGATGAAGTGTTTTTTTTTTTTTGGGGGGGGGGGTTCTTCTGATTTTGGAAGTTTTGGACTGCCGTGGGCTCAGTTTAACGTTACAAATACACATTTTAATAATTAAACGTTTATTGATCTGAATTGAGTATTATGGCTGTTTGTGTATCAAAATCAACGCACGCCTTCACATTCACTCCTAGGCCGCAGCGCAAGTACACCCATAAGCCTCATGTGGTACATTCATTAGAGACAAGCCGATGAATAAAACATTATTTAGCCTACATTAAAAAAAACATGAAAACAAAAATACTAATTCAAAAAACATGGTGGTCCTTATGTGGTATTTAGGTCCTGTAAGATCTTACATAAAGTTATTCTTCAGCTCATCTATCACCTGAAAGTCTGTCTAAATGACTTCTACTTTGTCAACTTGACAATTTTTTATTGTGTTAATAATAACCGATGATACTTCATACATTAGAAGTTTATTATAATTAAACTGATATTCCTTCTCATGACTGAGTGACATAAATGGGACAACCCATGTTTAGACTATAAATTGGCCAAACTACATACACATGTTATTAGGTTGCTTATCTTCATATCTGTCAAGTCAACACAGTTGATTATTATTTGACACCTAGTGTTTTGTCTAAACGTGAAAATGCCTTTTGATAAGTTCCCATGAGTTGTCGGTTTAAAATTTAACCGACGGCATTAAGGTTTTTAAGGTATATTTATAGCAAGTTGATCCTCTGCTGACATCACTGTAAAATGGCTTCACCTCCACTGCTTATATAGTACAAACTCCTTTACAACAGTGTTTAATAAAGGCTGAACAAACCGCATATGTGGAGCAACTAGGGCCTACCCAGTCCACTTTTCTGTACAGTTAATAAGAATGCAATGGTTTTGTCAGGTTTAGATTTGTTTCTGTAAAACTTGGATGTGTAATGTGTGTGTGTGTGTGAGACGTGTACTTCTCTCAGCTTGTGTTTTATTAGCATTAGATATCACACTCAAACATGCATTCTGGTTCGGGTTGTAGTCCACAAAGTGGCTGGTTGTAATGGGATTTTCTTGGAGACCCTTGGTTTAATATATTTAGTGTTTTTTTTTTTAATTTTTTTTATTACTTTTTTTTTTTTTAGTATTACTGTGTTTGCCTCATCACTAAACTCCTGTACACACTCCAACCAGGTAAGACTTGGTGCAAGG
Source organism: Perca fluviatilis (assembly GCF_010015445.1). Lineage (NCBI taxonomy): Eukaryota > Metazoa > Chordata > Actinopteri > Perciformes > Percidae > Perca > Perca fluviatilis. The sequence continues at coordinate 33,189,322 of NC_053122.1, read as the reverse complement.
TAACACTGCTGAGCTTGACTGAGGTGTGTTTTCTGTCACCTCAGTATAAATCGCGAGGGGCGAAGGTTCGAGACACCAGCCCAAACTGAACCCAGCCCACAGTGTCAAACATCAGACAGACGACAGCCCTGCACACAGACGCTATGGAGTGAGTGATGAATGTCCGACCCCCCCCGCCCCTCTGTCAGCCAGGGGCGGACGGTTTCTGTTGATGCCACTACTGTTTTCATGTTTGCTCACTTCCCGTCTCCAAATTCACACAAGGCTCTGGGCTTCACCGAGTACTCGCATACTCTCTTGTGTCTATTAGAATAATGTTGAATAGAAATACACCTGGGTTTGTTTGGTTTCTGTTCACACTGGGATACACACATCCTTTTGTTCTGTGTGAAATACAGTTTATTGATAAAATAGAGCACGATATCAGATTATCAAAATATCTTGGTGTAGCGAACATATTAGGGCTGCTCAATTATGGGGGGGGGGGGAATATAATCACAATTATTTTGGTCAATATTGCAATCAAGATAATTGAACACAATTACTCTTGACTTCTGGGAAGATGTTGCAATTGTTGAACTTAAAAACAGTGGTAAAAGTAAAATAAATCTAAAGTATAAAAAAAAAACATACAACTGAACTTTGCCTTAATACTTTTCCTATTGAAACTATTTTTTCATTCAGAACACAAGAGAAAATAAGAGTTTACTTGCAGAACGTAATGAGCTAAATAATAGTTTTTCTCGATTATTCTGTTTTTGTGATCATTGGGAGCCGGAATCATAATCTTGATTAAATTTTGATCAATTGCACAGCCCTAAGACATAATGTAACATTTCCTGCTGAGTGAAACACACCGTACTTGTTTCTGCCTGCTTCACCATCCTATTCACCCGACTAATCCCCTAATTTAGTACTTGCTGTATGAAAGCACCAGCGGACTTGCCCAACATTTCAGCAAACAAATACTGTATCACCCACCTCTAAACCCCAAACTCTAAAAGAGTAGGCCTACCTCACAGCTTTGGAAAATTAGACTTCCCAGCACATGTCATTGGAAATATAATTTTGGCAAGCCCAAAGTCTTGTGACAAGCTCTGTAATAGGGGTGGGGAATTACCAGAGGCCACGTGATACAATATTATCACCATACTTTCCCCAAAGGAAAACTTTCTCAACATCAGTTTTATCTAAAAAGATCAATTTCTCAATAGAAAAAACACCTCAACTGCACCATCTAGTAAACTGAAAAAGAAGTTAAATTCTCACGTGCAATTTATATAATCGGAGATCGATACTTAGTGTCTGTGTATCGATAACGTATTGCCAAAGAAAATATCGGTATACTATGGTGTATCAACCCCACACCCTTATCACTCAGGCAGAGGTTGAGGATGGTTACCTTTTTAGTTGAACTAAGCGTCCTTACAAGCACACTTGGCCATTAATCACGGTCTTGGAACTCGTTGAAAAGGGTGTCAGACGTTTTCAGTTTTTAAAAAAACAAACCGCTGAGGAATGTGTCTTTATTCCTCAATGTACTCCATCCTCGTACACGTGAACATACTGGGGTTATTTGTGTTAAAGTTGTAATATAGGGGAATTTAGCAATTATGTCATCTCTTCTCAACACATGACTAACTATGGTTCTGTGTCGCCCGTATTGAGTCTTTGAAATGAGTTGTCAACGCTCACCTAGAAGTCCATGAATACGATGTCCAGTAGCATGAGTTATTCATTTAAATCAGGCTAATGTTTAACCACCTCTGCAGCTGAATACGTATATCCATAGTGATCCTATTAATTTTACAGGTTTAAATATAATACTGTGTGGTATGAAAAAATACTATTGTTGTCACTTAATGACAGCAGCTCTGCTGATACAGGGAATATGCTGATGTTAAAAGCTGTCTGGCCTTAAGGTTAGTAGTTACTTTATTTTTTGGTAAATGCAGCAATGCAGATTTTCTTTACAGGACTAAAATTCATAATTCAGTGAGTCTGCTCAGCATAGCATGTGTTTATAGTCAGTTTGTTCCAGTCCTTAAATGTGGATGCTTATTATGCTGGTTGGTTTGTGTGAGTATGTGGTGCCAATTGAGAAATTAAATGACTGGCTTATTTTTAGACTGTGAGGGAATTGGTGGCCATTGAACGAGAAGGGAATAATATTATGCAGCTACACTTTAAGCAAGTAGTCATTTCAAAGCCTTACATTTAGGACAGGCTTGGACAAAAAGGCTCCTCTATAATGTCCGGCGGTTTCCTCCTTTTGTCATTAGCACTTGTCTGTTTTGATTTAAATGTTTTTAATTTCCCAGGAAGGCCTGCTGAACATGTACGCACCACAGCTGGGGGTGTGAGGGTGTGTGTGTGTGGGGGGTCTCCAGTGTTTGACCCAGCGACAGCATAATGGTATAGTTCAGAGGGCTGCCAGTTGCTCGTCCTGCCACTAATTCTGGGACCTGTGTGTCTGTGTATCTTCCTGCTCAGTCGTTCACCCACCACCGCCAGCCTGATGGCCGCCAGCAACGTCACCAACAAGACGGACCCGCGCTCCCTTAACTCCCGGGTCTTCATCGGCAACCTCAACACCCTGCTGGTCACCAAGGGCGATGTCGAGGCCATCTTCTCCAAATATGGCAAGATCGTGGGCTGCTCCATCCACAAAGGCTACGCCTTCGTCCAGTTCGCCAACGAGCGGAACGCCCGATCTGCCGTCGACGGCGAGGACGGGAGGATGATTGTCGGACAAGTGCTTGGTAAGGATTCAGGGACACTTAAAGATTTTTTTTCATGACTGCACTTTAAATATAGTCCATACTGCCGACATTTCATTTCTGGAATTGTTCCGGTTCCGCCGGAAATTCCACCGGATGTCCCTCGTTTTTCGGCCGGATTGTCCGTCACCTTCCGCTTTCTTTGTGTTGGCGTTCTAAACTGCGGTGGATGTCTGAGGACTATGGTTAACTGCTCCTCAGATCTCTGCAGGGTAAATCCAGACAGCTAGCTAGACTATCTGTCCAATCTGAGTTTTCTGTCGCACGACTAAAACAACTTTTGAACGTACACACGTTCCACCAAAACAAATTCCTTCCCGAGGCTATTTTGCAGAGGCACCGTGGCTGCGTCCGCCGCCCAAGATCATTGTGATTGGTTTAACGAAATGCCAATAAACCAGAGCACGTTTTTGTGAGTGGACTAGCCAGACCCTCCTCCGCAACTCTGTGTCACACCAAGCTCTTTCATTACTAGTCAATCTTTCAAGGCTGCAGCTCTGAAATGTTTGCAGAATTTCTGGTGCCCCTTAACCCAAATTTACTTTTTGTTGCGACCTCCTGCGAGGTTAAAAAATACAGACAGGTTGTAAGAGAAAACAAAATTCTGCTTTGAATCATGTGTCTGATCTGATTTCTTTTATTTTTTTTACCACAAAAAAAACTTTACCTCGTAGATTCTTAAAATAGCATCTACTTCATCTTTGTCATGTGAAAACATGCAAATATTTTCACAAGCTCAACACAATTTTGGAGTCAAGGCAGACTTTTGATTGTACAAATATTCTACGCTTGGGTTGGACAAACATCCAGCAAAGAGTCAAATGAGATGCCGGCTCTTGTGAGAACAAGATGTTGCAGTGCTGGTAAAACTCCAAACGCGTTGTTAATCTTTCCAACAGCTTGGCTTTGTCTGGCAGCTAAGAGGGACTGGCTCTGCAGTCCTCAGCATCACTCTGTCATTGATCTGGGATCCTTTTTTTATTTTTTATTTTTTTCTCCCTTAGACATCAACCTGGCCGGAGAACCCAAACCACACAGGTCAAAAACAGGCAAACGCTCGGCTGGAGACATGTACAGGTCAGTCCCTTACGCTACAGCTGTTACACTTCTCAAGAATGCCACAGATGAAGGTGGCATGAAAAAAAGCTAACGTATCGTAAATAAGACTCTTAAAAAGCTCAGCTGACTTGAGAAAACCAACTTTGGTAAAGAATGAATGCTATCTCTTTCTCCATATTTCCTCACACGGACTCTTCTTCTTCCTGAACAGCAGTTCCTCGTTTGAACTCGACTACGACTTTCAGAGAGATTATTACGACCGGTGAGTAAAAGGGTTCCCTTTGTCTCTCAGTTTGAAGGGAACAAATGTGCATACAAATAAGTGTTTGAACGCTGAAAGTAACCTGTAATGCTACTTACTTTTACTTAGTCTGTAATAGGTGTCACGTTTATCAGATACAGTTTTTGCCTCTTTTTAATAAATCTGTTAATTCCCACCACAGATTACCAAAGTCTAGACCAGACTCTGTTCATTTAAAAAAAAAAAAAAAAAAAAATCTATATATATCGTTCTGTGTTTTTGATTTATTTAAAAAAAAAAAATGTTTGACTTCACTTTATTCAAGTAAGCACAACACTGGTTATGATAATTGAAATAAAGCACATACAAGTCTTAGGTTTCAGACATGTTTCAGAGGTAAGACAAGGAGAGAGAGAGAAAAATAAATAATTGGTTCTGTGTTTGATACCAGAATGTACTCGTACCCGTCCCGTGTGCCCGCTCCCCCTCCCCCCCCCTTGTCCCGGGCCGTGATCCCGTCCAAGCGGCCGCGGGTCAGCCTGAGCGGAGGAAGCAGCCGGCGAACCAAGAGCAGCTTCACCTCTTCCTCCAAGAGGACTTCCTCCTCCAGAACCAGTAAGATCATCCCGAGCTTTATCAACCCCTTTAGGGTCATTAGGGAGGGAAGGAGGGGGTGGAAAAAACTAACTGGGTGCTGCACAGTTGTCATTTTTAAAAAGTATTTTTTTATATTTCTAGGAAAAATTGCACATTTTCATCTCCTGTGAACACTTTCACTTTGACAGGATACAAGCTAGCATTAAACAATTTGCGTTAAATTATTTAGAAGCTACGCTAGAGACACGCACAATATGAAATTTTGATAATCGTTATTGGTAATCAATTATCAAACCGACTCAGGCATTAGCTGCTTTCAGTTTCTAGAATGTGGAAGTACTTCCTGCTTCTCTGGATTTTTTTTTTATGTCTAAAATAAAATGCAATTGATTAATTGTTAACCGACAGAAAACTAACCAGAAATTTTGATAATCGAGTAAATGTTTAGTCGGTTAGCTAGAAATTCTCTGTTTCTACATCGTCTCAATGTGAGGATTTGCTGCAGGACTCCTCGGTCATATCGCTGAGTTAAAGATCTCTGGTTGGACAAAACATGCATTTTGAAAACTTAAAAGATGATGAATCCCAAGTAGGTCAGACGATAATGAAATAAACATTAGTTGTCATCCTAGTTTGAATTTATTGGTCACAGCCCTTCGCACAAGCACACCATTTAAGTCGGGAATGGAGACAATTTATTTTCAAGCACTTTTGTCTCCATCATACTTGACTTGACCCTTGTGTTGTCTTCCCGTCGACCGCACAACTTTGCTTTTCTGTGTAAAAATGTCAACTCTTTTTACACTTTTGTTGCTTTTCCCGATGTTTTGGAAAAGTTTTGACATTTTTGTCACTTTTTCTGTTTTTTCCGGCGCTTTTTCTGACATTCTTTTATCAATTTTTTTCTTCCCCAAATGCTATAAAATTGACTAAAACACCCAAATTCAATGAAAGTATTGAGCTGATCATTTAATTTACTTGTGAAGAGCGTTGTACAGAACCAAACACGTTTTTTTATCGAAATATATCAGAAACCCAAATTTCTGATATAGAAACTTGAGGTCTTGCTAACACTTGTTCTTCCTGCTTTTTCGCTGCAGTGAAAGTGGACGAGCTGCAGGCCGTCAAGCGGGAGTTGACCCAAATCAAAAGCAAAGTGGACGACCTGCTGGATAGCCTGGAGCGCATGGAGAAGGACCACGGCAAGAAGTCAGGTAGGCAGGACCCGGTGTCTGACTACTCCTCTATCTATCACTCTATTTATTTATTTCTCTAGTTGCAAACAAAATGCACTAGTATTTGACCAGGCGGGTTGCACAGAGCTTGGATTTCTCTGACTCTGAATTCTGAATTTCCGGCAGAAGCTAAGAGTGTAAAAACGGAGCCGGGCGAGGTGACTTCACCTCCGCACCCAAGCAACAAGGATGACGGGTCAAAGAGAGAGAGGGAGAGCCAGGTGATCAACGACTCGGAGGACGACGACGACGATGGCGAGGATGAGGGAGACCTGCTGGAGGAGGAGGAAGAGGTGCCAATGCAATTTGTTTTTTGGGTGGGGGGGGGGGCTTTGCATCAAAGCTTCATTTCATCCAATTACTTCATGATTATGAAATGACAAAACGAGTCCTTTTAATGTGTCTCCTCGGCTCTGGGAAATTGCGATAGGCATTTTTATAAGCAATAGTTTAAACGATTTTACCAACTACTCTTAGCTGATTGCAGATATTTAGTATCAGTGTGTAGGATGGCCTAAAATCAGAAGAACATTTAGTACTTTTCTTCTAATTTCTAAGATTAAAGATGTAAATTTACGGAAAAAGAACTTGGATATTCTCTGAGATTAAAGTGGTACATTTGGAATTGGAAAGAATTACTTGCAGACAAATGTTCAGCACTTCAGCTTTTTATTTTAATTTAGAAACCCTGTCACATCCAGTCCAGCAGAGAGCGCCAACATTGTTTTTACACTCTCAGATGTCGTGCTCGGTATGTCTTTGTCACAATTCTTAAAAAAAACACAAGGAGTCTGTGTCAAGAGGTTTGTTTTACTATTGGCCGATATGTTACAGGATTGTTTTTTTTTATTTAAAGATATCAAAATCTGTATCCAACAGTCTGGCTATGTTAGGTTAATTAATTGATTAGGTGCAGCTTTAGACACACCAGTATATTTGTGTAATTCTAAAAGTAATCTCTTCTCAAACTTTGTTTAAAACTTTGACCTTTTGATGGAAAGCTGAGCATATTCCTGCCACGTTCGTGCCCGTGATGTTGGTGCCTGCATAATTGAAGTGCTCACGCTGGGGCTACTGAAAGCAAAGGCAGAACTGAGTACATTTTAATATCTGTTAATGTATCGCAAGTAATCGCGATGTTCATCAACGTAATCACATTTTTTTCCTCATATTGTGCAGCCCTAGTCCACTCTCAGGCTCTCACTATGCCCCACTGCTGCTGTTACACGCTCTTGAAGTTTCTCCCACTTCTTCACTAAATCGTCTGTCACCCATTCCACCCGCAGATGAAGAGTCAAGAGAGGGACGACGATATGGACGATGAGGAGGAGGAAGGCGAGCACGTGGAAGGTGACGACGATGGCGACAGCGTCAACGGCGAAGAGGTCTTGTAGGCACGGACCGCACCGGCCACGCATGCATCGTACACACAGCTTCCAGTAGGAACTCGGACTCCTGTTTTAACTCATGTTGTAGAGACATAAAAAGAAACACACACACACACACACACACACACACACACACACACACGCAAACATGCAAACATGCACACACGCACACACGCAGGCAGGCAGGCATGGTGCACACACACTGTTGTCCCATTGTCCCTAAAGCTGATTTGTGTTTATTTTGGCCTGTTGTCCAGTGTTGCTGTACCAGGGATAACTAGCTGTAGGTTTGGGTTTGTGTTTTTACTGCGTCGTTACTCGTCTTCATGGGACACGGAAACATGGACTGTCGATGATCTCAGAGACGACAGCTCAGCGGACATGTCTTAACGCGAGGACGAACACCCAGCTACGAAAGACCGTTTTTAGGTTCATTGTGTTTGTATTTCCTCTCATCCGTGAGTTTGTTCGACCTCGTGTGTCTGTATGTTAATGTCCGTTTTTTATACTATTCAGTTTCAGTTTAACTGTAAAGGAATAAATTGCAATAAAATATTAAAATGGAAAGTGCTTTTCTGTTTTTTTGTGCTCCCGACCCCGAAGGAATAAAGTGATGCACTATTTTATTTCCCCTGTAGTTAAAAAAAAAACAAACAACTTTTTCCATTTATTTTTTTTTTTCCAACAAAAGGAGCACTTCTTTCTGCATACGGATTTAACAGCAAAGCCATTGTGCGGGAAGTGATCGCACCATTGGCCAACAAAAACCTAAAGTCAATAACGCTGTTATTTTAACAGTTTAGTTTAACCTAAACGCACCTGTGCAAAGCGGTTCACCCTTTAAAATAGGGCCCATAGGCCGTATATAAAGCTAGATTGCAGCCCTAAAGTAATGGTTGGTTATGTGTACCATGACAGGAAGTGTAATTCACCATGTGGAGAAAAAGCTGTCTGTTTCCATCAAAGTATTTTTATGCGCATTTTGAAGTATCTCATTAGAAAATGTTTATGGAAACGGAAAAATTTGAAAAAACTTCCTCAAATTCGCTAAAAAAAGTTTCTACGCTCGCTTGTTTCGAAAAAGAGTTAATGTGCAAAATGGGAGATGGAAACAGCTTTGCCGAATAAGTTGTGACGTAGCGAATACGTAACTCACATGACTATTGTCCATCGGCTGGGGAAAGGATCGGGATATGGGTCCCATCCAGTGCCCCATACACTTGTGGACATCGATTATACACAGAACGGTTGTCTTGCTGACACCAAATGTCTCTGCCAAAACCCTGTATTCTGCACAGGTGCACAGTCTAGTTTATGCGCTCTAAGCCAGTTGATGGAAACGCTTCTAATTTGTATTTTGTTAATTTTTTGCGACATTTTAAAAGGTCACTTAAAATTCGCTTGACAATTAGATGGAAATGTGACCCTACAAACAAGGAAACCATAGTTTCAACTTTATTATTTTAGAACAGGTGGACCTTTTTTGCTGTGCCTTCAACAAATAGTTCACAGTCACAGATAATTTCACATGTCAATATTAAAACATAACCACACTGTTGGGTTGGGTTTCCTGTGAAGGGTGCTGGCTGTTTGTCCGTTGAGGTTTACTGCCAAGATGTTCTGTACACAGCTAAAACTCGTCAGACCAAAGTGTACAGTAAATATGCATTTGCTGAAACTGCTTGTTGTACCAGATGGGCAGCTTTTCGGTAGAAAAGTTTACCCAAGTGCAAACAGGAATTACAAAGATGTTTTCAATAGTCCCATGCAGACAAATTAAATAAGTCATTAAAACCACGAGGACGTTTTTACAAATGCCACATGAACAACTGGAGTTTCAGCTAAAGTACATCTCAGGTACAAACATTGTGCAAAAGATACTTAAAACATTTTTAAATAAGTCCCATGAAAAAAATGTATAAATAGCTTGACACTCGACAGTTCTCCACTCCTCTGCCTTCGTTGTATCAAACTGGGAACTCGATACTCCTTTCAGGCTCTCAGCATCACGGATAGTGTGAGGACACTCAGCAGGAGCAGCACGGCTGGTAGGGGAAGAGACAAAAGAGTGTTTATCACAAATGTTGGGTAATTAAAGCTCTTCCTCATGTTCTTTTTTTAATATTCTTTAATTACGTGGTGGATCAGTGCAGTGACCAAATTCAGTTTCTCTCTTCTGTATCCAGCCATCCAGATTTGCCGACGTTTTGAGATAGTCGTCTGTGATTTGTACCTCCACCGTTATGGATGAATGGTTTGTGGTGCATTGAAAAATGACACTAATGAAGCTCAACAGCTTCATATCTTTCCACAAAGTGTCCCTGCCACTCTGAATAATCCTCCAAACACGTTTTCATTGAAACTATTTCTTCAGTAGAAATTAGTTAGAATGAAAACTGTTCCCAGTGAGGTCTTTAGGTTATCAAGAGTAACAAGATACAGTGTTTCTGGATGGACATGTTGCTTTCTAAACGTTTGAACGGACCCTTTAGTTAGTTTAGCTTTAACCACTGTAAGACAGTTTACCTCATGTGGCTAGACCACCCCAAATATCATTTATTCTACATAATTGAATGTAATATAACTTTTATTCAATACTATAAATGTATTTAATTAATCATATTAATTCTAGGGTGAAAGCTAATAAACTTCTCTTTTACAGGTCTGTAATTTTCTTTAAGTTTATTTTAAAATTTCCTTGAAAAAAACTGTAATTTGGAGAAAACAATTATCTGACTTTATAAACAGTTTTTAATGCTCCATTTACACCAGAGAACATTTTTATCCATTCATTACTCATGTGTTGTTGGAGCTTTTGATCACACCACATCAAATTTCTTTACGACAGGAAGAACTCCGTCTGCGGGCGAAGATCATCTGATGCAACAGAAAGATCCAGAACGGCCACTAAATGTACCCTGAGGTGACAGTGGCTGTATCTCATCACTCTTATTTGAAAGCTCCTCAACTCCTCGGTCCTTGGCTGAACCGGAAGTTGTTCTGTCCCTCCCATAGACAGTATATAAACTGGACCAACAGATCCCGTTGCTCTGGACGGAGACTGTCAGTACCCGATCCGTTCCACCTGCACAATCCGTTCTGCGCATGTGCAAGATCACACGTATGCCATGACGTAGGCGCAGATGATAATGCTGCGTTCATTCCACCACCACCTTGGAATAACGGCACCGCTTCCACCTGCACGATCCGTTCTGCGCATGCGCAAGATGTTCACAGCGCGCCTCCAGCTAACGTTAGTTAGCTAATAGCTAATTCGGGCGGACCTAGGTGATTATAGCGGTCTGCCGTTAGCCTCCCCCGGGAAGCTAACGTTAGTTTAGCTAACGGTTAATTCGGCGGACCGCTAGGTGATTATAGCGGTCTGCCGTTAGCCTCCACCGGGAAGCTAACGTTAACTAGTTTAGCTAACGGTTAATTTGGCTAACCGCTAGCTGATTGCAGCGGTCTGCCGTTAGCCTCCACAGTTAAGCTAACGTTAGTTTAGCTAACAGCTAATTCGGCTAACCGCTAGCTGAGACAGCATGTAAACTTTAAAAGACCCTCAAAATAAAACTTGAAAATAAACGTTAACATATATAACAGCTGTTACGTCAGTTCTACTTTACTTGTGCTCATTTAAAATACAATCACTCAATACTTGTCTTTATTGTTATTACTGTAATGTCTTAATTTAGCTGTAGCTTGCTTTTCCCATTAAGTTCAACTTAACGTTATTTTAGACTGAATCTAGCTGCAGAAACAACGTAACCAGTGGGGCGGTGCCTGTTATTTCGAGGTGGCTTGAACGCAGCATTATCATCTGCGCCTACGTCATGGCATACGTGTGATCTTGCACATGCGCAGAACGGATTGTGCAGGTGGAACGGATCGGGTACTGACAGAGACCAGTGAAGGATATTAGAAGCACTGTTCCGGTGAGCGCTGAGCGTTACTGCGCAGCCTCGAACTGAGCTTGAAGACGTAGATGTGATGTGAGCAAGCTGTCTGAAAGTTGTAAGTCTTCTGGTAGCTGTGCCAAGAGAAATCTCAATCGGCGCGGCCTCTAGCTCACCCAGTAGGAGTGTTTGCCCCATGTTGGCTGAGTCCTACAGCGGCGCAGGGTTCGAATCTGACCTGCTGCCCTTTGCTGCGTGTCATCCCTGATCTCTCTCCCCCTTTCATATCTATCCACTTTGAAATAAAGGGAAAAGCCCCAAAAAATCTTTAAATTTCTTAAAAAAAAAAAAGAAATCTCAATCATTCCCAATCCTTGGTCCCTCCTCGGTAAAGACCATCTCAAAACTCTTCTTTCTGTCCCGAGGAGCGAGCATCAAGGAGATATAGCCGAGGATACACAAGAGCAGCCTTCCCAGAAGCAAAATTATGAATCCCACTATGGCCACGCCAAGACCCGCCTTACGAAGCAGCTTGATTGGTTGGGGTTAGGCATTTCACCTCGAGTGGTTAGGGTTAGGGGATTGGTCAGGGGATAGGACGCCTGGCCAATTGTAGTGTGTGAATGCTATTGAAGGGCGTGTCTTGGCGTGGCCATAGTGGGATTCGTAATATCGCTTCCCGGAAGACGTGCAGCTGAAGGAGTTGCTAACTCCGCCCATACAGCTGAGAAAATAATGTGAGGCTCCGAGGAAAGGAAGTCTCTCCTGGGCCTCCTCGTTGGGAGGGACTAACTAGCTGCAAAGAAGCTCTGGCCGCCCTGTCAAGGATGCTTGTCAAAAAGTACGGGGAAGCTTTTTGACGCTTTGGCCGCTCTGACGTGGCAGTATTCTGTGTTCGATCATGTTCGACACACGATTGAAGAAAAAGCACAAGCAGCCACTGCACGGCCAATACATTGACCTAGAAACCTTTTATAAATTACATATACAGTGAGGAAAATAAGTATTTGAACATCCTGCTATTTTGCAAGTTCTCCCACTTGGAAATCATGGAGGGGTCTGAAATTGTCATCGTAGGTGCATGTCCACTGTGAGAGACATAAATCCAGAAATCACAATGTATGATTTTTTAACTATTTATTTGTATGATACAGCTGCAAATAAGTATTTGAACACCTGTCTATCAGCTAGAATTCTGACCCTCAAAGACCTGTTAGTCTGCCTTTAAAATGTCCACCTCCACTCCATTTATTATCCTAAATTAGATGCACCTGTTTGAGGTTGTTATCTGCATAAAGACACCTGTCCACCCCATACAATCAGTAAGAATCCAACTACTAACATGGCCAAGACAAAATGCTGAGACAAAATTGTACACCTCCACAAGGCTGGAAAGGGCTACGGGGAAATTGCCAAGCAGCTTGGTGAAAAAAGGTCCACTGTTGGAGCAATCATTAGAAAGTGGAAGAAGCTAAACATGACTGTCAATCTCCATCGGACTGAGGCTCCATGCAAGATCTCACCTCGTGGGGTCTCAATGATCCTAAGAAAGGTGAGAAATCAGCCCAGGACTACACGGGAGGAGCTGGTCAATGACCTGAAAAGAGCTGGGACCACCGTTTCCAAGGTTACTGTTGGTAATACACTAAGACGTCATGGTTTGAAATCATGCATGGCACGGAAGGTTCCCCTGCTTAAACCAGCACATGTCAAGGCCCGTCTTAAGTTTGCCAATGACCATTTGGATGATCCAGAGGAGTCATGGGAGAAAGTCATGTGGTCAGATGAGACCAAAATAGAACTTTTTGGTCATAATTCCACTAACTGTGTTTGGAGGAAGAAGAATGATGAGTACCATCCCAAGAACACCATCCCTACTGTGAAGCATGGGGGTGGTAGCATCATGCTTTGGGGGTGTTTTTCTGCACATGGGACAGGGCGACTGCACTGTATTAAGGAGAGGAGGGCCATGTATTGCGAGATTTTGGGGAACAACCTCCTTCCCTAGTTAGAGCATTGAAGATGGGTCGAGGCTGGGTCTTCCAACGTGACAATGACCCGAAGCACACAGCCAGGATAACCAAGGAGGTGGACATTTTAAAGGCAGACTAACAGGTCTTTGAGGGTCAGAATTCTAGCTGATAGACAGGTGTTCAAATACTTATTTGCAGCTGTATCATACAAATAAATAGTAAAAAAATCCTACATTGTGATTTCTGGATTTATGTCTCTCACAGTGGACATGCACCTACGATGACAATTTCAGACCCCTCCATGATTTCCAAGTGGGAGAACTTGCAAAATAGCAGGATGTTCAAATACTTATTTTCCTCACTGTATATGTAATTTGCAAAGGTTTCTAGGTCAATGTATTGACGTGCAGTGGCTGCTTGTGCTTTTCTTCAATCGGGTGTCAACATGATCGAACACAGAATACCGCCACGTCAGAGCGTCAGAGCGCCAAAGCATTACACACTACAATTGGCCTGGCTCTTGCAGTTGGTGAAAGCAACTGCGCTGCCTGCGTCTCAGAACTGCGTCGCCTTGGTCTCGGAGATTATCGTGTCCACGTGTGCATGACGTCAGAGCAAGTCGGGATCAAGTCGAGACACAAATCTAACCGGCATGCATTGGGCCGATCGCCGGTGATCGATTCTGCGCAGATCTGGCTCTACTCGAACGAGCCTAATGTCAACTTTATGGTAATGAGCTGTGACGCGGTTCAGCGGTAAGCAGCAGCAAACGCCAGCAACCAATCGGAATATAGACGTCCTTCACGCTGACTGATTCGAGAAACATGATGATAAACTTTCGTTCCCTGGGTTCCCTATAATTTATGATATGAGGTTGTTTGAGTATAGGGACCAATTAACGTTACCTGCCGGTCACATCGTCTCTAACCAGTCCGCTCACAGTGAAGTCCGGCTCGGACCGAAAGCTGGCGGCTGCTCGCTCTGCCTGCATTCTGCTGCGGTTCAGCGGCTAACGAGCGAGTTAACAGCTAATAGACACCGCTGCGACCAACAAACAATACAACAGGCTACTGTACCAAATATTAACATTGATTTTCTCAGGTGTTCAAATACTTATTTGCAGCTGTATCATACAAATAAATAGTTAAAAAATCATACATTGGGATTTCTGGATTTTTTTTTTTTAGATTATGTCTCTCACAGTGGACATGCACCTTCGATGACAATTTCAGACCCCTCCATGATTTCCAAGTGGGAGAACTTGCAAAATAGCAGGATGTTCAAATACTTATTTTCCTCACTGTATAATGACAGAATTTGTATTGTTTGTTGGTCGCAGCGGTGTCTATTAGCAGTTAACTCGCTCGTTAGCCGCTGAACCGCAGCAGAATGCAGGCAGAGCGAGCAGCCGCCAGCTGTCGGTCCGAGCCGGACTTTACTGTGAGCGGACTGGTTAGAGACGATGTGACCGGCAGGTAACGTTAATTGGTCCCTATACTCAAACAACCTCATATCATAAATTATAGGGAACCCAGGGAACGAAAGTTTACATCGTATGTTTCTCCGGAATCAGTCAGCGTGAAGGACGTCTATATTCCGATTGGTTGCTGGCGTTTGCTGCTGCTTACCGCTGAACCGCGTCACAGCTCATTACCATAAAGTTGACATTAGGCTCGTTCGAGATGAGCCAGATCTGCGCAGAATCGATCACCGGCGATCGGCGCCCAATGCATGCCGGTTAGATTTGTGTCCGACTTGATCCCGACTTGCTCTGACATCATGCACACGTGGGCAATGATAATCTCACGAGACCAAGGCGGCCGCAGTTCTGAGACGCAGGCAGCGCAGTTGCTTTTCACCAACTGCAAGAGCCAGGCCAATTGTAGTGTGTGAATGCTTTGGCCGCTCTGACGCTCTGACGTGGCAGTATTCTGTGTTCGATCATGTTCGACACACGATTGAAGAAAAAGCACAAGCAGCCACTGCACGGCCAATACATTGACCTAGAAACCTTTTATAAATTACATATACAGTGAGGAAAATAAGTATTTGAACATCCTGCTATTTTGCAAGTTCTCCCACTTGGAAATCATGGAGGGGTCTGAAATTGTCATCGTAGGTGCATGTCCACTGTGAGAGACATAAATCCAGAAATCACAATGTATGATTTTTTAACTATTTATTTGTATGATACAGCTGCAAATAAGTATTTGAACACCTGTCTATCAGCTAGAATTCTGACCCTCAAAGACCTGTTAGTCTGCCTTTAAAATGTCCACCTCCACTCCATTTATTATCCTAAATTAGATGCACCTGTTTGAGGTTGTTATCTGCATAAAGACACCTGTCCACCCCATACAATCAGTAAGAATCCAACTACTAACATGGCCAAGACAAAATGCTGAGACAAAATTGTACACCTCCACAAGGCTGGAAAGGGCTCCCGGAAATTGCCAAGCAGCTTGGTGAAAAAGGTCCACTGTTGGAGCAATCATTAGAAAGTGGAAGAAGCTAAACATGACTGTCAATCTCCATCGGACTGAGGCTCCATGCAAGATCTCACCTCGTGGGGTCTCAATGATCCTAAGAAAGGTGAGAAATCAGCCCAGGACTACACGGGAGGAGCTGGTCAATGACCTGAAAAGAGCTGGGACCACCGTTTCCAAGGTTACTGTTGGTAATACACTAAGACGTCATGGTTTGAAATCATGCATGGCACGGAAGGTTCCCCTGCTTAAACCAGCACATGTCAAGGCCCGTCTTAAGTTTGCCAATGACCATTTGGATGATCCAGAGGAGTCATGGGAGAAAGTCATGTGGTCAGATGAGACCAAAATAGAACTTTTTGGTCATAATTCCACTAACTGTGTTTGGAGGAAGAAGAATGATGAGTACCATCCCAAGAACACCATCCCTACTGTGAAGCATGGGGGTGGTAGCATCATGCTTTGGGGGTGTTTTTCTGCACATGGGACAGGGCGACTGCACTGTATTAAGGAGAGGAGGGCCATGTATTGCGAGATTTTGGGGAACAACCTCCTTCCCTAGTTAGAGCATTGAAGATGGGTCGAGGCTGGGTCTTCCAACGTGACAATGACCCGAAGCACACAGCCAGGATAACCAAGGAGTGGCTCTGTAAGAAGCATATCAAGGTTCTGGCGTGGCCTAGCCAGTCTCCAGACCTAAACCCAATAGAGAATCTTTGGAGGGAGCTCAAACTCTGTGTTTCTCAGCGACAGCCCAGAAACCTGACTGATCTAGAGAAGATCTGTGTGGAGGAGTGGGCCAAAATCCCTCCTGCAGTGTGTGCAAACCTGGTGAAAAACGTGGTGGAAACGTTTGACCTCTGTAATTGCAAACAAAGGCTACTGTACCAAATATTAACATTGATTTTCTCAGGTGTTCAAATACTTATTTGCAGCTGTATCATACAAATAAATAGTTAAAAAATCATACATTGGGATTTCTGGATTTTTTTTTTTTAGATTATGTCTCTCACAGTGGACATGCACCTTCGATGACAATTTCAGACCCCTCCATGATTTCCAAGTGGGAGAACTTGCAAAATAGCAGGATGTTCAAATACTTATTTTCCTCACTGTATAATGACAGAATTTGTATTGTTTGTTGGTCGCAGCGGTGTCTATTAGCTGTTAACTCGCTCGTTAGCCGCTGAACCGCAGCAGAATGCAGGCAGAGCGAGCAGCCGCCAGCTGTCGGTCCGAGCCGGACTTCACTGTGAGCGGACTGGTTAGAGACTATGTGACCGGCAGGTAACGTTAATTGGTCCCTATACTCAAACAACCTCATATCATAAATTATAGGGAACCCAGGGAACGAAAGTTTACATCGTATGTTTCTCCGGAATCAGTCAGCGTGAAGGACGTCTATATTCCGATTGGTTGCTGGCGTTTGCTGCTGCTTACCGCTGAACCGCGTCACAGCTCATTACCATAAAGTTGACATTAGGCTCGTTCGAGATGAGCCAGATCTGCGCAGAATCGATCACCGGCGATCGGCGCCCAATGCATGCCGGTTAGATTTGTGTCCGACTTGATCCCGACTTGCTCTGACGTCATGCACACGTGGGCAACGATAATCTCACGAGACCAAGGCGGCCGCAGTTCTGAGACGCAGGCAGCGCAGTTGCTTTTCACCAACTGCAAGAGCCAGGCGGACGCAGGCGGACCCAGTGCATGCTGGGAAACGCCGGCCTCTCAGCTGATCGAACAGCTGATTGGTTCAGAATCGATTCAACATGATGACGTTTTATATAAACTTTTTATTGATTTTGAATCGGAGGGATTTTAACTGCGATTTGTCTGATTTAAAAGCTTATTCTGTACAGAACACATGTTGTGTGGCTGATAGTTACGTTTAGAAGTCAGAGAGACTAAATCTGTTCAGATTACGGATCACCTACAGTCTGTTGGTAATTAAAATCAGCAACAGATCGCATGTAGAGCATTTTGACAGCTACTCTTTCATAATAAAATCAACTGGAGATTGTGTAGGAGCTGATATATGGGTCTGATAACATTTTATTAAATCGGAATCGGACCCGAACGGACCACAGTGTTTGTGTCACTTCCTGTTCAGCCTGAAGGCTGCTGGAGTCAGCTGGAAAACTGTCCGACTTGAGAGCGAATTTTTGTCCCCGCCCCCGGCTGCTGCCGCCTGCTCTCGTCTACTTTACAGGCGAGGCGCAGTTCATCTCGAACGAGCCTATTCTTTGTGATTGACGCTCGGGTCGCTGTCAGTACCCGATCCGTTCCACCTGCACAATCCGTTCTGCGCATGTGCAAGATGACACGTATGCCATGACGTAGGCGCAGATGATAATGCTGCGTTCATGCCACCTCGAAATAACAGGCACCGCCCCACTGGTTACGTTGTTTCTGCAGCTAGATTCAGTCTAAAATAACGTTAAGTTGAACTTAATGGGAAAAGCAGGCTACAGCTAAATTAAGACATTACAGTAATAACAATAAAGACAAGTATTGAGTGATTGTATTTTAAATGAGCACAAGTAAAGTAGAACTGACGTAACAGCTGTTATATATGTTAACGTTTATTTTCAAGTTTTATTTTGAGGGTCTTTTAAAGTTTACATGCTGTCTCAGCTAGCGGTTAGCCGAATTAGCTGTTAGCTAAACTAACGTTAGCTTAACTGTGGAGGCTAACGGCAGACCGCTGCAATCAGCTAGCGGTTAGCCAAATTAACCGTTAGCTAAACTAACGTTAGCTTCCCGGTGGAGGCTAACGGCAGACCGCTATATTAACCGTTAGCTACCGCTATAATCACCTAGCGGTCCGCCGAATTAGCTATTAGCTAACTAACGTTAGATGGAGGCTAGCGTGTGAACATCTTGCGCATGCGCAGAACGGATCGTGCAGGTGGAAGCGGTGCCGTTATTCCAAGGTGGTGGTGGAATGAACGCAGCATTATCATCTGCGCCTACGTCATGGCATACGTGTCATCTTGCACATGCGCAGAACGGATTGTGCAGGTGGAACGGATCGGGTACTGACAGTCGCTCAAAACGTCCAAAACGCGTTTTCCATTGAAAATGAATGACTTCCGGTAACTTTAGAAGCTCAAGTCGGCGGCGGTGTGTACGTACAGTAAGACGCGAGAAAGGGAGGCAAGTGGAGGCTTCGAGGAGGCAATTTAAGTGCTATGAGACATACCGAGCATTTTTCAGCGGACTCACTGTGCGTTGTCTTTTATTTGTAACTGTGCTAATGTCTTGCTGCTTCAGGTCGCTCTGCATGGCTTCTTGAGAAAGTTTATTTGTTGCTCTGGCTATCTGTATGGTGTCTTTCTGACTTCTCTCTGTACATGTATCCTGTACTAATGTCTTGCTGTTTCCTGTTTTTATGGTCTCAAAACATCTTGCCAAAGGACTACAGTTGAAAATTAGCCGGCTGGCTAACACTAGCACATTTACCGAATTGTTAATTAATGTGCGTTGTCCTTTGTTAATAAAATAAATTATATGAAATGAAAGACTGTTACTTTGTCCATTTTCTTAATTAGTACCAAATTACATAGTTTTTACCAGGAATATTATTTTGTTTTGAAGTTGCTGTAGTTGTGGATTGCCCTCAAATGTGTTAAATTAGCAAATCTGTAACAGCAGTGTTTACCGTGAGGCTGGGCAGCTCCAATGCTGTTGGCCACTGTTGTGCGGGCCACTGTTGTGCTGGCCACTGTTGTGTTGGCCATTGTTGTGTTGGCCATTGTTGTGTTGGCCATTGTTGTGTTGGCCACTGTTGAGCTAGCCACTGTTGGGTTGACCACTGGTGGTGCTTTGGTGGGGACGTTGCTGGCTGGGTTGGTCACTGTTGGGTTGACCACTGGTGGTGCTGTGGTGGGGACGTTGCTGGCTGGGTTGGTGAGGTTCAGAAGGCCGCTGTTAAGGAAGACGTTGAAGGGGCTGGGACCATCTGAACGATTACATGAGGGGGACAGAGCAGTGGAAGGTTAGACATGTCGTTATCGACAGCTGTGTGGGTGATAACTTCAGCTCACAATAAAATAAACATTTACAGTTGAAATATGTCAATCAGTGCCAGTTCGAAAGAGGAAGCAGCAAATCTCTGGAAAAGAAAGTTACTAAGCTTAAAAAGTCTCTGATTTATTTCTTATTTTTGCCAACAGGGTGAAAACAATAATTGCCGTGGCATTTATACCAATAATCTGGTGTCACATATGTGTATATGTGTATTGGCATGGAAGGACAGAATAAAGTTTTTATTTTTATTTATTTATGGTCAACTTGTCATCTCTTAACACTGTTTTTGTTTGTGCATTAAGTGTATACTTTGTGTTATACAGTATTGCAGTGTGTTATTGTGTGTCCACTTACTATTAGTAATATTTCCAGTCCCGAGGAGGATGGAGAAGGTGGTGCTGATCATGTTCGGGACGCTGAAACTACACTTGATCACATTTCCGTTTACGATACCCCAGATTTCTGTTGTTACCTTAAAAGTATGACACATAATGTAACAAAGTAAGATATGGTAAGGTAAAAAAAGGAAAGAAAATACAGCAAAGTTTAGCAAAGCAAATATATTAACAAAAAACAATAATAAACACTTGTTGTTGCCTAATTTGAGTTGGAAAATGTGTTATGTAGGTCAGATATGGTTCAATGGTTTGTTAAGTATTTTTTTGGAATATTCAGATTTCTTTCAATCACAAGCAATGAAAAAAAATGGTGCATTAATCATCTTAAAGTGCTCATAAGTGGATGTATTATATTTTCTGTCCATCCATTCTTCCATATAACAATTTCCTTAATAATTATAAAATAAAATATAATTTGCTTATGCCAACATCCCTCTATATGACATATGTAAATATGTGAGCCCCACCCTCACCTCAGCTGGAGGAGCGCCTGGTGTACTTCTGATCCATCCATCTAGTAAGTTCCCCGAGCAATTATAAACAAAGTATAAGCTGTTGCCAACATCCCATAATGACATATGGAATTAATAGTTGAAAGTGACTTCTGGATGTGAAGCAGTCATGAGCCATTCCAACATGCATACAGTGGTTCGTAGGTTAAGGCTGTAAATAAGCAAAGTAAGTTATGAAATAGTCCAGAATTAGATCCCCGCTTGTCTTGTTTTGCATGTGTGTTCACCTGGATCCTTTTTTATTTATTTTGTGTCTGCTTACTTGTTTGCATTCGTCCATTCTTTGTGAGGTTATGTCAAGGATACATACGTGCTGGAAAGTCATTGCACAATATGCTTCACCACATTTGTCGAAGATATTCAGATTTTGTAGTTGTATGTATCTATTTATAGTCAGTTACTATACAAGCAAAATGTCCCTGACTTTAAATAATAATAAAAAAAAACTTACTAACATAATAGTTTGAAATGTAAAATTTTCGTTCATTGTTGTCAGTTTCCAAAAGTTGTAAAAAATAAATTAAAATCCAGGTAACATCAACGCCGATCGATTGTGTCGATTGTGATTGGTTTAAATAGTTTTTCTGCCATCCCAGAATGCTGTGTGGACTAGCCAGACCCTCCTCCGCAGCACTGTGGTATTTAGGCAGAGCATCCCAAAAGTGCGGTGAGTTTGAAAAGAGTTAAAGTAAATCTTATTTTTTTATTTAACGGAATAGTTTCAGAAACACTACACATTTCACATTCATTCACATTCATTGAGCATCAGAGGCTGGCTAGCTGCTAGGCTATATCTTGGTACTAGCATTACTATGCTACCTGCTAGCATGATAATTAGTGGTCAACTGGATCAGTGCCAAAGCTATACACAAACATCTAAAGCTCATTATAAAGGTTAGTATTGTATGGAAAGTGTCTTTTAAATGCTTAAACTTTTAACTTTATTCAAAAAGTCAGATATTGTTTGTTTTGTAGGGGCTAATGCTAGCTTGTTTGCCTTGCTCGTTAGACAGTTGCAGAAATATTGTTGAATGTTGGTAGTTGGTTGGTTAGTTTTTTTGTCATGTCTTATCATACACAGGCTATGGTCCTCATCAACTGAATAAATATTGCATCAAAGTCAACAAATGCAACATATTTTCATGAGTCAACGCTGAACTGTATCTATGAAAGTTTAAACAAAGAAGCAAGTCAGTTTGCTTTTACTGGGAGTTTGGACAGGGCTTTCCATCACAGACAAAGCTAAAGACCTATCTTTTTGATATTGCCTTTCTTTAAATAACTGTTCATTTGTTATACTGAAGTTGCATTGATGACACTGTATGACACTCAATAACTGCTCTTTAATGTTTAATTTCTTATACTGCACTATAACTTTTATTCGCATATTTTATCTCAGTTCTTTGATTTCTTATACTGCACTGTCAATTTTATTCTTGTCTTTTATCTAGTGGTAATGTTTTAATTTGTTTTTTAATCATTTTCTAACTGCTTTTAGTGTTTCATGTAAAGCACTTTGCTCAGTTCTTTAATTTACCTGTTTTTTAATGTTTTAATTTATTTGTTTTTTAATCGTTTTCTAACTGATCTTTAATTTTTTATGTAAAGCACTTTGAATTGCCCTGTTGCTGAAATGTGCTATACAAATAAAGCTGCCTTGCCTTGCCTTGCTTTACATCAGAATCAACTTTATTGGCCAGGTTTGCATAGACAAACAAGGAATTTGATAATTAGTGGTCAACTGGGTCAGTGCCAAAGCTATACACAAACATCTAAATGTCATTATAAAGGTTAGCATTACAGGGTAAGTGGATCATTTTAAATGCTTAAACTTTTAACTTTATTCAAAAAGTCAGATATCTTTTGTTTTGTGGGGGCTAATGCTAGTTTGTTAGCCTTGCTCGTTATTTAGACACAGAAATATTGTTGAATGTTGGTAGTTGGTTAGTTAGTTTTTTGTCATGTCTTATCATAGACAGGCTATGGTCCTTACCAACTAAATAAATATTGTATCAAAGTCAACAAATGCCACATGATGTTATATTTTCATGAGTCACCAGTGAACTGTATCTATGAAAGTATAAACAAAGAAGCAAGTCAATTAGCTTTTGCTGGGAGCTTGGACAGGGCTTTACCAGAATCAGAATCAGCTTTATTGGCCAGGTTTGCGTAGACACGGCTAATAAACATATGCTATAAACATGGATGCTGTTTTACAATATTTCCCTAATGTCTACCATACAACTGGAAACTCAGGTTAGGTATAAAAGAACCTGATACATGTTTTATGTATCAGGTTCTTTTATACCTACATCAAGTAAGAAGACATCTGTGTTGCACCGGCAATTTTTTGCTATTTTATACTGTTGTGTCCTGCCTTGGTTGCACCAGATTGTTGTGGTCTGCAGAAGCGCAGATAACTCTCCTTTTTACATTGTATTGGCTGTTAGAGAAACATTCCTGGTGGAAGGTTTTTACATTTACATTTGTCTCTGTGTAAGTACACTGTGGAGATCTACTGTTTGTACAAGTCACATATATTAAAGAACTTCCTGCTTTTAAAGGGACATGAGATACAGGTAGCCTATGTGTCCAACTTAGCAAAAAATACTTTTTGATGCGTTACCTGTGAAGCATTCACAGTGAGTCCCAGTGCGATGTATCCCACGGAGTCTCCGCGGAGTTGGAAGGACATTGCAGAGCCGTTGGCGATCACAGATGCAAACAGACAGCTGGTGTTTCCAGTTAGATCACAGTTGCCTGGTGTCTGCACACACAGTTTAGTGACTCCACAACCATTTTGAGAGATGTTCACCTGGTAGACAGGCACACACACACACACACACACACACACACACACACACACACACACACACACACACACACACACACACACACACATATATTATCTGCATTGTATTTGTTTTGATGTGTATACATGCAGGGCATTGTGTAAATGGTCAACACTGGCTGCTCCAATTGGCAGGATGACTGAGTCATATCACAACTTTGCTGAGTTAAACGGCCTGCCACCAAAAGTACAATACTGAATCGCTGGAGCCGCTGTTCATGAACCATGTCTCAAGAGTTTTGTTTGGAAAAGTTATGCATATAAGTTTAGGAGTTAGCTGCTTCTTGGAAAAGGACCAAGAACATGCGCTACACTACAAACTGATCAACATTTCTCAATAAAAGCATGCAGAGAAATAAAAAACAGGAAATGTTTTTTTAAAAACTTCACTATACAGACAGACATGTATATTAACTTAAATATTATGAGAACTGACCCCAACATTAACCCTTGTATTGGTTCACTTTGACATTTTTTTTTCTGAAATGTTTAACTTTGAAATAGAAGGAATATAAAATAGCTAGTGAGTAAATGCAAGCTTCGTAAGCAACTTTTCAGTTTATTTTCTTAACCCTTGTGTTGTCTTCGGTCAAATTTGACCCGTTCTCAAAATGTCTCTCTCAGAAGTATGGGTTTCTTTTTAACTACCATCATTTTAGTTACCCAAGAATAACATGGATGGATGATCCCATAGAACGCACTTCACAAGTATAACAAAAGATCAGATCTCTACTTTCATTGAATTTTGGGTGTTTTATTAAATTTTTTAGCATTCGAAAAAAAACGGAAATGTTTCGGAACAGTATCCTCGCTGAACGTTGACCCTTCTGTGATTATCCTTCCTTTAATATTAGTCTAAATAATTCATAATGTCTGCTTTTTTTAAAAAAAAAAAAAAAAAAATTTTTAAAAAAAAAATTTTTTAAAAAAAAAAAAAAAAAAAAAAAAAAAAAAAAAAAAAAAAAAAAAAACCCCGCCAAAAACATTGAAAAAGGCGCCAAAAGTGTAAAAAAAAAGAGACCAAAACATCACAAAAGGTGTTGATTTTCAGAAGACAACACAAGGGTTAATTCTACAACTCAAATTTTGAATGGTGTCCTTAAACAAATGTCATAGATATCTGCGTACTGCAAAGTAAAGGTCAAGCAGGTATTGTGGTGATGTACAGTACACTGAGAGGATTGAAGTGAAAGAAATCCAACCTGTGTATTATTGGAAAATGACAAGTAAGACGTTCCTTGGACACCCGATGCCACATAAACCCCCAATGCAGCAACCAACAGGATCAATCCTCGTTCCATTCCTAACAGAAAGGCAGTAAATGAACAACACATAGAGAGTTCATATTATGGGATGGATTTGAGAGCCTTTCTCACACAACTTGCAGTTTAGTAAGTTGGAATTCATTTGGAATTTGGATAATTTGGAAATCTTAATGACTTCTGGAGATAATAGTCATACCTGATAACATCTCTGAAGTTAAAATTTGTATGAACTAATTATTAATGCAAGCACAATTATGACAAAGTATTGTAATTCTGAGAAAACACATTTGGTTCAGTGAAAATATATAAAAACAGAATCTGTATTAATAGATTACAATATATATTATGAAGAAATTAATGAAGAAAAAAAGGAAAGAAAAACAGCTCTATCACAAATGATATAACATCAGAATAGTTCACAGTTTTGAAAGTGAACTCTCTTAAATCATCTCAGTCCAAAAGTCTCTTACAATTGACCTAAATTAAACTTTATAAAATAATGAAAATGAATAATCAAGAATCAAGAATCCAAATGAAGTTTTCCTTAGAAACTTACTTGAGCTGTAAAAGTCAAATGTTGAGTTGCAGAAAAGTTCCTTTGTTCAGTGGGTTCTGGTCCTGTGTGTGCATATGATCCCTGCGGGAATCATTTAAATCAGCAAACATCAGGTGGTGGTGGTGGGTGTGGGGGGGGGCTGGGCATTCTGATGCTGCAGAGGGCGTGGCCTTCACCTGGCTGAATACCTGCATAGATATTGTATAACCCAGGAAGCAACCCAGCCATGTTGTTACGCTGAGCAGGATTTGACCCAACAAAGCATCTGTGTTAAAACTTACTTGATTCTAAAGTTTATTGTAGTTGTGTTGTATCTACTTAAAATGTAATCCGTGATCTTTTGGTGTACCCAAATGTTTAATCTACTTTCATATAAAATCACAAAACATGTTTACAGATAAAGTCAAATACTTATAAAGAGATTCTATTCCAAAATGGTAAAATCATCAAAAAACAAATTTCACTTTAGGTTATAACACTAGCTGTTTTTAAACACATTTTCTTACACTACGTTTACACGTGGCCAGCTATTTTCATAAATGGACATTTCAACCTCTCCGTTTTCAAAAATAACATTGTGCAGTTTTCAGAAAAGTATTCTTTTACACGTACCCGTGTACATGTGCCTTCAATGCAGTCAAGAGCACGCCAAACCTGTAGGTGGCAGTGTAACGAGAAGCTCAAGCCCACGTTAGCCAATCAGAATCCTGAAAATAGCAACAGCAGCAACGAATCACTTCCTCTCTCTTCTCTTCCTCACTTGCTCGGCTGCCTAAACCTCCGTTTGTCTCAGTTTACATGCAGACGTGCAAACAAAGTTTTCCAAAATCTCCATTCTGGCCGGAATTTTTAGAAAGACTTGTTTTCAGAGGCGAATTCTCCGTTTGCGTGTAAACGAAGGGCACAAACGAAGGGAAATATCTCCGTTTTTCAAAATAACCTGTACGTACACTCAAGATACAGCGGCTTCGGCTGCCTGAAGGGATACAATACGAGCCGGCAATGCGCGCTGAATGCGATTCAGGCTCGTTCATCTGCAGCATTGCCCTGAGATTGACCCGCAGGAGGAGAGAGTTCGCCTGCGCTGCAGCTGCGGAGCAGGGTGTTGTCTGGCTGAAATTAGAACAAGAGGAAGACGCGCGGACCACCCCGCCCCGAAAGGAACCGGAGAGCAACCGTGGAACTTTGATTCGATACCGAGGGCTGCGACTGGAGGACTCAGCACCTGTGGACTAACGGTATTTGGGCCAGTGGCGTAACAAGCCAACTATCCCTATGCAGGATTATCAAGGCGGGCCCCCCTACTACAGCACGTGATGACGGTGCAATGTCCACAAGTAGGCTACCATGAATAGGACAGGACAGGATCATAGAGACACAGGATATAAGAGATGAAATTCGCGCACCATAACACACGAAAAAACACACAAGGGCGGTACCTCCAGGATTTCGCAGCCTTTTTTTGAGATTGTTGCGGCCCAAAATGCCTGATTTCACTGTAGCTTTAGTAAAAAAAATTGCGATAAAAGTTGTAATGTCTTTTGTATGTTTGTTGGAATGAAGTTGTCTTACAGTGAAAGTTGCAAAAAAAGTACAGTTCTTTAAAAATAAAAAGGAAACTTGTTTTGGGGAGAATAATAATTATTACTATTAATTAATTACTCTGGGCTGAGATTTCCTAGGAACCTTACCGAAAAGGCTCAGGATGCTGCAAATGTTGGTATAATATGAAAATAGCTGGTGGATTTAAGACAAAAAAATAATAATTTATTGAATGAATCAAATTTGAACATATCTGTCAGCGGCTTGTTGATCTTTACATTGTTAGTTAATTTCCTATCCTGGCCACACACGCACACACACACACACACACACACATTCATACGGTTTAATAAAGTACTTATTGGACTTTAACTTATCATTGCACTTACAATAACAAGCGTAGCTGTCCTCAATTTAGGTCATTGTGTCGTCTCATCTGCGTTTTTGCATCCACCGTGTGTGTGTGTGTGTGTTTGTGTGTGTGCGGGTATGTGTGTGTGCGCGTCAGTCGCGGGGGAAATGGAGCAGCAGCCCCGCCCGCTGCAGAGAGCCGACAGTACTGAAACAGCAGCCGCTTCAGTGACTTTATAGTGAAAAAACGTTACAGCGTACATTGATGTTAAAATGTATACATGTTGGCAGGACGGACTGAAATGTTTTGCACGGTCTTTCACTGTACGTTTTGTTGGTAAATGTGAGATGTTCGAGTCACACACGTCTCTTCTTCATAACAGAAACAAGGAAATTAATTTGACCTGTTCTCACTCCCGCTTGGTCAGTGGCTGCACGTGGGACTGCTGGGATTGTCGCGAGTAATGAAAATTCGATAGGGGAAGATAGGGGAAGATATTGATTGACAGCCGGGGCGGCTGTCAATCAATATCTTCCAGTGATGCGGGCCCCTGATTGGTCCGGGCCTGTAAACACCACTTGCCCTGCTTACCGATAGTAACGGTCTGATTTCGGCCAAGTTTTGAAACCAACCGTTGGAGGGACACCTAACCAGACTGTAAGGAATGATGAATGCTGGGTACTCAGTCTACAATCTATATTTTTGAGGACACTTAAATCGGGCGGGAAAAAAAATAACATGATGAATCCTGAGGATGCGCTATGTAAGTTTCGTAACTAAGCTTTGAAGGGACACTTAACCAGACTGAAAATACATGACAAATGCTGGCTGGTAATCCTAATGATACTGTCTGTAAATGTTGAAGCCGAGATTTAAAGGGACACTTAACCAGACTCAAAATACATGATAAATGCTGGCTGGTAAGTTTACAGTTTATGTTTGTTAACAATTATGCTAGACTGAAAGAACATGAGGGATACGGTCTGTTCAGCTCATAGTCTGCTTATTGCTCCAACTAGATTGGTTTGTTTTTCACACAGCTTAGTCCAGAAATAGTTTGAAGGTGTTTATAATAGTGTTCATATTTAACATAAGAGTTCACTAGACCTGTTTCAATTGACCTGTGACTTAAGACAGGAGGTGTAGTTTTGAGCTGGAGTTTTTTCAGAGGGTTAGGGGATTTATTTAACTTTTTATGTTTTTGTCGCACCTTGCTCAGAGCAAACTGTTCACTTTGATACAGATTTGTCAGCAAAATCTGGTAGGGTGTTCGAGACACGTATGTGTTTCAATTTTGAAGATGGCTGAGCTTTCAATCCTTTCAGTTAACATCAGGGGGCTAAACGGGCTGATCAAACGAGCTAAGTTCCTGGATTATTTAAAAAGGAAAAACATAGATGTGGCACTTATACAAGAGTCACACTTACGTAAAAGAGATGTAAATCGTCTACAAAATAAATACTTTAAGGTTGCTGCCTCATCTGGTGACGACACCAAAACCAAGGGCTCCATCATGTGAAATCCGCATTTACCGTAGACAAAAGCAGTAAGGACTCTTCAGGCAGGATATCTTATATATGTACCACGATAAGGAGTAGGAAAATAGCCTTTGTCTCAGTATATGCACCGGCTACATATGATGAAAGTTTCTTCCCACGCCTAACCAATGAATATGAATATTCACTAATTATAGGGGGCAGACATGAATGCAGTACTAGATTTAAACCAGGATAGATCAGGGGTCAATCACACGAAAGCCTAAATGTTTAAAGCAGTTGTGGAATCCCACCACCTTACAGACATATGGAGGATGCACAATCCTACTAGCAAGGATTACACCTTTTTTTCCACTCGTCACCTCACCCATTCCTGCATTGATTATATTTTGTGCTCCAGTGAGCTTAAAGTGATGGTTCGGAGTAATTTCACCCTAGGGTCCTTTGCACCATGACCTCGAGCCAAACAACCCCCCAGAAGCTTTTTTCACCTGGGTCGAACATTGGGAGAGTTAGCGTTATCAGCTGAATAGCTTAGTGCAGCACAAAAATATTTATTGATTTAACTTTTTTTTAAAGTAAGTGCTGTAGTATAACTAGCAGGAGACAAGTTATAATTGAGGTAAGTTTGGAGACACTACCTTATTTAATCATTAAATTAATAAATATTTTTGTTGTATCTCTTTTCGGTGTTGTAATTTGTAGACGGCCCTAAGCACTCGGTAGTAGCAGCAGCAGAGACGAGAAGCCCACAGGCAAGTGTTATTTACATAAACTTCTGGTGTACTTACAAACTTCCCAATCCATCGTTTTATGAGTGCATAATCTATTTGTACTAGTGTAGAAGTTTGGTATCATTTCGGGCATTATTAGTGGGGTCATTTACGAGATACAAACGTGGATCCATTAGCGCCTGCACTAAGCTATTCAGCTGATCACGCTAACTCTCCCAATGTTAGACTCAGCTGAAAAAAGCTTCTGGCGGGGTGTTTGGCTCGAGGTCATGGTGCAAAGGACCCTAGGGTGAAATTACTCCGAACCATCACTTTAAGGCAATGTTCCACACGACAGCAATAGAACCAGCAATTCTGTCTGATCACAATGCACTGATAACCACATTCCATTGTGATAGGTTAGGAGAAAGATCTAGGAGATGGCAATTTCACAATTCCCTTCTCCAAAACACAGCTTCTGATACAGAGTTGCCGGCACCGCTACGGTCCAGGATTGCAGTCGTTAAAACGAACATAGTTCCTTGTGTGAATTTCTTAAGTATTTTTAAGTATTCCCTTACCCCCGCCAATACATTTCTGGAAGAAACTTGATACCGTAATTCGGCAGTATATTTGGAATAATAAACAACCTAGGCTAAAATACTCTACCCTGCAACGTACCACAAACACGGGAGGCCTGGCCCTCCCTAACCTTAAAGTATATCACAGAGCCTTTCAGCTACAGGGCCTCAGAGTGTGGATGAACCCCTCATCTACAGTCCCATGGAGAGAAATAGAGCAAAACCTCACTGGAAGTCTGAGACTGCAAGACGTTGCCTTTACAGGTTTGTGTCCAAAAAAGTGTATTAATTGACTAACTTTAAACAGGTTGAGGAGCAACTACAATACACCAATAAGTGGCATTTGAACACCCCAATTTGGCATAACATGCACATAATGTCTGGTAACATTTTGTTTGTAACCAGTGGAGTGACGGAGGTATTTATACTCTAGACCAGCTATTCAATGAGGAAGGTATGTTAAGTTCTGAAAACCTGAGAGCTAGCTTTGAGGTCCCTAGGACATCCTTCTTCCTTTATCTTCGCTTAAGATCAGCCCTAAAATATTATGGAGTACCATGGGGGAACAGTCTTGAGATGCACCCAATCATTAAATGGCTTGTTGATTCTCCTGTGAGAGGATTAGTGTCCAGGATTTATGCTAAATTAATACAAGCATCCGTAGGAGAACTCCCAATAGTGAAGAAATGGGAGCGAGAGCTGAGCCTGGATTGGAACGTAATTAACTGGGAGACAGTTTGGGACAACATTTCCAACTGTTCCAAGAACCCAAATCACCAGCAGATCCACTTCAACATAATATGCCACAGGACATATTGGACTCCTCAGAAGAGAGCTCTCTACAGCAAGGATCAACAAAGCCAAGTCATTGACTATAGACCTATGGAAAAATGCAGCAGCGCAGGTATTGGTCCTGGTGACCTCAGCACTACAAGAATTAGAGGAAAGCGACTAGGCAAGGTGTGATTCCTGATTTCAGTTTTTTGTTTATTTGTTTGTTTTCTTTCCTCAAGACCGCAGAGGGTGGGGGGTGGGAGAGGGGTTGTTGTTCTTGTTCAATTGTGTCTGTATGTTCTGTATGTTTAAAAATATAAAAAAACAATAAAAAATGTATCATACAAAAATTAAATAACCATGTACATGTAAACAGGGCCTCTGACACTTTCCTTGAATATCTGCCCAGATTCCTTTTTTTTAATTTATTTATTTTTTGAGATATAAAAATGTAGCGGACTCAGGACACACCACAAAATCACCACGACACCACAGCTCTCTTTGGATCTTTGTTTTACTGAGTGAGTCTGTAATGACACAACATGTGACAGGGACTGCATCAGTTCCACACACCCTTTTCTCAGACTACTGTCTCTCTCAGTTTCCAAAACAGACTGAGCATAACAAAACATTTACACAGTCTAAAGATAACTAAACATTTACACAGTAAAACAAATGCAAAATAAAGTAAACATGCACTGCCTTATGTGTATATAGATCACAGGTAAACACAGAAACCTAATATGTGCACACACACACACACACACACACACACCCACACACACACACACTGTAGGCTGTGGCTAAGTCCCCGTGGGGTACTTTCCATAAAATCATCTTTCAATGCAAATCAAACCAGCTATTAGGCTAACATGCCAATCTCTAGGTATGGTGAAGGGTATGTGATGATGGGGGGCTATTTTAATTCCAAAGGCCAAGAGAACTTTATCAGGATGCATAGAATGCATAGAATTAAAGGTTAAAATTTTGTTAAAGTTGGTGGTTCGATCCCTGGCCCTGCAGTTCCATGCCAAAGTGTCCTTGGGCAAGACACTGAACCCCAAGTTCAGTGTCTTGTGTAAATGTGTAAATGTGTGTGAATGTTTATCTGATGAGCAGATGGCACCTTGTACGGCAGGCTCGGCCACAGTGTATGAATGTGTGTGAATGGTGAATGGTTCCTGTACTATGTTCAATTCAATTTTATTTATAGTATCAAATCATAACACGAGTTATCTCGAGACACTTTACAGATAGAGTAGGTCGAGACCACACTCTATAATTTACAAAGCCCCAAAAAAAAAAAAACTCCCTCTTGGGAAGAAACCTGGGACAGACCCAGGCTCTTGGTAGGCGGTGTCTGACGGTGCCGGTTGGGGATGCGATGAACAGTGGCGATAATAGTCACATTAATAATGGAACAGTGACTTCAAATGGTAGTCGTAGTAGTTCATGTCATATCAGGGCGCTGCAGGGCGTTACAGGATGTAACGTGGCCCAGCAGAGCATGGATGGACCTAGCAGGAAGCTGCAGGGTTTAGCAGGACGCAGGATGACATTGCAGGGAACCGCAGAGCTCAGCAGGGAGTGCAGCAGGACCACGGCGACAGTTGCAACCAGGATCTTGGTGCCAACGTTCTCCAAAGAAATACGCTGGGGGAAAAAACATAAGGACTCCGGGGAGTAAACTCCCCAGAAGCTAGGATTAATAACAAGCATTTCTGGAACGGGATGCACACAAATGGTAATAGAAAGGGAGAGTAGAGTGCAGCTCAGTGTGTCAAAGGAAGGAAGTCCCCCGGCAGTCTAGAACTATAAAAGCGTAACTAAGAGAGACAGATCATAAGGCATTAAAGCGCTTTGAGTAGTCGTTAAGACTAGAAAAGCGCTATATAAAAACAGTCCATTTACATTACATTTACAGTATCTCACAAAAGTGAGTACACCCCTCGATTTTAGTAAATATTTCATTATATCTTTTAATGGGACAACACTGATGAAATGACACTTTGCTACAAATGTAAAGTATTAAGTGTACAGCTTGTATAACAGTGTAAATGTGCTGTCCCCTCAAAATAACTCTACACACAGCCATTAATGTCTAAACCGCTGGCAACAAAAGTAAGTACACCGCTATGTTAAATTCCCATAGAGGCAGGCAGATGTTTATTTTTAAAGGCCAGTTATTTCATGGATCCAGGATACTATGCATCCTGATAAAGTTCTCTTGGCCTTTGGAATTAAAATAGCCCCCCATCATCACATACCCTTCACCATACCTAGAGATTGGCATGGTTTTATGTCGGTTAGCCTAATAGCTGGTTTGATTTGCATTGAAAGATGATTTTATACCCCACGGGGAGCTTGGGAAGTTCAGTGTTACCCCTTTTCCACCAAGGCAGAGCTGGTGCTGGTTTGGAGCCAGAGCCTAGTTTCAAATCGGTTCTTTGTTTTTCGACCACCAAGCCACCAGCTCCGAACCAGTAAAAGTGTTTTTTCAGTAGCACCAAATCATTGCTGGGAAAGATGAGATGTATACAGTGACGTAAGACCTGGCTCTGTGCTACTGCTCTGTGGCTACTGTAATTAATAATGTGGCACTATTCAACTACCTCTTTGTCTTGTGACAGTTACGTTTGCCTTTACCTTGACCCACAGCAGCGTTTTGTGTGGAATTTACACTGGATTGTAAAAGATTTTCAACATAATCTTAAAAATATTGCTAGGGTTTGTGGTTTTTGAAGTTAATGCCCATTTCAAAGTTGTTTTTCTGAAGTAACTATAGGAACATGCAGTATAGTCATACAAGAAGACATTGGTAATTTGATAGAATTTGTAATTGATTAAGAGAGTCTAGTTTGGCTTTTATCAACATACATGTTTTCTTAAATGTTACCATACTTGAATGTTGACAACGAAGGATCAGGGAAATGTAGTTTGTACCTTTGTGTCTTTATGTACTTGTCAATTGTAATCACCATAAAAACACTTCACCAAAATCATTTTAGATTAATTTATAGGCTACATTTAATTTTTATTTTTAAATACGTAGTCAAGTGTGTAGTAGGTAATCGAAAATGCACTAGGTGCTGTTTAATCTGTGTAGGGTTATTGTAAATTGATAACAAAAGTATGATCACAAATTGCAAAGGAAAAATAAACAACTTACTCAATGTAGCCTAATGATTAACTCAAATGTACCTGAAATTTACTGCACTGACATGTTTTAAGTATGAAAACTAAAAACCATACAAGGACATGCAATGTCAATATCTAATTCTACATAAAATATATAAATTATATGCCTAATACATACTTCTAAAGCGGTAACTGTTAGGTTTGAATGGTGAACAGAACCCAAATGCAGACAGAACGCAGAGCCAGGAGTGTGAATTAACAGGGTTTATTTAAAGTACTCAAGTATTGAGTCCAGGTTTCCGAGGGGGAAAAAAGCACGTCCAGGTGTCCAGGATGGAGAACAGGTCCGGTGGTTTCTGGGAAGGAGCGGGTCCGTCCGAGGAAGATAGTAGGCCGCCTAGTGGTGGGGTCCAGTGGTGGTTGTCTGGTCCAGTGGACGGCAGGAGCGAAGCGGTAGCAGGAGTCAGGTTCCGAGGCACAAGAGAAAGGATAAGGACAGGCAAATACACAAATGACTCAACAGATATTCAATCAGTCATAATTTATTTAAATATAATCAATCAGTGAATATTCCAGCCTTGAAAGGAGCCCTTGATCACCAATCACGAAGCGGAAAAAATAGGGAAAAAACCCGATTCAGTGATTGTGAGATCGATGTGCTCCTAACAAAGAACATCGAAACAAAATCCTGTTTGGAAGCCTTAACCCTTGTGTGGTGTTACACAGCCTTAATACTTAACAGATTTAGCTCAATTACCAATGATATATACATCATTTATGGTTCATATTTGCCATTTACCCCTGTGAGATCACATTTATGATCATATGATCATTTTCGTTTTTTGTGAGAAAAAAAGGAAATTCAATTATTATAATCAAAACAGGTGAAAGTGCTTGAAATGTAACAATTTGGTAACTTTGTGTGGGAATAGCAGGTGCAGAAAGACAACATTCCCACACACAGACACCTACAATCAGACACGACCACATAAAGACGCACAGACACACACACACACTCACAGATACACATCAAACAAACAACGCATTTCACGGGGAGAGGCAGGGGAGAGCAGCGGAGGAAAAGCTCATTTCCCCCGCTGCTCGGTGTGGGAGGATCCCCTGCCTCTCCCCGTTGCTGGCAGCCCCTCGCCTGGCGCCGCGACCAGCTCTCGGTCGGTTTAGCAAGAACGGGATTGTTGGGTTCAGGAAAACAAAAACTGGGTTAGGTTCGGAAAACGGGCATACCATCGGAGTTCACCAAAACGCAGTATACAAAACCTTGGGAGCATTACGCACGATCACACGTGTGGTCAAAAGGTTGCGGAAAACTGGGAACATTTTTACGCATGGAAATTCTTTATAAATCCAGACTATTGCGAGGACAAATTTCACCCTGCTTCACGCAACTTTTTCTTGCGTACCAGGTTTTATAAATGAGGCCCCTGGTATGTGAAGCAGAGGTGGTAGATGAGAGGCAGCTGGAACCCAGACTCCTGCACACCAGATCCCACTCCTAATAGAGACAGACAGAGAGTGGGAGAGAGGAGAGACAGAGAAGCTACCTAGGAGCAGCAGGCCTAACAGTAGACACATCTATTACAGTTCTCACATTTTGCTTGTGGTTGCACTTCTGGTGGACCAGTTCTAGCTATTGAAGAACCTTTTCATGTGAAATTACAAAAAAATACTTTCACATGTGAAAGGTGGTGACTGCTAGAGTAGATCCATCATTTTATTCCAGTTTCATATTTATAAAATTGTTTTAATCCACACAACTACTTAATGTTACTACTATCACTTATCAAACTACAGCAGAAATTAAGTCAAACACAATACATTGAACTTCTAAATACCAATGACTAATTAAAAGTGCTAAAAGTTGGTCTGTCCTTTCAGCAAAAATGATTTTCTGGCATCATTATAATCAGAACACATTTGAGACCTCCGAGTCGACGCGCTCCCCCTCGGCTTTGTCCGAGAGTGAGGGTGACGATGATGCTGTGTGGGTGCCACCGTGGCGGGGATGATAGGGTATGTGCCTGTCCTTTGGGCGCCTCCAGGTAACGTTGCCCAACTCTCGGGCGGGGTATATATATTTCAGTACATTACGGTGGCCCTGAAGTGCAAATCACAACATCAAATAGGAAAACACTTCAACAAATCATAAAGCACAATGGCAAATAGGAAAACAAAACGGCAAATCATAAAACACAACGGCAAATCATAAAACACAACGGCAAATCTGTCTTTTAACAGACAGTCTGTCTGTTACATTTTCAAAACAGTTAACACAGGCAGAAACAGTGGCACTCATGGTCAAAATGACACATTTTGTTTGCAAAAGGCTCTAACCGTGCCAAAACTTTTAAAATATGTAACAAAAGCTAATTTTGCCTTCCATCCACACAACTTGCAAACAAGTGTATGAGCTCTTACAATCAACCATTACACAGTGGATGACAAAATACATAATACAGCACTCAGTGCGAATCAGTGCACCATTGCTTGTCATTGTAGCCTATTACTGTACGGAGCTTTCATGCCAGTGCCATTTGTTGTCAAATTTGCCTTCTTGCTAAGAATTGGATCCAGAATCAGAAATGCTTTGATGCAAATTTTATTGATTCCATTGATTCTTATTTTCAAACTGTGGCTGAAAACTGAAATACTGTAAATATTACACAAAATACATGTAAACCAAACCAAAATAAAATCTATTAGAGTATAAGAAATTAAGAAAATAAAAATAAAATCGATTACATTAAAGTATAAACATCTATTATTGTATAAGTATAAGAAATAGGCACTATTGATACTCAGTCTCTTGTGTCTTGAGGATGGGGCCTTGCTAATTGAAGATTTGTGTGAAGGAGTGTCAAACAGGTGCTTCAGTGATTTCATACTGATGTAGGTAGTTTCTAATATTTGGGAACAGATGGTTTCTATTTGGTTACCATAAATAAAACAATGGAGTTTGGACTGCTTGAATGACATCCGTTAACTGTTCTGCAAAAGTCGTCCCCTTCTGGAATTCAGATAGAATGCAGGTTTAAGGCACTTTTGCATTTGCAGCACTTCGCCGAACCGGATGCTCTGTCCACTAATATACAGTCTATGTTTCCAAAACAGACTGAGGGAGATAAGCTATGCACATGTACCACAATACACAGGTGATTCGCCGATCACAATTATCAACATACAGTATCTAAACGAAAATAAATGTACATGAAACATTGCTGCTTTCTTTTGGGCTGAAAACAATTCAACAACAGTGACAAGGCTAATCTGACACATTCACTGCATTTTAAATGACATTATGAGAAGGGAGTAGTGACAAGTTTTACTCTAACTGCCAGCTCTTTGCTAGTCATGTGTATTGTAACCCATGAGTCATGTCAGCAATGCCATTGCCTAACAGAATAGATATTACACCTGAGTGTACAGTTACAGTCAGGGTGTCAGTATGTCAAGTAATCATCTGATAAAAGCCAAGCTACATCGTGATCTAAAATATTGTCAGATTACATTTTCCTCCTCTGTTTCCAGTTAAGGAACTTTGATTGATTTGTTTCCTGAAGTTGTTCAGAAGAGGTATCATATACAAAAAAGAGAATAAAAATTCAACAGTAACCAAACTTTGATTTAAAAGTAAAGGGCAACTATTATATAGCATTTTCAGGATTATACTTGCATTTTTTGTTTGTACTAGAACATGTTTACATGCTTTAATGTTCAAAAAACACTTTATTTTTCTCATACCGCCCATGGCTGCTGCACCTGTATTCACCCTTTGTATGAGATACTCTGTAGGAGCGCTTGTCTCTTTAAGCCCTCCTCCCGAAAAAGCCCAGTCTGCTCTGATTGGCCAGCACGCTTCCTGGAATCTCCGCTGCACCTCAGTTTTGGTTCACCAGTTTAAGATGGAGCTTCTGCAACAACATATATAGCAGTAAAGTGACTGGAATTTGGGGAGAAATTACCAGCATTGGTCGCCAAGATTACAGCTATGCCGTGTTAACATGTAGCTACTTAATAGTTAGCAGTATGCTAACATTATATTGTAGTGAAATGAAGCAGCACCTTCTAGCATCAGAAATCGCAGATAAAGGCTGCTGAATCAAACACTACCCAATCAGACATGTTTCAGATGACTATTGTCCCAGTGTCCATCGGATAGGGGATATGGGTCCCACCCAGTGTGCCGTACACTTGTGGCACAGGGTGAATAGTCTAGTTGAGATGCACTATAGCCTGTGCCTTAGCCACATTGGGTAAATTGATAAATAGGTTCAACAGCTTGAATCAGACCTGCACATCGCATACACCAAATGTCTCTGCCACAACCCTGTATTCTGCACAGGTGGTGTTTCATATTTTCTTGAATTTTTGAGAAAAGAGAGGCTCGGGTCCAATGAAGATTTAACAAAAAGATTTAATAAACAAAATGACATGACAGAACAGGATTTTAGGCTGAAAAGATGCTTCTCTCTTGTGGATTCACATTAAACAGTCTCAAACCTTTCTCAGTGTCACAAATACTGTATATTCCTTTGAAGTTGTGGGCGGTTCCTTGGATGAAAACCCTCTCTATTGGTCCGTCTTCGCCCATAAGAAGACGCTATCTCCAAATCCATGCGTCTTGAGGCCACTTCCGGTCACACGATCATACCATGTGGGTGTTAATTCTTTTCAAGCTACAGGAATAAACATTCTTTTGTTTTAATCTAGTCTGCACGCCAGCAGGGGTTGGCTCCAAGACTGATAGACAAAAGGCTTCTTCCTGCCGTTGTGACAAAGAGCTTCCTCCTGTATGCTAAGTGACAGACATGATCTAATTAACACAATAACTGCCGAGTACATTGTGAATACATCAAAACATCAGCATTGTTTTAACTTTTTTTAAACTCAACAGTGGCCAACTTGTACATGCTACCTCTCTCCATTTAGCCAAAGAACTTAGCTTTTAAACTCTTTGATTTAGCAAGACGGTTTGCGATCTGCAACCATGCGTAACGTGAACTTGTGACGAAACTACGCTTTGCGTAGTCTAGTTTATTCTCGTTGATGGAAACGCTTCAAATTCATATTTTCTTTCTTTTTTTGCGACATTTTAAAAGTTGACTTAAAATTCGCTTGACAATTAGATGGAAACATGACGCTACAAACAAGGAAACCATAGTTTCAACTTTATTATTTTAGAACAGGTGGACCTTTTTTGCTGTCCCATCAACAAATATTTCACAGTCACAGATCATTTCAAATTGGGTTGGGTTTCCTGTGAAGGGTGCTGGCTGTTTGTCCGTTGAGATATACTGCCAAGATGTTCTGTACACAGCTAAAACTCGTCAGACCAAAGTGTACAGTAAATATGCATTTGCAGTTTGGCAGCTTTTTAGTAGAAAAGTTTACCCAAGTGCAAACTGGAATTACAAAGACGTTTCTATAGTTCTATGCAGACAAATTAAATAAATAAGTTACTAAAACCACGAGGACGTTTTTGCAAATGCCACATGAACAGTTGGAGCTTCAGCTTAAGTACATCTCAGGTACAAACACTGTGCAAAAGATACTTCAAACTTTTTTAAATTAATTAAAAAATTACGATTAATTAATGAAAATTAATGAATTAAAATTCCATGAAAACAATTTATAAATAGCTTGACACTCGACAGTTCTCCACTCCTCTGCCTTCATTGTATCAAACTGGGAACTCGATACTCCTTTCAGGCTCTCAGCATCACGGATAGTGTGAGGACACTCAGCAGGAGCAGCACGGCTGGCAGGGGAAGAGACAAAAGAGTGTTTATCACAAATGTTGGGTAATTAAAGCTCTTCCTCCTCTTCCTCCTGTTTATTCTTTAATTACGTGGCAGATCAGTGCAGTGACCAAATTCAGTTTCTCTCTTCGGTAGCCATGCAGATTTGCCGACGTTTTGAGATAGTCGTCTGTGATTTATACCTCCACCGTTATGGATGAATGGTTTGTGGTGCATTGAAAAATGACACTAATGAAGCTCAACAGCTTCATATCTTTCCACAGTGTCCCTGAATAACCCTCCAAACACGTTTTCATTGAAACTATTTCTTCAGTAGAAATTAGTTAGAATGAAAACTGTTCCCAGTGAGGTCTTTAGGTTATCAAGAGTAACAAGATACAGTGTTTCTGGGTGGACATGTTGCTTTCTAAATGTTTGAACGGACCCTTTAGTTAGTTTAGTTTTAACCACTGTAAGACACTGAGAAATGGAGGCAAGTGGAGGCTTCAAGGAGGCAATTTAAGTGCTATGAGACATACCGAGCGTTTTTCAGCGGACTCACTGTGCGTTGACTTTGATTTGTAACTGTGCTAATGTCTTGCTGCTTCCGGTCGCTCTGCATGGCTTCTTGAGAAAGTTTATTTGTTGCTCTGGCTATCTGTACGGTGTCTTTTTGATTTCTCTCTGTACATGTATCCTGTACTAATGTCTTGCTGTTTCCTGTTTTATGTGTCTGCAAACAGCTTGCCAAAGGACTACAGTTGAAAATTAGCTGGCTGGCTAACACTGGCACATTTACAGAAATGTTAATTAATGTGCATTGTCCTTTGTAAATAAAATAAATGAAATGAAATGAAAGACTCTGTTACACGCTTTGTCCATTTTCCCACAATTAGTACCAAATTATATAGTTTTTACCAGGAATATTATTTTGTATTTTGTTATGAAGTTGCTGTAGTTGTGGATTGCCCTCAAACGTGTTAAATTATCAAATCTGTAACAGTGTTTACCGTGAGGCTGGACAGCTCCAATGCTGTTGGCCATTGTTGTGTTGGTCACTGTTGTGTTGGTCACTGGTGGTGCTGTGGTGGGGACGTTGCTGGCTGGGTTGGTGAGGTTCAGAAGGCCGCTGTTCAGGGAGATGTCGAAGGGGCTGGGACCATCTGAACGATTACATGAGGGGGACAGAGCAGTGGGAGGTAAGACACAATAAAATAAACATTTACAGTTGAAATATGTTAATCAGTGCCAGTTTGAAAGAGGAAGCAGCAAATCCTCCCATATCTCTGGAGTTGCTAAGCTTATTTGTTATTTTTGCTAACAGGGTGAAAACAATAATTGCCGTGACATTTATACCAGTAATCTGGTGTCACATATGTGTTTTGGCATGGAAAGACAGAATATTTTTTTTTAATATATGGTAATGCTGTCAGTTAAACGCGTTATTAACGGTGTTAACGCAAACCCATTTTAACGGCGTACATTTTTTTATCGCAAGATTAACGTTCTTTTTGGCCTAGCAAACTTTGTTGTTTTTTTCACATGGTGTTTGCAACAACTAGTAACGTTAGAAAAACTACAAAACCACACCGGATCTAGCTAGACCGGAAACTAAACAACAGGCAATGCAACGCACACACTTGTTTGGGCATGCGAGCCGGCCAAAGAGTAGTAGGCTAACGTTAGGTTTTGAGTGGATGGCGAGCACGAGATGCCGAAATGGATGCCAATAAGACTCTAAATGGAAAGTTTACTTTTAAAAAGCTGTCGAGAGGGACAGTAGTTTCACGCATACACAGCCCGTACTCCACGGAGAAAGCAGCCCAATTGGAACTGCTGCAAAGTGCAAACGCTAGGCTCATTCGAGATGAGCCAGATCTGCGCAGAATCGATCACCGGCGATTGCCGCCCAATGCATGCCGGTTAGATTTGTGTCCGACTTGATCCCGACTTGCTCTGACGTCATGCACACGTGGGCAACGATAATCTCACGAGATCAAGGCGGGCGCAGTTTTTAGAGCCAGGCGCTGCAGTTGCTCTCCACCGACTGCAAGAGCCAGGCGGACCCAGGGCATGCTGGGAAACGCCGGCCTCTCAGCTGATCGGTTCAGAATCGACTCAACATGATGACGTTTTATATTAACTTTTTATTGATTTTGATCGTAGGGATTTTAACTGCGATTTGTCTGATTTAAAAGCTTATTCTGTACAGAACACGTGTGGCTGATAGTTACGTTTAGAAGTCAGAGAGATCTACAGTGTGTTGTTAATTAAAATCAGCAACAGATCGCATGTAGAGCATTTTGACAGCTACTCTGTCATAATAAAAACAACTGGAGACTGTGTACTAAGCTGATATATGGGTCTGATAAGATTTTATTAAATCAGAATTGGACCACAGTGTTTCTGTGACTTCCTGTTCAGCCTGAAAGCTGCTGGAAACGGCTGCAAGCTGTCCGACTTGAGAGCGGACTTTTGTCACCACCCCCTGCTGCTGCCACCTGCTCTCGTCCGCTTTACAGGCGAGGCGCAGTTCATCTCGAACAAGCCTATTGTCTCATTAACCGGCGATCACTGGACGTCAGTGAGTAATCAAAATTATTTAGGATTTACTGCACACTATATTGACTATGTATGCATATAGTTTTAGGACTGTGTTGTTTGTATCGTTTTTTTGACTGTTTTTGTCATTTGGGACATTGTCCACCCCCTTTTCTGTCCAGGAGAATTGTTACATTCCTTATTAGAAAAATTTAAAGGTTACAAATGTCCTGCTGTGGCATCTGGTTTTGGACCATTTTGTTTGTACTGTATAAGCAAAGTGTTAGTTTTACATCTCAGTTAGGTTAGGTACTTGGAGGAATTGTGCAATAATGACAGATTCATAAAGTTATTTTCTTTGCAGTCATTTGATTCCCAATCAAGATACACCAGTTATAATTGCTTTCCATTATTAATATGTACTTAAAAACAGTTCTGAAATGCAAAATAATACAATTTTATTCATGTGATAAAACATGCGATTAATCGCGATTAACTATAGAAATTTTGCGATTAATTGCGATAAAAGAAAATAATCGTTTGACAGCCCTAATTTATGGTCAACTTGTCCTCTCTTAACACTGTTTTTGTTTGTACATTAAGTGTATACTTTGTATTATAGCATACAGTATTGCAGTGTGGGTTATTGTGTGTCCACTTACTATCAGTAATATTTCCAGTCCCGAGGAGGATGGAGAAGGTGGTGCTGTTCATGTTCGGGACGGTGAACTCACACTTAATCACATTTTCGTTTACGATACCCCAGATTTCTGTTGTTACCTTAAAAGTATGACACATAATGTGACACAAAGTAAGATATGGTAAGGTAAAAAAGGAAGAAAATACAGCAAAGTTTAGCAAGGCAAATATATTAACAAAAAACAATAATTAACACTTTTTGTTGCCTAATTTCAGTTGTAAAATGTGTTATGTAGGTCAGATATGGTCCAATGGTTTGTTAAGAATTTGATCAATAGGTGCATTCATGAAACTGCAGTTCTTTTTTGGAATATTCAGATTTCTTTCAATCACAAGCAATACAAAAATTGTGCATTAATCATCTTAAAGTGCTCGTAAGTGCATGTATTATATTTTCTGTCCTTCCATTCTTCCATATAACATAAATAACAATGTCCTCAATGATTATAAAATAAAATATAATTTGCTTATGCCAACATCCCTCTATATGACATATGTAAATTTGAGGCCTCACCCTCTCAGCTGGAGTGAGAGCGCCGTTGGTGTTGTTCTGATCCACCGTCTGGAAGAAGAAGCTCCCATTGTTGGAGCTGTTTTGAGCGCAGATGAAAAGCATGGTGGTACCCTGATGAAAGAAATAGGGATTAGGATGAGATGACTTCTGAGAAGTGAAGACAATGACACATTCCAATAGTCATACAGTGTTTTGGCTAAGTAGTTTTGAAACCAGTACTTTTACACTTTTACTTGAGTAAAAAGCTTGAGTTGATACTTCAACTTCCACAGAAGTCTTTTCAAAACCTAGTATCTATACTTCTACTTGAGTAATGAATGTGAATACGTTTGACACCTTTGCAGGTTAGGTAAAGAACCTGATTGTATTGGCTGTTAGAGAAACATTCCTGGTGGAAGGTTTTTACATTTACATTTGTCTCTGTGTAAGTACACTGTGGAGATCTACTGTTTGTACGGAGTCACATATATTAAAGAACTTCCTGCTTTTAAAGGGACATGAGATACAGGTAGACGATGTGTCCAACTTAGCAAAAAAGACTTTTTGATGCGTTACCTGTGAAGCATTCACAGTGAGTCCCAGTGCGATGTATCCCACGGAGTCTCCGCTGAGTTGGAAGGACATTGCAGAGCCGTTGGGTGCTAATGGGGTGCTGGCGATCACAGATGCAAACATACAGCTGGTGTTTCCAGTTGGATCACAATTGCCTGGTGTCCGCACACACAGTTTAGTGTATCCACAACCATTTTGAGAGATGTTCACCTGGTAGACAGACAGACAGACAGACACACACACACACACACACACACACACACACACACACACACACACACACACACACACACAGATATATTTTCTGCACTGTTTTACCCCCCTCGAGCCTCCCCACATTTTTTTGCAGAATTACTACTGTATATTATAGTGTATATTTATTTTACCAACTGCCACTTTGCTCGCTTTAAAGCCATGATGTCTCTCTCTCTCATGGGTGGGCCAAATTCTCTGGGCGGGCAAAGCAGAGAAAGGGGAGGTAACCTTGCTCCTTATGACCTCATAAGGAGCAAGATTCCTGATTGGCCCATCTGAGCTTTCATTTCTCAAAGGCAGAGCAGGATACCCAGGGCTCGGTTTACACCTATTACCATTTCTAGCCACTGGAGGACCATAGGCAGGCTGGGGGAATCTATATTAATGTTAAAAAAAACTCATAAAGTGAAATTTTCATGCCATATGACCTTTAAGTTCTGATAACATACTGTCATATTTTGTATAGAATATTGTTCATTATCTTTTGAAAATGTTGGAGGTGAAGATTGTGCAACTTAAAAAGTGTGTTTCCTGTTGTAATTGCAATAGTTAAATAACTGGATTCTCTTGAGGGTGTAAAATATGAAATTATAATAATATAATA
This sequence comes from Perca fluviatilis, assembly GCF_010015445.1. NCBI lineage: Eukaryota > Metazoa > Chordata > Actinopteri > Perciformes > Percidae > Perca > Perca fluviatilis. Next base: position 33,144,536 of record NC_053122.1, on the reverse strand, counting down.
TATAATAATTTCTCTTTCACTTATGTTATATAAATGTGCCAAAAATACAATCATATAAAAAATGTAACTAGAGCAGAGAGTAACAATAATATAAAATATTAAGAATAATATGCAAATAAAATATAGAATAAATATTCTAAATAACACAACTCCTAATGAATGATTGATACTGACGGAAAGGCCAGTGAGCCGTTCCTAGGACATGGTTGACCTCAGGTATTACTTGATCAACTTTATTTTGGAAAAGCTCCTCTCTGCTTGAGCCATAGTGACTGGCAGAGTAGGCCTAAGTGCAATCCTGAGAGCAGTCCAAAAGTTTAATCCAGTACCTGGCCTGTAGACCGGTTCGCAATTTAGTATTGGGGGAATTTTTCACTTGAACCGAGTTAGTGGGTCCCTAGACATGAAAAATCACGAGGTGCTCATCCACCGTAGTGCCACAAATTGTGCAATGGTCAAATCAAATATGGCCGCCATCGGCTATGATGAAAATCTATCTTTTTTGTTTCTGACCATATTGGGTGATTTTTTTACCTTAAAAGGTCATGGTCAAGGTAATTTTCCTATTCTGAAGACCTATTTTGAAGACCTTGGCCATAACTTGGCCATTATTAGGAATAAAAAACAGATCCAATAAGTCTATTTATACTGAAGCTGACATTTAACATTCATTGCTAATATTGTTTTTAACATTAAGGATCATCTTGTCATTGAAATGTCAATGTCATCATTTTTCACTAACTAGATTAAGATTTTTTTCTTTATAGTCACTTTTTATTGTATTTTTTCCCACAATGATTTGTTTTAATTATAACAAGACATGAAGAGAAGAAACTTAACAATCATAAACATCCCCATTTGAACTTGTATTTTAATTGGGTGTTAGTACAATGACATCAAATAAAACTATTGGGTGCAAATAAAACTATGTAGCAATAAAAGTGATACAAATGACATCATACCGAATTAACTAAAAGTGCACCATATAGTCTGATTTCTCTCAAAGCATACTGTATGTGTGCATGTGCATTAGTGGGATAGTTTTTTCCATGGCAGAATACGGTGCATGAAACTCCAGCAGCATGACAGCCACATCGGCGATTGTCACACTTGCCTGAACACTTACATACTTTAAGCAGACTTGGTGGTAAGAGCTTTAGACATTTTGATGGCAGGAGTGTGCCAAAGTGATCCTTCCATCCACATTCCGTTGGCTCTAGTCTTACTTTGGGGTCCTTGGCTGTTGCAAACAAGTGGTATGCCGTATGAACCAGAAAAGCCCCTCGTTGGATGTGGCCTCTGATCCCACTACTTGTGGGAGGGACAGCATCAATTCCAGTACTTCCACTGGAGTAGGATTTCTACCCTGAAGTCATTAAATGTCTTAGCTGTTGTAGTTGACCTGGCCCCAGCCCAGACACGCACCAAGTACTTCTCAGCAAATGTTGCATCTTGCTCTGTCAAGGTGTCTGCCTCTCCACAGTTGGCTAAGTATTGGACTGGGTCAGAAGCCATAGTGTTATGTTGCTAAAATAACAACTGGTCTCAATTTGTAATGCAACAACTCTCTTCCTTTATTTCCGGAAAACCCAAAAAAAACACGCACACCTACGGTGGCCTCTCAGTGTCAAAAATGTGCAACGTGACACAGGCATGCTGAATAATAGAACTAACAATGTGCGACATAAAACAGTCATTCTGAATAACATAACTAGAGCTGTATATATGTATACTCTACGTATTACATGAACACAACATTTCCCCCCCCCTCCGAATGTTCAGACGTGAAAGGTGGCAACAAAGTCCTCGAAGTGCCCAGGGCGCGTGCGGACGCTGACAGGGCGGGGCTCAGGAACAAGTGGGGCCGGCAGCGGGGCTGAAGCCAGAGCGGGGCACTGAGCAGTCGGTTCCGCCCGGGCAAGAGGTGCCGCAATGGGGTCCGGCACATGAGGGTTCGGCCCAGTTGCTGGGTTGCTCTGCTCCACCCCTGCCAGGTGAGGTTGGTGAAGAGGGGAGGGCACTCTGCGCAAGCAGCTGGCGTGCCAACGGGAACCATCGGTCAGCTGAAAAGAAGCTGGGCCGAGCTGCCGACTGACCTGGTACGGAGCCGACCAGAACGAAGACAGCTTGTTAGCTCTTTGGGGCCGGTGGGCTCTGACCCAGTCTGACACTCTGATAGCAGGCCACTTAGCCTTGTGCTTCATCGAACCTCCGCTTCATGGAACTCTGTTGCCTCCTGACGCGAGACGTGACTGCTGCTGGGCATGGGTGTGGGTCCGCGGCCATTGATGGACGGAGTCTTGACAGGGGAAGCACAAGCTCCCTTTTCAGCATGAGTGCGGCAGGGGAGACCCCTGTTGTAGAGTGGGCAGTTGCCCTGTAGTGGAGGAGGGTCTGTGACAGTGCGGCCATCAGGGAGTATCCCTCAGACATGTGAGCACGCAGTCCATTTTTCAGGGATTGGTTGAATCGTTCCACCCCCCCGTTGGCTTGGGGGTGATAGACGGAGGTCCGGATGTGGGTAACCCCTTTGTTGGCGAGGAAGGTGGTGAACTCCAAGGACAGGAACTGAGGACCATTGTCCGTAGTAACTGCACGAGGCAAGCCCCAGCGGGAAAACAGCTGGTCGAGGAAGTTGACCACAGCAGCAGAGGTAACCGTACCCATGGGAGCCACTTCAGGCCACTTGGAGTGCAAGTCGTAGACCACCACGAGGAACCTCTGGTGGTGTGGCACATTGTACAGCTCACCACAGATATCAAGCTGCAAGTGGTCCCATGGTGCAGACGGCCAGTCTACTGGCTGTAGCGGAGGTGAAGCGGGCGGCCCAGTTTTCCCACTGGTGAGGCACGCTGTACAGGAGCGGATGAGTCCCTCCAGATCACGGTCCATGGCGGGCCACCACACAATGTCACGGCACCTTTGTTTGGCTTTGACGATGCCGAGGTGTCCCTGATGTGCCATTTGCAAGACACACCCTCTGAGAGCCACTGGGATGACAGCACGGAGGCCACGTGCAATGCAGGCCTCACCCAGCATGACAGTTCATGCTTCACTCGATGGTATGGCTCCAGTTCTGGTGGGACGCGGGCAGGCCAACCACGTCTGATGTAGTCGCGAAGCATGCTGAAGACGGGCTCGGCTGCTGAGGCGGACTCCAGATCACGGAGGTAGACTGTGTCCTTCAGTGGTGAGTGGACCAGGTGCACTACCCCCTCCTCATCCTCTGGAGAGACAGCAGAGCACTGGGTGGCAGCAGGACGGGATAGGAAATCTGCTACAACATTAGTCTTGCCAGGCGTGAATTGTAGCTGAAAGTCATACTGCTGCAGGCGGTCAGACCATCTGTAGAGGCGAAGGGGCCTGTGTCATCCACCCGAAGTGGACATCAGGGCTGTCAGGGCCTGGTGGTCTGTCCGTAGGGTAAAAGACCGTCCGTACAGGTACAAATGCCACCTCTCGCACGCCCAAATGCAGGCGAGGGCCTCCCTCTCACCCACTGAGTATTTCTGCTCGGTGGGGCTGAGCGCCCGGGAGGCGAAGGCTACGGGCCTCTCCACGCCGTCATGGAGCTGTGACAGAACAGCGCCCAGAGCCACAGCAGATGCATCGCAGGTCACGAATGTGGGGCAGTCCAACTGGAAGTGTGCCAGGATTGGGGACGTGGTGAGGAGACGCTTCAGTTCGTCGAAACCTGCCTGGCATTCAGGAGTCCAGATCCAAGAAGCATCCTGCCTGAGCAGCATCCTCAGCGGGGCCGTGACAGAGGAGTACTGAGGCAGGAAACGCATGTAGTAGGCTGTCATTCCCAAGAACGAAGCCAGCTGCGAGGCTGTCATGGGGGTGGGGACTGCGCTGATGGCTGCCACATTCGACTGGAGAGGGGAGATACCATCTGCGGACACCCGGAACCCGACAAAGTCAATGGCCGGTGCAGAGAACGTACACTTCTCAGCGTTCAAGGTTACATGGTGGCGGCTGAGGGAGTCAAAAACTCGTTCCAGGCGGGCGTTGTGCGTGTCAACATCTGGCCCGTGTACCACAATGTCGTCCAAATAGGCCACGGTACCAGGGCAGCTGGCGAGGATTGTGGACATGATTTTCTGGAAACAGCTTGGTGCTGAGCTGAGCCCAAAAGGCATTCTCGTATATTGGTACAGGCCAGTATGGGTGATAAAAGCCGTCAGGTTCCGACTCTCCGGGTGCATAGGGATTTGTAGGTAGCCCTGACGTAAATCCAACTTAGAAAAGACCCGGGAGCCATAGAAGTGGGTCGTGAGTTCTTCTGTTGTCGGGAGAGGGTACTTGTCAGGCACCACTGCTTTGTTGACCTGGCGAAGGTCAACACAGACTCTCAGTCCACCTGACTTCTTCCTGGCGATGACGAGGTTGGACACCCACGGAGAGGCGTCAATGGGTTCTATAATGCCATCAGCCTGGAGGCGTTGGAGCTCCTGTGTAACGCCGTCCCGCAAAGCCAGGGCGCCGCACGAAGGGGCTGGACCACGGGAGGCACGCTGTGGTCCAGGAGCGGTTTGTGTATGAATGAGGTGAGGCACCCAAGGCCATTGAACAGGTCAGGCCGGCTCTGTTGCCAAGGGGAATCCACTTGTAGTATTCGTGTTCCGTTGTTGTCCTGTAAGGTGAAGCCAAGGCTGAGAAAGAGGTCAAGTCCCATGATGTTCTCGCCGCGGCGCGTAACGTGGAATGGGAAGCGGTCCACGGTTGTAGAGGTGTAGCGAACTGGGAGGTAGAGTTGACCGACAACGTCGATTTTGCTGCGGCCGTAGCCACAGAGAGCAGTGGATGGGGGCTGCAGCTGTCTGTTTGGGAAGAGTAGGTTACAGGTGTCAACATTCAGCAGTGATACCTTGGCCCCAGTGTCGAGGAGAAGAGGGACACAGCAGCCATCCAGGTATACGGGGCACCTGGAGAAGGTCCCTGGGTGAGGGCCTATGGTACGCACTGGCACCACCGGGTCATGTGACTGTTCAGGGTAGCCAGTCGGAGCAGACCGGCACCATTTTGCAAAGTGGTTAGGTTTCTGACAGCGTCTGCATGTTTGGCCCCTAGCAGGGCAGTCCTGGGCCCTTGTGGCATGACGGGTGGAGCCACAATTCCCACAGCGTCTCTGCTGGCGTGTTTGCTGGGGGCGCGCCACCTGTATAGCAGCAGGGTCGGCCAGGTTGTCTGAGCTCGATAGCTGATGCACTGGCTGTTCCATAACGGCAGTATGAGACTTGTTTTCTGCTATTTTAGCAGCACATTGAGTTGCCGCCTCCACTTGTAAGGCGAGTGTTAGTGCGTCATCCAGTGACAGTGTTGCATCTTTGAGTAACAACTCCTCCTGAACTCTGGGATTAGACGTTTTTTCAATGAGCTGGTCCCGAATAAGTTCATCCCTCATGACGCCGAAATTACAGCACTGCGCTAAGGCTTTCAAATCTGCTACAAACTGCCTAGCAGACTCACCAGGGCGCTGACATCTTTGTCTGAACTCCAGCCGCCGAAAAAGGATGTTCTGTGACTTCACAAAATGTCCAGTCAAAGCCTCAATGACAGCATTGTAAGTGTCCAGAGTACCGTCAAGCGTGTTGAAAATCCTGTTCCCCTCCGCTCCCAGCAAGTGCAGCAGGATAGCGCGCTTCCTCGCGCTAGCAGCACCATCCAATCCAATGGCTAAAAGGTACAGTTCAAAAGACGTTTTCCACCGATTCCAAGGGACAACAGGTTCGCCAGGGAGGGGAAGAAAACAGTCCGGAGGTGGCAGAGAGAAAACCGGGGCATCAGCCATCCTCGTCGCCAATGTTATGTTGCTAAAATAACGACTGGTCTCAATTTGTAATGCAACAACTCTCTTCCTTTATTTCCGGAAAACCCCCCAAAAAACCGCACACCTATGGTGGCCTCTCAGTGTCAAAAATGTGCAACGTGACACAGGCATGCTGAATAATAGAACTAACAATGTGCGACATAAAACAGTCATTCTGAATAACATAACTAGAGCTGTATATATGTATACTCTACGTATTACATGAACACAACACATAGCAGCATGTTTTGCCCCCACTTTTCTCATACCAGTCCGGATATGTGCTTTAATCACTGTCCTTGACAGTGACGCTCCAAGACAAGAGACTGCTTGATGGAGTGGAAGCATTCGCCGCCTCTCACCAGTGCCATACTACTTCCAGATCTCCTTCATTCCGAGTTCTTGGAAGTATGGGCTGTAGTGGAGAAGCAATGCAAAGGTGTCTGTGTCATTGGAGACTATGACAACTCTCTTGCACTGCTTCACACAAACAGCCCACTAAACATGCACCAGCAACTAAGGGTTCACCGATCCGATATTAAGATCGGATATCGGCCCCGATATTGACAAAATAGCAGGATCGGGGATCAGAAAAATGTACAGATCCACAGGCCGATCCAGTTTTTTTTTTTTTTCTTCCTCCGTCGCAGCACCAGAACCCCTGTTAACTGCGTACCCTTCTCACTCATGGTAGTAACTTTATAACACAACAATTAATAACCCACAACTAACTCTCTTTAAAAGGATAAAACACCATAGATCATAACTATTTGTGACTTAAACAGTTTCTAACACTAATAATTTTACATTTACAAATGTACACCGCCGAACAGCATTATAGCTGCTAGCTAGCCAGGCAGCATAAGAGTCTGTTAAGCTGGGAGAAGCTCCGGTCACTACTGCACATTCAAGAATAGAGAAGAAAGTTAGAGGATGAAGAAAGACTGGAGATACACCAGAACAATGTATGCTCAAGAGAGGAGCCATCTGTTGTTCCGAAGTTGTTTGTTTCATAGATATATAGTGTATATATCTATGCGTCGCTCTAACGTTACTCGGCCGTGCTAACGTTACCGTGCTAACGTTAAAGACATGTCACTTCAAGCATGCAGCAGAGCAACATTATGAACGCAATCCACCTACGGTCCCGCTACAGACCGTTGAGAAAGACGGTTTCAGAGCAATGATTAAAACACAATGATTAAAACACTGGATTTAAGATGTCTTGCCTCGCTGAAATACATCCGCCAACCTGCTAGCATTATTCAAACACCGAAGGAGGCTGACTCCGGATTTCCACTGGATGCAGGACGTCTGCGGTTCTATTCTACGAATTCACATAGAATAGAACCACAAAACCAACAACAGTTAGTTTCCATCCAGAGGAGTAGAGGGGAAACAACTCTGTAATGTGTTTTCAAGGTGTAGTGCAGGGAAATATGATCCGTGTATTTTATTTTGAAAATTAACCAGATGTTTTATTTTGCTTCTCTGCTCGACTTCCTGTCCTGCACTATCTGCCGTGTGCTGAATTACTGCGGAGGTCTCCGGCGTCCGGCAAAAATAGAAGCTCTGCTTATCTGCTCCGGAGGGCTGCAGACCGCCGGAGCTGGGACGCAGTCGGAACGCAGCCGTTCTGCAGACAGTGGAAATACACACATTGACTTTAATGGAAACCTAATGACTCCGCCGCCGTTCTGGAGCCGTTACGCAGCCGTTACGCAGCCGGTGGAAATTGGGGGGGACAGCGGAGCTATGTTCAGTCGCCCACTACAACCACACTACAACAACCTAACTTACCTGTGGCTAAGGTAGTGTTTATACAACTATCTTACAACTATTTTGTTTTGAAAGGGAAACAATGTTAAAGTTGTTTGTATGTGTAGGTTTCATTCGATTTGAGTTTATTTTACTACTTTGCACAATAAAAATAATTTAGCTTCTGTAACTGTTTAATGGATTCTCCTTCATTGTATAATGATGTGGAGCCAAGCAAACTCTTTAGTAATGAAAGCTTTTAGTAAACATGATGACATTAAAATGTTTTTGTGATATTCTATGTACTCCTGACAGTAGAATAAGCTATTATAAATCTATATAAAGGCCCATTATTGTTATTTATTTAAATGTATTTGTATATATATATATATATATATATATATATTTTTATAGTTTGATTACATAATATTTTCGATGTGAATGCACAATTGTTTTTTAAATAACAAATAAATAAGAATTCAATACATTACATCTATGTTATTTTGTCTTAGTTAGGAAAGTAATGTTTAGTTAGGAAAGTCTGGTGCCTTTAGTCTCCTCCACATGGTGGAAGGAAGGTATAAGGGGAAAGGTATACAGTTTATTATTAATTCAGCAACGGTATCGGATTGGTATCGGGTATCAACAGATACACAAAGCCCTGGCATCGGTATTGATATCGGTACTGAAAAAGTCAGATTGGTGCATCCCTACCAGCAACCTGGCATCAGCCTCCTCAGTCCAGTTTAAGAGGTCTGGGATCTCTTCGCCACCAGCTGCCTTTGCTGGTAGCACATCATCATAAATGACAACAGAACTGACAATAACCGTAGCATTGCCACTGGCTTGATTGCACACCATGTCCCAAGCTAACAGTTGGAGATTCCGCTTGTTCTCCTCAGACGCCCAGAACTTGTCAAGTTGCTGAGGGATGGGTGTGTGTCTGTTCATGTCAATGATGTTGATGCCTGTTGATGAGTCTGCATGCCGCATGCGTGATGCATGATGGCATTGATGACTGCACCTAAAGTAGGGAATTGTGCTAGAGACATCTGTCGCATCTTTGACATGAAGTCTACCACAACATGAGTGGCATAAGTAGACTCAGGACATTGGGTGAGATCAAGTCGAGGCTCACTCTCATCAAAGCACATCATGAGAAAGTATCTGCCGGATACTCATGCCCTGCTCCTTAGCAATGTCCATACGCCTATGTGCCTCGGCCAAGTCTTTGGATGAGACTAAATTCTGCTCCTTCATACTGATTGTCTGTGTCTTCTGTGGTTGTTCGTTGAACTGAGGTAGTTTTCTCTTTGATACAGTTTTGCTAATTTTCTTGGTCTGCTCAACTAACCTCTCCTGCCTGTACGAGCAGTAGATATGCTTCCCATTTTGGAGACAGTTGAGCAAGCGAGGAGCGACACCTCAGTCGACAGCCTGCTTTGTGAGCAGATTGTGCAGTGGAACGGGCACATTGACTGTCACTGAGTATGGATTCTGCCGCTCTAGCACAAAGTCCAGCAGCTTTGAAACATTTTGGTTGAATGTAAGGCAGCGAGTGGTGCTCAGTGCATGCAGGAGACGGCATTCTGTCTGTTTCAAAGTGTGGTTGTTGGTGAGAAAGTTGAAGATATCAGTGATCATCCCAATCTCATGGAACAAGAGCTCAAACTCTGTTACAGCATTTGCATTGTGTGTGGCTCCTATTACATAGTGACCTCCAGGACCCTTTGACACTCGCTGAATGGTCCGCTCAACCTTCATGTCGCCTCCCACAGCACAGAACCAGCCAGGGCGATCCTGCACAACCCACTGGCCTATAGACAAGCGCCGGTAGAGCTCAGGATTTGTGAACTCTAGCACCTTGATTTGTTCAAGATACCATGAGCCATGACGAAGGCAGTTTATGCAGTCACATTCTGCAAAGATTGGCATAGAATCCTCTATAGTAGCCACGTGTAGGTTCCAGTTTCCTTCTCTTTCGGAGACTACAGCATTTTTGATGCTGGCCATCAATTCTTGCCAAACTCCAAACAAATGGCAGAGCTCTGGCTTCGCTTCACACTCCTTTTCAAACTCCAGAAAGTCCTGATTCAACTTCTGCACTTGTTCAATCAAGGCCTCAAACTGCTTTGGGCAATGTTGATTTGCAGCCAGTGTAGTCTACCTATGCTAGCACTGGATATTCTGCTTTGTCCTCTTGTTGCCAGAACATCTCCCACTGGAGCGACCTGATTACATCCTCCACAATCAGCATCCCAGTGAGAGCCCAGACATAATGACTAACATTTAACACACTTTATCACGCCATGTCCAAACACCTCATAACAATATCAGAAATGATACCTCACCACCCGTGGACTAACGGTATTTGGGCCACTGTACCGAGTTTGACTGGAGGACGCTGTGTGTAAGTTTTGAAACCAACCGTTGGAGGGACATCTAACCAGACTGTAAGGAATGATGAATGCTGGCTACTCAGTCTACAATTTATATATTTGAGAACCCTTAATCGGGCTGAAAAAAAAAAGGAACATGATGAATCCTGAGTATGTAAGTTTTGTAACTAAGCTTTAAAGGGACACTTAACCAGACTGAAAATACATGACAAATGCTAGTATATAATCCTAAGGATACTGTATGTAAGTTTTGAAGCCAAGCATTAAAGGGACACTTAACCAGACTGAAAATACAATATAAAAGCTGGCTGTTCAGTTTGTTTGTTAACAGCTAAGCTAGACTGAAAGAACATGAGGGATACGGTCTGTTCAGCTCATAGTCTGCTTATTGCTCCAACTAGATTGGTCTGTTTTTCACACAGCTTAGTCCAGAAATTGTTTGAAGGTGTTTATAATATTGTTCATGTTTAACATAATAATTCACCAGACCTGTTTCAATTAACCTGTGACTTAAGCCAGGAAGTGTAGTTTTGAGCTGGAGTTTTGCGCAAACTGCGTTTGATGTGGTCACACATCTTACAAATAGGGGAGGGGGTCTACGGTCTCAGAGGTTTAGGGGATTTATTTTACTTTTTATGTTTTTTCACACCTTGCTCAGAGCTGACAGTTCAACCTTTGCTATAGATTTGTTAGCAAAGTCCGGTAGGGTACTCAAGATTTTGAAGATGGCTGAGCTTTCAATCCTTTCAGTTAACATCAGGGGGCTAAACGGATATCATATATATGTACTACGATAAGGAGTAGGAAAATAGCCTTTGTCTCAGTATATGCACCAGCTACATATGATGAAAGCTTTTTCCCTCGCCTAACCAATGAATTGCTTTCTCTCAATGATTATTCACTAATTATAGGGGGGGACATGAATGTGGTACTAGATTTAAATCAGGATAGATCAGGGGTCAACCATATGAAAGCCCAAAAACACATATCGGACATGTTCAATGCAGTTGTGGAATCCCACCATCTTACAGACATATGGAGGATGCACAATCCTACCAGCAAGGATTACACCTTTTTTTCCACTCGTCCCCTCACCCACTCCCGCATTGATTATTTGTTATGCTCCAGTGTACTTAAGACAATGTTCCACACGATAGCAATAGAACCAGCAATTCTGTCTGATCACAATGCGCTGATAACCATATTCCGTTGTGATATGTTAGGAGAAAGATCTAGAGAGTGGCAATTTAATAATTGAGGCAAAATGACTATTTTAATGGTTGTAAACAAAGCAAATTGCTTGCTCTGAAATTAAAACAAAGCGAGTCCAGAGCTGCTATCAACAGCATCTGCATGGACAGAGGTATCTCAACGAATCCTAAAGATATCACAGACACTTTCCAATCCTTTAATTCAAAATTGTATGAATCCCCCTGCAATCCAGACCCGACACAGTGCCAAAAGTTCCTGAAAGAGCTAAACCTGCCTCTTCTTGAACCAGAGGAGGCAGAAGAACTGGGTCAACCTATTACGTTAGAGGAAGTTAAATTAGCGTTAAAAACAGCTAAGAAAAGGAGAACACCGGGGTTGGATGGAATTCCATCAGAACTTTTACTACAGTACTTCGATATACTAGGACCTATCATTTTACAAACTTTAACCTCTGCAATAGAGAGGGGCACCTTTCATCAACAAACCAACACTGCACTGATTTTGGTCATACACAAAAAGGGCAAAAATCCCACGGAGTGCTCAAACTACAGGCCCATCAGCAGGGACAGACTGGGGCTAAAAAACAGCCCTGGACTTTCTCCCAAATAGGCCTATCATCCGGCCATTTGCCCCAAGCCGTGCACGACAGACACTAGCCAGGATGTCCTGATACTATGCCACAATACTGTAGCCTATCAGACAAGGTATTCACAGCAAGTAACATCTCAAAACCAATGATGATAATTGGGGTTGTGTATATTAGCCATTTGCGGTTGGTACCATCTTTACAACTAAACACTCTCTATAGAGACAGGTGTTTAGGCTTTTGCTGAGGGCGGTAAGCAAAAAATAGTTCCAGGCTGTGACTATCTGACTTGGGCCGTGTGAAATAATACATATTATAGTCATCTTTTGTGCTGCAACTATCTTCAACCTGAATAAACAAATGATTTTAAAGATAGGTTATTAGCTATTATTGATGTGTTGCTTTGTGTTAAAGAATTAGCATTGAATAACCTATTTAATATTTTGTCAATGTATGTCATATTACACTTTTGATTCATATTAAGGCTGTGAAATGATGAAAATGACGAGGCCTATCAATTTTGTCTGTGAAGCTTTCAACAACCCCCAGGTCTTTGCCAGTTCCACAGTAAACGCAAATATGAAAGACAAGGAAAAACTGCACTCTGATGGAAGACAGACAGAAAGTGCAAGCTAGGATTTTTGGTTAAACTTTTGGTTACATTTGGTGAATTATTTAGCCCCCTTCCCTGTTTGTTAGCACGTTTAGAGTGGTACCAATGCATGCCTGATGTTTTCCCGTTAAATGCAATACCATAGTCTTCATCCTAGCAGCAAATGAGCTCACTACAACCTCTCATATACAACCAAGTTAAATCGCGGTCAACCCGCGATTAATTTCTAACACGTTTAATGTTTCAAATGAATCTAACAGAAATGATTAAACACATTAAGTTTGACAGCACTTAATGGCACAATAATTTTCATAATCATTATATACACCCATGTTGATAGCTGACTATGCAATTCGCTAAGATAGGGATAAAGGCAGCCTATTATAATGTGCCCTGCTCCTGGCACTCAGTACCTCTTGCTGATGTGAAATTAACTGCTGTCTGTCTCTCACATAGACTGTATATTATTACAGTCTATGGTCCCTCATCATGACTAGGCTGTGGATTGGTGATAGCCAGACTACTAGGCCTACTCTTCTCCCTCAGTTTCTTTTACACGTAGCATATACAGTAAGTGATCATATTAGCGCCCTCTGCTGTTGGCTGTTAATATCGCTTTATTAGACTGTTTTTGTACCGACGGCCGTCGGTTGGACAGCCGTTCTGGACTTTTGGTTACATTTGGTGAATTATTTAGCCCCCTTCCCTGTTTGTTAGCACGTTTAGAGTGGTACCAATGCATGCCTGATGTTTTCCCGTTAAATGCAATACCATAGTCTTCATCCTAGCAGCAAATGAGCTCACTACAACCTCTCATATACAACCAAGTTAAATCGCGGTCAACCCGCGATTAATTTCTAACACGTTTAATGTTTCAAATGAATCTAACAGAAATGATTAAACACATTAAGTTTGACAGCACTTAATGGCACAATAATTTTCATAATCATGATATACACCCATGTTGATAGCTGACTATGCAATTCGGCTAAGATAGGGATAAAGGCAGCCTATTATAATGTGCCCTGCTCCTGGCACTCAGTACCTCTTGCTGATGTGAAATTAACTGCTGTCTGTCTCTCACATAGACTGTATATTATTACAGTCTATGGTCCCTCATCATGACTAGGCTGTGGATTGGTGATAGCCAGACTACTAGGCCTACTCTTCTCCCTCAGTTTCTTTTACACGTAGCATATACAGTAAGTGATCATATTAGCGCCCTCTGCTGTTGGCTGTTAATATCGCTTTATTAGACTGTTTTTGTACCGACGGCCGTCGGTTGGACAGCCCTTCTGGACTTTTCCCGAACGCACAGATTGTCAGTCCATCTCTGCCCATCAGCCTCATTGGGACTGATATTAAGCTCTATTCCAAAGTCTTGGCACTCCGCTTAGAATGTTTTATTGAGAAACTAGTCCACCCCGACCAATCGGGTTTCATACCAAAGCGTCACGCTGCAGACATATACGCAGATTACTCCATGTAATAGAAGAAGCCAAAAACCTTCCAACAACGGCAGCAGTTTTATCACTGGACGCGGAAAAGGCTTTTGACCACCTAGAGTGGCAAGTAATGGAGAGGCTTGGTTTAGGAGTCAAATTCATTGACATGGTGCGTACTTTATATGCGAATCCCACGGCCATAGTCTCAACCAATGGCCTGCATTCACAGCCATTCCCCATCGTGCGGGGCTCGAGACAGGGATGCCCGCTATCTCCCATGCTATTTGCGATCTCTCTCGAACCGTTAGCCCAGGCCATAAGGCAAAATAAAATATGTAATGTCCAGATTAAATCCAATAACAACTCAATATCGTTATTTGCAGATGATATCTTGCTGTATATATCTGAACTTGAGGACTCTGTTCCAAAAACTCTTAAGATCTTTAACGAATTTGGCTCAATCTCCGACTATAAAATCAATTGGAATAAATCTAATCTTATTCTTTTGAACAACAGACAGGTGACATCAGCTATTAGTGATACAATACCAACCCAAAGCATTTGGGCATCACCATTCATGCATCGCTATAGCGAGTTGTCCAGGATAACTATGAAATTATACTAAATAGTGTTCAAAGGGATCTGGCCAACTGGTCTGCGCTGCCGGCACCGCTACGGTCCAGGATTGCTGTTGTTAAAATGAACATAGTTCCTCGTGTGAATTTATTAAGTACATTGATCCCCCACCGAAGGCCTGGCCCTCCCTAACCTTAAAGTATATCACAGAGCCTTTCAGCTACGGGGCCTCAGAGTGTGGATGGACCCCTCATCTACAGTCCCATGAAAAGTAATAGAGCAAAACCTCACTGGAAGTCTAAGACTGCAAGACCTTGCCTTTGCAGGTGTGTGTCCAAAAAAAGTGTATGCTAGCCTATGGCGCTATTATCACCACCATGTTGACCAACTTTAAACAGGTGGAGGAGCAACTACACTACACCAATTTGGCACAACATGCACTTAATGTCTGGTAACAGACCCTTTGTTTGTAACCAGTGGCGTGACAGAGGTATTTATACTTTAGACCAGTTATTCAATGAGGAAGGTATGTTAAGTTTTGAAGACTTGAGAGCTAGCTTTGAGGTCCCTAGGACATCCTTCTTCCTTTATCTTCGCTTAAGATCAGCCCTAAAATGTTATGGAGTGCCATGGGGGAACAGTCTTGAGACGCACCCAATCATTCAATGGCTTGTTGATTCGCCTGTGAGAGGATTGGTGTCCAGGATTTATGCTAAACTGATGCAAATAGAACTCCCAATAGTAAAGAAATGGGAGCGAGAGCTGAGCCCAGAGGGGAACATAATTAATTGGGAGACAGTTTGGGACAACATTTCCCACTGCTCCAAGAACCCACAGCAGATCCACTTCAACATACTGTATGCCATAGGATATATTGGACTCCTCAGAAGAGATACGTCTCTAAAGTCATTCCTACTCCCTATTGTACATTCTGTCAACCTGAACAAACTGGAACTTTCCTGCACATGGTCTGGAAGTGTGAACATTCCTACACATGGTCTGGAAGTGTGAACAGGTCCATGAGTTTTGGAATAAAACAACATCAATAATATCTATTGTGATAGGATGTCGAATTCCTACTGACCCGATTGTTTTGTTACTTAATGATGACTCTAAATTACATCTGCTTGGGAGACAGAAGAAAATTTGGCTAGCCGGCTCAACTGCAACCAAGAAAATGATAGCTCAGCGCTGGCTCCCCCCCCACCCCCCACTCGCTTTGTATAAAACAGTGGTTGGCGTACTTCCTGGACATAATTATGCTGGAGCTCTCTACAGCAAGGATTAACAAAGCCAAGTCATCGACTATAGACCTATGGAAAAACGCAGCAGCACAGGTATCAGTCCTTATGACCTCAATACCACAAGAGTTAGAGGAGAGCAACTAGGCAAGGTGGGATTTCTGTTTTCTTGTATATTGGTTTGTTTTGTTTTCCCCGAGGCCGCAGAGGGTGGGGGGTGGGAGAGGGTTTTGGTTCTTGTATGATTGTATGTGTTTGTTCTGTATGTTCTATGTTCTAAAATATAAAAAAATTATCATAAAAAAAAAAAAATCGCATTTCAGACGGCCAACACGAACACACATAACTATCAACTCGATAATAGGCTAAAGCCGTAAAGTAGGCTTTCAACTCAGGATAGGATTGGAGATGAAAAGTTTAACTGACACATAACCGCGATCAGCTTCGTGGGTGCTCAGTATTAGCAGAGCACCAACGGTATCGCGCCTATGCCCAGCAACCTGTTTGAGCCAGAGGTGAACTGTCCCCCGCAACCCCTTCTCACACAGCTTCTCTGTGCAGTGTGTACGGTACCTTCTCAGCAAGTAGGGGCGCCAATTTGCCAACTCCCCACACGGTGAAATGATAGATAATACAGTTTTAAGTGCCCGTGCCGCCTCCCATGTGTCATGAAAAAATGCCGACCCGGTTTTTCGCCAGTGAGAAAAAACGCTGCTGGCTGCTTCTTGGAAAAGGATGAAGAACATGCGCTACACTACAAACTGATCAACATTGCTCAATAAAAGCATGTAGAGAAGTCAAAACACAGGAAATGTGTCACTCACTATACAGAGGGGCGGCTTAGTGGTAGAGAGGTCGCCTGCCAATCGGAAGGTTGGTGGTTCGATCCCTGGCCCTGGTCCCTTGGGCAAGACGCTGAACCCCGAGTTGCCCCCGATGCTGTGCCATCGGAGTGTGTGAATGTTTACCTGATGAGCAGGTGGCACCTTGTACGGCAGCCTCGGCCACAGACAGTGTATGAATGTGTCTGACTATGTTAAAGACCTTTGAGTAGTCGTTAAGACTAGGAAAGCACTATATAAAAACAGTCCATTTACATAGACAGACAAAAAATGGCAATATTAACTAAATATTATCAGACCACATTATTGGTTTACGTTCACGAAATAGAAGGAATATAAAATAGCTAGTGAGGGGTTCTTGCTATAAATGCAAGTTGCTCATAAGCAACTTTTCCGTTTATTTTCTTCATTCTACAACTCAAATTTTGAATGGTGTCCTTAAACAAATGTCAACAAATGTCATTTACTTTGCGTACTGCAAAGTAAAGGTCAAGCAGGTATTGTGGTGATGTACAGTACACTGAGAGGATTGAAGTGAAAGAAATCCAACCTGTGTATTATTGGAAAATGACAAGTAAGACGTTCCTTGGACACCCGATGCCACATAAACCCCCAATGCAGCAACCAACAGGATCAATCCTCGTTCCATTCCTAAAAGAAAGGCAGTAAATGAACAACACATAGAGAGTTCATATTATGGGATGGATTTGAGAGCTTTTCTCACCAAATTACTAAGACTTGCAGTTTAGTAATTTGGAATTCATTTGGAATTTGGATAATTTGGAAATCTTAATGACTTCTGGAGATAATAAAACTGTCATACCTGATAACATCTCTGAATTTAGAATTTGTATGAACTAATTATTAATGCAAGCACAATTACTACAAAATTGTAATTCTGAGAAAACACATTTAGTTCAGTGAAAATATATAAAAACAGGATCTGTATTAACAGATTACAATATATATTATGAAGAAATGAATGAAGAAAAAAAAGGAAAGAAAACCAGCTCTATCACAACCAGAATAGTTCACAGTTTTGAAAGTGAACATCTCAGTCCAAAAGTCTCTTACAATTGACCTAAATTAAACTTTATAAAATATTGAAAATTAATAATCAAGAATCAAGAATCCAAATGAAGTTTTCCTTAGAAACTTACTTGAGCTGTAAAAGTCAAATGTTGAGTTGCAGAAAAGTTCCTTTGTTCAGTGGGTTCTGGTCCTGTGTGTGCATATGATCCCTGCGGGAATCATTTAAATCAGCAAACATCAGGTGGTGGTGGTGGGTGTGGGGGGGGCTGGGCTTTCTGCAGCATCCTGCAGAGGGCGTGGCCTTCACCTGGCTGAATACCTGCATAGATATTGTATAACCCAGGAAGCAACCCAGCCATGTTGTTACGCTGAGCAGAATTTGACCCATCGAAGCATCTGTGTTAAAACGTAATTGATTCTAAAGTAATTCTAAGTAATTCTTTATTGTAGTTGTGTTGTATCTACTTAAAATGTAATCCGTGATCTTTTGGTGTACCCAAATGTTTAATCTACTTTCATATAAAATCACAAAACATGTTTACAGATAAAGTCAAATACTTATAAAGAGATTCTATTCCAAAATGGTAAAATCATCAAAAAACTTATTTCACCTTTGGTTATAACTGAAGTCACTAGCTGTTTTTAAACACATTTTCTTAAACACTTTCCTTGATTATCTGCCCTGATTACTTTTTTTTATTTTATTTGAGATATAAAAAGATAATGTTTATTTGTATAGATACAAAAACAGATGCAAGCATGCTTTACATAAGGTGGATAAATCATTAGAATAATAAAAAAACCAATCAGAATACAAAAAAGACAAAAGAAATAGACCATAAACACAGTTATAGTGCAGCTACAGTCGGAAGTTGCCCCAAGTTCAATAAAAGAAACTGAAAATGCTGTGAGAACAGACTTTAAAATGAAGTAGAAAATGCAGAATTATGGTTTGAAGTATTTTTTACAGTAGCTCTCTTCAACTAGTAAAGGATTACACTGGTTGTAGGTTTGTAGTTTTAATACAGTCCATGGTTTTTAGTGACAGGTTTTACTCTAACTGCCAGCTCTTTGCTAGTCATGTGTTTATTTTAACCCATGAGTCATTTCAGCAATGCCATTGCCTAACAGAATAGATATTACACCTGAGTGTACAGTTACAGTCAGGGTGTCAGTATGTCAAGTAATCTTCTGATAAAAGCCAAGATACATCGTGATCTACATTATTGTCAGATTACATTTTCTTCCTCTGTTTCCAGTTAAGGAACTTTGATTGATTTGTTCCCTGAAGTTGTTCAGAAGAGGTATCATATACAAAATAAATTTCAGAATTATACCTACATTTTGTGTTGGTACTAGAACATGTTTACATGCTTTACTGTATCTGTTCGCCTAGCTGGATCTGGCCAGAGAATTTCATCAGCATCACAGGCGATATCTCCTCATTGGCAAGACAACGTGGGAAGAACCGTCTTTAATATCGAATCCATCCTTGAACAGCTGCAATTCAACCTGTTCACAGGCGTCCTCCATGGCCTGAACGAGGGGTACTTCTTCCTCTACCTCCTTCACCTCCTCTCTGGAGTCCCCCTTTCCCCCTCCCTCTTCTTCTGACTCCTTTGATTTTGGTTGAAGGTAGGTGACCTTACCTGCTGTATTTGTATAGTGCTTAAACCTGATTTGTGTGTCTACAATTAAACAATCATGTGTTTGTGCACCTGATGGCTGTGTTTCACAGGTCGGCTCATAAGTGAGGTCATTTGACAGTCAGTGCCTTGGAATTGCAAGGAAGTGACATCATGATATACTTCTGTGTCAAATGTATACAAGTTTGTTTAGTGGGGGTGGGGGGGTTGAGATCTCCACTTCTGAGCCACATTGAAATTTTGAGCATATCAAACTCTTCATTTTCTGGTGAATTTTTCTGCAAACACGTGTACCTTTTCTGCATCAAGTATCAGTGCAAATGTCTTTATTTATGTAAAGGAAATTATAATAGGTTTTTGGGGAGGTCACACTGGCCAGTTTTGATTATTGGCCAGTGGTTGTAACCCCACCATCCTCCCCTGTAAATTACGCCTATGGGCTTAATATTCATTTCATTGGAAATAGGTTTACAATTTTTGCCGACTGCTTACACACTGAAATCAATGTGCACCACCATAAGCACAATGTCAGCCTCACAGTGATTTGCAAAACACTAAACACACTTGTATACATTAGACATAGAATGATATCATGATGTCACTTCCTTGCAATTCCAAAGCACTGACTGTCAAATGACCTCACCTATGAGCCGACCTGTGGACACACATCAGGTACGCAAACACATGATGGCTTAATTGTAGACACACCAATCAGGTTTAAGCACTATACAAATGCAGCAGGTAAGTCTAGTATGTTCTGTACTGTTTTTTCATATTTTTTCTTTATTTTTTTACTGTAATTGTGACCTGTACTGGATACACATTTTATGTTGTTTGCTGAGCTAACCGTGTTATGCACACTACTGTAGTAGCATGGAAACTGGGACATGTTTTGTTGGGATTCTACATGTTGACTGATTTGGGTACATGGAGAGAAATAAATTATATTTTCTGTCTGCAGCATTGGTCTTGTGTAGTGTTTGGTGAACTTATTGTATATTTGCACTTTTTGTGTACTTCATTTACAGTACTCTAATCACTGAGAAGTAGAATTACTAAAAGTGTTTTAGGTTAGCAACAGCAAAGTAACTGGTTCAAACTATTAAGTCATATGGAACGTGTGTGCATATGGTAACAAAATATATATTTTTTTTTTATAAATTAGTGTTTATTTTTGCAAAGGGTCTGAGGTCTTCTGCTGACTGGGTGTGTGGTTGGGCTAACTGTGTGTAGTGTTCTGAAAAAACGGTCCCTGTTTTCAAAATAGCGCTTACAGTAAGCAATCGAAAAAAACTGTAATATGTCACTCCAGAAATGACGCCATATTGGACAGTGCCAGAATGAGTGTGACAGTGATCCTTCAGTGATACCACATCTGTCACACAGAGAGGAAACTGATTCAGAAATCTTGTGAAGTTTGGTTTTGGAGTAATGCAGTCTGTGTAAGACTTTAAATGAACGAATCTGTATCTAGAACTAATGGAGCAGCTCTGTATTGCCGACAGACCTTCCTCCCACAGTTCGTCTGACACCCAATTCTGCAGCCCAGGCCTCAGGCTCCCACTGGTGTCGTAAAAAAGCAGTGACAAAAACGGGAGATCAAATGTAAATTCTGAGATCCCTTACAAAATGCCTGACTTGAAGGTAGGGATACAAATGTTGTTGAGCGAGGCCATTTGATAGTTTGGAAATGAAGAAATGATGTCAATGTATTATCTATGTAAAGATAATAGATTAGACTTTTTAGAAAACAAAAATTGGATTATTATTTGGGGGCTTTTATGACCTGTAATTTACAGGACAGCTTGAAGACATGAAAGGGGAGAGAGAGGGGGGAACGTAATGACACACAGCCGTGGGGCGGATTCGAACCTGGGCCGCTGCCAAGGACTCAGCCTACAATGGGACCCACACTCTACAGGTTGAGCTGGGGTCAACTCAATAGATCAGACCTTTAACACACCAGAACTGACAAGGATGGGGCATTTCCCCCTCTATTATACTCCTGTCAAAGCTGAGAAGCCTCTGAAACTATACTTAAAGATTTTAAATTTTTTGGGATCATTTTCGCCCTTAATTGATAGGACAGCCTAGACATGAAAGGGGAGACAGAGGGGGAAGAATGTGCAGGAAAGTGCCGCAGGTCGGATTCGAACCCTAAGCCTCTCCATCGAGGATTAAACGTCTATACATGTGTGCACGCTCTCCCAAATGAGCCAACCGGGCGCCGCCTCTGAAACTACTTAACCCACTGGGGACTCTTAACTATCTCTGAGACCAAGACTGAGCACATTTCTGTTGTTGTTACCGGCTCTATAAAGTGGGACGTACCCCTGCACAATTCCTTTACAAACAAAAGGGACACTGCTTTCTTGACATCAGGGAGAAACCACTATTATATTAATTTGTTATAAAGGTCAACATTTGATTTGCCATCACCAGTGGGTGGGTCTACCTAAAGCCACCCTTAACAATGGCGGTAATATGAAGACGTAGAACCAGCTTTTGGTTCTCCTGAAACTAAATCTCAGCTCCTCAGTGTACTAGCGAGCAGTTTAAAAACATTGACGGGCATTGTTTGTGCCTTTACAATACAATGTATTGTACTTAGTATCACCTGATAGTATACAATGAAAAGAGTGTAGCAGCATGGAGGAGAAGACGAAGTACTGTACTAAAGTTCAGATTTTTACCTGCTCGTGTTAAAAATGACTCAAGTACATGATAAACTTAGCTTTTGTTAGGACTATTATGAGTAACAGCAACCTACAATAATAGACAGTAACTAGCCTACATTTGTTCATATTTGACTGACTGAACCTTTAGACTTCTACTAGCTTTTGGGTAAGGGTTAGAAGAAGAAGAAGAAGAAGAAGAAGACCATAAAATGCGTTTTTTAAAATGGACCCAAACATTAGAGCTCCCTCTGATTGGGCCAGAACAGGTTAACCAAAGGCTAAGTCATTTTTGGCCCAATAAAGTAATTTAGTCCAATAAAAGAGAAACAAGTAGAAATCAGTCACGTGCCACCTGAGCCACATGTTTTTCCTTTGTCCACGCTTACACATCTTCCGGTCTGGTTATTTCAATACAATTTCAATTATAACAGGAATAGATTTTCAACCGTGCCCCTTAATTGGTATTTTTGGGACCCCTGGCCAGTCAGATCGACTAACTTTAGCACAGAAGGAAATTCTTAGTTTCCCTTCTTTACTAGCCAGACGTCGAATTCTCTTACAGTGGAAGTCTCAAAAGATGTGTGTTTTTCATGGAACTTGAGAAAATGAAGTACACGATGAGAGGTGACATTGATACGTTTTTGTGTATATGGCAGCCTTTTCTATTATATTTCGCAGAATTACAAGTCTTACCAGACTAAGTTCTGTTATATTTTGTATGTATGCATATTATTCCAACTAAGCCAGGGTGGGGTGGGTGAGTGGTGTGCCTTATTTTATTTATTTACTTATTTATTTATTTACATTTTCCTGGCCTTTGATGTATAATTTGTTGTGCTCTGTAATTTTGTCTTCTGTGTGTTTTTCTGTTTAAAATCCAAACTGTACAACATGTTTAGTTTCAAAACTTGATTCTGATCTCAATAAAATATGTTGCAAAAAACAGAAAAAGAAATCAGTCACCTTAAAATGTACTTATCAACGTGCAAACACATTGAAAAGCTGCTCACATTTGTGCTTTGTTACAGTATAGCTCCACATATTGGTCCATGTGTGACAGTTGCACTTGTTCATGAATAACTTCATAAGTTAGTGTTCTAAAACAAGTCGGCTGCATTGATTTGAAGCCCATCCGGAGGCTATTTGTGCTGCTGTGTCACTGTTTCTGCTTTTTACAGACTTGCCTTCTCGCCTGACAGCTAGACCATTTGTTTACATGATACAGCTCTGTTGTGCAACTACTCATCAAGTCTATTTCAACACTTACTTACGCTTAATCCTTATGAACTGGAAAGTCATGAAGGCTAATTGTTTCGCCATGTATAATTGGCTTGATGAGTTCCTGAACATCACAGATGAAGTTTAAAACACGTCTACCTATAGTGATCCCTCACTAGTTTGATATCTCCACATTCATCAGCTCTCTGGGAACTAGTTTGATATCTCCACATTCATCAGCTCTCTGGGAACTAGTTTGATATCTCCACATTCATCAGCTCTCTGGGAACTAGTTTGATATCTCCACATTCATCAGCTCTCTGGGAACTAGTTTGATATCTCCACATTTATCAGCTCTCTGGGAACTAGTTTGATATCTCCACATCTATCAGCTCTCTGGGAACTAGTTTGATATCTCCACATCTATCAGCTCTCTGAGAATAATTTTGATAGCTCCACATTTATCAGCTTTCTGAGAATAATTTTGATAGCTCCACATTTATCAGCTTTCTGAGAACTAGTTTGATAGCTCCACATTTATCAGCTCTCTGATAACTTTGAGTTTGTTCAGTAGGTTGGGCCTGTTTGACCAAATCCACACCTTAAGTAAGCCCTGCCAGTTTGTGCAAAGTAAAGAGAGACAGAACAATACAAAGTGGGCGAAAGAGTGCAAAGTATCAATATTTCAACTAGAGAAGCCTTTGAAGAAACTGTGACGTACACAGTGATGCTGAGTTAAAGGTGTGATGGGAGTGAATCATTAAGAGACACATGATCTGTGTGTAATACAGAGCATTGTGTAATTTGAATGGAGTTTGAACTGAATATGTGTGCAGTGCTATAAATACCATGTGCTATAAATCAATGGGCCTCCATAGACTTTAACTTATCATAAAACTCAAATGATTAAAACCACTGACATTCTACTTGTTTGTGTTAAGTGCTTCTTAGCAAATATTAACACTGATAATCAGTGGTGGAAAAAGTACTCCAATTTTTTTACTCACTTAAGTAAAAGTAAGTATGTATTGGCATCAAAATATACTTAAAGCACCAAAAGTAAAAATAGTCATTATGCAGAATGGCCCATGTTAGAATAATGTATATAATATCACTGGATTATAATTCTTGATGCATTAATGTGTAAACATCACCCATGTTGCAGCTGGTGCGAATTAATTGATATACTGCCAGAATTTATTAGATGATTAATATTTTGTATTTACAATTTCAATCTGTAAAGTACCTAGTGTTGCATGGGAAACAAATGTAGAGGAGTAAAAAGTACAACATTGGTTTACAAGATGTAGTAGAGTGGAAGTATGAAGTAGCATGAAATGGAAATACTAAAGTAAAGTACAAGAACTCAACAGTCCAAGTAGTGTAACAGTCAGTCATCAACTCTCAGTTAACAGTAATAAATCATTACAATCTACAAAAGATTACTCATGATTTGACACATAAATCATGTAGGATGGCATGCAGATCATAGTGTCTATAAATAATTTCTCAATAAATATAAAAATGCAAACAATTTCTAAAAAACAGTTTATGCAATGCAACATAGGCAGTTTTCGAGCAGATGGCACAACATGAGCTGTTGCACATCTTCCTCGTTCTATACTGAAACTACCGTCACCGAGGCTCACAGACAGACAGAAAATATTTCCCAAGCTGCTCTCTCCCTCGATTCTTTTCATTTCCCTGAGATATTACATAATCTGATCAGATTATCTGATTTGAATTTGAGCGTGCCGTTAGTCCTGGTAAATAAAGTTGAAGCTTTCTATTAAATATTCCCTGGTAAGAACACTGTAAGAGCTATGTATACACTGTTATATACTGTATCTATTCACATTCTGTGTCATAAAACCCTGTTACCGCTGGGCAGTGTTTGTAGTCCATAGTCCATGTTGTCTGTAGTACTAATGTCACTCTGTAAAATGACACAATAGGAAAAGATTATAGAAGAAGTAGATAAGATTGAATCAGCCCCACCTTTGTTAAATAGAGCCAGAACTTGAACACAGTAAATGTTGATCCTGTTCTTTTTTTTATGCTTCTGTTCTTTTCTTTGGATTTTAAATGTACTTTTTTTATATGGACATGTAATAGTAAAAAACAACAAAAAAACAAGACCATCAACTTGGCCTCTCTGACCTTCAGGACTATTTTTTTATTTTAATTTCATAGTTTTGTTGTTTTGTTAAGATTAGTGTCGAGAATCAGGGACTTCTTTGTGAGAAACGTAACTTAATAGGAGTTTTTGCGGGAAACGAAACTTAATGAGAAGCCCTGAACACGCCTCCCAAACTGCATAATGACATGATTTATGTTGGCAGTGAAGCTCGCACAACCATGACTGTAAACCCACACAGGTTATGTTGAGCGAGTTTTGTTTGATTGACAGCTTAAATTTCTTCTTTTGGTGACTCCAATAAATCCCAGCAGCTCCTCCAGCACTTTAAACTAATCAAGTAGAATAACAGCAGGAGGAGACACAAGGTTATGGCCATACTTTTATTGAGTTATTGCTATACTGTAGTTCTCTATTCTTACATTTTTGAAAGCCTTATGATTTGCAAAATGGGCTCCATACTTCATCCTGTACAATACAGTATGTGCACATTTTAAAATGACTACTTCTTCTTTTAAATATGTCTTTTCAGAGAGTATTTAGACCCTTTACTGTAGTAAGCAGCAATACCTAAGTAATTAAAAGTCCAAATGTTTGGTTTAAATTTGTCATCCATTCCGTGTAATTCAAGATTAAAAAGCAAAATAGCATCACTATTTAATAACTCTTATAATTTATTTGTTCAATAAGAAACCAGTGCCATGGAAAATAATATTTACCCAAGACACCAGTGATGACTATAAACAAAGTGAACCATTGCACAATATTCCAGAAGCATCAAGACGTGACATAAAATACATTCAACTCGACACAAAGAAGGCAACGCCTGGTTTAAGTGCACTGAGTGAAAAATGTCTGTAACGGCTGATGTGAAGAAAAACAAAAATGAGATGATTTAGTTACATATAGGGTAATTAATATTCATCCAGGTAGAGTTCCCAGGTCACGTTTTAGTAATTTATATATGAAATACAACAACTGCACACTCATAATGTTCTTTTTAGTGAAATAAAAACACAATGCAAACACAGTATGTCTAAAAGAAAGGCACCGTCTTACAAAAAGTGTAGTTTTACCCTGAAACACCAGAACTACCATGTAGAAATACATGTTTCTGTAACACATGTTAAGGTTTTAAGTATGTATTTGAAAGTGTTAGGTTTATCACAACAATAAAGGAGTCATGAACAAAGTACTAGCAGCCTCTACACTCTATTTGACATCATTTCCTCTCAGGTCCGATTGTCCAAACTTGAACTCGGTGGCTACTTTATTTCTTTGGTTTGGTTGTTTATATTCTAGTCTGGTGACTTTATGTTGAGGACGTGAGAGACGTTGACAAAGGGTGTTGGTGACATAATGCATGCTGATGTTGATGTTGACGATGGTTGTTGCAGATTATATTATGTTGACTGTGTTTCCCTGTGCTGCTACCCATGCACCTTGCTCAGTAGTTCTATTTTATTTCTTCGTTCTCATACTGTAACGGCTGTGTTCCAGTTTTTTTACTCTTGTTCAGGCTCACTCAGCAAGGAGCAGTGGACCTGAAACAGTTAACACTATTACCAGGTATCATTCATGATTAAACAATAGGTTCAGACTTGTTCAAGTCCACCATAATACATGCATTAAAGGGATACGCCACCGTTTGTTGAAATAGGGCTTATCACGGTCTCCCCTAGCTGTAGATAGGTGGGCCAATGCATTTTTTGTGCACGCATTGTTTTAGTCCAGTGCAACACCGGCAGCGCCACCGCTAATTAGCTTAGTATAGTGAATGGAATCCTATGTTGCCGGTTAGCATGTTGTGAGTAAAAGTGAGCCAACAAAAGACAAAAAAACAACCTAATTACTTGCACTGAGACAAAAAATGCGTTGGCCCACCTATCTACAGCTAGGGTAGACATTGATGAGCCTTATTTCAACAAACAGTGGCGTATTCCTTTAACATTAGTTCACATTGACATGCCCAAATGTACTTTGAGAGAGTTAGTGGTTGCTGCAAGATACTATGCTGTATCGATTTTTTCCCCCACCCCTACTAGCTAGCTGTTCAGCTCATTCTCTGTAAGCGATGCAACATAAAAGCACGGCGGAACCAGCAATCCAACCAGCCGGTGTTAGTTAGCTAACGTTAGCTTGCTAACTCCGCCTTAACGTTACCCCATCGCCACATCGTTCACAGAAAACGAGCGGAATAAAGCTGCGTTGGCCCACCTATCTACAGCCAGGGTAGACATTGATAAGCCCTATTTCAACAAACAGTGGCGTATTCCTTTAACATTAGTTCACATTGACATGCCCAAATGTACGTTGAGAGAGTTAGTGGTTGCTGCAAGTTCAGCTGAAGCTAATGTGAGGCTTCAGCATGAATTAGGCTTCCTGCACACTGCCTGCGTGGCGTGAGCGGGGCGTTTCTGTTGCATGTCAGCTGCGTGGTGGCTGCGTGGCGTTTTCTATGTCTTTGCACACCAGAAACATGTCTGCTGCTAGCCTTGTCTGTACACATGTATGTTTCCCATAAACATAAATATACTGATTTGATTACAGCAAACAGGGCTTGACATTAACTTTTTGAGGCACTTGTCCTTTGGACAAGTACATTTACGTTTCACTTGTCCATGCACAAAAGTCACTTGTCCGGGTTAAGATTTATCATTTTATAATTTTGTTGTGTGTTTTGCTAATGCAGAATTCGAACATACCGTTGAAAGCATCCAAACACTTTCAACATTAATAAAATTCAGTTGAAACAGAACAAGTGTCCCAACAATAGATTTCCCCTTCAACAAGAAAAAAGGATCTCCAGACTCCATAATACAAAGTAATACGTTGCACGCCGGTGTGCAGTGTATCACCAGAGGTAGTGGTGACTTGAATTTATACTATATCTAAAATAATTTTGTAGACATAACAATAGATTTTGCCACTAAATGTTGGTGTTAACCTTTTTTTTTTTTCTACAATTTCACTTTCTACCTGGCAGAGGCTGATTTACCAAGGGATCCTTTAAAAGGTGTAGCTACTTTACAGTTGATTTTTAGCTGATGTTTAATCCGGCAAGTTGCGGAGCTGAGGTTTTACAATAACTGACGGAAAAACGAGCAGTGGAGTATTAACGCTACGAGGCAGAGAGCCAGCCGCTAAATGAGTCAGATTAACTTCATGCTTCATCCACACAAAGCACACTGCTATCGCCACAAGTGACAGCTTTATTCCGCTCGTTTTCTGTGAACGATGTGGCGACGGGGTAACGTTAAGGCGGAGTTAGCAAGCTAACGTTAGCTAACTAACACCGGCTGGTTGGCTTGCTGGTTCCACCGTGCTTTTATGTTGCATCGCTTACAGAGAATGAGCTGAACATCTAGCTAATAGGGGTGGGGGAAAAAATCAATACAGCATAGTATCGCGATATTTTCCGTGGCAATACTCGATCGATACACAGACGCCAAGTATTGATCTAAGTGAGATGAAATTTATCTTTTGAGATAAAACAAACGTTGACAGAGTTTCCTTTTGGGGACATCATTTGAAATTGGGAAAAATTTCAAGTTGGAAAAAAAGGTAATAAATTGCAATATATCGCAGACTACTGCAATATGTTTAAAATCGTAATAATATCGTATCGTGACATAAGTATCGGGATGATATCGTATCGTGAGGCCTCTGGTGATTCCCACCCCTACTAGCTAGCAGTCCGTCCGACGTTAGCGGTCCGCTATCCCACTGCCGCTGGGTCTAACGTTAGCGGTCCGCTATCCCACTGCCGCTGGGTCTAACGTTATTGGTCAGCTATCCCACTGCCGCTGGGTCTAATGTTAGCGGTCCGCTATCCCACTGCCGCTGGGTCTAACGTTAGCGGTCCGCTATCTCACTGCCGCTGGGTCTAATGTTAGCGGTCCGCTAGCCCACTGCCGCTGGGTCTAACGTTAGCAGTCCGCTGCCCCGGATTGTGGGAAAAAATTAATTTGTTTCAAATCGGTAACATAGACGTAATTATTTTAGTTTTAACTTGTCCAGTGGGGCAAGTAAATTCCTCTTCCACTTGCCCTACAAAAAATCCACTTGTCCCGGACAAGCGGACAAGCCTTAATGTCCAGCCCTGCAGCAAAGACAACAAAAAAAAATAGGCTACAGAATATTTCGTTCTGTATTGAAAGGTGCAATATTTGAAAATCGATAATTATTTATTTATTTATTTTTTTAAATTACATTTATATCTGCATTTATGTCAACACCTATAGACTTTCAAACATCAAAATGTAATTTACTAAATGTATTTGTGTCAAAATGACATACATCTTTTCGTATAAATTCGTGAAAAATAGGAGTCGGTCCTATTTCTAGCATGCACGCGTTTCCGGCCCGGCTCGAGAGGCGCCTGAGATGTTCGTGTGACGCAGGCAATGTACAAGCTCTAACCTGTTAACATGGGAGCTGAAATAAAAACGGACACGCCACGCAGCTGACACGCTCACGCCACGCAGGCAGTGTGCAGGAGCCTTTAGCTGACATTTTTCTGTCATATCTTTAGGAAGTCGAAAACATTTCAATGTGTAACTTGATTGCATTTTAATTTAATTCTCTATGTTTCTCATAGGTTTCTGTGAAAAAAACGGTCTAAACTTTGTACAAACTGGCTGATATTTTACACACAAATGACCCAAAGTTATCCTGCTATATTCACTGTGAACTGGAGAGATAGAAATCCAAAGTATGAAGACAGGATTCCTCATATCAGATTTGACTTGATGACCATCACAAGTTTTTCCTTTTCTCTTTTGTAGAAAATCTGTACATCTTCTATTTTACATTTGTTTCTGCAGAGATCTTAAAAACCTGAATCTTGATAGCCAGCATGACTGAATCGTATTAATGTTTAAAAGTGTCACAAAGGGCGCCTGGGAAGCTCACCTGGTGGAGCGCGCACCTATATAAAGAGGCTCAGTCCTCGACTGTAGCCCTTTGCTCCATGTCATTCCACTCTCTCTAAGCTGTCCTGTCAAATAAAGGCCTAGTCTTGCACTGCCAGACCTTCCTCCACGGCGCTGCTAAGGAGGGTCTTAGCCAGCATTCTGGCATGGGAGAAAAACATGCTCCGGTTCATTGGCATCCGGCGGCACCTGAACAATCCCGGAAGTTTAACGTCGTGGAACGTCGTGGATATAGACTAATAAAGGCCTAAAATGCCCCAAAAAATAAAAGTGCCACAAATAACTTCATTAAAATTAAATATACAGACCATCTTCCAGCAGCGCCATGGAGCCACGTACAGATCCCCGGTGGCCGTGTTCCTGCTCTCTGCCTCTGTCACTTCCTCTCCTCTCTCCATCCTCTTTCCTCTTCCCCCTCTCCTCCTCACCCACTGCTCTGTCAAACTTCCTCCTCTCACGCCTGCTCTCCTGTTCCTCCCCTCCCCTCTCCCTGTGGTCATCATGCCGAGCTGTTCCTCCCCCACGGTGACTCCTCTTTAAGTCAGATTCCTCCCTGCTGCTCCTTCGCTCTCTTTCCCACTCCTCTCTCCCCGTTGCCGTTTCCCAACATAGTTCTTTTCCAGTTTTCTTTTTCTCTTTCTCCTTCTCGTCTGTCTTTTTAATTGTGCAATTGTCTTCTTTGCTTGCCTTGCGTCTCTGTTCTTTTCTTTTTTCTTACTTTTTTTTTTTTTTTTTTTTTTTTTTTTTTTTTTTTTTTTTTTTTTTTTTTTTTTTTTTTTTTTTTTTTTTTTTTTTTTTTTTTTTTTTTTTTTTTTTTTTTTTTTTTTTTTTTTTTTTTTTTTTTTTTTTTTTTTTTTTTCCCCCTCTCCTTCTTTTTTTTTTTTTTTTTCTTTCTTTTTTTTTGCATCCTTATCTGCCATCTCCTCTTGGTCCTTCTTTTCCTTCACGCTCTTCTCCTTCTTTTTCTTCTTACTTTTCAAATGTTCCTTCCCCATATCTTTACTCTTCTGCTCTTCCTCAACCTTCCTGTCCAGTTGCTCCTCCAGTAGGTCCAGTTCCTGCTCCAGCTCAGCCAGCTTCCTGGGATCGTCTTCGACTTCCTCCTCCACCTCCTCTTCCTCCTCCACCTCCACCTCCTCCACCTCAATGCCGTCCATGGTCTTCTGCAGCTGCGTCTTCACCTTGTTCAGCTCCAGGAGGCCGTCCTGGAGTTCTTTGCACACCTCCCTGATCTTGGTGGCGAACTTGGTCTTGGCGCCCTTGCGGAGCTTGTGGGAGTCTTTGGCGAGGAAGAAAATATCCAGAGCCAGGAAGAGCGCTGATATCACCCCTGTGGTGATGCTGATGGCCTGGGCGGCTTTGGCAACACCGCCTGCAGCGCCTAAAACCTGCACAGTGCTGACCAGTTTGTTTGTGTTGACCAACAGGGCTTTTCCGGCCATGCCGCCCTCCTTCATCACATGCCGGAGGTTGTGGTTCATAGCCTTTTTGGTGACGCTCTTTGAGTATTTCTCAAAGTCCCACTCCTGCAGGGTGTCCATACCTGCCTACAAGAGCCACAGAGACAAAAAAAAGTAGGATATGAGTCAGAAAGGAGATATCTTTTATTAATAAATACATTTGTAGGGGTACTACTAAGTCCTGAATCATGGTTCTGCGTTAAATCTACGCGGGAGGTACACGTAGCTTCACGTAGATATAGGCCCTACGCCGTAGCCTGACTTGCACTGCAATTCATTACATTTTAACGTTTTATTACATAACGCGTTATTAATATATAATATAATGCATTGATACACGCCGGTTGAACATCTATCTATAATTGCAGGAACGTCCGATGGATTTCAAACTTGACAGGTATCTTGCTATGGGCACGAGTAAGTGCAGTGCCAAGTTTGACGTTGTTTGGATAAGGTAGGTAAAAGAAGCACACATTGGCTTTTGCCGCATTAGCCGCTGGCCACTCCCCCTGTGCTCACTGAGTGAGCAGTGAGCAGGACCAGAGACAGAGAGAGAGAGAGAGAGCAGCAGAGCTTTGGCAGCTAAAATGTGTGCAAAGTAACACTACTTTGGACTGTCTTTACTTTGAATAAACAAACGACAATTCCCGAATTTAAGGATGTTTCAGAATCCCACACATGCAAAGCACAACCATCTACAACAAGTGCAGGCAGAGCGTGATGTCACTTACAGGCAATCTATCTTATAAAGCGAGACGTATCTGTTTGTGTGTCCGTTTTTGGGGGGGAAGGTAACCTGCACATCAGCGCCTCTGACTCTTTTCCTGCTATTGTATTAAATTGCTGTGAGCTGGGAGAACATAACATAGCCTAATCTCAGAGATTATTCCTTCAGAGCGCTGTGCAATGCAAGAAAATCTCAGAGCTGAACCTGGCATATAGCCTACATCAGATTTCATCAGACTCACCCTGGGTCGGGTTAATTAAGTCGCCAAAATCCCCCCTGCAAATCAAATCCCCTACTTTACCGTTAACCGTCAAGCCACTAAACCTGTATGGAAATGAACACCTCTGCTGAAATGTTAAATTCGTTAACGATCCAACACGAGATAACTCTCTCTCTCTCTCTCTCTCTCTCTCTCTCTCTCTCTCTCTCTCTCTCTCTCTCTCTCTCTGCGCACGCACGCACACACACACACACACACACACACTGTCCGGTTCTGGTGGTTGATGATCGCAGATATGTGCTGATTAGCTCTCATAACGGGCAGGGTGGGTAGCGCACTGCCATGAGTCCATGACGTTAATGTCTGATTACTCCACATTTTAATTGTGATATTTTGTGATTACATTCTGATTCTGCAATGTTCTCTGTCAGGTAAATATAGAAGCACAATGTCTTCTTCCATAGGCGCCGATTTATGTTTTCCTCCTTGGGTGCTCACGGGCGCATGCCCTTTAAAAAAAAAAAAAAAGTCAAAAAATGTTTGCATTTCAGAACCTTAGGAAACGGACAGCGGCCGACACAAACACACTATTAACTTGATAATAAAGCCGTAAAGTTTCAACTCAGGACAGCGCCACTTCTCACAAATACAGATAGGATTGGAGATGAGAAGATTAACTGACCACCAACTACCGCTGACCTGACGGAGCACCACGACCGGCAGCTCGTGGTACTCTGTATCCAGCGCACAGTAACCGATTCTGGGGTATCAACTGCGATCAGCTTCGTGGGAAATTAAGAACTCGCTGCACTGGTGGTGGATGTAGTTGATGCACTTGCATCATTAGGTTTGCTTTTTTAATAACAAATCTGTCCATTTAATTCTCACTCTGATTACCTAACGCACATGCACGCACTGTGGGGGGGAGGGAGGCGTTTTCACCCAAGAGACGCTGTGATAGACCTTTTTCACGGCGGACATGTTGACATGTCATAGTAGGAAAAGCACAGGTGTATTCAAAACCATTAATGATGGCTGCATTCCACTTAGGAGAGGCCCTGGTATTGTGCATGCTGACTCACTGAAATAACTTACTGGGACACTTGATGGAATTGAGCCATCGTTAAGGTTATCAATTTCAGCTGTGCTTTTCCTATTAAGTCAACATGTCTGCTGTGAAAAAGGTCCATTGGTGGATAGGATATGGAGCAGGGGACTGACAGCGACATAACCAATCACATTATGACAAACGCTAAATAAAATAATCTACATTTTAATATTCTGACCCGTTTATATTTGTTAGGTTATGTTTGAGAATATCTGGGAAATAGTGTGAACTGAGATCCCAGAAATCCAAGCCAAGACACTGCAACACGACATGCTGTTGCCATGCTGTGTCACTGTATCTCTTAATTATCATAAAACATATTTTCTAACTATTTTCCCCCCTTGTCATTTTTGTTGCTATGAATGTGTATAGGGTCAAGTGCCAACAACTAACACTAACCTAAATTAATGTTAGCAATTAATGTGGGTAAACAAAGAAACGGTGATTATGTCAAATGAATTGTCAATTAGACAATGATGTAATAATTGTTACAGGTCTAAATACAATGTTTTAGTTTAGTATCCTACATGTGAGACCCTGACTGTGTCTGGAAAGGCTGTGGCTCCCCCTGTTGGGATGTATTTGTTGTGTTGGTTGCAGGTTGTGCTGGTTAATTGTGAGTTGGGCACGTTGTGTCTTATTATTTAAGTACAAACTCAAACATTTCCTCACCTGCACAAACTCCAAACACTCCCTGATGTCGCTGATCTCCTCCTGGTAGCCCTGGATCATCTTCTCCAGCTTCTTACGGTCCATGTTAGAGTGAACTGTATCTGTGATGTTGGCTGTTGCTGAGGTGATGCTGCCCGCCGTCGCCACACTGATCCCCACCGCCGTGACGATAATAGAGGCGCCAAAGGTGAAAGGCGCCAGAATGAGCCCCGTGATTGTTGTCAGGCTGCCAGCAACACTGGCCACCCCTCCACCCACAGCGGCTTTCACCGTTTTTTTGTGGAAGTCATCGGCAGCGTCTGCCAGAGCCAAAAGCTCCAGGATGCCACGCTGTAAGGACGCCCCCCGCTTGTTGAAAAGACGCACAAAGAGACGGGCTGCCATGTAGACACGGTCAGCTGCCTGCTCCATCGACCTGCAGAGACCCAAGAGAGCTGTGAAGGCTTGAAACTCACCAGATGATGTATTTAGTAAGTTTAAAGCTAGATGCTTGTAGGTCTAAGAAATAGCAATTTCCTACGCGCATGTGTCCCAAGTGACATCTATAGGTGGACAAGGCAAAACATGGACTTTTAAAATATTATTTAAATATTCTTTTTAAGTTTTTTTAATATCAAACACAATGCAATTTAATACCTGGCTATTCCACAATCATATTGGCTTAAAAGATGAATGTATGATGGAAAACCAGTAGGCACGATGTGGTCTAGAATTATTTATTATTAAATCACATTCATTTTCATTGCTTCCCCACAGTTTATAACAATAATTACTGATAATATAATTAATGATATTACCAGAAGCTGGACCTGGACAAGCAGCAGAAAATTGTTGGATGGATTAATAGGTTAGATAATTTAGGTCAGTTTAGAAAATTTAGTTTTTGCTAAAATTGACTCTTGCCTATTATGAGTCGAGCTTCCTGGTTTAAGTGAGGGGGCTTGCTATAGATCTGATGGACATCCTGGATAAGGAAATAGAAATGAAACAATATCCTAAAATATCCCCAGAGTGCCAAAATAACATCTTGTGGCTAAATTTGAATGAAAAATGATTAAAATTAAGAAACTACGCTTACATTTGCCCATCATCCTCGTGAAAATTAGACGTCTCGTTCCACTCTGCCCATCCTAGAAACCGGCAGCAGAATTAAAACAATTAATACTGGTTGCTAGTGTTGAGTTCTTTTACATTAAAAGAAATATTCATTGTGTGTGTGTATGTGTGTGTGTGTGTGTCTCTGTGTGTGTGTGTGTGTGTGTGTGTGTGTGTGTGTGTGTGTGTGTGTGTGTGTGTGTGTGTGTGTGTGTGTGTGTGTGTGTGTGTGTGTGTGTGTGTGTGTGTGTGTGTGAATAGACAATCATACTGACCTTTGACTGTGTTCCACCACTCCATCAAATCATCATTTTCCTGAAAACAGAGACATTTATCAATATATATGTATATTTTTTATCGAAAGCTTTTGGAATGGAAACATGTATGTGTATCAGCATGTGAGTACAGGGTTTTTCCCAAAGTATTTAAAACTGAGATGCATTGAACTTTTAACTTTCTCTGGGTACTACCAAAGGAACAAATGAACCAAACCGAAGCGTGTGTAAAAGCGGCCCAAACAAACCGACCTCAGATTCCAGAGGGTTGTCTTCTGTAGGGTAAGCTGCCATCTCCAAAGTTTGGACCTCTACTGTGCTCTCCTGGAAAACAAACACAACAACACAACTCTGTGACACAATATTCAGTTTAAAGGCTTGGTATCTGAAACTGCGGTCACTACCATTCTCTCTGTATGTCTGTTAATTCTTTCTCCCACTGGTGAAAAACCCCAACATCTGGCTCTTGTCTTTAGTTTAAAAGGTTACAATTGGCGTGTGTGTGTGTGTGTTTCTGAATCTTCAGACACTCTTGTTCCAGTTTTATTTAGAGTAAATACATTTTACTTAATGTACCAGATTTAATTTTATCAACCAAAGACTGACTTTGCTTTTTCAGTTGATTTCAAAGCAGCATGACGAACTGGCTAAACCGTTCACAAAAATAGATGTTTAGTTAAGATTTAGGCTTGGTTGCAGTGGTGTAGTCTACATGATACGCAGGTATATGCCATATACCCACTAGGAAAAGTCAAGGATTTCCGTATACCCACTTACAAAAGCACGATGATACGTAACAACATCGTTTTTTGACCGAACGTTCATTTTCATTCATAAATTCACCCCGTCTGTGTTGTGAAGCACTGACATTTGGACCTTTGGGGCTTCCGTGGCCGTGCCCTGGATCTGACGTGATGTCACTTAACGTTACTAAGCAACAACAAGTTGCATTCTTTGCGTGGTCTTTCCTTTCTTGCAACTAGGTAGAGTTTGAACAAAGTTTTAAAGTAACGAGATATGAAACGTAAACAGACCCAAATAACACTATTTCACTGTGTTTTCAAAAGTCCGTCCCTGAAGCTACTGCCGCGTCGGGTGACACTGCAGCTGCCACAGATCATGATGACCCGATGGTTAACTTTACCGTTACAAAAAACCAGCCCAAAAGTTCGACAACGTTACTGTTACCTGATAAGTGCGAGTAGCTTATATAATAGTGTGTGTGTGTGTGTGTGTGTGTGTGTGTGTGTGTGTGTGTGCCTGTGTGTGTGTCGTCTG
Organism: Perca fluviatilis; assembly: GCF_010015445.1. Taxonomy (NCBI): domain Eukaryota; kingdom Metazoa; phylum Chordata; class Actinopteri; order Perciformes; family Percidae; genus Perca; species Perca fluviatilis. Next base: position 33,107,572 of record NC_053122.1, on the reverse strand, counting down.
AGTAAAGCAGTAAACAGAATACGTTTATATTTCCTTGTTTGAGATGATGAGAGAGATAGTGAGAAGTGAGAACTCCTGGCCAGCATTGTGGACTGAAAGTCGGGCTGGAGAGTTTAAAAACAGGCATCCTTGGTTAGAGTGGAGGGACAGAAAGTTAGCACACATGTAAAGCTGATATAAGCAATGAAAATTCATAAGGTCAATGACTATGCAAATTAGAGTAAATTCTTAAATCTTAAATGTGCATTACTTTACACAATTAAATTACTATATGGTAATGTTAGTTATCAATGGTCAGATAATTAACTAAAATAGAAAGAGTAGAGCTTTTTTCTCTTTTCGTCTGCTTTTTATGCATTTGTTAGCCATGGTTTTGAAGATTGTAAACAGTTTATTAAATACTTTTGAGTAAATGTAGGCCCTGTTCAGCAGATGTTATTACTAATAGATACAAAACTAGTATGATGATGCTAAATATTGGTCATGGTTTTGTGCGTCAGTGTAGGGGTGTCGATTAAATGGCTAATTTGTGTAATTTGTGTTCAGGTTTGGTTGCGTTTCTCAAAAAGTTAAATCTGTCTCATCTGTTCTCAACTTTAAGTGTTGTTTTTCCAGGGCTTTAAATAAATGCCATCAATACTGAAACGTCTGTTGTCCGTGTACAGTTTGTACAGTGCCTTGCGAAAGTATTCGGCCCCCTTTAACTTTTCGACCTTTTGCCACATTTCAGGCCTCAAACATAAAGATATAAAACTGTAATTTTTTGTGAAGAATCAACAACAAGTGGGACACAATCATGAAGTGGAACGAAATTTATTGGATATTTCAAACCTTTTAAACAAATAAAAAACTGAAATATTGGGCGTGCAAAATTATTCAGCCCCCTTAAGTTAATACTTTGTAGCGCCACCTTTTGCTGCGATTACAGCTGTAAGTCGCTTGGGGTATGTCTCTATCAGTTTTGGCACATCGAGAGACTGACATTTTTGCCCATTCCTCCTTGCAAAACAGCTCGAGCTCAGTGAGGTTGGATGGAGAGGCGTTTGTGAACAGCAGTTTTCAGTTCTTTCCACAGATTCTCGATTGGATTCAGGTCTGGACTTTGACTTGGCCATTCTAACACCTGGATATGTTTATTTGTGAACCATTCCATTGTAGATTTGCTTTTGTTTTGCTTTTTTTTTTGGATCATTGTCTTGTTGGAAGACAAATCTCCGTCCCAGTCTCAGGTCTTTTGCAGACTCCATCAGGTTTTCTTCCAGAATGGTCCTGTATTTGGCTCCATCCATCTTCCCATCAATTTTAACCATCTTCCCTGTCCCTGCTGAAGAAAAGCAGGCCCAAACCATGATGCTGCCACCACCATGTTTGACAGTGGGGATGGTGTGTTCAGGGTGATGAGCTGTGTTGCTTTTACGCCAAACATAACGTTTTGCATTGTTGCCAAAAGTTCGATTTTGGTTTCATCTGACCACAGCACCTTCTTCCACATGTTTGGTGTGTCTCCCAGGTGGCTTTTGGCATCTTTAAACGACACTTTTATGGATATCTTTAAGAAATGGCTTTCTTCTTGCCACTCTTCCATAAAGGCCAGATTTGTGCAGTATACGACTGATTGTTGTCCTATGGACAGAGTCTCCCACCTCAGCTGTAGATCTCTGCAGTTCATCCAGAGTGATCATGGGCCTCTTGGCTGCATCTCTGATCAGTCTTCTCATTGTATGAGCTGAAAGTTTAGAGGGACGGCCGGGGCTTCGTAGATTTTGCAGTGGTCTGATACTCCTTCCATTTCAATATTATCGCTTGCACAGTGCTCCTTGGGATGTTTAAAGCTTGGGAAATCTTTTTTGTATCAACCAACGGGGCTTTTAAACTTCTCCACAACAGTATCTCGGACCTGCCTGGTGTGTTCCTTGTTCTTCATGATGCTCTCTGGCCGCTTTAAACGGACCTCTGAGACTATCACAGAGCAGGTGCATTTATACGGAGACTTGATTACACACAGGTGGATTCTATTTATCATCATTAGTCATTTAGGTCAACATTGGATCATTCAGAGATCCTCACTGAACTTCTGAGAGAGTTTGCTGCACTGAAAGTAAAGGGGCTGAATAATTTTGCACGCCCACTTTTTCAGTTTTTTATTTGTTAAAAAAGTTTGAAATAGCCAATGAATTTCGTTCCACTTCATAATTGGGACCCACTTGTTGTTGATTCTTCACAAAAAATTACAGTTTTATATCTTTATGTTTGAGGCCTGAAATGTGGCAAAAGGTCGAAACGTTCAAGGGGGCCGAATACTTTCGCAAGGCACTGTATATGGAAACATCACAGTGCGTCGCTCTGGGACATGCCAGTATGAGTATGAGGCTAGGAGGGGAAAATCACAGTATACTCACTACAAGAAAATAGACTACACAACTGCTTGGTTGGATTCTTTGGATTTGACATTTGTGAACCCTACTCAATCATCATGCTAACCTGTGCTCGGTTCAGCTCCTGCAGCTCTACAGCCTCCTCAAAAAGAGGCATCTTGTCTGAACTCTGTGGAGGAAGAAAACAACAATTCCTGTCATTAAAAAGAACGTTAACACATTATTAATGAAACCAGTAAACAATTAAAGGAAATATCAATTTAAAAGGAGGACGAAGCATGTTTTAGAGATAGAACAAAAGAAATTACCCAGCACAACTTCTTATGAACCTCTTGGACTGATCCTTAAGACTTTAGTTTATTTCTCAGTGTTAACATCCATATGTGTACTAAGTTTTAGATCTCTCTGGGGTAACATCGTTAAAGAGCAGGAGCAGGGTGCAAAACAGCTAAGTGAGTTGTAACTGTGGAACAACTAGAGGAGATGAGTACAAACCTGTGAAGGTAGATCAAGCTTCTGTATTTTGGGAAGAGTTTTCTTGACTCGGAATGACACCACCTGAGAAACATAACAAGAAAAGACGAGGTCGTCAAAGAGAAAAGTACTTTAACATCAAAGTTAAGAGCTCAAACTGGAGAAGCAAGAGAAGAATGATCACAGTTCAGCTCCTGTCACTGTTGAAGTGTTATAAACTGTATTAAGATAAACCACCGAGTGGTATAGCTGTTGAAATACACTTTGGTTCTTGCTCCTGCGACTCTCCGTCACGTCTCTGGATGTTTCTGTAAAGCGAACAACAACTCACTCGTCTTTTCTTGCTGATGGTTCTCCTGCGTCTCAGCCGGCCTCCTTCCGCTGCCTCCATATCCTCGCTTTCCTGCAAAAGAAGGCAGAGATAAATGCTAAACAGCTGCACAGACACATTATCCAGGAATGGATCGTCTCGCAATGCTAACTCTTTGTGTTCATACATATTGTTAGCATTTTAAATAGTTTTTTGTAGGGCTGGGCTATATATTGATAGTCTATCGGCATCGATATATACGTATGAGGCTAGATATCGTCTTAAATTTTGGATATCGTAATATCGTGATACGACACAAGTGTTGTCTTTTCTGGTTTAAAGGCTGCGTTACAGTAAAGTGATGTGATTTTCTGAACTTACCAGACTGTTCTACCTGTTTTATTATTTGCCTTTACCCACTTAGTCATTATATCCACAATATTGGTTTGATTATTTATCAAAACTCTTATTGTGTAAATATTTTGTGAAATACCAATAGACAACCCTACAATATCGCCATCGATGTATTTGGTCAAAAATATTGTGATATTTGAGTTTTTCCATATCGCCCAGATCTATTTTTTTGTTTTGTATTTCTTCAGTTACTTCATTGGTTCAATCTCAAATGTACAGATTGGAAAAGTATCTAAATCAAAACTGTATTCCTGATTAACCCTACTTATCTTTAGGTTACTACCACTATAGTCTGGCTTCTGTACAGTGCTGGGATAAAGCCTGACATCCGGCACGTGCCTTGCTCTATCTCCGCTATGATTTTCTATGAAGGGCACCGTTGCTGCATCCGGGTCTTAGCGCCGCCCAGGACAATTGTGATTGGTCCAAAGAATTCAACAAAGAACCCAGAGTGTTTTTTTTCCTCCATATCCCAGAATAATAAGCTTACTTAAAAGACCATACTCCAGCACTGACACAGCACTGTGGAGAAAGGTCTGGCTATGTGCGACTACTACCACAATGATACTAAATCTAACTACTATTGTTCCCTCTACTACTGATTCTATGTGAAGTGTATGTAAAAATACATTTCATGCCTTTCGGTGCTGATAATATTGTACCTGTTGTTCTGTTTTGGGCGTCCTCCTAAAAGTTCCAGCCAACCCTCTTTTTTTCTCCTAAAAAAAAAAATAAAACATTCACTTAAAAAAGCCTGTAGGAGCCATTTATATTCACCTTTTTTGGTTAGGTTAAGTTAGTTTATATTTATTTTAGCCACTTGGGGGAGTATTGCATTGGGTGTGGTATGTCACTCTGAATTGGATATATCTGCAGGTGTGGCAATCAGTGAGGGCAAGGTGTGGATGGCGGGGAACACACAGTTCTTACCGTAGCTGTGATCACCCATTCTATAGACAGCAAGTCACCGCACTTTATTAATTAACCACGCTGGGTGAAGTACTATTTTATGTGAAATACCTCCTTTTCTACTTTTATAATAAACGGGAACACCACCCAACGATAATCAATGCCTGGACTCAAGATCTTCTCTTGCTACGTGTGATACTACATGTCATCCATACCGAGGCTTAGGATAGCCTCAACAACGTAAGAACTTATTCCTCTTCGTTTGGATACGCTTCTGAATTGGACAGGAGCGTCCTGATCGTTTGATACGCTTCTGAATTGGATGGGATCGTAAAAATATCTTCTGTTGACCACGATGTTTGGATATGGAAAGGATTACCCGTTTCGTTGGATTACCTGTCTTGGAGCCTGGAAGCTTTAATTGAAACACCTGTAAGTCCTCACGTCAACCAGTGCACTGCAGACCGCAACCACGGAAAGCTGGTGGGTACATTTTCATAATCTCTGCCGATGGAACTGAAGAAAAGACTGTTTCAGTGCTGTTAAAAAAAAAATAAATAAATAAAAAAATAAAAGGGGGGGAAGAGCGCTTTGAACGTGACAAAGCGCATTAAACGCACAAAGATGAGTGCAGAGGAAGAAAACTTGCCCAACAAGTCTAAGACTGCTTCTGTGGTTACAGGCAAAATAATATTCCTGATAAGTCTAGTTTTCTTGTTGATGATTCTGGGAAGCGCACAAAGAAATTAACAGCTAAGGGATGTGCAATTTTGTTTGAAAATCTGCAAAAAAATCGGAGATCCCAATTTATGCAAGCTAATAAAATTAAGCAAAGGATTAATGAGGTTCTTTCTGGGAAAATTACGTTTCAAACTGTGTCTGACGTGAAGAAATGGATAAGTAAATATACCACACTGTGCAATGAGGCTTTAGAAACTCAAACTACTTTGCTGGAAATGCCTATGCCAGACCCTTAAATACGAAGCAACAATGCTGGCTTGTACAAAAACAAAGGAAGTTAATACCTTCGAGAATGATGTGAAGCAATGGTTAGCTGATGCTGCCGCAAAGGACAGTGAGAATTTTGATGTGCTGTCTATAACAAATTATGACATAAAGCCTGAAGATAGTATTTCCAATGTTTCAAGTAAAGGGTCAAAACATGGAGATCACTTTTCTGTCCATTCAAAGACTTCTAGTGTTATTTCTGCATGTTTAAAGGCAAAGGCTGAAAGGGCTGCACTTTTACAGTCTGCAGTTGCTTTGCTAAAAAAATACATGACATTGACGCTGAAGAAGAAGCCCTTCAAATTGAAAAGGCAAAGTTGAAAAGAAAAAAGGGAACAGCTAGAGGTTGAGGCCAAGTTGGCTGCTGTTACAGCTAAATTGTCTGTGTTTGAAAATGTAGGTGATGATGAAGATGAGTATGAAGAGGATAACGGAGAAGATGCCATGAATGCCTATCTTCGTGTTTCACGAAATCACAAACATCAAGTTATTTGAACACAGCTCCTGTTTTGCAACTTCCTAAAACTGTTGCTTTCCAACAGGACCATTCTCTGCCATTGGCTGTAACGGCCCAAAGGAAGGCCATACATTCCACAAGCCCAGTCTTCAGTAAGGTCTAATAACCCTTTGTCTTCAGCATCATATGCACCATCCTCTCATAAGTTTGAAGTGCAGGGGAATGTCCCCGGACCCGGACCTATTAAAATTGCACCAGCAGGACTTCAGCCTTCGATCTTACAAGGGAGTCAGCCTACCCACATGCATGACTTTGAAGTACAGGGAAACGGCTCTGGATCCAGACTCACCAATGCTTCAACAGCAGGATTCCAGCCACTGACTTCACAACGGAGCACATGTATGCAATCACAGTCGCATTCCTCTCTCGACAATGTTCAACACTCTATTTTGTATGACCTTATACAACAGCAAACTAACATCACTGCTCAGCTGGTTTAGAATCAAGCCATAGCCTCTCTTCCTCACGAATAGTTCCAGAGTTTGATGGTGATCCACTTAAATATGCTGCCTTTATTAGAGCCTTCGAGCAAGCTATTGAAAAGAGAACTACAGATAAACAAGAATGCCTGTATTATCTCAAGCAATACACCAAAGGAGGCCAAGAGAACTGGTTCGGAGTTGCTATAACATGGCTCCTGGGCAGGGCTATGAGAGAGCAAAGAATCTATTGAAAGAATACTTTGGAAATGAAATAAAAATTTCTGTAGCTTATATGGAGAAGGCTATGGAGTGGCCAACTATGGGGGTTGATGATATTAACGCTCTGCAGTCCTTTTCAATTTTTTTAAGGGACTGTTGTAATGTCATGGAAGATTTACAGCATATGGAGGAGATGAACGTGCCATCTAATCTTCGCCTGATAATGATGAAGTTGCCCTATAAATTGAGGGGAAAAATGGAGGTTTGTAGCCTGGGAGCTACAGGAGCCGTGGGTTACAGAGCCATGTTCCCAGACTTTGTGGCCTTCATTGAGCGTCAGGTTAAGATTCTGTCTGATCCTCTCTTTGGTGACCTACAGGGGGCACGCAACCAGACCCTTCTTCTAAACCTAAGAGCAGATATATTGGAAGAGGCCAAGCTACGGTTGCTGCCATTAATACTGTTTTAGGATCAACCTCATCATCAGCTTGGCACCAACAGCGCAGAGGGCCAGCTTCACAGAGGAACAGCGAAGAGTTATGCTGTGTGTGTAAGAGCCAGCATTCAGTGGAGAAATGTTCACAGATTGAAGAGATGACACACAGGGAGAAATTGGATGCGCTGAAAGTAGGTAGAGTTTGTTTCAGCTGTTTGAAGAAAGGTCATATGAGTAGGGAATGTGACAAGCCTTTGATATGTGATATATGTAAATATAAACATCCAACTATCCTACACATTGAATCTAAAGCTAAACCACAGGAAGTGTCAGTCAATAATGCACTTGTGTCATTGGAGACATGTGGCCATATTGGGGCCGGAAGTGATGAATGTGTTCTCTCCATTGTGCCTGTACAGGTGAAGGCCAAGTCTGGGAGCACAATTGTGAATACCTATGCCTTTCTAGACCCTGGGAGTTCAGCTTCATTCTGTACCCAACATCTCATGAGAAAAATGAATCTTTTCAGGAGTCAAGACTGGCATTCTCCTCTTCGCGACTCGCAGCGAGGTCTGTAGACACATTCTTGCTTAGTGGTCTTGAGGTTTCTGGATTGGATGAGGAAAACTTCTTGGACTTACCGGAAGTCTATACTCAGAAGACCATGCCTGTGAGTAGAAAAAACATTCTCACTCAACAGGACCTACAGGGATGGAAATACCTTGACGGCATTAAGGTTTCCAGTCTTGAGGCAGAGGTGGAATTGCTGATAGGCACTAATGCGCCGAAGCTCATGGAACCATGGGAAATAATAAATAGCCAAGGCGAAGGGACCATATGCTGTCAGGACTCTATTGGGATGGGTCGGAATGGTCCGCTGAGAGGGGGCGAAAGTGCGCAAGTTTGGCCATCCTGCTGTCACTGCCAATAGGATCTCAGTTGTTAAACTACAGGACTTATTGGTTGCCCAATACAATCAGGATTTCAATGAAAGATCAGATGACGTGTGTCCTTCCAGAGAGGATCAAAGGTTCATGAAAATAATGGAGTCTTCAATGCAGATTGATGAAGGACACTACTGCTTTGACTTGCCTTTTAAAGCTAAAGATGTCGTCATGCCAAATAACTACAGCATTGCAGAGCAGCGTCTCTTGAGTCTTCACAGGAAGTTCAAGAGGAATAAAGATTATCATCAAGAGTATACAGCTTTTCTCTCCGAAGTCATCGAAAAAGGTTATGCTGAGCTTGTACCACATCAGCAGTTGAAGCGAGCTGACGGCAAGGTGTGGTATATTCCCCATCATGGGGTATACCATCCAAAAAAGAAAACCCTTAGAGTTGTATTTGACTGTGCTGCTGTGTTTAAAGGCATTTCATTGAATTCACAGCTCTTGCAGGGCCTTACCTCACAAGCACCTTACTTGGCGTACTTCACGGGGTTTAGACAGGAACCTGTAGCATTGATGGCAGACATCCAAGCCATGTTCCATCAGGTGCGGGTGTCTCCAGAGCACAGAGACTTTTTACGCTTTTTGTGGTATTCTGATGGCAATACAAGACAAACTCCCATGCAATACAGGATGAGAGTTCACCTCTTTGGGGCTGTGTCTTCGCCCAGTTGTGCGAATTATGCACTGAGGAGAATTGTGCAAGACTACAGAGACAGTTTTGAACCTAGTGTTCTGAATACAATACTTCAAAACTTCTACATGGATGATTGTCTAAAGTCTGTATCATCGGAGGCCAAAGCTATAAAAATGGTGCATGAATTGACTGAAGCCTGTGTGAAGGGAGGATTCCATCTGTTGAAGTGGACAAGTAACAGCAGTGAAGTCTTGGCCAGTATTCCTGAGTCACAGCGTTCTAAGACCACCAAGGGGTTTAACCTGGATCAAAGGGAAAGTCCTGTTGAAACAGCTCTTGGTCTTCATTGGTGCATAGATGCAGACGTCCTGACCTTTAGGGTAGCCATAGAAGAGCGCCCACATACAAGACGTGGCATATTGTCTGTGGGGTCATCTATCTACGACCCTTTGGGCTTTCTGCACCATTTACTTTGTCTGTTAAAAGGATGCTGCAGGAGATGTGCAGGCTTAACATCGGCTGGGATGCCAGTATACCCCTTTGTCTTCTCTGAGCAGTGGTCCAAATGGCTGGCTAATCTCCATCACATCACTGAGCTTAGAGTGGATCGGTGCATCAAGCCAAAAGATTTTAGCACACCTACTCATTTGCAGCTGCATCACTTCTCTGATGCTAGTGAGTATGGCTACGGAACTGCATCATACCTCAGGATGGAGAATGCGAGAAACCAAGTCAGTATTGCCTTTATTTTGGGAAAGGCCGAGGGCCTCGCCTTGTCTCGCTTTAAAACAAACAACAATTCCGCGCGTTGAGCTGACTGCTGCTGTCCTGGCTGCCGGGTGGACAAGATGCTGAAGAAGGGAGTTGCAGCTGGATTTACACCCATCAATATTCTGGACAGACAGCACAACTGTTTTAAAGTATATTGGAAACGAGACTAGGAGGTTTCATACGTTTGCTGTGCGAATAGGGGGCTGTAATTAGAAACGAAACAGATGTTGCACAGTGGAGACACATTGGCTCAAGATTGAATCCAGCAGATGAGGCATCCAGGGGCTAAGGGCTGAAGAATTCTTTGCAACAAGCGGTGGCTGAAGGGACCAGAATTTCTCTTGAGGGGGGGAAGTGGAATGGCCTAAGACCATCATTGAACAACCTTTGATTCCTTTGGATGACCCAGAGGTGAAGAAAAACCTACTGGTGAATGCCTTTGTCTCCCAAGCCCAGTTAATGCAACAAAAGTGTTTTTAAGCCACTTTTCAGATTTTAAGAAGCTGAGAACGTCTGTGGCATGGATGCTTAGACTTAAAGACGTGCTTCTAACCTTGTTCGCGGAGACAGGTTCTTGGCCATGACAATGGAAGCCAAGAAAGCGACCATCTTCATGCCGGAGATGCAAGGGGAAACATTTCGCCCGTGGAAAGTTGTTGACAACAGGTGACCTTGAGAGGTCAGAAGGTGCCATCATCTGTTTTTCCCCACAAGAAAGAGGTTTTCTGATGAGATTGCGGTTTTGAAAGACGGAGGATCTGTCAAACGAAACAGCGACATCTACAAGCTGGACCCAGTGTTGGAGGACGGATTGTTGCGGGTGGGGGAAGACTTGGTAGGGCTGCCATGCCTGAAGTGGAAAAACATCCGATCATTCTTTCCAAAGAGCAACATGTGTCCAAACTCCTCCTGAAGCATATCCATCAACAACTGGTTCATGCAGGTAGAAATCACATGCTCTCTTCTCTCAGGAAGCAATACTGGATTACTCATGCCAATTCTGCCTGCAGGAAGGTTATCTCTGAATGTGTAGTGTGTCACGCCTCCAAGGAAAGATGGGGAACAGAGAAATGGCTGACCTACCAGTAGAGAGAGTTGTGCCAGACTTACCTGCCTTCACAAATGTGGGGTTGATTACTTTGGGCCAGTGGAGGTGAAGAAAGGTCGAGGCAGAGTGAAGCGCGGTCTCTTTACCTGCATGGCGAGAAGGGCAGTTCATCTCGAAATTGCCTATGCTTTAGACACTGACTCATGCATAAATGCTATTCGCTTGGTTTTATGTGCGAGGTCAGGTGATACACCTGACATCAGATAATGGCACCAACTTCATAGGAGCTGAGAGGGAGTTAAGGGAACGCCATCGCTGAGTTAGACCACCAGAAGATTCAACATGTTTTGCTGCAGAATGGTCTAACATGGTCCTTTAACCCTCCAGCCGGGTCTCACCATGGGGAGTTTGGGAGCGTCTTATTACGCCTTTTGTGAAAGGATCTCCTCTTTTCCACGCTTAGACTCCAAACACTGGATGATGAAGGGTTTCACACTATTCTTTGTGAAGTTGAAGCCATTCTCAATAGTCGTCCCATCACAAAGGCCTCTGATGATGTGAATGACCTTGAGCGCTTACACCCAATCATATTCTGCTCTTAAAATCAAAGCCACACTCTTCCTCCTGGGCTCTTTTGTAAGGATGACCTGTACATGAAGAGAAGATGGAGGCAAGTGCGCATTTTATCTGACCTCTTTGGGAAGCGCTGGGTGAGGGAATACCGCACTACTCCAGGAGAGACAGAAGTGGCGACGACCCAAAAGAAACTTTTCCATTGGAGACATTGTGGTCCGTAATGGATCCCGTAGCGCTCCACGGGGTCCTGGTTGATGGGAAGAATTATACAGGCCGCTACCCCGATAAGAAGCGCTTTGTCCGCTCAGTTCAGCTGAACACAAAAACGGGTCAGCTGGACCCGGCCTGTACCAGATCTGCCTTTTTGATGGAAGCTGAAGTGCTATAGATGACCTGATTAGATGATTTGATTATAGATCTCCTAGGCTCAAGAAAGGAAGATGATTTTATTTAGATTAACTTTGCACAAATGGCTCCTTTAATTTAAATAAAAAATTGGGGTAATTGTGGTTAAAGTAAATATTCACAATTATGGGGCGGGGTGTAGGAGCCATTTATATTCACCTTTTTGGTTAGGTTAAGTTAGTTTATATTTATTTTAGCCACTTGGGGGAGTATTGCATTGGGTGTAGTGTGTCACTCTGAATTGGATATATCTGCAGGTGTGGCAATCAGTGAGGGCAAGGTGTGGATGGCGGGGAACACACAGTTCTTACCGTAAGCTGTTCCGAACCCATTCTATAGACAGCAAGTCACCGCACTTTATTAATTAACCACGCTGGGTGAAGTACTATTTTATGTGAAATACCTCCTTTTCTACTTTTATAATGAACGGGAACACCACCCAACGATAATCAATGCCTGGACTCAAGATCTTTTGCTACGTGTTGAGAATACCATGTCATCCATACCGAGGCTTAGGATAGCCTCAACAAAGCCAAATATGCTGATACAATCCAACACAATAATTAATAACTATACATCAAGACTCACATTCGTGGTGCTTGTAGCTTCAGAAAGATTATCGTTACTATTCGACAATTCACCAACTGCTGAAAGATTATCCTTTAAAATAAAAAAAATAAAAAATGAATTCACTTACTTTAAAATGTCAGTGTTATGAGTTATTACCACCCAAACTTTTGGGTGAGGTTGTTGGGAAAACCTCTCATAAAACGGAAAGATGAAGGCAGGGCCCAAAACCTACTCAGATGTAAATATAAAACTGTAAATAATAGCATTTAAAATCAATTTAAAATCTTTGCTGGCAGAAGATATTAAGAAAGGAAGGCTCTGCACACTTAGGTCAAATGCTCTGGGATTTCCTTTTGTTAAAGATTTGTCCACAATAGAAAGAAGAAAGCTTAGCTTAAATATGTAAAAAATGTCAGTGGACGTTGGTGTGCAAGCCTTTCTTTCACTAGATTTGATGTGTGGCATTGCATTTCTGAGTGGGATCATCATCTTAAAAGTATTCAGATGTTTGCTGACCAAAAATATGTTCATGAAAGTACTCTTATTGTTGCTCAGCAAGTTGCAGAGTGCATCCACAGACTCGGAGTAGCTCTCACCTCTGCAGTTTCTGCGAGGCTGCCACAGCTGGCGGACAGCTCCAATGTGTCACTGAGAGGATCCTGGAAAACAGAAAGCAATCTGGTTGGTTTAAACTTTTACCACAAAAGGATTATCTTAAAAATGGCAAAAGAGCTTTTACAGACTACTAAACAGCGGGTAACCACACACATCACCATCGGAAAAAATAAAAAGAGTGGATTTGGTCACCTCATTAGCAATCGAGCGCGCAGCTGGTTTGTAAGACCTCTTGAAGATCCCTGCCAGTCCTCCAGTTTTCTCCTGAAACATAAGAAACATTCACACGTTAATATTAAAATAATTACTCTACCAACAGCAAAATAAAAAACAACAGGCTGAGATTGTGATCGTCGGACAACATTTGTACCTTGTATGTGTTTGCTTCTAACAGATTTTCCCAGCTGGCAGATAACTCCTTATCTTCGTTTGATTCCTAAACACAGAAAACAGAAAATAAAACTCCAATAAAAAGTCCAGAGAAATTGTGTGATATAATGTAAACTTTGTGTTGTAGTTCCATCTGCTGGTTTATGAATCTTCTTAAACATGCCACTGAAAATACTTTTCTCCTGAAAACATTCAACACAGACACAGTGTAAGTGAAAACTACATCTGTGATGTGCCATAGTAAATATCACAGTCAGTGGTGGAATGTAACTAAGTACATTTACTCAAGTACAAATTTGAGGTACTTGTACTTTACTTGAGTCTTTTCTTTCATGCCACTTTCTACTTCTACTCTGCTACATTTCAAAGAGAAATATTATTTTCCTACACTTTTTGCGTATTTACTTCTAAATATTTTGTAGTATTAGGGCCCGAGCACCAACAGCGGCGAAGGCCATATTGAAACAAATTAAATGCCTTTTTGAGGGGCTTAACACACTCAAAAACTCCCCAGAATTGGCGGTCGCATCAGGCCTGGTGAAAATGTACGTATTTTAAGGGTTTCGGGATGGACACTCACCTCGTCAAACAGGTTGTCAATACTCGCTGATGTTTTAAAGATGCCCGCCAGGCCGCCTTTTTTCTCCTACGACACAGATTTTTCAAAGGAAACAAAAGAAAAACTAAACAGAATCAAAAGTGAAAAGCTACACCTGCTTCCAGGATCACAGTGAATCAGATTTTACACACACTGTTTTTATGAATTTCCGTGGTATTAAATAAATCTGGGCCAAATTCATTTATAACACGTAAATTGTTAATGAGATATAATACAAAGGTGGTGGTGGAGGATGTGTGTATTTTTATTTTTAATATGGTCTAGTTTAATGTATTTTATTTACCATTTATTATTATTATTATTATTATTATTATTATTATTATTATTATTATTATTATTTTGGTGTGTTGTGTGAAGCACTTTGTTACTAAAAGAACTACAAACAAAGATTATTTGATTACATGCAGGTTTGAATACACATGCACAACAGAGATAATGACCAGACAAGATGCAATCTGATGTCTGAGATCTGGTTTCAGTTCCACAGTGAAACAGAAAGAGGGTTATTTTGGAAAAACTGAATTACCTTTGGGATGGTGGTGTCAGACAGATTCTCACAGCTCACAGATAACCATTTTTCTCTGTTCACCTCCAGCTCCTGAATTCAACCCAGAAAACAGTAAAAATAAATATCTACTCCATCCTCTGCAAAAATGACAAAATTAATTAAATGAATCAAATCACAGCACCTTGTCTGCTGCAGCGCCCTCTTCTGGTTTCTGTGGCTTCTTAAAAATGTTGCTAAAAATAGTTTTCTCCTAAAACATAAATTGGTGTCAGTGAACGCTCCCTCTAAAGGCATTTCATCAACAAGCTGTTGTTGCATTATTCTGCTCACCTTCATGGTATTATTCTCAGACAGGCTGTCATTGCTGACCGACTGCTCTTTCTGAACTACTCGTTCCTGAAACACACAATTTGATGTTTTTGTTTTTTTTTGAAACGGGTGAAATTGTGTCGCAGGTTCAGAAACTCATTGCTCATCCAGGAAACACTGATTCACCGGTGACTCTGTGCTTTCTCTCGATGCTTTCGGAGTCTTTTTGAGGAGTCTGCTGAACAGCCCTCCACCTTTCTCCTGATGAAATACACATGTAAAAAAAGAGTGTTTAGTACAAATCTAAATGCTGTTTTGTCGAAAAGTCATTAATCATATTTGATTTTAAGTATTTTAACCTGTTTGTTCTCAGGTAAATTCTCGGAGCTGGTTGACAGCTCACTGTCAGGAGACTCGATCTGAAAAAAGGTTTTCAAAAGCAGTGGCAGCAAACAAATGTTATCTGGGAATACTAAATGAACATTTCATTTAAAATAAATGATACAAAGGTCATTGGTAATTTACTATCTTACAAAATATTCCTGGGAAAAACTTTACTGTATACTGTTAATTATAATGAATCACAGTTTGTATCAGAATGTGTTACTTGGTATCAATAGGAAGTAGTGATAGAAAACACTTTTATGAAGATCTAAGCGTGGTTTTGCATTAGCATACACATAATCGACAATCATGGGATACATTTGCCAGAGTTCCATGTGAAAATAGTATAAACATTCAAATATGTACAATGTCAAGAACTCTCTTAAAAGTAACACTGAATTTGCACCAGCAACTAATTCCTCATTTTTATCCCCAATATTCCACCAAATTTGAATCCGTCAAAAAGTTTCAGATATCCTGGTAGCCAAATGGGTAATGAGGCAGGAAAATTTAAAAATTATCATTAAAAGGCTTCCAAGCATGAAGCATCCCTCAAATGTTGAAAATATGAGTCTGAAGTTAAAGAGTTGGATTGCGTTAAAACAGTTGAAACGGGTGGACAAATGATGCTTTTACCTCCTCACATTGAGCAGATTCTGCAGGTTTGGGAGTTTTCTTGAATACTGCACTAAATATTCCTCCTTTTTTTTTTTACTAAAACATACTTTCAGAAAAATGAGTGCTCTTTCTTTAAGTAAAACGATTTAGGACCATCTCTAAATGAAGTATAAAAACTCACCTTGGTGTTAAGAGCATCACTGCTGCCTGAGAGCTCATCGACATGTGACTGTGTTTCCTGAGAAAAGATAAAAACAATCTGTTACACACTACGGAGCTTTGAGGTTTCATCACGAACAGTGATCTGTTACAGCTAATGCAAAGGGTGGACTGAAAACAGAGAGTCCTTACTTCCTCTGTAGGAGGACCGTCTGCACGTCTGGACGGCTTCTGGAATAATCCGCTGGACGCACCTCCTTTCTCCTGAAACACAGATGACATGGTTATTAATTTATACTCATATTTACATTCCCTCTTCCAGACAGGGAACATATGGATCAATTAAAAAAGCACATTAAACTACAATCAGAAAGACAGGTAACTCCTTAGAAAAAAATGAAATGAAATGTATACAATATAAATATATATACATGGATAATATATGTATATATGAATATCTTTCTACATAACCAAACATAAGCCAGGTACACTGCATGTATGTGTAAAAAAGAAAAGAAAAATAAGGTATTTTTATTAATAGTAATAATGGTTTGTATAAAGATGAGAAATCAATTAGAATGACATCTAAAAGTGCTGAGTTAGATTCTTCCTGCTTCTTACAGTGCAGACACTTTGCTGCTTGCTCCTGCCTCTGCTTACATATTTCTGCTGATAATCTTGCTTTCCCTCTGAGAGAAACTATGAGCAACGGCTCTTGGATACTTATAAATCACTGGACTATACATTTTTTGTAGACATAGTAGGCTATTGCCATATTTCAACACTTTTCTGCGTGAGCGTGGCCTACAAATAGCTCAAGCCTGTCCTAAAGTGACTGTAGCTAAAGCTAATTAGCAGCAAGATGCCTCCCTTCTCCATGGATGACTACTACAAACTCCTTCAGAAGATTGCAGTTCTGGAAACCAAAATTTACCGGTTAGAAGTAAACGTGGAAGTGAACGGATCATGTGGAAATGACACCACTTTACCACTGACCCAAAACAATGGACAAAAGCATGCTAACACACGGCTAACTAGCACCAGCAACAAACAAACAAACAAACAGGAGGGCTGTGGAACGGGTAATAAATCAACAAGTGGTAGTCCTCCCTGGAACTCTTTTGGTGCAAAGCCTAAGAGTAAATCATTTTCCTGGGAAATGGGAGGACGACTAACGGGCAGGGCACAGCGCCCTGAGATCTGTGATACGACCGGCTGGCCTGCATTATCATCCAGGCAGAGCGCCTCTTCAACCCCTGTACTTAGTAGGACACAGCTGTGGACAGCTGCAAAAGGGAAAATTAGCAACAAAATGCCTCCCCAACAACTGAGTGTGCAGGTGGAGAACAGATATGCTCCTCTGCTGCAGGACCCTGGACATGACCTGGATTGCGTCTCATCGTCACACAGCAGGGTAAGGACTGAGAGCAATTCTAAAACTAAAAAGCTACAGGGAAAGCTAACGACTGGGTCCCAAACTCTTATTGTGGGTGACTCTGCTGTAAAAGATATAAAAAGCAGTAAAAACATCAAAATATTCTGTTTTCCCAAAGACATGGTGTCAGACTTGGCCCAAAGAATCCCAGATATCGTAGCACCACACCCAACTGTGAAGAACATTATACTGCATATAGGGTCAAATGATGTTGTAAAGCAAGAGTCTGAAGTGCTAAATCGTGAGTTTATGAATCTGCTGAACACAGTCAGCTCCATAAACGCGAAGGTGTTTATCAGTGGCCCTATACCGCCAGTCAGAAGAGGAGCTGAGAGATTCGGCAGACTGTTGGCACTGAACAGATGGCTTTCAACTGCATGTACCGACCATTCTCTGCAGTTCATTGACAATTTTAACATTTTCTGGGACCGCAGACATCTTTTTAAAGATGGACTTTTCCTTAACAAGCCAGGAGTAAAGCTGTTCACCTCTAGCCTACTTTACATTCTGCACCACACATCTGCTCCCTCGGCCAAGGACACAAGACAAGATAAATCAACACAAACAAAACAAGAGGAAGACGCAACAAAGTGCGGCAGTGATCCACCACAGCCCCCACCTGAGCAAAGATTTGACCATGGGAGACCACAGAGCGGAGACAAGAAATTTCAACCCCCACTTTCACCCGTCCAACACTCCTCTAATCCCCTTACCGACCCCGACGCCTTTGAGGATCCATCGCTCTCTCCATCCACCTTTTCCCCTGTTTCACCCTGCCACATGATGGGGTTCACTGACCGGATGGAGCAGCTGGTAGATGCTGGAATCAAGTTTGCCCCACTGCCTTCTCCCATCATTCACCCCCAGCATCAAACTGACCCTGTTTTGACTCAATCACTGAAAGTAAAACGCCAGGCACCTCTGCCCCCTCAAGGACTGCAGCGAACTCCTTCTCCCCAGACTGATAAGTATGCTTGTGTACAAAATGCAACAAGCTTTAACTGATATGTGCTGGGTCCAGGCTGCACGCCTAGTGGCACTCATGACTCTTTCCAGGACAAGCCTGGGCCCTGTGTATTAAATTCTTCTTCAATCTATGTTGTGATAGGTAATAGAAAAAGAATGGTGAATCTGCTAAGTAAGAAAAAGAAGCACTTAACTGCCAACTTGGCAAATTTAGCATACATTCCTCATCAGCAACAACCTGTCCCATAAAATTATTTTAACACAATAACACTAGCCTTACTAAATGTCAGGTCTTTGGCAGGTAAATCATTTTTAATCAATGATTTTATTATTAAGCACAATCTTGATTTTATGTTTTTAACTGAAACCTGGTTAGACCATAATAACAGTGCTGCTGTTCTTATAGAGTCAGCTCCCCCTAACTTCAGTTTTATGAGTGACCACAGAGTGAATAAGAAAGGAGGTGGAGTTGCCATTTTGTTTAATGATTCATTCCAATGTACCCAAATATCTTATGGAAACTTTAATTCTTTTGAATATGTGGCTCTTCAGCTAAGGTCCTCCCCTCAACCTATATTTCTAAATAGCTACAGACCACCTAAATACTGTGCATCCTTCTTTGACGACTTTACTGAACTGCTGTCTATAATCTGTATTAACTTTGATTGTGTAGTTATTGCTGGTGATTTCAACATTCATGTTGATAACCCCCAGGATAGAGGGACCAAAGAACTGTGTTGTATTTTTGAGAACTATGGACTGACTCAGCATGTGACGGAGCCCACACACAACAAGGGGCACATTCTGGACTTGATTATCTCGAAGGGTTTGAACATTTCCAAGGTTGTGGTGACTGATGCTGCTCTCTCTGATCATTCTTGTGTTTTCTTTAATGACAATATCTCTATGCACAAAAGTGTCCAAACAAAGGTAATCAGAAAACGGTATATCACTGAAAACACCAGTGAGTCATTCATTCAGCTTTTCTCCTCCACACTGCCCTCACTGGGGTCCCAGTCACTGAGCTTGTAGACAATTTCAATTGTAAAATTACAAATGTCATTGATGCCATTGCTCCCACTAAAGTCAAAGCTGTCTCTGGTAAGAAAAGATCTCCATGGAGAAATGTCATACTGGTAAGAACAGAAAAAAGAAAGTGTCGAAAAGCGGTACGCAGGTGGCGAAAAAATAATCTTCAGGTCCACTACAACACTTATAAAGAGAGACTTCACATTTATAATTTGGAACTCAGGAATGCTAGGCAGTCCTTCTTCTCGGACATTATTGCCAAAAACAATAATAATTCACGTGCTTTGTTTGCTACTGTCAGTTAACAAACCCTCCAGTACCCAGCATCTGGACTTTTATCCACCAAGGCCTGCAATGATTTTGCCACTTTCTTCAAAGACAAAACTTAGACAAACAGTCAGTACTTCCATATCGAGTACAGAGTATGTGTTGTCACAGTGTCCAGGCAAAACAAATTCCAATATGACCCAATTCCATATGATTAACCGTAAAGACATTATACAACATCTGAAAACCTCCTCCTGTTGCCTTGATATTATACCAACGGGCCTTTTAAAAAATGTTTCGAAACAAAGTTTGGCTACAGATCTTCTACAGATTGTAAACACGTCTCTTCTTTCAGGTATCTTCCCACAGGCCCTGAAAACTGCAGTCATCAAGCCACTCTTAAAAAAGAACAATCTAGACACGTCACTAATGAGCAACTATAGGCCAATATCAAACGTTCCATTTTTAAGTAAAATGATTGAAAAAACGGTTTCTCAACAACTCAACCTTTTCTTGTCACTAAACAACAGTTTTGATGCCTTCCAGTCAGGTTTTCGACCACATCACAGCACTGAGACAGCCCTTGTTAAAGTCTTTAATAACATCCACACAGATAGTGGCAAAATTTCAGTCTTAGTACTGCTTGATCTCAGTGGTGCATTTGATACGGTCGACCATGACATATTCCTAGACCGATTGGAAAACTGGGTTGGCATCTCTGGCTCAGGACTAAAGTGGTTTGAGTCGTTTTTAAAGAATAGGGACTACTTTGTGTCTATAGGGAATGATACATCCGAGCATACAAATATGAAATGTGGAGTTCCCCAAGGCTCAGTTCTGGGGCCTCTCCTGTTTAACATCTACATGCTTCCACTGATTATGGAAAACAATAAAATAAGTTACCATAGTTATGCGGATGACACACTAATTTATATAACCTTATCGCCAGGGGACTATAGTCCAATACAACAACTAACGGAGTGCATTGAACAAATTAACGACTGGATGTGCCAGAATTTTCTTAAATTAAATGACGAAAAAACCAAGGTGGTTGTTTTTGGAGCAAAAGAGGAACGATTAAAAGTCAGCACTCAGCTTCAAACGACAATGTTAAAAACAACAGACAAAGCCAGAAATCTTGGTGTAGTCATGGACTCAGACCTGAATTTTAACAGCCACATTAAGACAATTACAAAGTCAGCCTATTACCACCTTAAAAATATATCAAGGGTTAAAGGACTTGTCTCAGCAGGATTTAGAAAAACTTGTCCATGCTTTTATCTTCAGTAGACTTGACTACTGCAACGGTGTCTTTACAGGTCTCCCTAAAAAATCAATCAGACAGCTGCAGCTGATTCAGAACGCCGCTGCTCGAGTCCTCACTAAGACCAAGAAAGTGGATCACATCACTCCAGTACTGAAGTGTTTACACTGGCTTCCAGTGCCTCAAAGAATTGATTTCAAAATACTTTTGCTGGTTTATAAATCACTAAACGGTTTAGGGCCAAAATACATTTCTGATCTGCTACTACACTATGACCCACCCAGACCTCTCAGGTCGTCTGGGACAGGACTGCTTGTTGTCCCCAGAGTCAGAACTAAACAGGGGGAAGCAGGTAACTCCCAGATAACTGCAGGTCTGCAGCAACTCTCAGTTCTTTTAAATCAAAGCTAAAGACCTATCTTTTTGATGTTGCCTTTCTTTAAATAACTGTTCATTTGTTATACTGAAGTTGCATTGATTACACTGTATGACACTCGATAACTGCTCTTTACTGTTTAATTTCTTATACTGCACTATAACTTTTATTCGCGTATTTTATCTCTCAGTTCTTTAAATTCTTATACTGCACTATCAATTTAATTTCTTATACTGCACTGTAACTTTTATTCACGTATTCTCTCAGTTCTTATACTGTACTGTCAATTTTATTCTTGTCTTTTATCTAGTGGTATTTTTGAACAGATAACGGCCATATTTCTGAGAATTTCTTCAACGCGTGTGACATAGATTAGAACTCAAAAAACACGGGTATGACAATAGATTATCCATACAAGGACCACGTCTGTGAACTGGTCAGATTTAGTCTGTGAACTAGGTCAATAAGAAGGACGTCTGTGAACTTGTCAGATATTTCTGTGAACTTATCAAGAGACAGACTGTGAACTGTCCCGGATTTAGCAAGGTTTACCAAGATTAAACTAAGCTTTGTAGCGACAGCTACATCATAGTGAAAAGTAGAACTACTGGAATCTTGTAATGGGTAACGAAAACACCAAGTCACTTTTTTTTGGGGGGATAATTTTTACCTATACTTTAATGTTTTAATTTGTGTTTTAATTGTTTTTAACTGCTCTTTAATGTTTTAAAGCACTTTGAATTGCCCTGTTGCTGAAATGTGCTATACAAATAAAGCTGCCTTGCCTTGCCTTGCCTAAAACACAATAAAAAGGAAAATAAAATCAATTAAAATAGATATGAGATCTAAAGAAACAAAATAAAAGTCCAGAAATGCATTGAAGTGATAAGTCAGTAATAAGATAAGATGCACTCTTCGTCAACCTGTTTGCTTCTAAATTTATTGTTTTTAAACTCATACCTGTTAATGCATCCTAACTGGATGCTGCCTACAGTCTTTTGTGTTGTGTGACAGTTCTTTTAGTGTGTTCATGTTGTTTGTATTATTTGTTTATAACACTATTTGCAATGCTACTGTCTTCGCCAGGTCTCTCTTGAAAATAAGAGATGTATTACCTGGTTATAAAAAGGGGAAATGATAGAATGAAGGGCATTACATGTACCACTGTAACATACAGGTAGCACATTTCATTACCACATTAGATTTGAGCCACAAGTAGGGCTGCAAATAAAGATTATTTTACTAATTTATTAATCAGCCGATTCTGCTCTCCATTCATCGATTCATCTTTTGTTCTATAATGTTAGAAAATAGGGGAAAATGCCTGTCACGAGGTGAATAACAGACAGATTTCCACTGATCACAGAGAGTGTTTTTACAACCAAACGGACCTTTGTGTTAGCAGCTTCAGAGAGACTGTCATTGCTGGCTGAGAGATCTTTCTGCGCCGATAGAATCGCCTGAAGCAAGAAGAAACAAGAAACAAGAGAGCAGCAAGAATATTTCAATGTCTGTTAGGGCTGTGCAATTAATTGAAATTTGATTTTGATTTTGATCACAAAACATTGTAATTGAAAAATGTTTGCACATGACATTTTGCAAATAAACTCTTATTTTGATGAGGAGTACCTAATCTCCTCCAAATAAAGAGAGAGAAAAGTTTCCATTCTCTCAAAATAACCCTTCTAGCTATGTTCACACAGTGAACAGTCGGGTTAATACAACAATAAAGCAGCTGTTTTTGTGTTTACAGTGTTTACAGCGTGCCTCCATGAAAGCTACACTTGTGTTTGAGAAGCTGTACCTCTCCAGTTGTTTGGGGAGTCTTTCTGAGGAGTCCACTGAACAAACCACCTTTCCCCTGCAGAGAGCAGAACACACGTTAAAGCAAACCGACAACTTATTCTGTTGAATTTCAGAATTTTGAGCCTTCTTATCTTGCATCTATGGAGCTGCAGATATTTGAGCTCACGCTTGTTCTCATGTTGGTGGTGACTTGTGTAGTTTCAGTGGGTGCGTGGGAAGGATCTGTCAGTTTGATGATGAAGACTCACCAGTCCATAGATTCAAGGCTTTAAAAGTGATAGTTAAAGGTGCTCTAAGCGATGTTGGGTGGTCACGTCTTGTTGATGTCAAACTAGACAGAGGCTAGCTCGCCCCTCCCTTCCGCGCACTAACCCCCCAACCCCCACCCCCAAATCCTTCTTGGCGGTTATTGGCTGGAACTCTGTTTGTTATGTTGTTTGTGATGTTATGACATCACTTAGAGCACCTTTAAGCGTGTAAATGTTTTACCTCCTCCAGTCGGGGGGCCTCAGACAGTTTGGGAGATTTCTTTAATATTCCACTGAAAAGGCCTCCTTTCGCCAGCTACGTGAAGAAAAAGAAAAAAACTCCCCGTCAAAACCTTTCCTTTGTTTGAGTTACTGGCTACCTCGTGAGAATGCTTTGACTAAAATTGTTTCAATGATAATTTGTGCGGGACACAGAAGAGAAATATGTAATGCTAGACATTTTTAAATAAAACATTGTAGGGTTCAAATAGTGATGTATTTTTTTGTTTTTGTTAAAGGAAGTGCAGTCTGATTGTTTTGGAAGAGCAATGAAGAATCCTTAGTTTTTTCTTGAGGAAGATTTATATTTTAAATCATTTTTCTTGCGAGATTTAATGGAAAACAAAAAAAAAAAAAGCCTTTTGTTTGCTTCCAGGACCATAAGTGCCTGTTACCATATGCAGAGGACAAATATCATGTTTCTTCATTATAGGAGCCAGTAGAATCTTAAAGTCAGTTTTGAGAAACAGTTGACTTAGATCTTTATAGTTAGAAAGAATTAAACATTATTTCTAAAGAGTGCACCATTTTGTTCACATGGTTCATAAATAGAGAGCAACTGGAAAAAGTAAGGTAATGGTAAACACAAACCACCATTTCTTATGTTTTTCACAACTTTGGCAATTGCTAATTACAGTCTGTGCATGTAAAAATTATTGTTCCATAACACATTATGCTTGAAATAGGGGTTGAGTTGGGGTGTTGCATTGTTCTTCTCAGTGTAGGGGAGGGTTCAAAGCAATATAAGATTCAGCCCCCACCCAATTAACTTCCAAGGCAATAATGCTGCAGTTAAAATCCAGGTCACCTTTGAGTTTTCAGACATGTTATCATTGCTGCCCGATAGGTTATCATGTATGTATGTATTATTACTGTTGGTCCTAAAAGACAAAAATTAACTGGTTCAATATGATTATCAGGCCACTGGATTATACTACTGATATGACCTTATTGGCTCTTTTTGAATGAAGTTGCATAAGATTTAGTTTTTTCAGCTACGTCACCTCGTCAGTTTGAGCAGCTTTCGGTGGTTTCAGAGACTTCTTGAACATCCCGCTGAATATTCCCCCTTTTTCCTAAAACAGACAGAAATATTGTGCACACGTTCGGTTATAGAGATTTATTTTGGCCAAGGTCAGGTCGATGAGGGGCTTTTTTGCAGACCAATCTACTAGTCAGTGTGTACTTCTGAGTTATTTATTGGGCGTTAAAAGGAAGTGTACCTGGTGGTTTTCATTTGAGCACTTTTAAAGTAATCTGATTTTCAAAAGAAGAACTTAGATATCAAAACAGTGACTGAATAATGATTTTGTTTGTCTGGATAAAAGCAGGAGCAGAACTGGCTTGTTAACATGAGCAGAGGGAGTCAAATCTACTAATGTCTCACCTGTTTAGGTTCGGCATTCTTTTCCTGCTCTTTTTCTGAGCTGGTTTCCTCTGCGCTGGGATCTGGACTCAGCTCACTGCTGGCCTTAGAGAAGAGTCAACCATCTTCAGCACAATATGATCATCCTGAACGCACGCACACACACACACACACACACACACACACACACACACACACACAGACATACCGGTTTGCTGCCAGGAGCTTGTTTGGCCGGGACATTAGCAGTTTTTTCCTCCTTGTCCTGGATCAGGTAACTCTGAGGAGGAAGGAAAAATCAGGCAAACAGTCAACAACGGCTGATTAAAAGCATTAAAAAAACAGTAACACTTTACTTGAAGGTATCTACATAAGAGTGACATGACACAGGCATGAACACACGACACTGTCATGACACATGAACCCTAACCCTAACCCTAACTTGTCATGACAAAAACCGAATGACACTTAATGACAGAAGCGTTATGTCATAAACGTTTATGACTTTATAATGTTTATGACACGTACATGACAGTGTCATGTCACTCTTACGTAGATACCTTTAAGTAAAGTGTAACTAAAAAGACACATTCTGCTTTATATCTTCTGGGCAGATAATCTTTAAAACAATGTACATTTGCATGTATATTTAGTTTATCCCATTGTACATGTTTATGCTTAATGTCTTTTTTCTTCTGTTTGATAATTGTGAAAGTCTCTTACATTGATCAACTTACTGTACAACATTGACTGAGACACACATTTGTATATATTTTGTATACACTTTATAGGTAAGCTATAGTAATTTTTTATTTATATATATTTTTTCTGATATTTTTATACTTACATGTTTGTACTTAATTGACTAAATAAACACTAACCTTGCTGAAAAGGTCATAAAAAGCCAAAAGGGATGCAGGATTTGACCCAGCTGTTGATCCTCCAGTCAGTGTATGATTTAGTATATATATTTTTAGGTACTTGTAAAATCACATGTGTATCAACATCTATAAGATGATGTCCATATCAAAATAGATGTAGCAATGTATTTTGGTAAATGAATGAGCCAATTTATGACCATCAGTTCTATCATGGCAAAGTCTCATTCATTATTGGATGGCAGGTGTAATTTGAAATTGTGTATGCAGACACCTAAAATATTGTATTGTGTATTAAACTCCAGATAACGATGACAGGAATTACTTTTTTTTCTTCATACTATGTCACCATCACTTTTGCTGGTGAAACAAAGTTAAAAGACTACACAAAAATGAAAAAGAATGGATAATGTTTTGAACAGAGGCTCTTGATTATTTTTGGTTGTGGAGTGTTCATGGTATAATTTTCAATATTTATTCATAATTGTAGGTGTTAAGTTATAAGTAACAACAACTAATAACACCTTGCTGTGTAAAAAAAAGCATATACAATAGTTGAATGCCTGTCTGCCTGCTTGGTCATTGATAGTGCAGAGAAGAGCTGCAGGTGCATTTCTTACAGTTAACGAAGGTGTTTTCTCCTTTTGGCTCCCTCGAAACAATCCAGCCAGGACCGACTGATCACTCTACAACAAAGCACACGTAAATAAAGAGAAAGACATTTTATATACTGCTTAAAAAATGTGCTCAGAGCTGCGCGTTAACAACTCCAGCTGTAATACCTGTTTGGAGTCCGCTTTATCTTTGGGAACTTCTGATTGGCTCTGATGAGGAAGAGAAAGAACACTGATTTAGAAATGAATAAAAACAACCAAGAAGGAACTTGATAATTCACGGTTTTGTGTGTGTGTGTGTGTGTGTGTGTGTGTGTGTGTGTGTGTGTGTGTGTGTGTGTGTGTGTGTGTGTGTGTGTACCTGTGTGTCCTCAGCCTGTACCTTCCTGAGGTGGCTGTATCTGGTTGTGGCGTTAAGTTCCTGCACACAGACACAAAAAACTTGGAAGGGAACAATAAAAAAATATATATTTGGAACAACAAGAAACATGAAAGCGCGTGTAGCTCTGAGTCATTCGTTACTGTAAAGTGTTCTCACACAGACTCTAAAGGTTGCTCGTTAACTAAATATCAATCCGAAATCTTTGTTGTTTGTTGGGATGAAAATAAAAAACACTTTCACACAATATTCAATTATCGGCTCTGGGCTTGGCTTTAAACATGAAAATCATTCACCTGTGTGGATGTCGAACTGAATTATGACAGCGTTGATGGGTATTAATACATATTTGGAGTATGTGGGTGTACTGTACCTGTTCTGTGGGTCTGGGAGGAACCACAGGAGTTTGTATATAGTTTCCAGTAGCCTGACACAGATGGAAAAGGGTGATTATAAACTTAGAAAAAAAGAAATTGTATAAGACAATTTGGACAATAATTCACAAAGTGTATGGCAACAGTAAGCAGAATACCTGTTATTAATATTATAGTACGTGTATGTATATATAATTAGATTTTCACATGTAAACCCACATATTAAATAATTACACTGATTTGTTTAATACAGTGACCTAAATTTAGGCATATGACTACAAAGGTCCCTAGCTGAAGTGAAACCAGAGGTATGTCTAAACAACTCAGACATCACAATGCCCAGTTTGATTTGCTTTAAAATCAAATCAAATGAAATTGAGCGTCAGCGTCAGTTCTGTCAGACCAAGTAGTCAAGACGCTGCTAACCGCTATTGTTCAACAACATGGTCGTATCAGCTGAGCTGCAGCAGCTGATCTGCATCAGTGCATCAGCTGGTCAACTTGCTGCTGCTTGCATCTATGCAACCCACCTTCTCCCCAGCTCCACCTTGTCGTGTATAACGTGACATAGGCTTCTATGTCATCGTTGCCACTCTGTTCATAGGGGGAATAGTTTAGCTCTCCCAGTCTTAAAAGTCCCATGGCATGAAAATTTCACTTTATGAGGTTTTTTAACATTAATATGAGTTCCCCCAGGCTGCCTATGGTCCCCCAGTGGCTAGAAATGGCGATAGGTGTAAACCGAGCCCTGGGTATCCTGCTCTGCCTTTGAGAAAATGAAAGCTCAGATGGGCCGATCTGGAATCTTGCTCCTTATGAGTTGGTCCCCCCCCCCCTCTCCTCCTTAATAGCTACAGACACAGAAATGACCCATAATAAGGAAAGCTCATTGTGGGACTGGCTCTAGTGGCTGTAATTCTGCACCAAGGCTGAATTTCGGGAAAGAGACTTCAGATACAGTATTAGGGGACCACTAAGGTCTATATAAAAGAGACTTCAGATACAGTATTAGGGGACCACTAAGGTCTATATAAAAGCATCCAAAGAGCACCATGTCATGGGACCTTTAAACTGTGTGAGTGTCCCCTAATGCTTCTGCTGCTGACTCTCTGCTCTTTCATGGTGCTCATGAAAGGTCAGGGGACTCCTCTGAACAGAGCCATACCGCCAAATTTAATTCGTAATTTATTCAATAAAATGTCCTAAAGCATTTTTATTGTCTGTGTTGTTCTTGACTTAATGGACCTGACAGAAATAAGAAAAAGTGTCCGTTTGTCTTTTAAGTTTGCCTAGATAGTTTCACATGCAGGCTCAACATATAAAGACCTTTGTAATATTTAATTCCCGCCCAGCCTTTCATTTCTCTCTGTCCCTCTAGTAAAACATAAATAACAGCAAAAAAAACCAACATATAAAGTAAATACCTCTTTGTTTGTAGTTGCTGCTTTTTTCATTCGGTATCGTGTGTGAATCACGTCCTGCACAGAAAAAACAAATCTGTTTAAAAAAAGTTGAGTCCTGGGCGCCTAGGTAGCTCACCTGGTAGAGCAGGCGCCCATGCTGTATGTGTACACCTCGACGCAGTGGCCGCAGGTTCAACTCTGACCGGCGGCCCTTTGCTGCATGTCATTCCCCTTCTCTCTCCCCTTTCATTTCTTCAGCAGTCCTACATAAATAAAGGCCTAAAATGTCAAAAAAATAATCTCTGAAAAAAAAAAAAAAGATTTGCAAATCAAATGTAATCTTCTAAGGGACCGTTCGGTATTTATGGAATGGACCACCGGAGGAAAATAGGGGAGGGTCATGTCTTTTTATTCTTTGTTGAGGGGAGGGTCAGCCAACATTTTTTAGTCCAGAGGGGAGGGGGGGGTTACCAACTTTTGTAGTCATAGAAGCAGCAAAATTTTAAAGTGGCACATTTGGTGCATATCTTTCCATGTAGCTCTCAGTCTCGACCCTCCTTCGCTACCAGATGGGTCTGACCCATGAGTTTGGCTGGGGGGCAGGGGGAGCACTGCCCCGCTGGTGGCTGAAACGGGTAATTGCATTGTTTAAAAAATGAGTGGAATAAAGTCATGACCAGATATTTTGTAAATATCTTAGCTAAATAACACAAAATAACTAAATGGTGGTAGGTAATACATCTGATTTCATATACTGCTTTAGTAAAAAAAATATTTCCTGGTTGACGATGGGAGCAGCAGGACGTAAAAAACAAAAATGACTGTTGCACTATGTCTGGACATCTTACCGTGCCAAGGTTGCAATAAAGGTTTCCTAAATGCCACATTTGATGTCAGCTTACTAATTGATTGCGGGTTTTGTGTAGATTTGGACTTTTATACGTTTATTCCACTTTGTTTAAACAGCGAAGTGGAGGAAGCCTAGTGACGAGTCCATAGCAACCAGTTTGTGCGTTGAATGTTACCCAGAGTGCCTTGTTGAATGGTCTCAATGTTTTATTATTTTATTTCATGTGAATACTAGTTTACTAGAGGAGTAACTTAGTATTTGAAGTAATGCAGGGAGTGTGCATTTAGTTTCCATGCTTATTGTGTTTCCACACAACGTTAGTGAGTAAATCTACTGAAATGGCCACCACACCATAACATAAAAAACAATGGGAATCTGTATATCTTTGCCCAGCGCAAACCAGTGCAGAAGGTATCGATAAATTGCTTGGGGAGGGTCATTCCTTTTTTCCAAATCATTTTGGAGGGTCGTAGAAAAATTATTACTGGCTATTTTGACTAAAGGTCCCAAAACTCCTCCAGTGGCCCCTTAACCCTTGTGTGGTCCTTCGGGTCACTGGGACCCGAAGGACCACACAAGGATTATGTACTTCCCTTTACTTTGTTGAGAATTGCTCTCTGAACCCTGTTTCTTGTAAAGTAAGTAAGTAAAGTTTATTTCTAGAACACATTTAAACACAGTTTAAGCTGACCAAAATGCTGTACAAACAAGAACTAAGGTGCTGTATTAACCCTTGTTTAGAGAGCAATTCTCAACAAAGTAAAGGGAAGTACATAGTCCTTGTGTTGTCCTTCGGGTCACTGGGACCCGAAGGACAACACAAGGGTTAAATAAAAAACGAACAGTCCCTAAAGAGGAAAATTCTCCTTTTTTCCTTTCTGTTTTTCTAGAGACTCTTGTAAAAATATAATAAAGTTGTATGAAAAACAAACAATAAATGCTTGCAGATAATGGAGGGGAGAAAAGTTAAGTTTTCATTCAGTGTTTTATACTGAAATCACTTCTGATATTGTTGTGCTGATAATCATAAAACCCAGCTTGTATCAGTATTTGGTATCTGTAAAAGTGTTAACAGATGTTTATGATATGTTGGCCCACCACAGGTCTACAGGTCTATACAAGATTCGTGGTGTCCTCCAGGTATGGTTTGATGTTCTGAATACATTAACCAAAGATACAACTATTCTCGATGCTGGACTTACAGCATCTTTAGGTCGCTGAGGCTCCATGGCAGTTGGCTTCTCTCTTTGGGTCATTTCTTTTTTATCTGTAAAGACAGTTGACTGAAATGTGAATCCTTCCTGAAGTCATATTTAAAATAATCTACGTATGTTGATGTCATGGCATGTTCACTTCAGCAAACAAATAAACACATGATTAACTTTGTCACATAGCTAATTAGAGCTTTGGCTTTATTACAGTACCTCTGCAGGCTTTTGGGGAGGCTTCGGCTGTGAACAGAGAAGAAAGAAAGAAGAGTGTGTATTGTGTATATGATAGGCCTACAGTAGGTTAGGTTTTATTTCCATCTGTGGTATGGTGAGCCCAGCACTAACGAGTGAGCTTGTTTATTATTTCTCTATAATTTTTTTTTTATTTTCCAAGGTTACCTCAAGCTCTGTCACTACGTCCCGCAATTTCTTGTTATGTTTAGCAGCAGTGAGCAGCTCCTCCATTTCCTTTGTCCATTCCATTGCATTAGTGGGACATTAGTGTGCATCAACAAAATCAAGCATCTTGTTTGTTTGCAAACAAGCCCCCCCTAAAAAAAAATTACAATAGTAAAAAACATTTTTTTTTTTTTAAATCAATTTTTGTGTTTCAAGTTAGAGTTTGCAAACTTGTTTGTTAGTGAAAGAGGACAAAGAGTTATAGGTTCACTTCTGCAAGGCATGTGACTTCTGTCACATTCTCATTAGGGGCTGAGCCCCCCCCTAAAGGCCTGATCCTAGAATCGCCCCTGTGTAGCATACCTTTGGGACCTCTGGTATTGTGCATTTTGGCTCACTGGGCTCCCTGTTGGGGGACTTTAAACATGCAAAAATATAAGTCAGTTGCTGGATAAAGGATAAGGCTAGCATTATTTCAGCTTTTATTATTAGTATAGTCATATATATATATATATATATACTTGTCAGGGTTTCATGGACTTTATGTCAGGTTTTCATGGACTTTCAGTTTGTTTTCATCATCTCTGTCTTCACCTGTTTAGTTAATTAGGTCAGTGTCTTCACCTGTTGGGTTAATTAGTTCAGTGTCTTCACCTGTGTCCAGGCTTCAAAATTAACATTTTCATCTACCAGCCAAATGGCTAATGAATGTTCAAATATTACCAGCCATTCAATAGATTACCATTGGGTTTTTTGGCTGGTGAGTGAAGCAAATCTACCAGCCACTTGCATATTTCACCAGCATTTGGCTGGTAAACGGTGCTAATTTAGAACCCTGCCTGTGTCTAGTTTCGTTAATTATCTTCACCTGTTCTGTTCTCATCACAATCTGTGTATTTAAGTTCCTGTTTACAACTCCTGAGTTGTCGTTCAATGTTTGAGTATTGTACTCACTGTTTCGAGTTTGGATCTTGCCTTTTTGCTTAAATCTTTTGAGTTTTTGCATCTTCGCTTGGACCGCCTCTCCATTCCTCCCCTGTGACGTTACAATACTCTTCATTGTAATTGTTTCACAACAACGAAACATAGTAGCTCTCAGTTTGACAGTATAAGTAACACAAACTGACATATGACTATAAGATAGCAAAATTTAAATAGTAAAATATAAGAATATCAAACAAAAATATAAAATAGCAAAATTTTATTATTATCGCGCAATTCGGCTGAATAAGCAAATGGTCTCACACAACTAGAAGTTGGCTACAACACTTAGCTAGTGTTAGTAGATATATTGATAGTAAACTACTTTCATTTTAGCTAACATAATGATTAATAATTCTTATACAACTGATAAAAAAAACCTCACTAGACTAAAAAAGGTAAATTAATTAATTCAAGTAGCTATAGGAAGCATTTACAATGGTCACTTACTGTATGAACCATTTAGAGAAGTAGCCTGCTACAATACACTTTTCCTTGAAGTGCCGCCCGGTTGTGCTGAACTCTGAATTACTGAATATATTAGCATAACTGCTAACATTACAAGCTGAAACGGTTTTGCTAAAAATACACTCGTCCTTTAAAGGGACGGTATTATAACGTTAAATGTTTAAAACAAAACAAAGTATCAAAAGCGGTTTCACCTAACTTACCGAAGATTTGAAGACAGTTCAGCTTCACTTCACATTTTCAGTTTGTACCAATTAGCCTAATATCAAAGCAGAGAGCAGCGGAGGCTCGCCCGTCACTGTCACCAGAGTCCGTTAACGATAATCATAATCTCTTTCTACGGCACTGAGCGTCGCGACATTCCCAGGAGTTTGTAGAACACCACCACACCCGCACATCTGCACACATGGGGCGTTCAATAGCTGCTCAAAAAGCTCCGAAATCTCAGCTGGTCATACTGAGCTTTTTGTATTGTAATACGGTAATCATCAAAGTTAGAAAGTAAAAAAAAGTTATCATTCTAGTTACAGTAATATAAACACGGGTATCGTATTGGCTTAGAGAAAAGCATTTGCAATGTGACACAAAATGGAAAAAGTATACATACATGTGAAATAGAAGCATGTTATATTTTTTAGCCTACATAAAATGCAAAACAATAATATCCACATCACTGGTTGATGCAGCTTTTATCCTCTCCAACTTTATAGTACATCTCTTAACTACTCATATACAGCAGGGGCGGATCTACTGGGGTGACAAAGGGTGGCAAATGCCACCCTAAAAGAAAGCCTTGCCACCCCTGCTGCTACCCCAGTTGGCAGCAACTAATTAAAAGTTATGGCCAATTTGACCATTTACGAGCGCGAATCTCCAAAGTCCGACTGCAGTCAGTCAAAAACTGTTTGCTTCCCCTCTCACACATCTGCCACTCATCACCTGTGTCTTACCTTAATGCCTGTCCTGTGATAATGCCCCTTACTTCTATCATACTTCTATCTCCTATTAAGTGAGATCACATCGTATGGTCACCTCAAATGCAAGACATTGATTGAGTTTGTAAATGGCAGCCTGTGCCCTTTTGTAGCGTGTACATACTATTTCTCATCAAACTGTGATAACTGTGATTAAATTCAGTATATATACGTCTGCCATATGTTGCCACCCCTCAAAAATTCCCGCCCCCCTCTCGCCACCCCATAAATATTTTTCTAGATCCATCCCATGTACCCATGCTTCTCAAACGTATTTACCTCTACATGAAGTAAGCCCAAATATTTCCGATACCACCCAAAGGCAACATCACTTACAGGTCGAACCAAGCCTTCCCTTGAGAGATTCTGTGCCACACATTTCTCACACTGAAATCACCTGTTAGGTAAAAAGGCGACTTCCTGCAACACAAT
Organism: Perca fluviatilis; assembly: GCF_010015445.1. Lineage (NCBI taxonomy): Eukaryota > Metazoa > Chordata > Actinopteri > Perciformes > Percidae > Perca > Perca fluviatilis. The sequence goes on along the minus strand of NC_053122.1, from coordinate 33,073,933 downwards.
AAACGACCACTGAATGTACATGTCCTGTTACTGAACACAGCAGTGTGATGTAATTTGCTCTTTTAAGTCTAATGTTTGTTCTTTTGTGTGAAACTCGTGCTGATGTCTTGGCCAGGACTCCCTTGCAAAAGAGATTCTGAATATTCCTGGTAAAACAAAAGGTAAAATAAAAGAAACAATATCTCAGGCACCAAATCTCCATCTGCTAATTGTTCCAACGATGAAAGGCTGGTTATTGCGGTCAGTGAAGAGATGTCAACAACTTGTGAAGAAAAACCCAAACGGTATGGGAGCTGTTCCAGAAGTAGAAAACAAAAAAAAGGAGTAATCATCTTGGGAGAAGTCCAAACATTGTGAAATCATAAGATGTTTGACAATATTTTATTTTGCTTTACATGACTAATTTTGTTTATTAAATTGTTATATTTAATTATATTTTCTGAAAATAGTATCTATCTATCTATCTATCTATCTATCTATCTATCTATCCATCCATCAATCCAGACTGATCTCATGAAGTGGCGTATGTACAGTATGACACGCCAAGTCGTATGCCATTATTGGCGTGTTATCAAGACGCATACTTGCTTTTTAACGTGTTTATCAACGCCATTTGGCCTCCATTGACTTACATTACCTTGTGATTGCGTGTGAATTTATGCCGTAGCGAAGTCATGATGTCCTGTTGGGCTTACAGGTATTTTTTTCATCTGATCTATCCTATCAATCGACCTATCAATAAGACTCTCTGGTGTGCAAGAACTTTTCAGTCATTTGTAACTTAAAACAAGGGAAACTGAACACAGGCTGAAAATCTTTTTTTTCTTTCTAGGACGTCCACTGGTTTATCTTCTCGCCCTGCTGCAGTGATGTAGAAGTGGACTCCAGGGTGTGGCCAGTACACTATGAGGTCACGGTTTGGTGCGGTTGCAAGTGTAACTGGGTGCCCTCCAAACCCTGACCAGCACAGTGCAGGTTTGTACCAGTTGGCCGTGGTTTCCACTACATTTCTATTCGGCACACACAACGGCACGTGATGCTTATGCCGACCTGAATGGGCAACATTAATCTAACCCCAGTCTCATAACTGTGTTTATACAAGCTCAAAGTAGACATCTTTATCATGCCAAAAATGTAAAGGGTGACAGAAATGCAGAGACTTATGCAGCTAGCAGACTTCCATCCTTATTCGTCCTGGAAATAAAAAAAAGTAATCAGTGCTGTAGGACACTTCGACAAACAACTTTATCTTGGTTATTAACTGAGCAAATACCAACTCGGGAGAAGGAAATATAGTGTTGAAATAAAGTGTTAAAGTCTTTGCTAGAATGCATATTTGCTTTATGAAAGACAGATTGACAGAAAATGTTTCTCTCACCTTTAATTATCAACTTTACATTTTTGACACAGAGCTCTACATTATATTGCACATGAAAAGGTAGTATCGAATAAACAACCCCACCCAGAAAAATAAATATTAAGTTCAATGATGCAGAGAGCACAGAGCTGACATCATCAGAGATTAGACCGCATATCAGTCCCTGACATTGAAATTACATTCCTTCAAATATTAATGGAATAATAAAAGCACAGGTTGACATGGTCAACACTGGTCTTTACAGTCCTGTGTCATTCCAGTCATCTAATAAGATATTATTTTACACCCAGATACCATTCAAATATCCAATATGCGTGAATACATTATTAAAATGTATTTCTCATGTATGCACGTGTAAAAAATAAATAAAAAACTATTGTCAGTAAAGTTTAATGCATCAATTGCCTCCCTAAAAGTTTTTTTTTTTTAAAGTTATGTTCCAGCCTATGACTTGCTACAGATGTTTACTAACAACAACAACAACGATTTACACATTACTAAAGTCTTTAATAGCCAAGAAATACATTTAAGTGCTCATATTATGCTCATTTTCAGGTTTATAATTTTATTTAGAGGTTGTACTAAAATAGGTTTATGTGGTTTACTTTTCAGAAAACACCATATATTTGTTGTACTGCACATTGCTGCAGCTCCTCTTTTCACCCTGTGTGTTGAGCTCTCTGTTTTAGCTACAGAGTGAGGCATCTCACTTCTGTTCCATCTTTGCTGGGAGTCGCACATGCGCAGTACACTGCTAGCTAATCAGCTGCAGAGTATGAGGGAGGCGATATTATGAATCCCACCAGGCCTTCAATAGCATTTATTGGCCAGGTGTCCATGCTTACGCAAGGTAATGTAACCCCATTTGTTCAGGTCCTATCCCCTGACCAATCGGCTATCCTAACCTTAACCACTCGAAGTCAAATGCCTAACCCCAACCAATCAAGCTGCTTTGTAGGGCTGGTCTTGGTGTGGCCATAGTGGGATTCGTAAATTTGCATGAGGGAGTGCTACGCTAGCAGCTAGGCGAGCATTATAACACGTGTTACAAAGTGACGCACGTTTGTCTCTGAAGTAAAGGCTGGACTACAATAGAGCTGTTTGGAGCAGTTGGTGAACAGTGTTTTCTGTTGGAGATGGTAAGTCCCTTTGGGGTGGACTTTGGGCTTTTTCACTTTGTAAACCTATAACGTGCACAAAAAGATATATAACACAATAAAGGAAAGGGGAAAAGCCAAAAAGCATAATATGAGCACGTTCAATTTTTATGGTGCAACCCGGTTTAGTGAATCACTAGTTCTAGTCTATCCTGCTGCTTTCTCACCATAATAACCTCCGCCGGGGAGGTTATGTTTTCGTTTCAGTTTGTCCGTCAGCAGGATGACGGAAAAACTACTACTGGCTTGAATAATAGGTAACTTGGTGGAAGGGTGTGGCATGGGCCAAGGACGAACCCATTATATTTTGGAACGGATTTGAATCACGGGGCAAATACACAAATTAGTTTTGACTTTTAATTTTTTGCTGCATCCCTGTGGTGTTAGAATAATCTGAAAAATCAGTTCCTGAATGGGAAAATTTCCACTATAGTCTGAATCGAGACCCAAATCTGAAAGATGGGTCTGGCATTGAGTAATGAAAATGGCCCAACTCGAGGGGGCGGCACCAAGCATGCATTTGATCTCAACTGGATAACACTACGACCAATCACAACAATACACAGGGTGACGTAACCATAGCGTACCCATACGCTTAGCTACCAGCGGAGCTAACTGGTAGATTAAACTCTTGCCGTATCCGGTCGGCAAAACAGCAAAGGAACGATTTGAGCACCGTCTTCTGTTCCTCCTTTAGATAAAAAAGCCAAGTCTAACTCGTTCAAAGCCGTTTCAAACAACTGGTGTTCATCCGTAGCCATCTTGCAATGTTTACTAATGACTTCGACGTCGCAACGCTGTCGTCATTGTTTAGCTCGCCTCTGGCCCGCCTATATCAGATACACCGATGTGATTGGTGCAACTCGGCTACAAGGGCATAGTTAATGAGCATCATTACTCAATGCCAGAATGACTCGCTGAGAAAATTCAAATTGTGCTCTCGCGAGAACGCTGGATTTTCAGGGTATTCACACTGCATTAATATTATGAGATAGGGCATGTCTTGGCGGAGGTTTGCGCTCTCAGAGTGCCCTTCTAGTTATGTAATTTTATTGGTTCTTTTGTAAAAACAGTCTAAAACAAAGCTTATTACCACCATTCCTCAAAATGAGACCAATATAATTAAGTCAAGACTTGTAAAACTTGAAAACATCCCACATCAGATCAAAAACCTCAAGCAGAGGATGAGGGGGAAATGGTTTTGTTGCAGGCCTGACACTAAAATCAACAACAGAGACATAGAAAAACCGACTAATGCTGCATTTCTAAGGCATTGCAAATAATAAAGGCAGTCGTCCCTAAAAGTATAGACAATCTCTACACCTGGTCAGTAAAAGTCCTTGTGTTTCAATATGAACCAGCACACTTTAATGAGACTCTAAGCAACACTTTAAAGTCTACAAAATACTTTGTACTTATTTCTTTCACTCATGTAAAACTGTACTATCCAAATACATGATTTAGTTAAATCTTTGTATCCCATTTCACACCCGTTGTCACAACAGCCAGAGAAGCAGATGTGATACTTTATCTACCGCAAAGCCTCAGTTCCTCTCAGTAGTGTAAATGCTGTTTAGATTCAAGAAGTCACATCCCTAAAAGAAAAGTCCGGAGGTTTTAGAAACTACTACATTTCATCAAGAGGGGAGTTCCCTCATTTAGAAACCGGCATGATTGTAGTTTTCCATTTTAAGAAATTAGCACCAACCACCTCGCAGATGCCAACAATGCAGCAGTAAGCTTGAGTTATGAGCCGGTACTTTCAAAAACACTTGGAGACATTTTGAAGGAGAAGAAACTGACACTTCCGAAACCCTAATAACAAAGCACAGTTTAAAGGGACTGAGTAATGGCCTCCTGAGCAGAGAATAAAGTCACAAGCTTCTCTACTCTTTGTTCTGATACCTGGTCCAGCTGTGCGTGCATGTTAAGTGCATGTGGCTGTGACAAAAAATGTCTTTACTTACTAAATCTTTTTAGTATTTAACTTATTGGGCAATAGAGACAGAGCGCATTTAAGTCCCACTGCGCCGCTCTCCATTGACTTGTATTGCGTGAAGGAGCATCCTCGTCAATTCCGTCTGCTAGAAAACAACAGAAAAATACCTAACGTTTTAGGTAAAGCTCTCTGAATGGCCCTGTTGCTGAAATGTGCTAAACAAATAAAGCTGCCTTGCCTTTCCTAAAAGCTGCTGTGTGGTGATACTCACTACCAACAATGTAAAGAACCCATAAATTACGTTTTTATAAGCTGCCAACCCAAAGCGTATGACGCGATGCGCTCTGTCTCTATGGTCTGGGAGTGCCGTGTGAGGGCAATCCCAGCCCGCTTTTTTTCTCCGAGTATTTCAAGCACAGCCCCTTTAAGGCCTTTGCACAGTTTAAAATTTTCCGTCAAACATAATCTCGGTTCTCATAGTCCTTTTTAATGGCTTTTTTAATGCGGTTGATTTCATCTTCACTTGAACTGTCATTTTTCTCTCTCTTGTCACTGTCCAAAGCAGCTGTATTATTGCCTGCGTTGGTTTCTGGTGTGGTGGTCTGCAGCTCCCCTCGTATCCCGTTGAGCTCCACCAGACCATCATGCAGCTGCAAAGCCACCTCCCTGATTTTGGCAGCAAACTCTGACTTGGCCCCTTTCTTTAGTTCTTTGGAGTCCTTGGCCACAAAGTAGATGTCCATGCCTACAAAGAGTCCCGTGAGCACACCAGTGGCCATACTGGCAATCTGGACCGCTCTGGCTGCTGTGCTGCCCGCCATATTGGCGATCTGCACCAACCGCATGATCTCATTAGCGTTGTTGAGAATGGCCTTTCCTGCCATGGCGCCGTCTTCGTAGAAATTAAAATTGAGCGCTGGGAAGTCACGGTTGTAGGCATGCTTTTTCATTTTGATCAGGTCAAACCTCCTCAGGTTCTCGATACCCTGCTTGACAAACGTCAGGCACTTGTTGAGGTCGTCCATCTTCTCCTGATAGTCCTGCACAATCTTCTCCACCTTCTTGCGGTCCATCGAGTTGTTGACCTGGTTGGAGATGCCGGCCCCCGCTGATGTCAGCCCGCCGGCCGTGGCCACACCCAATCCCACCGCCGTCACAATCAAAGAGGTTCCCATGGTGAACGGGGCCAGGGCAAGGCCGGTGATGGTGGCCACGCCCCCGAGGGCGCTGGTGGAGCCGCCGGTGATTTGAGCAATCTTTGTGTTCTTGCTGAACTTGTCCAGGCCGTCTGCGATGCTGTTGAGGTCCATGACGTGCTGCCAGAGGGTCTCGGCGCGCTCCGAAAACAGTTTGTTGAAGACACGGATGCCCTTCTGCACCTTGTCTGCCGTCACAGCAAACGCTCTGAGACCAAGAAGTTTAGAGTGATTACAGAGCAACGTCACTGGATCTCTCACTTACCACCTGTGTATCTAGCCATACACATAGTAGTGGTTTTATCAGCCCAAGTTTTGAGACATCTAGCTTCCTCTCCAATACACTGGAGGTGAATACATTTAAGTTTTTTCTGCTGCACAAAGAATTAAACAACTTGCTGTCAACAATTTTCTTTGTATGGAAGAGGAAAATTCTGACTTTAATCTTATTTTTAAATGTCTAAAAAAAAAAAGTGTCTTTACTGTACGTACACACCGCCGCCGACTTGAGCTGCAAAAGAAGCTCTGGCCGCCCTGTCAAGGACGCTTGTCAAAAAGTACGGGGAAGCTTTTGACGCTTTGGCCGCTCTGACGTGGCAGTATTCTGTGTTCCATCATGTTCGACACACGATTGAAGAAAAAGCACAAGCAGCCACTGCACGGCCAATATATTGACCTAGAAACCTTTTATAAATGGCATATATAAACATATATAATGATAGTAGACAGTAGAGTTTGTTGGTCGCAGCGGTTTTAGCTCGCTCGTTAGCCGCTGAACCGCAGCAGCATGCAGGTAGAGCGAGCAGCCGCCAGACTCTAACTTCTGTTGATCCGTGCAGGACTTCACCGTGAGCGGACTGTTTAGAGACCATGTGACCGGCAGGTAACGTTAACTGGTCCCTATACGCAAACAAAGTCATATCATAAATTATAGGGAACCCAGCAACAGCGATGATGAGTTTTTCCTCCATTTTCTCGGAATGAAAGTTTACATCGTATGTTTCTCTGGGATCAGCCAGCTCGAAGGACGTCTATATTCCGATTGGTTGCTGGTCGCTCAACACGCCCAACACCGCCAAAACGTGACGCCGACTGATTTGCCGCTTCTTGCAGCTGAGAGAAGCCGGTTTCCATTGAAAATGAATGAAGCTCAAGTCGGCGGCTGTGTGTACATACAGTTATTCTCAGAATTCTGACTTTGAACTCTGAACTCAATATATTTTTTCACATGTGGCCCCCTCTTCCGTATCTTTGGAACTACTCTACTGAAGAAATGAAAACGGCTGACAGCAGTTCTGCGAGTAATGGTGGTATTGTTTCTGTGACATTGTTTCTGTCCGATTGAGTTTTTGAGCAGCACAAATAAAATTATATTCTCCAATATATTGGGGTCATGGAAGACCTTTTAGATGTGGATACCTCAAAACTTTGACACATGAAACTGAAGCTATCTGCATGGCTACATACTACCAGAAATAAGATAAAAAGCATATAGTGAACAGACCCTTTAAGGGAAGAAAGACACAAGACAGTGAAATATTATATTAACACTTATTTGAGCATTGGCTTACTTGGCCTCTTCTTTTTCTGTCATGTCATCATCTTGAAGCGTGTCCTCCCAAGCTGAGAAGGTAAAAGCAAGAAAGAATGATATTAAGCTTTCTTATAATGTTATACACATTACATGGCCAAAACTTTGTGGACAGCAAACATTCAGAACTTATTCTTATTCCAAAACTGCATCCACTCCTCTGGTTTCATGCTTTCCAACAGATGTTAGAACCTGGCTGCAGGGATTTGTTCCCATTCAGCCACAGGAGAAATAAATAAACCCAGAAAACCTTTTTTACAGACCTGGCTTTGTGCACAGGGACACTATAATTTCGAAACAGGTGATTCCACAAACTGTTGTCACAAAGTCGGAAGAACAATATTGTTGAAAATATGATTATTAGCTGCAGCATTATGCTTTCCTTTAATTGGGCTCAAATCATGAAAATCAGCACAGTATGCGAACAGGGATGTCCACACACTTTTTGTCATATGGTGTAAATGGTTCGAGATGAAAAAAAAATCAAGATGAAAAGCATTTTATTTGTAACTTACACTCCACTGTGTTCCACCATTCCATAAGGTCCTCCACACCCTGAAAGACATATTAGATATGTATGGGTTTGCATGTTTATGCTAGCTATCCAAAAGGTTAAAGCTATAGTGCGTAGTTTCTGTATCCCAGATGAGGAATTCTAAGGAATGACAACAACACTATCGGCGCGTCCAGATAATACATGACCGCGCAGAAATACAGAGAGAGTTGTGTGGAGCGGTCTTAATTAGTTTTTTAGCAACTTATTTGGCAATGGCTTGAATGTAACGGACGGTCTTTTAATATCAAAAAGTTACGCACTAAAGCTTTAATGATAAAGCATCGGACTTGATTGAAATGTTAACATGGTGACAGGGCTTGCTTCAGAAACCAACCTGTCTGTCTTCAGGCTGCGCTGGGTCAAAACGGAAGTCCTCCAGCTGGTCAAACAATGATCTATTTCCACCTTCATTCTGAAACAACAGAAATATTACTTCTTAAAATTCATACTGTATATCAATACCAAGATTTGTGTTCCCTGTGTAAATACAAAAAGTCTGGGTCTACAGTGTAGCAGACGTTGATGTCAGTGAGACAAAAAGACAAGATAAACCAACAGCAAGAAGTCAAATCAGCTTATCACATATCCTCAGTTTCACTTTTTACACTGTATGTGCTCAGATGAAGAAAAGGAAGCGATGGTAAAAGGGATTCTGAATGCACTGCTGTTTTTGCCGAAGTTGAAAAGCCAAAATCTTCCATGGAAATGTTGAAAAGGAAGCAGAGGTACATGTTTATGCACACTGAAACATAATCTCGTCTCTTCTACCATGCTAAGAACATGCACAAAAACTGTGTGGAGGTGTGGGGTGGGTGAAGCCTCGGTTATACTAGCACGTGACACCAGGGCTCAGGCCTTCGTAGATGGCGCGCGCTACGAGCATGCATGGAGACGTTCATGCTCAACACATTGTTTGATGCAGTATAAGAGAGCAGAAGTAAAGGAAAGCAGGCTGCCTGGCAACAGTGATGAACACAGAGGCACAGCCAAACATTTATCTACTCCTATAATTAAAGCTTTACATGTCGAGAGTTGTCGGGAGCTGAGCAGACACCCTGGAGACAAACATGAGAAAGAGGTTGTTTTCAGGGATGGGTCCGGTGATGAAACCTTTACCTTTTGTAATCCTGAACCCCAATGAGTAAGACTGCAAACATGTTAGTATGGTGGACTAATATGCTGACACAGTCTGGGTGGGAAAAGTTCCAAAGTTGCTTTCAATGTTAAGCTCAACGTGTGTGAGAGGAAAAACTCAAAAAATCAATTACATTTCGTCTCAGTTTTATTAGCTCTTACCTCTGCTGTTTTTCCTGCAGCACCGTCCTGCGAGCTCCTCTGTATACTTTTGCCCTGAAACACACACACACACACACACACACACACACACACACACACACACACACACACACACACACACACACACACACACACACACACACACACACACACACACACACACACACACACACACACTTAAATCAGTTATAATATCAATCTGAAATTTTGCTTTTGGGCAGATTTCAGTTCCAATACAGTCCAGCTTATTGGAACAAATTAAGAATTTGTTACAAAGTGAAAAGAGGTACTCTGGTCAAAATATGAATGGCACAAAAACTTTTTTTTTCTGGTCTTGGAATCAGCAGCTACGGAACATAGCACAGTGATTTTCACAGAATAAGCTAACTTATAACCTTGCCATCAAAACATGGTAAGACTGCACACTTGCAGTTAGCAGCAAGAGAGATACAGACAGGTGACAAACTTAGTAAACTCTAAACAAACATGTGGAGATTTTGGATGATTTTTAAGACAGTCCTCTCTACCACCATCATGAAAACACCAAATGAGAATATCTTTTTTTTTATTATTATTGGGAATTTCCACCTTTAATGGATAGGAAAGCTGATATATGAAAGGGGAGAAAGAGGGCGAAGACATGCAGGAAACCGTCACAGGTCGGACTCGAACCCTGGACCTTCTGTGTCAAGGAATAAACCTCTACATATGTGCGCCCGCTCTACCAACTGAGCTAACCGGCCACGAGAGAATATCATTTGAGAGAATAGTGTTTATCCATCCAATGGCTTTGAAAACGTATAACAAGGAGCACTGAAGCTGTTCTGTTCTCTCACCGGATAGGTCGTACATTCAACATTTAATAAACCATTAATAAACTTAATTAGCACAGAATAACAAGCATTAAATGCCTAAAATAGGTGGGTGCGGTGTACTTCCCCCAGGTCAGGGACATGGAGAAACACACTGTCTTTATAGTGATACGGATCCACTGTCTTTAAAAAAAAGGTTAGGATGAGCTCAATGAGCTCAAAAGTGCAGTTATATCAGTGTTATCCTTGGAAGTAACTGTAATTAGGTGTTAAAAATACATTTTGGCAGCGTTGTTTAAACAAACAAGTATTGTTCACACAGGAGGAAACATGTTTGTACATGTCACATGTTTGAGCGTCCTTAAGAAGAGCAGGAATGCCCGAACGTTACCTTACCTTGGTGGTAATTAAATAAATACATGTTTCATGGGAGCATTATCTAGTATGCAGACTCTATTTCTCAGACTTGTACACGTTCTCCTGTCCTGCACTTAGTATATATTGTCTTGATGTGCGTGCCTTTGTTAACTTTATTTTTTTATGTTACCTTGCCCCGAGGCATGAAGGGATTGTGTCTCTTAGGTTTCTTGACTTTGGTCTAAAAAAGAAAAATCAGAATAGCAGTGTTACTCTAAGGAAGGTACAGGTCAACATTCTGAAATGTTCCTTTAGCAGTAATTACAGAATGATTAAACCAAGAACTGTTTAATCATTCAACAAAAGTTAAAAGACCTCTGTTTTGTCCTGGCCCTCCTCGACTTTCTTTTCTTCTTTGGGTGAAGAAACATCTTCTTCTTTCAGCCCTTCATCATCGGACTGAGCCTGAAGTAAACAAAGTGTGACAGGACATGATGAAATAAAAAGTACCTGGGAGAAAAAAAATAACAGGGTTGCATATGAACTCCTAGCTAATTTAAAATATTAACATTGTGTGGCCTTGTCAAATACATTTGAGGATGTAATGAATTCAGTATAGTATATATAACCAATTAAAGTAGGTGCAAAGAAGACAAATGTCTTCATGACTGTGTTCATGAAGAGCAACATTACCAAATACCTTGGCTCCAGCATGTGGCATAGAGGGATTATGCTGGTGTTTTTTCACCTTGGTGTGTAAAAAAAAAAAGGCACCGCTACAATGTTAGGCGACATGAAAAGCAATAACTGGAAGAACTACATTTCATTACAGCTGTTGGTGACTTTGACTGAAAGAACTGCATCTGTGCTGTGATGTATGTTACAAGGATCCAACCTTTTTGCAAATATGTCGTCTGTATGTTTCTTTCCTCAAATATACAACTATATTTTTAGTTTACTATAGTTTGAAGTCTAATCTGACATATAGTAATAGCAATAGTAATGAGCTAGCTATTATCACTGAAAGATAAAAAAAATCCACTTAACAACCCCTTAAAAAGCAGTGACTTGGAGTGGGACAGTAATTACAAAACGAATGCCGTGCAGCCAAACATTGTTCTTCACTTAGTGGAGATCTGAAGATTACTATTATCAGTTTGACTTTTGGAGAAATGTGTACAAAATAATGCTAAATATTCCTGGGTAATGAAATAACGTAGCCATTTCTGACGGTTTCTCAGCGAGTGCGTTCTAAAGCCCAAAATAACTGACCGATCTATTTTTGGAGACAGACTCTCTTATACAGTAGTTTCATTACCCTCTTCTGCATTTCATTTATTGCAGGTGCAGCAGTCCTGAACAAAGACAGAGCGAAAGAGAGAGGGAGCTGGCTCGCACCTGCAATAAATGAAATGAACACTGAACTGAGCGAAAGAGAGTGTGGTGGTGCTATAAAACCTTATTTTCTGATATTTTCTCAGTACTTACGCTCTAAAGCACGGTGATTCTTCAATTCTTTCCAAGTGTTATTTTTCATGTATCGTGTTTACTCCTGTGACCACCAGCAGCCCTCATCCTGTCATGTCGCTTTGCTCTAACCCTATACTTCAGCGGACTAATTTGCCCAATCTTTAGACCGCGGCGGAAACACAGACAACAATGGCTTAAAGTGCTCATATTATGCTAATTTTCAGGTTCATAATTGTATTTAGAGGTTATATCAGAATAGGTTTACATAGTTTCATTTTCAAAAAACACCATATTTTTGTTGTACTGCACATTGGTGCAGCTCCTCTTTTCACCCTGTGTGTTGAGCTCTCTGTTTTAGCTACAGAGTAAGACCTCTCACTTCTGTTCCATCTTTGTTGGGAGTCGCACATGCGCAGTAGCTAGGTAAGGACTACTAGCCAGTCAGAAGCAGAGTATGAGGGCGCGCCACGCTAGCAGCTAGGTGAGCATTATAACGTGTGTTACAAAGTGATGCATGTTTGTCTCTGAAGTAAAGGCTGGACTACAATAGAGCTGTTTGGAGCAGTTGGTGAACAGTGTTTTCTATTGGAGATGGTAAGTCCCTTTGGGGTGGACTTTGGGCTTTTGGGCTTTTTCACTTTGTAAACCTATAACATGCACAAAAACATATATAGCACAATAATAATAATAATAATAATAATAATAATAATAAAGGGAAAATAATATGAGCACTTTAAAAAAACCTTCTAGTTCCTTCAAAAATAGTTCTGGGGACTAAGAAGACTCCAGAAACTTGGGTTGAAACGCGGCTTTAGATCCTGGCAGAGTATCTGCAGCAAATACTGTTAGTGTTAGTTTTCACCTACATGTAGCGACAATGTGGTTTCATAACACACATAGATGATTTCAAAAGATCTCAGACTCCCAGATAAATACCTAAATACTATAGGTCAATCAGTCAGTCTCTATATCAATCACTGTGTGTACCAATCAATGGTCTGAGCTTAAAGACCAATACTAAGGATCAGTGATTAATACAGTTTGTCCGACAGTGATGAGATTAACTTACTGTTTTGCTTTCTGGGGCGTTCACCTCTTCCTCCTCTTCGGCTTCTGCAGATTCATCTTTTTTGAGGCCTTCGCCATCTGATTGGCTCTGCAGCAAATTAAACTTATCACATTTTAATTACAATGACAGGATGCTTCAGCAAAGCGCTTTCTACATGTGTGCACGCCCATGCGGAATGTGTGCGTGTGTTTTTGTGTGTACGCTAGAAATTTGACAACTGTTCAAGGTGGAGATCACATAACGCTGTTATTAAATAATAAAGGGACATGTTTTTAGACCCACAGAAATACTTGGAATAATAGAAGGATCAATTACATCATTAAAAATTCTCAAAATTACACATACTCCCTCTCGGAAATCAAAAATCTATGAATATGCTAATATTTCTCACTTCAAAACTTTAACTGGTTGAACAGTCTCCTACTTCACTGTAATGTCGATCTCAGTGTTTCTCAGTGTATGTGCACTCAAGTTTCAAAATTCATACTGGACTATGATTGGCTTCAAAACTAGTTGAGCTGTCACAAAATCATCTTGTATGCATGTACACATGTTAAACTCAGAGAAACGTTCCCCTTTCCCTGAACAAAAGGCTTGTAGAGTCAAACTCTGCACTGCATCATTTGGCACAGTGAAGGTCAAACATCCAAGTAAAATAAAAATTTGCAAAACACATTATTTATAACTTAAGGTATAAAGTTGTATCTTGGTTTTTTGCAGCTGCATTCACGAAGAAACCTCAATTATAGCCAATAGCTAATATTCAATATTTAACAAACTGGTTCAAAATATCCCCAGTATGTTTTCCTGTGTGTACGTGTCAATAGTACCTGATGGTTGCTATTCTGCTTTTGTCCCGTTGTTCTGTTAAGCTCCTGAAATAAATTAAATCACAGTTTCCTCAACCACAGGGTGAATAAACCAGCATCCATACACACTGATGCACATCAGCTCCAAATGGACACAAAACAGCCATTATTACTCAAACACCTAAGGCTTAAACTACCTCGTCTGATGGTCTGGCAGATCTGGAGATCATAGCCTGGTTATCCTGCAGAGGCCCCAATTTTTCAAAAACTGAGCATGAGATCCTAGGTGTACCTTTCTATGTATACAAAGCATGCCCTTTAAAAGCATGGCATACAACGCTCATGCTTGCAGTATATACCATGAACTGATTTAACTCGTGTTCTAACAGATATATATTCGAACTGATGTGGAAGCAGAAATATAAACTCTACCTGGTTATCCTCAGTTCCTTTGGCTTTTACTTTGACGTATGTGGACGTCCTCTTCATCTCCTGTGGAGAGATCACAGGCTTAACAACACAATGGAACAGAAGTCGGAATGAGTCTCACTTGTACCACATGTCACTGAGTTGTTGTTCAACTGCTGGCAAACCTCTTCAGTTGGTCTGGGTGGGACCACTGGAGTTTCACTTCTTTCCTCTGTCTCTTGCTGAATCATTTTGCTTTTGACCTGACAAGGACACACAAACACACACACACACAGAGTCACACAGTGTGGCGGAGCAGGACAGGGAGGCAGGATTTAAAGGGAGGTAAGGGGACGAGGAGGAGCGTGGTGGAGGACCGGAGGAGGAGGAGGAGCGTGAGGGTATTTTTGACAGAAGCTGATCAGCCGTGTGCGGTCACTGATGACTCACGAGTGATTACAAAAATAGATTGACCGGTTTCGACTTCTCCTCCACTTGTCTCTCGTTCTCCTTGAGCGTCTCTGAGTCTTTAGTGTCTGTCTGAAAGGACATTAAAAGGCATACATGCAGGTATTCAACCCAGCTTTTATCATAGTAATGTCAGTAGTATGTGTAAATGGACTACGTTAAACTCCCCTCCATCTTACCAGTAGAATTAGTTTTTCTTCTTTTTGCGGCACTAGGGCTGCTGCTGTAACTACAGACTGTACTTCCACATACGGACACAAAGAGTATAGAAGCGGGTCAAGAAAGACATGCACCCATGCCATGTTTGGATTTCTTTTAATAGAACAGTTCGATCCCTTTCATGCATGTACACTGCAGACAATGATAAACCAGGCAGATTTGAATGTTTTCTGGTTTCCCTAGTGATGTAATTGAGTTTTATGAGCAATAATTTTGCTAGGCGTAGGGTTTGTTGTTGGGGCTGGTTCGGGTCCGGGCAAGGACATTTGTTGCACAACAGTCCCCCTCTCTATCTCTCCCCTTAGTTGTGTCATCTCTCTACTCTGAACCTGGTGAGAAAGGCATAGAATACCCCAACATACTTGTTGCGTTTGTAAAACAAGTTTGCAAGACAAGCTGATTACAGATATTTGAAGCTGTTCCCTGTGACATTAACAAAGGTGTAGTCTAAATCCACGACGTTCCACTTCCGGGATTGCTCCGGTGCCGCCGGAAATTCTGCCGGATGGCCTTCTTTTCGGCCGGATGTCCTTCTTTTCGGCTGGATGTCTGTTACCTTCTGCTTTCTTTGTGTTGGCATTCTAAACCCTGGTGGATTTCTGAGGACTCTGGTTAACTGCTCCTCAGCTCTCTGCAGGGTAAATCCAGACAGCTAGCTAGACTATCTGTCCAATCTGAGTTTTCTGTTGCACGACTAAAACAATTTTTGAACGTACACATGTTCCGCCAAAACAAGTTCCTTCCCGAGGCTATTTTGCAGAGGCACCGTGGCTCTGGATACCTCCAACGAATGTGCCAGATCTTTTGGCCTAATAAGATCTCCAACAATGAACTGTACAAGAAAACAGGAAGTCGGAGCATCACCAAGGAGATTACGCACAGATGCCTGAGATGGCTAGGACATGTGTTGAGGATAGAGCAGGACGGCATCACAAAAAGTTGCCTTAAGATGGACACCACCTGGCAAAAGAAAACCTGGGAGGCCCAAAACCACCTGGCGCAGAACTGTGACACGAGAGCTGGAACAGATGAACCTGTCATGGGGAGAGGTCCAACATGCTGCCAGGGACCAAATGCAATGGAGAGTGCTCAGTGAAGCCTTATGTCCCATAGGGGACGAGAGGGAGTATGTAAGTAACCGTGGCTCTGTCTGGCACTTAGCACCGCCCAAGACGATTGTGATTGGTTTAAAGAAATGCCAATAATCCATAGCACGTTTTTCTCCCATCCCGGAATGCTGTGTGGACTAGCCAGACCCTCCTCCGCAGCGCTGTGGAGGAAGGTCTGGCAATGTGAGACTAGCAAAGGGACGACAGTGGCGATGAGTATCAGTAGAGAAAGACACACAGCTGCATCAGAGAGCTGTGGTGTGTAACTGTATGAATAGGAATATCCCCATGATTAATAATAGCTGAAGAAAATGTAGATGCCAGCCCTCAATTATACGTGTCTGCTGAATAAAAATAACCAGTTAAACTGATAACTGATAAAATGAGGAACAAGCTAATGTCAAAGCACCTGTTTGTCATCTGATGACTTTTCACCGCCCACAGCTGGATCCTCGACATCTGAGTTTGTCTGCTTCACAGGCTGCAGAGAGAAGACAGGAATTACTACTTTATGAAAAACATAAACCATGCTGAACAGTTCTCTTTTAGTACATCCATTGTTTTGTTTTTTTAAGAGTATTTTTTGGTGCATTTTAGGCCTTTATTTAACCGGACAGCTGAAGACATGAAAGGGGGTGGGGGGTGGGGGGGGGAAATTACATACAGCAAAGGACCGCATGTCAGAGTCAAACCTGTGGCCGCTGCGTCGAGGAGTAAACCTCTATATATGGGCGCCTGCTCTACCAACTGAGCTATCTGGGTGCCCTAGTACATCTATTTATTAAATGAAACAACTTGTGCACTATAAAATCCAAATACACATTACCAGCATGTCATTAATCTCAAACGAGTACTTTATATGATGCAGGATTAGGTGTGCGATAAGATGAACCCCAGATGAGGTGAAAGGATGTGATATTATCTACTGTATATTGTGTTGGTGTTGATACGGTGCAGGTACAAGTCGATCTCTCACCTTTGAAGACTTCTCTATGAGACTGTCACTGCTGGCAGAGAGTTTCTTATCCACAGACAAATAATCCTAAACAGAACATATCCCTTGTGTTGTCTTTGGGTCAAATTTGGCCCGTTTTCAAATCAGAAATCTGGGTTTCATTTTAACTACCTAATTGTAATAACTCAAATATAACATGGATGATTCTATGCAACGCGCTTCGCAAGTACAACAGAAGATTGGATCTCTACTTTCATTGAATTTTGGTTGCTTTAATCAATTTTTTTGCATTTGAAAAAAAAAAATCAAAATGTTTCGAAACAATATCCTCACTGAACGTTGACATGTATCCTTCTGTGATTATCGTTCCTTTAAGTCTAAATAATTCATAATTTCTGGGTTTTTTTTTGTTTTTTTTGTTTTTTTAAGGTGCCCTGCCACACGTATTTCACTACTTTGTGGTAATGTCTGAAGTTCTACCATGGACTCTGTAACATTGTTTTGTGGAAAAAATGCCTTGGTTACCTTGTTTCAAGCCATTCTAGCATCTAGGTATAGAAAGCCTGCAGCTCGAATTGTGCCAGTTCTCATTAATATTCAACAAGCTAAGCTGTTTGAATCTGATTGTCTAACAGCTAGCCAATGAGAGCCTGGCCGTCAGAATCCTTTACCCAGCCCAACTGGGCGAGCTCATGAATAGTAATGAGCTCAGGCAATATGATGTCAGACTGACCAGCTTTTGTAATTTCCCTGATTTCTCTGCTTATTTCTTATTTCAGAGGAGGTAGCAGTTTATTTTCACAACATAACACAAACTCATATGGACCTAACATATTTCAAAAAATACAAGTAAAAACGGTTTTGTATGGCAGGGCACTTTTAAACTAACTAATTAGGTATAATGTCCTATAAATGAGTTTTATTTACACTGACTTTCAAAAATAAGTAAGAAACTAATGTAAAACTAGTGGTAATAAGTTGGTGTTAGTGGCATTTATACATGGTAGTGAAAAGAAGCGTTAAACATCAAAAAAGCGCCAAAAGTGTTGATTTTCAGTTTTGATCCGGGAGAACGACAAGTGCATGGTCGAATGGAAGACAACACAAGGGATATACATTATTATTATTATTATTATACAGAAATACTCTCACCTGAGATTGTGTCCTCGCTCCAAAAGGCTTTGGCGATTTTTTAAACATCCCACTGAACACCCCTCCTGTCTCCTGGAGAAAAAGTCACGTAATTATTACTTATACATGCTCAAATAAAATAAAATAAAAACCAATTGTTCAGTATTTTCAACTGATGCAGCTGTGGGACAGACAGGCGGGGATTCAGTGCTTCACGCATTGGCCGGCAGTTCTTTTGCTGTAAATCCCTGACGCATGCAGGTTCAGCTGACGCTTCCAAACACACCACAACAACAAAAACACACCCGTCTCAAACTCACCATCCAATCAGGCGAGGTCTAGATAGATCACAGTCACAGTAGATGATCTACTGTAAGTTAAATGACATCACCAACATAGGTCACTAAATAAACACTGAGGGAGGACTCACTGTTCTTTCTGAGTAAAATCTGATGAGCAATATGTATGTGATTTTGGTTACAGAAAACAGTTTACTAATATAGACACTGGTGCTTACTTTGACTGTTATAACCCACCCCCCATTCGAAATGATATGACCAATTTGGTTATATTTTGGGCAGATTTCACATACATAAAACAAATCAAGATTCAACAGTTTATTGCCATTTCAACATAGTTGATAGGTATTTAGTTTGGTGGCCTCACAAAAGGCTGAGACACATAAAAACCTCACATCGCATACGGTAACCACACTGGGACATAAAACAAGAAATAAAAAGTACGTGTGTACGCATTTATAAATACATAAGCAAGCATTCCCATGGGGAATTCTCTTAAATATTCCACACTTTTGGGGGGAGATAAAAATAATCATATTGCAAGTCTAAAAACCATGGAAATCATACTGTCAAACGTCACATAAATAAATTATAATAGCAATAGTAATTTTATAACAATACGAGTATGGGTAAACATCTTAAATATTACCATTACATATTCAGTTCAATATATTCATTATGTCAGTGATTCATATTCAACAGTGACCTTTTCATGACAAGCCAAAGAGATTAAATAACTTTGATGTTAAATTCTAGATCTAAATTAAAGAGACTTAATACTACATCATACTACAAGAAAGACACAGAGAGAGAGAGAGAGTTAATACCACTGGACTTCACCTGTGCTTGGAGAGCTGGTTCTGCAGACTTGGAGGATCTTTTGAACATCCCAGCGAATAGCGATGATTTTTGCTGGAGGAGGAGTAAAAAAAGAGGGAGAAAATTAAACTTGGAAAAAATGCATGTATGCATCTAAAGGCTCGGACACACAGAGCCGACGGCCAAACGTCAGCAGAAAAGGCAGTTGGGCTGATCAGTCTCCCCAAATTTGTCAAAAAAGTGCCTCGGGAACACACCAAAGCGACGAGACGTAATATGTCTCCATAACAGCAGGCGGCACTAATCTGTATTGTCACTCAAAAATGAAAACCGGCAGCTGATTGGACGAACGTGTCATGTGGGTCTTGTTTCTCTGTAAATTCAAAGCCAGACTGTCATGGCGGCTTGTTCAGAATACGATCTCATACTGTACTAAAATAGTTCACCGAAATGTGTTTCTGAAAACATTTTAAGCGAGAAATAGGCCATGCAGTTGCTGAATCTGTCTTCATTTCACATCGACAAAGGTCAGTTTGAAAGATTTTCGTCAGATTTTGAGAGACTGTGGTCACGCTCATTCTGCTCCCCGCTTCCGGTTTAGCACTCTACCAATCAGATGGGTCATTTGAGTCCGACTGCCGGCAGTGCCCACCCCGCCAATTATACATGTCAAATCAGCCAAAATGAAGGCTGACGGCCCCTCAGACGGACGACAGCAAGGAACACACTCAACAGACTGGAGTCACTGACCTCGCCAGACTGTCCGACAGCCGATTATCGGCTCTATGTGTCCGGGCCTTTGGACTACTGTGGTTTGAGTCAGTATGAGTTAGGAACAGAAGGTAAACATTCCCTGCCATGATCTGTGAGTCAGCAGCATCAATCTGTCTCTATATGGACACTAAACTGGAGAAGATGCTGCGAAATTGATTCACGGGTGACTTTATGGGTAAAGATGCATTTACTTGGTAACATCACACGGTCCAGCTTCACGTCCAGATTTCAAGTCTGGACTAGGACTGGGCAATATGTCAATATTATATCGATATCGTGATATGAGACTAGATATTGTCTTAGATTTTGGATACCCTAATATCGTGATATGACATAAGTGTTGTCTTTTCCTGGTTTTAAAGGCTGCATTGCAGCAAAGTGATGTACTTTTCTGAAATTACCAGACTGTTCTAGCTGTTCTATTTTTTGTTTGCCTTTTCCCCACTTTATTATATCCACATTACTGATGATTATTTATCTAAAAATCTAAGTGTCAAGATATTTTGTTTAGGCACCAATTGTCAACCCTAGAATATCGCAGCAATATCAATATAGAGGTATTTGGTCAAGAATATCAGATTTTCTCCATGTCGCCCAGCCCTAGTCTGGACTTGAAACCTTGATGACAGTAAATATAGAGTGATTGTTGTGTTTCTAGCTCTGGGAAAATTAATCATATTACTGATTTTTATGTTTAAAAATCACATAAAAGGAGACACTAGGGCACATGTGTCAAAGTCAAGGCCCACGGAACACTTTAGGTTCACCATAAATTTTGGCCCGCCTAGTTGAGCGCCCAAACAAAAAGACAGGAAACTGTTTTTCAAACTGTAATTACGTGACACTCAGAGCAGAATTTGGCTGATTTGCCGACTTTGAGAGTCTTTGAGAAATGTCCACAGTAACCAGAGAATGTAGATATTCAGGCTGTGAAACAGGTTGTCAAAAATGTTGTTTTGCTTGATTTTTTCTAAATTCTAAATAAAGGAACGTTTTGCTGACTTTTTGGGGGCTTTATGTCGACCAAACTGTAAGTGAGAAAGCCATATCAGACATGCAATAATACAGTCAAAGCTATTAGACTTTTCTCTGATATAAAAAAGCATGTCAATAAACTTTATATGTCTGGCCCTTGATGTGATTCTCATTTCCCAGTGTGGCCCAATCAACGCGTGAATCAAGTTTTCCCTAAACTATACTTCTACTCCCTTAACACTAAATTGGTTTTAGATAATAGGCTACAATGTATTACCACTATGAGAACTGTAATACATATTCAAAAAAAAAGTCAGAGTGACCAGCATTTATGAAAGTATTATGATACTTGACATTAGAAGTAATTATAAAATGCTTTATGATGTGTTATTGTTATAAAACATTATGGATATTTAGGAGTGCTTATAACTATAATTATACAGTGCTATATAAACAGATTGTAATGCATTATAAGTACACTTATAAATACATAGTAGACATGGAAAGTGTTACCAAAGGCTCCTTCAAAAGTTTATAGTATTTTATACTAATAAAAGTTGAATAGGAAATAGTCTTCTAGAAATCAACATCTGCTTACAAACTCAACATAACCAACTCAAATCAAATAACTACAGTCTCAGAACATTGCTGTTATTTCCCGTTAACTAAGTACCAAATTACACAGTTTTCCAGGAAACCTCAAAAGAAATTAGGACACATAATATAAAGTGTTACCACAGAAACAAGTTCTATTTTAACAAACTAAGTTCCCATGTATGTTGTCTTTTCACATCTGTGTTTGGTATGTCAACATTGACACACCTTTTAATGTTAACTGAAACAATTACTTAAATCAAAGTTATAGTAAGAGAGCTTACTTTAAACTTAAAGGTCCTTGGATACCTAGCTATATAACGTTACATAGCCTATAGCCTAAGTCTTTTTATATATATAAAACAGACAGTGACAATGACAGTCCCCAGAATTTAAGGAGCAAAAGGCAGGTTTATAATAATTTTATTAAAAGACTGATTAGGAATATATGCACCATTAAAGCAATATCCTCAGGGCCTCAAGGTCATAAAGTAAAAGAACATATTCTTATTGACGACAAATCCCATCAAAGAACAACAATATTCCACTAAATCACACTAACAAATATTGTCTGATATAGCTAAAACAATTAAAAACACATCAGTGAGCCACACGTTACTCTCGGGTAAATGTACCTCGTTACATTTCCCCACTGCTGTCCACATACAGTAGCCTAGCTAGCTATAACGTTACTGCAGCGTGTTATTTGTATATTGACAGTTTCAGTGGCACAGATTTGAGGTCAGCTCGGTTAATGGTGCTCTACTGGGTTAGCTATGTGGCTGTTAATTGACTTTAGCAAAGAGAAAACCATAAACCCAACTCTGAAAACTCTTGAAACGCAAACGTTAGCAAGCTAAAGTTTTACATTTAGCTAAACATTGACAGAAAATATCTAAGGTTACTCACAGCTTCTCCGTCACACTCCAACTCCAAATCCATGTTATCGTATCGATCCTGTCAAACAGCAGTAACAGTCACATTTCCAACGGTCGTTTAACGCAACGTCACATTAACTTGCCTGAAGGATAAAAACGACAGAAATACGAACGGTAAGCAGTTTTAAAGACGAATTTAAACGTTAACTCACCATTAAAGCTATGCAACGCCCGCCCGTGTTTAGCGGTTGGTTTTTTGCCGTTGGTTAATCGATGTTGAACTGTTTCTGTCCTCAGGCAGAGTTCTGTCTGTTCGTCCTATATCCCCGTGTTGGTACTGTCGGCTGTTTTCACGCACTAGCTAAAGCTGGAAAGTTAAAGGTCCCTCCCTCCTCTGTGAAAAAAGAAAAAGATAAGAAAAAAACAGCTTGGAGATCAAATACTTCTCTCAGATCCTTCTGACTTGTGTGGGTTCATAAAGCAGACATTAGTGAAACCGAGCAGCGGTTACTTTTCTATTTTCTTTCCCCTGTGCTGTCATCCTGGAGAGGGCGCGTCTGTCTCACCTACTAGCTAGCTAGCTAGTCCCACCCATTGACATATATAAAAGGTCCCACCCGGTCCCACCTTGGAGTTTGACACAAGCCTGGTGCTGCGTTCAAGTGCTGCTGCTGCTGCTATTTTATCTGCCCCAAGGCGACACAAACATCACTAGCTAACTCACGCTGATTCCGCACAGCACAGCTACAGTGGTGGAAGAATTACTCAGTTTTTAGAAGTAAAAGTAGCAATACTACACAGTAGAAACACTCTGTTACAAGAAAAAGTCCTGCATTAAAAAATCTTACGTATTGAATCATGTGATCATGAATGTAATATTAGTTTATCCTTTGTGACCAATGTATGTCCATGTATGTGTGTATGTGCTTGGAATATACATTTTGTTTGTACAGATGTACACAAAAGTATGCAAGGATGGAGATATGCACATGCATTATAAATGTTTGTTGATGTTTTATCTATTTCGAAAAAAGTTAAAAACATTAAGTATATACAAAAAAAAATCTTACGTAAAAGTAAAAAAGTATTATTATCAAGATACACTTAAAGTTCCACAAGTAAAAGTACCTACTCATTATGCAGAATGGCCCATTTCAGATATCACTGGATTAGAATTAGTAATGCAGTAAAAGTATAGTACTTGAGTAAATGAAGGCCTACTATAACTGGTAGTTACATTCCACCAATGGAAAGAAAAAAAGTGACAAAATAAAGTATACTCAAAGCAGAAAGAATACTAAATATGGTCGATTTTTGAGTATGCGGTTTATTCTCCCTCCCACAATAAAATGCACAAAGGGAAAAACATGGCTTACAGCTGGAAACAAATAAATAATGAATTGCATGTAGTAGGTGAAACAGAAATAAATATTGGAGAAAAATATAAAATCTTAGGGAAACGCTTAATTGGCAGGTTTCTACAGTTGCAGTTTGATTTGCCCCTGACATAACACACATTGCATAATTTCTTGTTAGCAGGCTATACAATGTGTGTAAAGTCGAAATGCAGGTCACATAATGCTGTTTTAATGTGTTCAAATGTATTAAAGACTATCTTGTTGAAATGGCCTAAGGCAAAGAAAGTGATTGTGATGTTATGTTGTGTGATTATTTATGGTCTCATTAAGGTGCAAATTTCTATTCATTTTAAGGTTAAACATTCAAACCTGTGTGCAACACTGCTTGTCAGTTTATTTACTGAACATGTTTTATTGCACTAAATGTGACCCATTGTCAATATAACCGAATCAATTGAGTGCAGATAACAGAGTTGTAAAAGCATTAGCTGATAAGCTGTTTACATGTCTGCCACTGATGTCTCTCAGCTGAAAGGGTCTTTCATAGAGTTTCCAGTCAAAGAGCGGTTTTATGAAAATCCCTTTAAATTATGGATGCACCGAATCCAGGATTCGGGGTCGGCCGAATATTGGGCTTTTTGACGGGGTTCGGTTTCTGCCGAACCTTAGAATTTTTTTCCACCGAACCGAACCCTACGCTTGCACTATGCACGCTACGCTGGTCAACGTAATGACGTCGCCGTTGATTACGGGAAGGAGTTTACGTAGACAGACCGCAGCCAAAATGCAGCAACTTCAGGTACGGAAAAGGAAGGACAGTCGCGGCTAAAAACTTGTGCCTCTCCTGGGCTGGCAGCTGTTCTCTCGGCAAATGAGTCTCCCTACAGTGGGAGTGGAGCGACCGGCTGCTGCTCATTAGCTAACGTTAGCTTTCTAATTTCACACACCCAACATGCCTTCAACATGCCTTCAGAATCTTAACCAGTGGAGTCGGTATTCGGCCGCACCCCAAAAATCTGGATTTGGTGCATCCCTACTTTAAATACAAACATTCACACAAAATCTGACAATAACAAGAATGTAACCATGCCCTTTATTGTCCCAGGAATATAAAAGAAGTGCAACTAATTATTAAAGTAAGCTATTATTGGCAATGTGTTAAATGTGAAGAAAGTATTACATACAATATTTGATGTTTTATCATTTAGTCCTTTAAAAAACAACATTAAACCAAACAAAGTGCAGATTTGAACATTTAATTTATTGTCAAACAAAAGATCTTCTAGTGTGTTCTATCCCACATATTTTCATGCTGTTACTAATGTCAAATAAAATAAACATTTACATAATTTAGCTAGCACAAAACGTGAACTGACCTTATTTTTAAGGCTTTGTAATCTTTTACATTCTTACTTGATTTTTATACGTTACATTTGCAAGTTTGTTTTGCCATGAAGATTAAAGGCACATGTAAATATATATTTGCAACTATTAAATAGATGCTTAACCCCTGTAATATTTCACCCTATTCTTTCTTAACATATTTATTGCACATTCATCGCCACTAAAGCAAGGAGGAAGTAAAACATGACTGCTGAAGTTAGTGTGTAATGTCTTGAGGATTATTCTTTCCAGGAGAGGAAGTAGAGCTTGCCCTGTCCGTCACCACAAACCAGTTCAGTGGCGTTTTCAGGGTTGACTTCTAAATGCAGAACAGGACCTCCACACACAAACATTCCCACCTGGAGGGAGAGAGACAAAGAGAGAGCACGAGGCAAATAGTTATTGGAAGACAGACTATATTTAAAAAAAATAAAAAAATAAAAATGAAGGTGAAGAGATAAATGAGTTAGTAAGAGAACAGAACTTTACGCTAACTTGCTTTCTAACCAAGAGTTTGATGAGAAGACCGATACCACTCTCTACAAATAGAATGGTATCGGTCTTCTCCTCCAACTGTCCGTCAGAGAGGAAATATACTTCTCCTAATGTCAAACTGTTCTTTTAAGACTCTGGCGTACTTGTTTCTTGGTGTTTCTGTCCCACAGCTTCACTGTCCTGTCGTAGGAGGCGGAGATGATGGTGCGCTCCGTGAGTTTCAGCACACTGATCCGGTCACTGTGAGCCTGGGGATAAAAAGAAAAGCCCTGGCTTAAAACAACGGCTAATTATATCTGATGTTTGCTTCTATGTCCTTGCCGGTACAGGCAGATGCCTTTTTCTTCGTGTAATTATTTAAATGTAGGCCTTTCTACAGCTTCAAAGTGGTGCGTAAACAATTAGTCGATCAAGAGAAAACTAATGTACAACAATTCTAATCATGGATTACTGAGCAAAAATGCCAAACATTTGGCATTGGCTCCAGCTTCTTAAAGGTGAGGATTTGTTGTAGATGAAATATCTGTGGGTTTTGGCCTGTTGGTTGGACAAAAAACAAACAATGTGTAGACGTCACCTTGTGCTATAGAAAAATGTGATGGGCATTTCTTTTTACTATTCTGTAAAAAAAAAAAAGAAAAATAGGACTGGATGCGCTCAACTCACGTAGACAATTAAAGCTATGAAGTCTGGGTGCTAGATCCTAAAGGTGAATAGCCATAGATAAAGTTACTAGGATGGCACCCCAATTTAATATTTTTATTGCCACACAACGGATGTTTCGGGCAGCGCCCTTCCTCAGCGTGTTGTATTTGCATGCACACGTTGGGAAACGTCCAATGTGTCGCAATAAAAATATTAAAACTGGAGAGCTGTCCCATTAACTATCTTTTACTATTTTGTGAAATTGAATTAACAAAATTAATGATAATCAATGATCAAACAGTGTAGCAGCCATTGTTTAAAGTAGTTGCAATACCTCACTAAAACCTATACTATATGTAGATGTTCACCAGACGTGTCTATGGTCTTTTTTAATGCTAAACGTCTTATGTTGTGTTTCAGAGTCTCTCAGCCCTTACAGGTTTTTTGCTGCTCCACGAGGACACCTCTGGAGGCTGGTTGAACCACATGTTGCCGTTCACATCTCCACACACGACAAACTCTGAAAGAACGTACAACACGTTGGATAATCACGCAATAAACCAACACATTAAGAGCTGCTATGTGCAGGAGTAGAAGTATGCTTGAAGTAAGCGTAGTAATTGTAACCGCTGCAGCGGACATATCATAGATGTCAGAACCTTTGTCCAAAATTCCAGCTGTTATCAGGCTCCCCTTCTTCTCCTCTTCCTCCGGCTCTAGGGTCGTTGAGCTGAAAGCTGTACTCAAAGTACTTTTGGGGCCCATGGCAAACTGAAGAAAGAGAGGACAGAGGCATCAATCAACATCAAATTAAGCTTAGCGTTAGTTCATGCAGGACAGGGAAGTCGTTCGCCCGCTGATTGAATTATCATTCCTATCAGACACACACACCAATCACAGCCATTCTCACATCAAGGCGGTCCTTTTATATACGACTGCCTCCTCACTGATCCCTGCTACACTGACGCTGCTTCACTCACTGCTGCTGATGCTGGCAAGGCTTTGCCTCCACCACCCCCAGCCTCTACCTAGTTCAGAGTCCTAACATGACTAAAAGTTTAAAATGATTTGGCTCACTCTTTTTTTTTTTTTTACCCAGGTGGGGGGTTCTGCACCGTGCTCCCCGTTTCAGCTTAGCATGCAGCTTGGCTGGTCCAGGGAGCACTATCAAGAGCGGAGCCATCAGCGCCAAGCAGAACTGGATTTCCTGACTTCAGTTGTAAATGAAATGTAGGGAATGATTTGACAGAGAAAAAATGAATTGTTCTTTGCCAGGTGGTATCATTTAATTTGCAATCATAGGTTTTCTTTTCGGGAATAAATCTGAGAGCTACATCAAACATTTCTTTGGTGTTAGAATAATATGAGTATCATTTAGAGAGAAGTTGGGCAAAAACTCACAACGAAGCCAATGTGGACTTCTCCGTCTTTTTCGCCCACCAGCCACACGCTTTTCTCGTCGTTACTGGTAATCCCCAAAATTCTGACTCTTCTGTTCCAGCTGCAATAAAAGACAAATACACAAAGAGCTTTATGGTTGGTTTAATTATTCAGAGCTTAAAAAAAATATACCCCCTCAGTGTATAAGAAATAAAACCAATTCAACTTCAATGTGCCTCAATTCAACAAGGACACATTCAAATTCATGTTATAATGATTAAAAATGCAGGTATTTTTTAAAATTCAACAATGACAAAGATTTGTTAGATAGTACTTAGATATCGTGTTGACCCAGTTTTCCACATCTTTGTTGATGTCGAAGATGGTTCCAGAGTCTTCGAAAGCGATCAGGATGGAGCAGAAGTGGAGGCGGACCATGGGCTCGGTCACTGTGTACGTGGTTACCTTCACCAGGCTGGGAGCAACAGAAACACCATGAACAGAGCAGTTAACTCCTCACACCTTCTTTGATTCACTTCCATCTTTCTAAGTCTCCATGGAACTAACTAACTGACCCTAACCCTCTATCCCCAAAATGGTGTTTATCAGTGGTGGAGGAAGTATTCCGATCCTTTACTTAAAGGTCCCATCATCAATTTCACTTTGTGAGGGTTTTTAACATTAAAGTGATGGTTCAGAGTAATTCACCATAGGGTCCTTTGCACCACGACCTCGAGCCAAACACCCCCCCAGAAGCTTTTTTCACCTGGGTCGAACATTGGGAGAGTTAGCGTAGAGTAGCGTTATCAGCTGAATAGCTTAGCGCAGGGGCTAACGGACCCACGTTTGTATCTCGTAAATTACCCCACCAATAATGCCCGAAATGATACCAAACGTCTACAAGTAGTACAAATAGGTTATGCTCTCATAAAACGATGGATTGGAAAGTTTGTAAGTACACCAGAAGTTTATGTAAATAACACTTGCCTGCTGGCTTCTGCTCTCTGCTGTTGTTGCTGCTGCAGTAAGACGAGTGCTTAGGGCCGTCTACAAATTACAACACCGAAAAGAGATGCAACAAAGCTAACTCTAGCTAGCTAACTCTCCCAATGTTAGACCCACGTGAAAAAAGCTTCTGGGGGGGTGTTTGGCTCGAGGTCATGGTGCAAAGGACCCTAGGGTGAATTACTCCGAACCATCACTTTAATATGCATTCCCCCAGTCTGCCTGTGGTCCCCCAGTGGCTAGAAATGGTGATAGGTGTAAACCGAGCCCTGGGTATCCTGCTCTGCCTTTGAGAAAATGAAAGCTCAGATGAGCTGTTCTGGAATCTTCTCCTTATGAGGTCATAAGGAGCAAGGTTACCTCCCCTTTCTCTGCTTTGCCCGCCCAGAGAATTTGGCCAACCCATGAGAGAGAGAGAGAGCGAGACATCATGGCTTTCAAACGAGCAAAGTGGCAGTTGGTCAAGGCCACACCCCCACCCTCCACCTTGCCACCTATTTCCAGCAACTTACACCAGTGTAAAATATATACCAATACATAGTCAAAATTATTATTTTGTGTTTTTGTCACATTAAAAGACAATGCTATAAACAGCCAAAATTGTGTTTCATAATAGCAGAAGGATCAGATATTTAAGAAAAACACAAGTTTTATTTTTCAAAATGTAGACTTTGCTTGCTATCTAACCTGCCTGAGTCAATGTAAAAACAATTACCCCAAACAAAATCACTCGACAGGTTCTCTTCACTAACCCTGAATTATCACCTTCTCATGGTTCCTAACATAACATACAGTAAGACAGCTATGGAGAGGAGCACTGAGTGGGAGGATCTGAGCCAAATGACATGCAGCTGGGTCATTCTGGGTCAAAATCCAAGAAAAAAGGTGGTGCTCCCTCTTAGATTTTGCTCAAAGTTTATGCTACCCTTAATTTCAGTCTTTTCACACTTTTTTTTTTCCAAATCTAGGTCATGCCGTACAAACTTGTAATGGTTCAGTCATATTGACATGTTTGTCTTCCACCCTACAAAGTTTGGGCTGCCTATGAATAAATGTCCAAATATTGCTTCCCAGATAATGTGATTTTCAGGCTGTAAAACTGAAGTAATTTCAAGGGCTAAAATATGAAGACATAGGATTTGAACAGAAATATTTTACAGGCCTTGGTTTTTATTCATACACAAGACACACAATACCAACAAAGCATCAGTCATGCCCTACAGCGCTGCTTTTCCCTCCCTGTCTCCACACCTGCGCTCTCTTCCATAATCAGAAGGGCTCTGAGGTATGAACGAGCGAAGGAGCGATAACCTAAACAAAGGAAGGACATTCAGAGGAGGAAGTGATGTTTAGTTTCAGAGTTGAACAAGCTGCACTTTTCTCTTCATAAGTCTTGCCCTCTTCCTTCCTGTGTTTCCTTCTCCCATGTTTTTCTTCTCTTCCTCCACCACTCTTCTATTCTTGCCTCTCCTCTTCATTCATGTACTTTCTGTCTTGTATTTTCTCTCTCTCACTTGTTCTTGGTGATTTTATTATTTAGCACCTGTCGACCATAGAACAGAAAACCTTATTTATTTATAATATTAGTCCTTATAACCGTGTCATATACTGTTTTTTTTTTTAACTGTCAACATTGCTTTAGAACAACAGATTTATCACAGAAAAATGAGAAATACTTGGTGGACCCAGATTTTATAAAAAATATACCATATCGGTAACAATTTCTACGACACCCATGTCTATAATGCATTATAAAAACATACTTATAATGCATAATGCGCTTGAAGCACTGTATAATTACAGTTATAAGCACTCGTAAATATCCATAATGTTTTATAACAATAATGACACATTAAAAAGAATTTTATAGTGACTTAAGGTCAAGTATTATAATACTTAATAATTGCTAGTCACTCACTGACATTTTTTTCAGGGATCAGTGTATTACAATTCTCACAGTAATACATTGTAGCCTATCATCTTAAATGTATTTAGTGTTTAGAGTGAGTAAAGTTTGTAAATGTCTATCATTCAGTCAAATTGGAGTACCTTACCAGTACTATCCTATAAACCATTAATTATACTCTCCCCTTTCACCTTTTTATTATTAGCCAACATTTTTCTCACGTTTGGTCAACTTTGCACATTTAATAGGACTAATGTCCCCAGTAAGAGAAGTACCAATACCCTCAAATTTATAATTAGAACGTTTCTTAGTAACTCAAGAGTATTGTACTTTATGATTGCTCTGATGTATTCCTTTGTTTATTCTTCGTGGATGTAGTAAAAACTTTGTCACCTTAATAATTTCTCTGCACTTCAAAGTGCTCATTTCTTACGTCTGTTATTATTGCTGGCTGTTTGTATATCCTTACATAAAAATAAATGTTAGGATTTTTTGTGATACATAAGCTTATGTCGGATTTACCAAACCTGCAGTTCATCGGGTAATCAGCGCCTTTTTCTGTCCACTATACCGTAAATTGTCCGCATTTAAAAGCGCAATTGAATGGGCCTCCTTCTCTCTTTCTATGACGGATCAGCCACCAAGTCTAAAGCTAAACCATAGGCTTCGTGTGGTACTTGCGGTGGGTAGTTATACACGGCATTGACTGCAATAATAACCATTATAGGCATTCAATGACATTAGCCCGGGAGCCCGAAAGAACAACCAAAAATTGGCGACCCTCCAGCTGCAGCCGATGTGCCCCCAAGACAATCGCTCTAGCCACTTCCCTACCACACGGACACCATCCCTGGATAAAAGCACCCTATAACCTGACGTGATGGGTGATTGGAAGAGCCTGTAGAGCCGCAGTCACAGCTGAGTCTGGTTCTCTGCTGAGCTCCTTGATCACATCCTCACCATTCAGGACTAAAGTAATGACTCGTGTTTCAGCAGGGGGAGTCATGGGAAGTGGTGGAGATGTCCTCTTAGCAAAGTCGGCCTTTGGTGCAGGCTGCTCAGCTGGTTCAATCTGGCTGATTGTCAAACCATCCTGGACAACAGTGATGGTAGGAGGTTCATCAAGAGGGGTCATGGTAGGTGTTGGAGCTGAAGCCACAACAGAGTCTGTTTCTCTGGTCATCTTCTCACTCAAGTCCTCACTATTCAGGGCTGATGTAGTCACTGTGGGTTCAGCAGGAGCAGACGGAGGGGGTGAATGAGCTGTAGCCACAGGAGCTTTTAAGCTGGGCGCAGAGGAAGAATCCTCTATTTCATCCAAGTCAATGTTTGCAGAAGATTTACAACGAGTCAGAGAAGCATGTGGAGGAGACAAGACAGAAGAGTCAGGTTGTCTGGTGGTCTTTTCATTCATATTGTTACTATCCAGAACTGATGTCATGACTGGATGTTCAGTGGTAGGGGTCAGAGGAAGTGGTGGTGGTGATGACACCTTGGCAACATCTGTCTCTGGGGTAAACTTCTCCACTGGTTCAATCTGGCTGATTGTCAAACCATCCTGAATGACAGTGATGGCAAGAAGTTCATCAGTAGGGGGAACAAAAGATGGCGGAGCTGGAACCACAGCAGAGTCAGCTTCTAGGCGGGGCATAGAGGCAGAGGATATGGTTTCATTCAAGAAAATATTGGCAGCAGGTTCAGCATTGGGAGTCAGAGGAGTGGGCGGAGAAGACAAAACAGAAGATTCTGGATCTTGGATTGGTTCACCATCTTCCTCCAGACCAGGCTCCTCATTCAAATCTCCAGCCTGGGTGTGCTGGGTGCAATCGTTTTTGGTGCTTGAATTTGCAGTCACATGAGTATCAGTCGGAGGCTGAAACAGCACAAGGACCTCTTTCACTGCAGCATCAACAATAATGTTCAGCACCTCTGCTGCAAAGCAGTTAAGCCCTCTCCTCAGGACGTCTTGAGGGTACATCTGCCTAACCGTTTCCTGGATATACAGGACCATGCTGTCTCTGATGGACCGGGAGAAGTTGACCCGATGGTGCACAGTGGACAAAGCAGTGGAGACCCGGTCCAAACCAAACTTTGTGACACCAACAGCCATTTCACTGAGCTGCTGGGAGGGCATGTTGAGGAAGGTGCTTGGAGGAGGTAACCAGAAGCCCTGCAAGACTTTTGGAAGCACCTCCATCACCACATCTCTTGGGCCAAGCAGTTTGGAGCTGGGAGCCGACTGCAGCTGCTGTGTCAGGCTCCTGCCGTACTCCTGAGCCAAATTAACAAGCTTTGGATGTGGAAAACAAGGAGGGATGTCTTCTGGCGACTTCAGTAGCCTTCTGGCTTCAAACTCAATGTCTCTCATTTTCATGCTGTTGATTACCTCCCAAACCACCATGAGAAGAGGCTTGGCATCTTCCTCATCAAAGTCCTCCAATTCAAACTCCCAGAGCTGAACTCTCACTGTAGCTTTGCTTTGCTCTACCACCAGTCTACGATTTCTAACAATAGACTGGAGAGTAGAGAGTACTCAAACACAGTTAATTCAACAAGCACAAATGAACAGTACGTGTTCAGGCTGAAGAGTGTATTAAGAATGATTCTGATTGAATCACTGGAATTGACTTGTTTTTAAATGTCAACACTACAAAATCAAAACCATTGCCATGGTAACGTATAAACTTGATAGTGTCTTAAAGATGAACTGAACTGAAATAATCTGCATTGATAATGTGTTGGTTATGACAAATAAAAATGAATTACACTAACAATTTTAATAAAAAAAAATCCATATAGCTTTTTTTAAGCAACACAAAAATTACGTTTGTTATTATTAGAACACTGACAATTTCGATGACGTCACTGGCATGGTAGGACCTGCGAAGGTATATAGGTTACAGTGCAGCATGGACATGAAAATGAGTAATTTTAATGGCATAGGTTACGCATTTGAGCCTGTGAGGGACAGGCCTGCAGTGTCTGACTACCACCACATGGAGGATGACCAGTCCATGGTTTCAGGCTCCACCTAAAGTACAGGATCGTGTGGGGGGAAGTGACTGGTGTGTGTGCGCTGCCCATAGGCGCTGCCGGAGCATGGACACTGCAACTGAATCCATCTGTGATTGGACGAATTCATCCAATGGGATCGCTTGTTAAGTTACCTGCACGCAAAATGTTAAAACCAAAATAAATAAAGTTTGAAAAAAGAAAAAAAAGTTCGCTGCATGTAGTAGAGTGACCACACGTTGACCATAGATGCACGGAGGATTCACGAGTTTTGCCGTTTACGTTAGGCTAGTGTAGAGTTGGCAGATTTTTTCCTTGTGGTCGTTGATGGATATTACACAAATGGATACTGCACAGATACCTCTTACTAAGGAACTAGCAGCTTTTTCTGCGAGTTGAACTCCCTCTGCATCAACGATTTGCCCTGAGGCGGTGGACACCAGCTAGCATCAGGGTGAGTAGAAAGGGACATTGGAGTCTGTTTACAGACCTGCTGTGGTTTAGTTAGCAGCTAGTAACGCATTATTATTGATCTGTGATATCGTCGGAGTCAGGATTTATTCATACAGTCTATGGTCGGAGTGCTAGCTTGTGGAGTTTGACATAAGTGTTTCCAACGTGTTTAGCTCCTAGCCCTTTCCCTAGGTTGGAGCGTGTGTTATCTAGCTTGGTTTTGTGACCCACTTTTTTAATGAACGGCCAAGTGTGTCAGTCTCAGTTTTGTTGAACGCTATTATTTGTGTTTGTAAGTGAATATGTACGTGTTTTGTGTATGTGACAACAACGTTACATCCAGCCCTTTGCCTAGTAGACTTGCTAGCATGCTGGATAACAGCTAAACATACCTCTCTGTCCTCTGCCTGATGGGAGCGTTATATATATATATATATATATATATATATATATATATATATATATAAAATCAGACTGTCCAACGGCCCATTATCGGCCCCGTGTGTCCCCGGCTTTACCCCAACCGACAAGAAGGATTTGGGGGTGGGGGTTGGGGGGGTTAGTGCGCGGGAGGAAGGGGACGGCATGAGGAGGAGGGAGGGGCGAGCTAGCCTCCGTTTTGTTTGAGAATACTTCAAAGGTCAAAAGAACTCACATCACCCAACATCGCTTAGAGCACCTTTAAAGTGTTATAAGTCAAAGTACTGATACAGAAAAATCCTCACATTTTATTAACTGGAAACAATTCAAACTGTTCTGTCAATCAACTAAGTGTTTAATGGTCTAATCATTTCAGCTGGACTTGTAGGTACAGTTGGGTAATTAAATTTATAATAAAACTTTAGATTTGATCAACTACATGTGTTTTGTGTGTAAAAATCTTAATTTGTAAAGTAACTAGCAACTAAAGCTGTGTGATTAATGTCGTGGAGTAAAAAGCACAATATTTCTCTACGAAATGCAGCGGAGTAGAAGTTGTAGCAGTAACTTCTATCAATGGGATGGGACACTCATAATAATGTAATATATTAATTTTGACACATTAGTGATGAGAATGTGTAATTCTCAATGCACAGCTAATCACTGCTTTCAAATACCAGCATATTTAAGGTAAAATGCTTCACTATTTTCACATTTAGAACAGAGAGAAAGACTGATGACTTTCAGTTTGTATTTGCATTTCCTCCCCTATCTCATTCGTTTGTCACATGCAAACAAACGCTGGTATCACTAAAAGTGTATTTGTTGCTTTCTCGTGTTGTTTCCTGAAGTCTTTCTTTGTAAATGAAAATGTGTTCATAACTTCTGACTAAATAAAAGTTGAAAAAATAAAATAAAAAAGTAGTGTTGTATGTATGTGTGGAGGTGTGGAGAAGGTGTGGGGAGGAGGTGGTGGCTCAGGTGAGCGGGCAGGGAGGGACTGATTGTCACAGCTGCAGCGAGTTGTCTAATCTTGCTCTCCCTTTAAAGCAGTAGTGAGCCGGAGCAAGGGCTTGATGGCCGACTGTGAGAAAGGAGACGCGGACACTGTGTGGTGGGCTGGACAGCGCAAAGTTTTGCCCTCGTGACCGAGAGCCTCGGGCCAAGTGGGAGCGAGGGAGCTCCAGACGGATTGTGGGACAATTCACTGCTGATGCGATCATCAAATAAAGAGCTGTGGCAAATATTCCTCCCCGTGTGTTTGTGGCTATCTGTGAACAGAGGTCTACAGCAGTGGAGCTGCTACAGTATGGTAGCTCACAGTAGTAAGGCGGCTGTTTACCTCGCAGTGCTGTGTTGTTGATTCCACACCGGCTTCCACACATCAACAGCAAGTTTCGTGTAGCTGACAGCAAACTGGCCATCAGGCATGGAGCAGATCGCTGTCACCATGCAGTCTGAAGCCTGAGACACACACACACACACAGTGGGATTAACACACACACACACACACACACACACACACACACACACACACACACACACACACACACACACACACACACACACACACACACACACACACACACACACACACACACACACACGTCATACAGTGTACATCCCTTTTTTTTCTTGTGCATGTCTTCACCTGCTTGCGGCCGACCACAGTGTTGCGCTGCCATAATTCCAGCAAACCGGATTCATAACCAGCAAGAAGCAGATCCCCTCTCTGAGAGAAGCACAGCGCTGTGACCGGGCCTGTCACACTGGGAGGACTCTCTGAAAAGACACAACACAGAGGTGAACTGGGACAGTTTTCAAAATAAAAAAAGGTCTCACACACACACCATATATGAGGTACAGAACATTGAAATCATGATCTCACACACACACACACACACACACACACACACACACACACACACACACACACACACACACACACACACACACACACACACACACACACACACACACACACACACACACACACACACACACACACACACACACACACACACACACACACACACACACACACACTCTACAGGTAATCATGTTCTGTCTCCTTCACTGAGCAGCATCAGGAGACGGTTATTAGTGAAATCCAACAAATGGATGAGTAATTATGATGATCAAGATCTCAATAATGAACAAAATACTTGGATCATTGTTTCAACTGTATTTGTGCATTCCTACCAGACTCATTAATATCTCATTTTGCATCCCATCAATGGTTTTGGAGCAGTGCATTATTATCCACTGTGAATCCTTTTCTTTTTTAACGATATGACGTGAAGGCAAAATATAAAGTATTACCCATTCCCCATATCCAGCATCGCAATGAGCAGTCTTCAGAAACGGTGAGGAATTCTGGGACTCCTTCTTTGCGAGCAACTCCATGTATTGCACCACTGTGACCCTGGAAGGTGCCAAAGTGCTCCACCTGTACGTAAAGAAAAAAGAAAAATTTAAAATAAGTGACAGACTAAAATAAGGGGACACGCCGCATCTCTAGATGAGCTGCAGCCGAGCCGCGCCTGTTTGAACCACCCTGCAACATGCTTTACAGGTTGAGTTTTATAAAAACAAATAATAAAAAAGCACACATTCACAAGGCGCTTCATCTATGCGGTATGGTCAAAACGCCATACATAAGGTTTACTTAAAGTAAAAAGAGAGGCATCGTCCGAACAATGTTCTTCAAGGTGGAGATTTCAACACTAAAGTAATGCTGGATAATAAATAGTTAATTGTGATATTTTGTAAGTAGAATCTAAATCTGCAACATTCTCTGTCAGGTATATGTAGTAGAACGTTTCCTCTAAAGTAGAAGTACACAGTTAGGTCAGTAGTATACAGTTTACATGCATATTAAGTGCTTTGGGAGCCTTCTGGAAGTTATTTCGGGGTACAATGGTTCTGAAAAAAGCTACAAGCAGCAACACAGGAGGCCGAGCAATAAGCCCATTCCAAACAGGCACATTTTGAACTGGCACTGCACTAGTTTTACAAAATTGTCAAAAAACAACAACAATTTTGAAACCACATCGTCCCCCATGTGATATTGAGCGACAGACCTGCAGTGGTTTCCAGAGTTTTACTGTGCCATCATCAGACGCGGTGAACACAGTCATTTCTTCTGGGTTGACGTCTTTTTTCTTGTCTTAAAAACAAAGCAGGGAAAAAGAAAGGAGAACTAATCATTTCAAAACAAGACTCAAATTGTACAATATGAA
The DNA here is from genome assembly GCF_010015445.1 of Perca fluviatilis. Lineage (NCBI taxonomy): Eukaryota > Metazoa > Chordata > Actinopteri > Perciformes > Percidae > Perca > Perca fluviatilis. Next base: position 33,036,375 of record NC_053122.1, on the reverse strand, counting down.
ATAAAGAGGAAGAGACAAATGATTGTATGTGTGCACTCATTTCCCAAGAAGTGTACCTGTATTTGGGAGGAGAGAGCAGTGGTGTATACGTTGCTTGTGTGCAGCAATGTGGCAGATTTCTATGTTTGTTTCCCAGTTCCAAACATGTAGCGCTCCCTCTGCACAGCCGGCTACCACATACAGTCCCTGCACACAGAGCACCAGACAAGTCAACACAGAAACCCCCTAATGAGGCTGAGGGTTCACTACGTGCAAGTCTGAAGAGAGAAAACAAAGACTGACCTGCAATTAAATCTCTACACTATGGAGATCAACGGTGACCGCCCACTTTATGAACGGCTCGAATGAAGTGTTTCCCCCCTCATTCAATATCTCCATCGAGGTTTCATCAAATGCTTATATAAAGAGTCTTAAGCCTGCAGCCAAGCCAACCGGCTACAAGATGAATCGTGACCATAAAACATTTGATTCGCCGGAAAACAACATTTTGAAAATGTTTTTTTTTTTTCCGCCCAGCTGCTTTCCTTGGATTAGGGTGCCACCTAAATCATGGTTGCAGCTATCGCTGTGGTCCTGCTCCGCGCCCTGCTACGCCCTGCTACGCCCTGCTACACCCTGCTACGCTCTGCAGTGCCCTGCTATGCCCTGCTACGTCCTGCTATGCCCTGCTACTTCCTGCTATACCCTGCTACGCCCTGCTATGCCCTGCTACGCTCTGCAGTGCCCTGCTATGCCCTGCTACGTCCTGCTATGCCCTGCTACTTCCTGTTATGCCCTGCTACGCCCTGCAGTGCCCTGCTATGCCATGAACTACTACAAATACTATTTCTAGTCACTGATCCATTATCTTTATTGTGACTATTATTGACACTGTTCATCACACCCCCAACCGTCACCGTCAGACACCGCCTACCAAGAGCCTGGGTCTGTCCCAGGTTTCTTCCTAAAAGGGAGCACTAAATGCTTGCTCTGGGGGGACTTACTGGAATTGTTGGGTCTTTGTAAATTATAGAGTGTGGTCTAGACCTACTCTATCTGTGTGTCTCGAGATAACTCTTGTTATGATTTGATACTATAAATAAAATAAAATTGAATTGACTGTGTACAGAAACGATCAGATGATAGCAATTCACTATCCGTTTGCGGGTGTGGTAAACATTTCCATGGTACCAGCGAACTCCACCAATTAGAGATGTCACGGTCACGCTTAAGATTGTGGGTAGTATAGTATTTCTCCATAAGATCCTGAATAAAACATGTTTTTTCTTAAAACAAGGTTGATTTCATACGACTTCTGGCTTCTACAGGAGCAGATACCTTCGCTTCACAACCTCGGAGCTCGTGGTCAGTCTGACTAGACATTATGGCCGATAATCAAAATCCTTATGGAGGAAATTAAACACTGTTGATCTCTATAAACGAACTACGCAAGCTTATTTACTGCGCCAACGCAACAATTAAATGCATAAAGATGTTTCAGGAGAGAAGGAAACAACACACCCTGTATTTTCTCTGATGGATAAATGTAGAATTTGCTCACCACACAGCAGACAGATGTAAGAGGATTCCTCCAGGAGATTTCTCTGAGACGCTGGCCTGCCTGCAGATCCCATAAACAAAGCCTCCCGTCGTTGGAAGAGCTAATCTGGAACAGAAAAGAAGGCAGATGAAGACAAGTTTACATAAAGGATAACAAGTATACTGTAGTTATAGGACTCAGGTAATAGCTCTATTCGGGGGCAGACCTGTAACTCAGTTAGTTACATTTCCTTAATGTAATGAAGATTTACCACGCAGTCTGGAGTCCAAACACAGCCAGTGATCCAGTCTTTGTGAGAGTGAGGGAGCGACTTAGTGAGAACGGCAGGAGACAAACTCACATCCCACACCATCAGGGCCTGAAACAAAGACACCGGTCACTGCTGCGTTATTTTGTCCAATCCCACCCACATTTATATTAATAAAAGGCAGACAGGAATGACTGTTGTTGGCTAATCCAGCAAAGGAACTTCATTACATCGATGCAAAAATCATGAATAATATAATCCAATATTGCCATTAATTAGGGTTGCTTGATTATGGAAAAAAAAAATCATAATCACAATTATTTTAATTTAACAAGATTACTTATTGACTTTTGGAAAGATATTGCATTTATAGAACTTTAAAAACAGTAAAACAGTTAAATCAACAGTGAAAACACCTTGAACTGTGAAATTTCCCTTCCCTTTTCTCGTTGAACTTTTCGAATTCCCCCTTAAAACAAATAATCTAAACGCTACTTTCAAATGTTGGCTGAGTGAGTTTAGCCTTCGGGAGGAGCGGAAAGTGTCCGTTTCATTCAGAACACAAGACACAAGAAGAGTTTACTAACATAAGGTGCAAAATATTAGATTTTCTCGATCACATTGTTTTTGTGATCGTCAGGAGCCAAAATTGAAATTGCGATCAAAAATGTGATTAATTGCACAGCCCTACTAGTCTGGCTATCACCAGACCAAGCTCAATCTTTTAAGATTGAACATCAGTCTGGGAGAGTCTGCTCTGTATTTTCTACTGCACAAGAGGCGTGATCAATGGGCATAGTTCAAATGACTCTGTATGCAATTGGACAGTCCTTCAACGTAGCAGCGACAGCGGCATCAACGGGTTGCTGCGCTTCGGCGGCCGCTATGTTGAATATAAACAAAAAGCCGCTTGGTCGCTTCTCTATCGTCATCGTGTTAAACCCGCCAATAGCGCGCCAGGTGGATAAGCCAGTTTGTTATTGGTCCCCGCAAAATTGTAACGGAAGCAGGATAGATAAACGTACAGGTTTCCAGCCTGAGCTACAGGGGGAAATCAAATCGCCGGCAGATCGGGCTGGGTTTACCCAGTCTACAGCCCTACCAGAAACTGATTGATTAATTTGCAACATTGCCAACAATGGCCTTGTGCACTCAGTGATATCAAAAGGAAGACAAACCATGAAATAAATGGTATGGCAAAATCTCTCACAGTACATTGTGTCATATTGTCCAACCCTAGAATCAAGCATACCAAAATCCCTGCACAAAATTAGCCACAAATCTGTTCAAATCCATGTGACAAAACATTTTGAACTAAATTCCAATATTGTCACAACACTAAAACACTAAAACACACACACACACACACACACACACACACACACACACACACACACACACACACACACACACACACACACACACACACACACACACACACACACACACACACACACACACACACACACACACACACACACACACACACACACACACACACACACACACACACTACCTGATCTTTTCCCCCGGACAGTAGCTGTCCACCATCAGGGCTGAACGCCAGACAGGTGACCCCCCCACTGTGGCCCCTCAGGAACCCACAAGGCTCGACGGCGGAGTCGAGCGCCAGATCGCTCAACAACCACAGAACAATGGTGAAGTCATCTGAATCAAAGAGAAATACAGAGGGGGAAATAATCTAACAGGTATGAGTGGAAAGAGGGATGTGCACTCCTTGAATGTCGACCAAGGACCGAGCTGGAAATAAGTATTTTACTTTAGCATGTCATCCTTGGGATTACTGTTTTATCGTCTTGATCCAGAAATAAACCAACCAAACAGCCAATTGAAAAGGGTTATTAAACGCTACTATATTTTGGAAGGATTGATTTTAAATACAATTGAAGATGTTAAAAAACATGTTGAAAGGTGGGAAAAGTTTATTAGAACTGAAGGCTGGTAGGAAGGTTTGTATTTAATAAGGAGGACCGACCAATTGCGATTTCTGGCTGTTTGTCTTATTTCTTTATGGAAATTATTGTTTTTGTTTTGTGCCCTTTCTTCTGTCATTCTGACTACTCCGAGAGATCACTGAGTTTATCGAAAAAACTGAGTTTTCAATAAGGAAGGAAGCTCAAGCACCTTATAATTTTTTTGGTTTGTATTTATTTATTTGCTTTTCTTTTTTCTATATTTGTTTTATCTTTTGATGTGTGTGGTTGTAAAATTGAAGTTAAGAGCTGGGGCCTGTTTCACAAAAGCAGAATATATAAATCCAGGATAACTGATAAAGCGAGGCTTGACCTAGTCTAATCTGTGCATCCTGGCTTGGTGCGTTTCACGAAGGCCAAGCCAGGCTGAAGAGGAGAGACTAGGTTGAGCCAGGCTGAAGTAATTCAGATAGATGCGCGTCCACGGCTTTCCTCAAAAGACCGCAAGGTCGATCACAGATTTACTGATGCCAAAATGGAGAATACGCATAGTACATACTTTATACAGAGTGAGCAGCAGCTTCTTGTGGAAGTATGACGACGTGAAACACATTATTTGTTTAAAAAGAAAAGAAACATGGCCGCTGTAATGAAACAGCGAGAGAAAGCGAGGCAGACGATCACGGACCGACTGAATGCGTAATTGTAGCCTAAATATATACATTAACTGACGCCGTCATAATCATTCCATTCAAGGATTAGGCTACTAATCATTTGCACAAATTAACAGTTGTACTCTTTGCCTTAAAAGTAAGCAGAAGATAATGTTTCTCAGGAAATTTACAATGAAGATCAATTTTCTACAACGCTAGAATATGATGCGTAAATATCTCTTTCACTCTGTTCCTCCCTCTCTCTCATGGGCTAAAATATAAATGTCCTAAGTCATATTAACTTCCACTGCTCGCTTTTAATGCAAAGTGTACAACTGTTCATTTTTGCAAATGACAGTGACTTATTGAATGGTTTCAGTTAAGAGCAGTATTTCATAAATCTATATTTTTAGACTATCATTCAGTCGGTCCGTTATTATCTGCCACGCTTTTGTTTTTGCTACGCGTTTCATTTTTTTTATTTTTTATAGAGGCCGAGTTTCCTTCTCTACATATTATATGCCTTGCTCCCTGTATATATGGACATAGAAAATAAAGACACTGAAGAAATTGGACTCTAAAATCTAGAAACTATGAAGATAATTAAGTGATAAATTCCATGCACACTGTAAACATGAATGGAACAGAGTGATATTCATCAGTTATTTCCCCCCAAATATAAGGTCAAAAACCATTGAGGTGTCCTCTCACTGTTGTCATGAATGCACAGTAGCCTACATCACTAGATAGTTACTGGTCCAGTGAACTAAGACTATCATTTGGGAGGATTGTACAATTAGGATATGTTATTAAATTGTACAATCCTCCCAAATTATAGTCCCAGTTTACTGGACAACATAAATTGTGTGCTAAGAATGCCAAATACAATGCACATGGAAGTGGAACAAACATGATCCTCATTGTTAAAGAATAAAAAAAAAATAATCAACTAAAATAATTCAAGGTGCATTGGTCAACTATAGAAATGTACAGCATTGTATGTATTGCCCTTAGTAACAGACTTAATTTAAAACACATTTGAAATTTTATCAGCCTTTTCTAATTATCTCAACAACTGCCATAATATATTCATCAAACTTCTAACAACAATATGAACAGCAGTATTCATACAGCAATATAACAGTAACAATGACTGTCACATGAATAATTATGAATAAAAAAATAATGGTCACAACTTTAAATAATAACAGTACTTAAATAAACAGCAAAATGCACCTGTTGTATTTTAATCCAGGCTGATAATAACAATAGGGTAAAACCACTGCTGGTATTTGTATTTTTTTGGGGAATAAAAAAAAAAGAAAAAGAAGAAAGAAAAAAAGAAAAGAAAGAGAGATGTTTAAGAAAAGGAGAGAGCACGTCCTACCCGAGAAATATATTATGTTACAGTGTGTGGCGGCCCCCCACGGCAACATTTCTGCCCCCCCACGGTATCAGAAATAGGGCTGATTGTTAGAGTGCATGTCGGAGAATAGCGCGGTCACTCGGCAGAAAAAGGGAGAAAGGAAAAAGAAACGCTGTCCGGATGATAAGCCAGTTGAGATGGTGTGTGTACGTCCTTGACAACTGTAAGTCGTATAACTTAAAATGTCAGTTCATTGTTTGTATTCTTCACCTGCTAGCTAAATTGCACGTGGCGGTTGATTTGATATAATAGCGATTGCTCACGTTTGTATTTTAGGTGCATTATTTACATGCTGAAGTAGTTACACTGCATTAAGATAATGTAATTAATGGTGGGTTTATTGTTATTTGCTACAGAATGCTTAGCCTATATGTCAAGCTCAAAGTTGGCCTATATAGGAACTCAAAAAATACAGTTCAATCACAACTGAAAATATGCCTCATTGTGTGTGTGAATAGAGGCGAATAAATATATTTGTTTGTGTTGCAGCGAAGTCTCAGTTCCGTTTCATGGGGGGGTGGGAAGGTTGGGGTGTTCGGACCTGCCCCCACTGCTAACAAAAATCCTAAAGGAAACACTGATGTAACGGTGGAAACCATTAGAACAGTAAAATGACATTTCTGTAAAACCCTAGGTCATGTTTGTACTTTACACTAACCTGAAGCCATCGCCAGGTATGTGGAGTTTTGTGCTAAAGCCAGGATGGTGCCTGCTTGCACACCAAACGTTCCAGACATTTCCAGGCCTCCCAGCAGTCCCTCCTCTCCTGCCTTTCTCTTCCAGACCCTCACGCGTTTGTCACTCCCTCCAGACAACAGCAGCCCAGGTTCGCTCTGCTCTGCGTCCAAAACCACCCACAGCAGGCTCAGGATGGACACATCAAGTGTGGAGTCCCAGATCTTCTCACCTATGATAAAAAAAATAGAAGAAGTTATCCTTAGACATTAAAGGCCTTAATGACAGAAACGCATTTGAATGTTATAATGACTTAATAGCCAAGAAGATTTACTTTTTAAGACTTTAACTATTGCCCTGTTAACTGCCTTAGATTCCTTCAACCTTTTAAAAAATAGTTATTGTCTGTTTGTTTATCAGATCTATTTTATGTGTTTTTTAAAATGCACATTATTTTCATTTTGTGCAATATGTAAACAGGGTGGAGGGAGATAGGAGTGTTAGAATAGAAATATACAGTAGATTATTTATGTATGTCTTTTAATTCAATATAATCATCAATATTTATGTTTTCTCTGTCTATCTATCTATCTATCTATCTATCTATCTATCTATCTATCTATCTATCTATCTATCAGTAAGTAAAGTTTATTTTTAAAGCACCCTTCAAAAACAGATTAAGATTAGTCTTAAAGTACTTCACAATAAAAGACCCAAGCAAGACAGAAAATACAGACACAATATAAGTGTAAGAAATTATAGTAATAAAAAAAAGGAGGAAAGCTGGGTGAATTTTTTATGTTGCTGAATAATTATGTGACTGTAACAACCAGGTTGTATGATAGGAGTTAAGGACTTGAAGCCACGCCCTCTCATTTTCCTTGAGGGGTCTTCTGCAGATCTGTATTTCTTCTGTCGGGTTGGTGTCTTTCACTAATTCAATCTAATCAATATGATTTTTTTTTTTTTGTTTACATTCCTAGCGCAAATAACACACCTGAGTCGAGACTGAAGAGTTTGAATCCTTCACCATGGTAGCCCACAGCAGCATAGTCTCCATTAATAGCCACACAGAGAGCAGCAGGCTCAGATGCTACGGACTTCACTTTCTTCAATGGAGGCTCCTGCTCGCACTAAAAGACCAAATGAGAACATCAATTTTGGAGAGAAAATTCTGCGCTATTAAAAAAAAAAAAAAAAAGTCCTTCCTTTTTCACTAAATGGCAGCTTTTGGATGGATCTTTTTTTTTCCCAACCATGCCATAACTTTTACTTTACACACAGAATATACAGTATGGCATGAAAGATAGGCAACATGAAGTTAAACAAGTTAATACACAAGATAAATGAGGTGCTTACTTCTTCGCTTTTTAATACAGTGACCGACCGTCCAAGTCCTCCTGACCAGAGCTGGAGCTGTTATACAGAAGGACATGGAAAAAGGAAGCTATTTATCTCAAAATTAGTGACAATGTTCTGAGCCTCAGTGCTCTAAGTCTTTTTTTGTGACCGTGTTTTCGGAAACAAAACAAATGGAAAAGTTCCAAATCATCATTTGTTTGTAGTTAGTTTTTTGGTTAAATAGTAACTAACGTCAGCCAAGTAGTGGAGTAAATATATTATAACAATCCTGCAGCCCTGGCTCCCAGAGTAAAGTTCCATTTCTCTGATGTACAGGCAGTGAGGCCTCACCGTGTGATCAGAGCCGGCGCTTAGCAGCATGGCCCCTTCATCCAAGAAGGTGAGGGCCTCCGTGGCTCCGCAGTGAGCCTGGAAACAAGCCACACAGGTGGAGGTGGGCACCGACCACACCCTGACCTCCCCAGACATGGACCCGGAGCACAGCATGGAGGAGGCGTGGGAGAAGGAGACACTGCGCACGGAGCGCTTGTGACCGCACAGCGACTGAGGGAGCAGACAGAGGAGAAACAGTGGTTGTATTTAGAAAAAATAGAATAAACAGTTTTAGTCTCATCTTATCCTAATATCGTCTTTCCTGTTCACGGAGTAAGTTCCTTATTATTTTACCTGATTCACAAACTTTTACGGTCTCATGATTTTATTATAGCTGTCTGCCTTTTCATTAGCTTAGTGTTAGAACAAAGTATTTCACTTTAGTCACTGTGAGACCTTTTGTTTAGAGCCCAGGTTGACTCCAACAGAAATTCCCACCTTAAAGGTGCCGTAGGTAGGATTGTGAAGATCCAGGACTTAGCCAAAAAATGTGAACATCGACAACTTCTCAGTCCCTCCCCCCTTTCCGCTAAAGCCCAAAATGGTCTCCTAAGCCCCTCCCCCCACAAGGGAGAATGAATGTGTGTGCATGAGCAGTGATTGACACGCGGCCCTGATTGGTGCATCTGAACAGGGAGCTGTGGAGTTTTGCAAATTGCACTAGGTAGATAGGTGGTGCCAAGGGAGACAGATTTTTTCATGTAGTCATTAATGTAGTTCTACTGGAACATAGGGTCAGTTTCAGCAAATATGACAGAAAGTTAGTTTTATAATGCTTAATTACTGCACCTTTAATTTGAAATAGTAAGCATTAAACTCAGTATGCGACTATCTTTACAGCTCACCGTTAGTGTTTTGTTCTGAAGCCAGTTCCACACGATCACGTTCCCATTCCAGCATCCAGCAGCCAGCAGGTGACCCTCGGGGTCAAAGGTCACACAGTTCAAAGGGCTGGAGCTGGGTAGGGCCGCGACCTCATTACCTTTAGTAGAGGACCACACCTGAAATAGCAGAAAAACATTCAGCAGAATTAAGGACGCTTACGTTAAGAGTTAGTATTTTAAGTGATGTGCAATTTAGTAAAAATTGACAGTATAATTTCACAGCGGTAATCTCTGTTTTAGATATTCAGATTAGGGCTACACAATATATCGTCTTTTCTGGGTTTTTTTTAAATCCTCAACGCAATATTAATTGGAGCAATAAACATTGCGAAAAGATGCAACACATCGCGAAAGAGACTCAGATTGTTTTGTGTTAGTTGAAAGAAAATATCAGCAGAAAACTGCACTTTAAAATGTAACGGTCATTTATTTTTTAGTGGTGCCTTTTATATTCAATTCCATGTTCATTTGTTCAATAAAAGAATGTTTTATTGAAAATAGTGTTTTATTTCCTTTTATTTGTTTTAAATTCAACAAGCAATTCATTTTAGCAGAATACTGAAAGCAGCAGAACGGAGTACACTTTAATATCAGTTATTTATCGCAAGTATTATCGTTATCGCGATATTCAACAATGTTATGGCATAGCACATATTTTCCTCATATCGTGCAGCCCTTATTCATATTCAGATTAGCTGATACAAAGTGGCTTCTAGTCTTCCTGGGACACACATGAAATAAACAGCTGTCTCAAATCACACAGAATACATGGAACCAAAAAGGCAGAATAAAGAAACACTAACACAAAAAACAAGCAACTGATTTTGCCAACAAAAGTTGAATGTGATTTGTTTGAGACTAACTTTCAGCATGAAGTCCAGAGACACTGTGGCAAGGTGCTTCCTGTCTGCAGTGATATCACTGGCTGTTATTATATTAGTGTGGCCCTCAATAAGAGCAGTTCTGCAAGAAGAAGAAACACCAGTCAGTTAATTCAAACATCAGTAGCCTGAGCTATATGATAACCCCCAGATTCATACTGTCTGAGGTATTTGGTCTATTTTCCTTCAGACTCTCCTCTCACCTGCAGCCATTCCCGATGTCCCAGATCTCTATTCGTCCATCAAAGGAGGTGGTAGCAAGACGTCCATCCTTAAGAAATACACAGCTGGAGATGCCGTCACAGCTGCTCACCAGTGATTTTACTTCCTGTGCACAGCCAGGTATGAGTTGATATTAGACAGCTTTGTTGCTTCTTTTTTTTCTCAGCGTGTGGGACAACTGAACAGTAATTCTTCTCAGACTTACAACATGACATATTTACAATTAGTGTGTTTACATGCAATCAATTTCTACAGGAATCAGATTTTTTGAAACATCATTTACATGAAACCTAGTTTCCATAATCGGGGTAGAGAAAGATTAGTAGATTTTACCAGCTAGATTTCAGAGTATCACTGTGACAGCAGCATGCCATCTGATTACTGAGATGCTGCATTGACACGTGGATTTTACTACAGGTAGTGCATGTGAACGTGATGTTCTATGCACAAGACATTAGGTTGTGCTAACGTCTTGTGTACATGTTTATGTACAGAATATGAGCTGAAAATGAATGATGTGTAAACATGTAAAGTCTACAATTGGTTAGTCTGGATCAACAGAAGTACATATCCAGGATAAAGCCTTTGCCCCCCACCTTCCGCTCTCTGGGCCCTATCTTGCACCCGGCGCAGCGCAAAGCCTGACGCAGTTGTCAGTTTCCCGTCCAGCGCCCGCGTCGTTTAAATAGCAAATGCACCTGCACCCATCTTTGCGCCCATGGGCGTGCTGGTCTTACAGGGAGGTGTGTTCAGGTGAATTCTTTGCGTATTGCTATCTTGAGGCAGCGGGAAGTGATCGGGCCATTGACCAACAAAAACCTGGTCTAAAGTCAATAGCGCAGCATTTCATTGTTATTTTAACAGCAAATTAGTAAAATGCGCCTAGTCTCACGCACATCGCGCACACTATGCTTGTTACACACACATGGACGCGCAGCAGCACACAAACATGCAAAAGATTACAAATAAAAATATTACGGTGCAAATCCACCATCATAATAGCAATGCACCAAGGTCCAAACGCAAGTATGAAGTACACGCGGCGATACACTGGTAAGAGGAAATAAGGTTTAAACATGTATCCAGCTAATTTAAATAGCTCAGCTTACTGTATTGTGTCAAAAGTTAACTTCATTTAATATTGTATGTGGCATTTTCTTTACGGGGGTGCAAATGTTCCACCAAAACAAGTTCCTTCCCGAGACTATTTTGCAGAGCCACCATGGCTGCGTCCGGAGCTTAGCGCCGCCCAAGAAGATAGTGATTGGTTTAAAGAAATGCAAACAACCCAGAGCGTTTTTTCTCCTATACCAGAATGTATCTGTGGTGTAGCCAGACCTTACGCTGTGGAGATAGGCCTGGCAACGGGACACTAACAATCGGTAAAGATCGCTACTCACTGGCCAAATAGAAACTATCAACTAGGGATACACCGAAATGAAAATTCTTGGCCGAAACTGAAAACCAAGACTGAAAACCGAAAACCGAAACACCGAAAGAAATTATGCCAATTATTAGTACCATTGCATTTATGGCTATGACTGTGTACTAACTTTACTAAAATCAAGGCATTGCAATTGTATAAATTTATTTTAAAGTTTAATTTAAAAAATATCTTGCAGAAATATGGCTACAATCTGATAGTTACATACAGTATATAGTAGCCTAAGAACAGAATAGCTTACCTATTGTTATTATTATTATTATTATTTGAGGCACTTTCTTTCTGATCTCCTCCTGCGCTGGGCGCTGCTCCGTGCGTGCTCCGTCTCCACGCGGTTCTCCGCATCCATCGCGGCCTTTCTTGTGCGCCCTGCTTTATTTCCGCATCCAAGTAATGTCTTTATAACGCGGATCAAGTACAGTCGCGATGAAGTGCAGAGGATCCGAATAGATCTCACTGAAACGTGTGCTGACAGACTCTAAGAGCGTACTTTTCATTGTTTTCACTCCGTGGTCCGTCTCAACCTCTTTGCTTAGGAGACGCTTTGCAGGTGGAACGGATCGGGTACTGACACACGTGCAGGTCGCGGTTTCGGTTTGCGTCATCACAACATTTCAGCCGTATTGTTTCGGTGATAAAAGTATTTCGGCCGAAAATTTTCGGTGGCCGAATATTCGGTGCATCCCTACTATCAACACAAAACAAACAAGTCAGAGATGTGTGACATGATGAAAAAGTGACGCGATAAAGAAGACAAGGAAGGGAGGCCAAAAAGTACATTTCTACCGGAAAATGGGTTTGTACCTGTCCGGTCTGAGTGTTGATGAAATGCAGCATTCCCTGTCCAGTGCCGACCACCATCAGCTCTTCGTCCGAGCTCACAACCACACAGGTGGGTTCAGAGGAGAAGGTGGACACCAGCTCACTGCCATGAAACACACCAGACCATTGACACATTCCTAGATATCAATAACAAATTAAACCCTAAAGATATAAGGCTAAAAAGTAGTGCTGTCAAACGACTTGAAATATTTAATCGCGATTAATCGCATTAATGTCCTAATTAACTCGCAATTATCGCACATTTCTATCTATTCTAAATGTCCCTTGATTTCTTTTTGTCCCATTATTTTTTCTCATTTTAATGCTCTTATCAACATGGAAAAGTGGATCCGCTTGCTTTGTGCTTTTGTCGCCTGGCTTTGACGAGGGGGCGGAGAATTGGCATCAGCTGTGTGCTTGGCCATCAAGTGGTATTTCAGACTGGATGTGCTGCGACAAAACACACAGATCACTTTGGTCTTGTCAATGGAACCATTTGGCAACTTTTTAAAAGTAAACTTACCATTCAGAATCTTATTGGCATCCATTTCGGAGTCTCGCGCTCGCCATCCACTCAAAACGTAACGTTAGCCTACTACTCTTTGGCCGGCTCGCATGCCCAAACAAGTGTGTGTGCCTGTTGTTTTGTTTCCGGTCTAGCTAGATCTGGTGTGGTGTTGTAGTTTTTCTAATGTTACTAGTTGTTGCAAACAGCATGTGAAAAAAACAACAAAGTTTGCTAGGCCAAAAAGAACGATAATCTTGCGATAAAAAATTGACGCCGTTGAAATGGGTTTGCGTTAACGCCGTTAATAACGCCGTTAATAACGCCGTTAATAACGCCGTTAATAACGCCGTTAACGCGTTTAACTGACAGCACAACTAAAAAGACAAAAATATATTCAAGCTGAAGATAAGTTACATCTGAATGAAAACAAAAAGAAGCTGGTGGCTTAAAAAGGAATAAAGCTTTCGAAATTCATACTCAGCGATAAATAGCAGGATTTTAGGGACACTTTCAACACACTTTTTCTAACTAGGCCTGGGTTGAAAGAATCGAGAATCTCTTTTATATTCAAACTAAATTGGTATTGTAAATGGAATTCAATTAACCTAACTGATATCAAATCAGAAATGTAATCAAATCAGGACCTTGTGAATCGGAATCAAACTGATTTGGGAAATCCCTGGGGATTCCCAGCCCTACTTCTAACCACTTTGCAGACAACCTGCTTACCTGGTCTCCTGAAGAATCTGACTGTCATTGTTTAGCCACTCAACTACTCGGGCACCCCCCTTTCCCATCAGGCCTTGTGCCCAGGTGTGAGCAGAGGTCTCTGGAGGCTCGTTGAGGGCTTGCTGAAGGAAAAGAGGCGGCCAGGAGGAGAGCAGGGGGCTGTGACGCCGCAGGAAACTCCGGCAGTCGTCTAGATGACCCTGGAAGCCAACTGAGAGCACAAAGAGAAACTAGTAAGGAATAAAACACACTTATATGTGTAAATGATGTGTTGTTTTAAGCACTTACATGAAGGTGCAGACTTAAGCTCGTTATCTACAGGAAAAGCAAAATTTACGTTAGGATTTTCATCTTTCAAGGGGAGGTTTACAGAGTAAAACCATCCTTGCAAACATTTCAAATTCATTCAAATGCACACAAGAAAACACAAAGAATTAAATGGAGAACCTTCTAAAAGGCAGCCAAACTATCAAAAGGTGTTACCATATTCATCATACAGTGTCGTCATGCATGCTCACCATACAAGCTGTAGGTCTCCAGGAGGGGGTGCAGGAGGCCGTGGCGCACGTTAGCATACAGGAAGTAGTAGCTGGAGAGCAGGAAGTGAAGCGCCTCCAGCTGGCCACTTTGAATCTGACCAAAACCAAATGAAGGCAGTTAAAATCAACCGTAAAATGTCATGATGAACGGCTGAAGCGAGTTGCTACCAGTCTATCGTTAGTCTCTTGTTTCTGTACAGTCTTGTTCCTTTGACTTTTTTTTTTTACCATTTTCAAAATGTTTGTTTTTGCACCCAATCAAATGTTTCATGGTCATGATGCATCTCATAGCCGGCTGGCTCGGTTCCAGGCTTAAAACTCTTTATATAGGCATTTAATGAAACATCAATGGAGATATCCGAACACTTCGGGAACCAGTCTGTACATCAAAGCGCCTGTGTTGTATTGTGGGTGGTGATGGAAGATGACTAACCAGGCTGGAAGGCAGCTGCAGTACAGAGTTGGCCTCACAGTGAAGGAAGGTATCTGTGCCCTGCGGGTCGGCTAGGGCCCACAGATGAGCTGAAAAAAAGAGACATAAGAGTGATATGAGACTAATTAAAATATACAGTAACTAATACTTACTTTTACTGCATTAAAACAGACTGTGTGTACTTTACCTGCCAGTACGAGGTGAGCTCTGGTTCTGTCACTTTCTGTTGGCAGGAGTACGTCCTCGAAGGCCCTCCTCACCTCCGGGTTGGTTAGAGCCAGCAGGTCGTCAGTGTCGTGGCAATGAGACGGACCAATCAGACTGCAGATAAGATCCATATAGGTTTAATATCTCTTCCTCCTTTAGGACTGTTGTCTATAATTGGACTCACACATCAGAATACTGTATCTAAAGAGACCAAATGTGTATTCCCTCTAACATGGAGGAAATCTAAAAGCACACAGTCAATAAACTATTTATGATTAAGTTTATTCAATTTAAGTGAAAAGGGCAAAAGGTGTTAAATAAAATAAACTAACATTACTGTAAATTATAGTAAAGGAGAGTAAAGATATGGGCGCAAGAATACTTTGAGTTTTGCACCACTTTTAACTAACATCGGATTCATACCTTTGTAAGCTCTGCACTATACGGGTGAAAGTTGCCATGGGAATGCGTCCTTTGGGCTTCCTGGACAGTTGCAGTACTTCCTGCCATGTGACCTGTCCGTCCCGTGAGTACAAGTCATTGCATGTGTTCAGCACAGAGTACAAGTCTCTCTCCCTCAGGCCTGTCGATGAAGCCAAAGACAGTTAAGGAAATCAACGCTTTGGTTATAATATCCCTTTAAATTTATTAGAACTTGCTATAAAAAAAAAATAAAAAAAACATGGTCATCTTACCAGTGGTGCTGACAGTGAGAGCTGCCAGAGCCCGGCGGAGTCCCAGCATTCCTCTGTACTGGGAGCAGACTCTGTCCAGGCTGTACTGCACCAACTGGCTCAGAGACTGAGGCAAGCCCTGGAGGCTCTCCTTCAACTGAGACACAGAGACATGTAATGTTAAGTATGTTAAGTTAAAGCAACTCAACTGGTAGTGGGGTGGTTTAACATTTCTCACTCTGACAAAAAAAACAACAATAAATGAATGGCAATGTCAGTCAGCCAGTGTGTAGCTTGGTCTGCACACCACTTCACACATGAAATTAGCTCCCTACGTCCCTAGAGGAATCATTCTGTTGACTGTGGTGATCCTCTGGCCTTTTCTTCTTCAACTATTAGATGGATTGTAGTGAAATTGGGTTCACATATTCATGGTCCAGAGAGGAAAACTTTGACCCCCCCACCCCCCCGGGCCTTTCATTTAGCTCCATCATCAGGTCACCATTTCATTCTGTCCTATACTTTGTCTTATAATCCAATACCTGTTAACCTATTGGCATTCCATCAGCCTCAGCTGCAATTTGTGTGTAGCGCTAATGAGCAAATGTTAACGTGCCAACACACCACACCTGCTATAACATGATCATACTGTCATTATCATTATGAGCATGTTAGCATTCTGATGGGAGCATTTAGCTCAGTCTCACAGAGCTGCAAGCAAATCTGGTTTTAATATTGGCATTAACGCTTTCGGTTATCAGCTTCTTTACCTGTGTTACATATTGTAAGGTTTCATGTAAGCATCCACCCTATACAATACATAGCATTGCTACATCCAACACCGGAAATACAACCAGCAAATACCATTGTGGAAGTATCTAAAAATATATATAAATATTTAACCTTATCAAAAGAGGCAAAGTTCCTCAGGTCTTCACAGGCCAGGTGCAGGTAGAGAGGACTGGATGCTCCCTTCTTCATTATCAGCGCCTGGAGCTGGATGAGGAGACACAGCATAGATTGAGGGTTGGATTAGCATTAGATTAAAGAGTGTAGGGCAAACACTTGAGTATCAATTGCAGCCTCAAGCATATGAGCAATGTTTGGAGACGCACAACTGTCAGAGTTCACAACATAGTGTGATGTCTACAGTGTAAAACACATGAGAAGAACCTGGTTGTTGAATGCAGAGTCACTGAGTTTCTTCCCGAAGGTGTCCAGGCCCTTCTGAACTATCTCCCTCCGGTCCGGCATGGTAAGCTGTCCCAGTGAAAACAGGACGGTGCCTTTTCTCTTGGCCAGGGTTTGTAACAGCGCTGCTTTGGTTGGGATGCTCACCACCAAACAAACACCCTGAAAGCACACAAACGCCTAAAAAGTCAACCAGTGTAGACAATACATTTTTGTCCTGCATCCTAACCATGTTTGGGTTTGTTACCTTGTCAACTTTGAAATATTATAATGTCTCTGCTCTGACACTGTACACACGTCAGATTAATTATGCTGACAAGATTTTAAAAGCATTTCTCAGTAAAAAAAAAAAAGCTACCATGTGAACTCAGTAAGAAGACATTTCTTCAAACTGCTGTAACATCGATCTTTATAAGTTGAAATAAACGCATTTCAGTTTGATTATGCAGCTTTAGGCGGCTGTGGGTCAGGAGGTAGAGCGGGTCGTCCAATAACCACGAGGTTGACGGTTCGATCCCAGGCTCCTCCTGTCCGCATGTCAAAGTGTAGCTGAGCAAGACACTGAACCCCAAGTTGCTTCAGATGTCAGGCCAGCCACGATCCAATATTATCGATACATACCGTCTGTAAGATGCCCCTTTATTTTAGATTCCCACTTCTTATTTATTCTAATTATTAAAAAGAACAGTTTGTTTTGAATTGAGGTAAATGCCTGGAGGAGCTCAGCTATAAAACTGACAAATCCAAATTAAAAGGTGCACTATGAGTTCCTGCATGGTTTCATTTTTTTACATTTCACACCGATGCAATGCATGTTCTGAAATAAAAATAAACATTGCCCTGATGTACACAAAGCGTTGTTTAGGTTTTTTTAGTCAGAGAAGCTACGTAGGCAGTGTCATTTTTATTTTTTTGTTCCGTTACCTCCAACACTCGTTTTGAGTCGCCGGATCCACCCCCCCTCTGCACTCCGGGACCTCCCACTTTACAAATTAAGCACTGCTTGGAATGTCAACAGAAGTGACCATGCAGGAACTCATAGTGGACCTTTGAGTTGGTTTTTCAAAGTTTATATAAATGTAACTGGTTAAATTGGCAAATTATATCGTCTCATATCGAGCACAGGCCCCTGAATTGAATCAAATCAAAATCATATTGTGACAGACTTTAAGATATCAGCAAATATCATATCGTTATCAATATAATATTGACTTGTGATTTACACCACTACGTACCACCTCACCAGAATATGTGAACGTTTTCCTTCAGTTTCCTATCCATGTGACTGACCTTTGGAAGCTGCTGTGGGATCCAATCAGAGCTCAGCTGACCTCTTCCATCTCGGACAAGATCCACCCCATCGACGAGCAGCACCAGAGGTTTAGTCTTCTTTATGTCACTCAAAGTGGAGTGAAATTCTGACAGCAAATCTCTGATAAAAAAAATGTAAAAGGAAAAGCAATAGCTGTTAATGCATAGACAATATGACATACTTGTAAACTATTTTAAAGGACAGTTTTAAATCTAGCTACTTGTTAGAACGGGGAAGAGGTGATTCCTCCTCAGTGTCCTTCATCTTCCTCAACCACTGAACGAGGCATCGAAGCAGGTTTCCTACAGAGCGTGCTGATTGGCTGGCAGCTGTAGAGTAGGAGATGACATCACAGACAAGGTTTTTCTTGGTCTTCACTCCAGCCCTGAGGGTGTCTGCTAGAGCAGCCTGTGTGGAGAGAGATACGTTTGAAGTAAATATTTCTCATGTTGACAATTTACACCCAGTTGCCTGTTTATTAGGTACACCGAGCTAAAACTAATGCAGTCTAATACAACAGTCATGCAATACATCCTACCTTAAAGTGGGTTTGAGGTTATAAGTTTTAGTTTCTTTTCAAGCTAAAATGCTAAAACTGTGTTGGTTCTAGCTTGGGCCATGTGAGGATTTGCTCTCAGTTTAATATAACTGTAATTGAATCTTTGGCTTTTGGATTCTTGGTCAGACAAAATTAGATATTTCAAGATGTCATTCTTGGTTCTGAGAAATTGTAACAGGCAATTTTTAACAATTTCCTGACATTTTAAAGAACAGACGATTACTCAATTAATAATTTATTAATTATTATTTATTCTGTCTGGGGGAAAACCATTTGCTAACAAACATTGGCAAGATAAAGGGATTAATACCCTTCGGGATATTAGTGGGGAAAGCACTATTCTTGACTTTCAAGAGTTGTGTCTCAATATGATGTTGACAAGCACTCCCTTTTCTTTTACTTCAGAAGGAGATCAGCCTGTAAAGCCTACAGGGTTCCTTGGAGGTCTAATTGAAAGGATCATCCCATTTCGATTTGAATTCGCCCAAGCAGATGGTGTCATATCTATATGATAAATTAAATTCCCAGAAATACTGTATATGCCCACACCAGGAATGAAAGCATGGGATAGAGATACATCAGAAGTGGGACAAGACTTAGACCGGGAGGCTATTTGGGATAATGTGGCTGGTGCCTCAAAAAATCCAAATCATAGGTACTGTATATACAATATATAATTCTGCCATAGGGCCTATTTAACACAGAGAATAAGACACCAAATGGGTTTGTTCATTCTGCCCCCAGGGAACCATTGTCTCCTTTATACATGTTGTGTGGGAATGTCCAGGGGTATCTAGTTTGTGGAGGGAGGTGATTGGTACTATTGCCGATTTAACAGGGGTTCAGTTCCCAATGGATCCTGCTGTGCATCTCTTAAACGATGATTCCCGTCTCGGTCTTCTTGAGAAAACTCATTAAGTTTGGCTAGCAGGCTTAACTGCAGCTAAGAAGATAGTAGTCCAGCACTGGAAATCTGTAGAGTATCGCTAGTGTTCATTGGCTCGGGGCTTTTTTGGACATTTCTTAAAGTGATGGTTTGGAGTAATTTCACCCTAGGGTCCTTTGCACCATGACCTCGAGCCAAACACCCCCCCCCAGAAGCTTTTTTCACCTGGGTCTAACATTGGGAGCGTTAGTAGCGAAGACAAGCGACAGCTTAATGGTTAAGCGCTAGAATCTGTCAATGACCCATTAATAATGCCCGAAATGATACCAAACGTCTACACTAGTACAAATAGGTTATGCACTCATAAAACGATGGATTGGAAAGTTTGGTAAGTACAACAGAAGTTTATGTAAATAACTCTTGCCTGTTGGCTTCTGCTTTTCTGTTGTTGTTGTTAAAGCGCAAGATCTAAGGGCCGTCTACAAATTAGAACAACCGAAGAGATGCAACAAAAATATTTTTTAATTTAACTTTTTTTTTTTAAGTAAGTGCTGTAGTATAACTAGCAGGAGACAATTAATAATTGAGGTAAGTTTGGAGACATTACCTTATTTAATCATTAAATTAATAAATATTTTTGTATCTCTTTTCAGTGTAGTAATTTGTAGACGGCCCTAAGCACTCGTCTAACTGCAGGTAGCAGCAGCAGCAACAACAGAGAGCAGAAAAGTGTTCATAAACTTCTGGTGTACTTACAAACTTTCCAATCCATCGTTTTATGAGTACATAACCTATTTGTATTAGTGTAGAAGTTTGGTATCATTTCGGGCATTATTAGTGGGGTCATTTACGAGATACAAACGTGGGTCCAATAGCCTCTGCGCTAAGCTATTCAGCTGATAACGCTACTCTATGCTAACTCTCCCAATGTTAGACCCAGGTGAAAAAAGCTTCTTGGGGGGTGTTTGGCTTGAGGTCATGGTGCAAAGGACCCTAGGGTGAAATTACTCCGAACCATCACTTTAACTAGAATTGTCATCAGCAAGAATAAAGGATGCTCAGCCACAGGGGTGGAGATGGATGGGGAAGAGGGTTTGATATTGAAATGTGTTTAGAAACTTGAAATGTAAGAATGTATTTTCTTGTAGGACAATAAAAAAAATAAAAAAAATCCATATAGCCGATATTTAGAATTGAATAGAAATAATAATAACTTTGACTCTAAGTGATGATTATCGAGTATATCAGTGTTTCTCCTACATGTGGAGATACAAGCAAGCCATCAGCAGTCAGATCTGAGCGTATTGTAATGAACAGGTTAGAATCCCTGATAGAAAAATATGGTAGAATATCATTCCTTTTAGAAATTTACCATGAACACAGTTTTGCCCTCTCCTGGTCCTCCCTCCACCACCATCATCCCCCCTTTGGCCTGGGCCTGCTCCACTATATCCACAGCCCCAGACAGCAGCTTGGCCCTGCCGAAGAACTGCCTCTGCAGCGCCCCCTGGTGCACCTGCTGCTCCATCACATCGGACACAGCCTCTGCCTCGGCATCCTCCTGACACGGAGAGAAATGAGGGGGTTATTTACCATCTACTGAACGGTAGCTGTGTTGACAAATGTCCCAGGATACCTCTTTAGTTTGAAATTATATCAATCAGTATTACTTAAAACAGTTGTGACATGTGGACGTGTTGGACCACTTGATAAAAGATACATTATCCTAGATTAAACTATCCAACAGTATATGAAGCAGTTTTAAATAGATCAAAATAAACCAACTACAAAATAGAAGTACTGCTTACATATTTAGACATTAGGAGCAGGAATCACAGGGTAAATCACGATCTGATACATGGCTCACGATACAGATAATATCACTATGCAGCAATTCTGCCATAATCAATATATCAATCAAGCTAGACAATCCTATGATTATACATTATGATATGGGTCTAACTATGAACACAAATCGCCTGTGAGAAGGTTAAGTGTAGGTTTTTTCTCTTTATTCTGTACAAATCCAAACTGTTAGAATACAGCACAATTCTGCAGCACAAGTTTTTCACTCTGTAAATTTAAAATTACAGAAGTATAGAGCAACTCTGGGTCCACTCTTGGACTTAAACGTGGGGGGGGCAACTGTTATTTTCCTCAAACTGCTGTCCACCATCCCATTGAAAACCTCTTCCTTTTTGGCTTAATTTCTGTTCATTGTCCCATGTGTTGAGCGCAACCTTGAGGAGCCATAAAGCTTTAAGTACTTTTGATACTTTAAGCGTAATTGGTTGCTAATATTTTTATAACTTTACTTTGGTAAATACTTGTAAAGACCTTTTTTTTTTTTTTTTCCACAGTGTGGTATCGTTACTTGTAAGTGATTAGATTACTTCTTCCACAACTGGTTTCACATAGCTTAGTTTGCTTAATGAGGAGTTCGGAAAGTGTAATTGATTGAATGGTCAGAGTGACTAACTTCTACAAACTGCTTTACTACAGCCGTCCACAGATCTTCCAGCACAGCCTTGCCAAAGTCCTCCAGGTTTTTTAGATAGGGTTTCCCCCCCACAACGCCGCCCCACTCACACGAGTAACTAGGACAGTAAAACAGACAAGTAGACTCAGCTTAGGCACTTCAAATTATGATTTAGTGGTTTCGTTACAGAATGCGATTATCGGTTTATAAGAAAATATTGTACTTTACCAGTTAATACTAAAAACACAGATATAATAAATACTACTTTTAAAATAAAAGTGTTAAATGAGAAGTATTCTAAAAGAATAGTGAACTATTGTTTTAATACAACAGCTTCAGTGCTGTCGGGACAGATGACTCACTTTTCAGTGACTTTGACTCCACTGGCCCGGATGCTTCTCTTCAGAGAGGCCATTTTACACTCAGCCTCCTTCGATTCAGCAACAAAGTCAGATTTCCACGCCACAGGAACTAATCTGAAAACATTAAAGCAAAATTAAATTATAACATAAAATACTTGAATAAATCCTCAGCAAACTGTTTAGTATTACAGCATTGAAACCAACTGAATGGAAACATGAACATCCTATGACTGTTTTTAAAATGAATTGGTCGGGGGTCGTTTTTTTATTTTTTATTAAATTACTCAGTTATTGAAACTTAAAAGGTCAGATATTGTCCTGATACCTAAGGTCTAGGGCAGTGGTTCTCAAAGTTTTTCTTTGAATTGTTTTTTAAGCCAAGTACCCCCTGACCAGCGCAAAACAATACAGGTACAATACAGCACTGGCAGCGATAGATTTACTAAACAACAACCTTGTAACTGAAAAACATTTAAAGGTCCCATGACATGGTGCTCTTTGGATGCTTTTATATAGACCTTAGTGGTCCCCTAATACTTTATCTGAAGTCTCTTTCCCGAAATTCAGCCTTGGTGCAGAATTACAGCCACTAGAGCCAGTCCCACAATGAGCTTTCCTTAGTATGTGCCATTTCTGTGTCTGTAGATACTGAAGAGGAGAGAGGGGGGGGAAAGGTGAAGAGTGGGGGTGTGGCCTTGACCAACTGCTACTTTGCTCGTTTGGAAGCCATGGGGCGTTTCTCAATACCAAGAATGCAAAGTACGGACTTGTGTTCTTGGGCAGAACGTTCTTGCTGGTTGTTCTTGGAAGAATGAACTCGCAAGTTCACAAGCACAGAAAACGCTGTTAACAGTTTGAGACGATGCGTTCTTCCTGTTATTGCTCAACACTCCCAGCACAGAGGCTACCTGCAAGGCTCCAAAATACCAGCTAGCAATAAAAACCACAACAATATAACCATTTTGTATTAAAATGATCTCCGGACAAGAAAACCTCATAATGCTACAACTATTGCAATAATATTGAAAAATAAAACTAATTGAGCTTTAATTTTATTGTTTATGGTTTAGCTCAAACACCCCTTACTTATTCTAAAGAGTGGAACATGATCCCTACTATTATTAGTGTATAAGTTTAAGTCAGTTTAAATTAAACAAATAAATAGGCATATGCACTGGTGTGTCCTATGTGTTCCTATTAGTGTTATGTGGAATTATCATTTCTATATTATTGTAGTGCCCTGTATATGCCCAGGGAGATGGAAATTAGAAATTCAAATTATAAAGGTTGGTGTCTCCCCTGGTGTCTACATTACATGTTATAGCATGTTACCACTTTATGTACAACTGTTCATTTATCATAAAGACTGAAACTCAACTTCTAATAAATCAGAAAACAAATACACCTAAAATATGAACTAAATACAAAATATAATGTAGGCTATAGCCTATGGCATAATTTAAACAAGTCTCCCGAAAACTAACGGGTATATCTCATAGACTAATAATATACAGTCTATCTATGGTATATCTCTCCTCTGCCTGCTGTGTGTATGTGTGTGTGTGTGTGTGTGTGTGTGTGTGTGTGTGTGTGTATGTGTGTGTGTGTGTTGAGTTTAACTCCGAAAAGACAGTTAACCACATGTGTTGTGATATTTAAACAAACAATCCCGAAACGGCGAAATAAAAGCCTCTTATTTACGGGACCGGTCTAAAAGACCTAAGTCTTACAGCGGGATGTCCGAGTGGGACTGTCCGAGCGCCGAGCAAGCGGCCCCGGCAGGCGCAAGCTGGCGGCCGCGTCATTTTATGGAACTCCGAAAACTTTGGAGCAAATTGTCAATTCGGCAAAGATTTTCACAAGACTGCCTATATTCGAAATCTAAACCGTTCATTTCTCGCCTAAAAGGTTCTCAGAAGTGAATTTAGTGATGAATAAGATGGCAAAAATTGTTAAAATTGTCCCGTTTTTGGGCTGCCTATGTACTGGATATCCAACCATCATTGAATGCCGAAATGAATGTTGGGATACAGGTGCTGCGAAGTTAATACAAGTTACCAATCGATGTATCCTCGGTAAATGGGCATGTCAAGAATACATCCGGGAATTTTAACTGTTCTTGGCGAAATGGGAACTTGTGTATTGGGACAGTACTTTGGCAACACGAGATGACGTTTCACAGGGACACAAGCACACAAGTCAATAGAAGAACAAATATTGGGAAACGCCCATGATGCCTCTCTCTCAAGGCGGGCGAAGCAGAGAAAGGGGAGGTAACCTTGCTCCTTATGACCTCATAAGGAGAAGATTCCAGATCGGCCCATCTGAGCTTTCATTTTCTCAAAGGCAGAGCAGGATACCCAGGGCTCGGTTTACACCTATCACCATTTCTAGCCACTGGGGGACCACAGGCAGGCTGGGGGAACACATATTAATATTAAAAAAAAAACTCATAAAGTAACATTTTCATGCCATGGGATCTTTAAATGCTACGTTTCAAATGTTTCAAATTCATCACTAAGATCATTCATTATTATAGTATAATTATTTTCAGAATAATGCATGACATATTTTTAAAGAGGTTGGCCTCCGCCAGGGCTGCGCTTTGTCACCAATCCTGTTTGTAATATTTATGGACAGGATATCGAGGCGTAGTCGGGGTGGGGAGGGGTTGCAGTTCGGTGGGCTGGGGATCTCATCGCTGCTCTTTAGCACGGACGGGTCCTGATGGCATCCGGCCTCGTGACCTTCAGCACTCACTGGATCGGTTCGCAGCCGAGTGTGAAGCGGTTGGGATGAGGATCAGCACCTCTAAATCGGAGGCCATGGTTCTCAGCAGGAAACCGATGGAATGCCTTCTCCAGGTAGGGAATGAGTCCTTACCCCAAGTGAAGGAGTTCAAGTACCTTGGGGTTTTGTTCGCGAGTGAGGGGACAATGGAGCGGGAGATTGGTCGGAGAATCGGCGCAGTGGGTGCGGTATTACATTCCATCTATCGCACCGTTGTGACGAAAAGAGAGCTGAGCCAGAAGGCAAAGCTCTCGATCTACCGGTCAGTTTTCGTTCCTACCCTCACCTATGGTCATGAAGGCTGGGTCATGACCGAAAGAATGAGATCCAGGGTACAAGCGGCCGAAATGGGTTTCCTCAGGAGGGTGGCTGGCGTCTCCCTTAGAGATAGGGAGAGAAGCTCAGTCATCCGTGAGGAGCTCGGAGTAGAGCCGCTGCTCCTTTGCGTCGAGAGGAGCCAGTTGAGGTGGTTCGGGCATCTGGTAAGGATGCCCCTGGGCGCCTCCCTAGGGAGGTGTTCCAGGCACGTCCAGCTGGGAGGAGGCCTTGGGGAAGACCCAGGACTAGGTGGAGGGATTATATCTCCAACCTGGCCTGGGAACGCCTCGGGATCCCCCAGTCGGAGCTGGTTAATGTTGCTCGGGAAAGGGAAGTTTGGGGTCCCCTGCTGGAGCTGCTCCCCCCGCGACCCGACATCGGATAAGCGGACGAAGATGGAAGATGGATGGATGGATATTTTTAAAGATTATTTTTTGGGGGCTTTTCCCTTTATTATGTAGTGACAGTGGATGGACATGAAAGGGGGAGAGAGATGGGGGATGACATGCAGCAAAGGGCAGCAGGTCAGATTTGAACCTGTGCCGCTGCAGGACATAGCCAACATGGGGCAAACACTCTTACTGGATGGGCTAGAGGCCCCATGACATATTTTTAAATTTGCATTTTGGAAAAATCTCATGTACTCCCTGCAGTACTCCAAAGTATCCCTAGGGGTATGTGCACCCCCATTTGAGAAACACTGGTCTAGGGGCTATGTAAGTACCATAAAAGGGTCAAAACGGTCAATCTACAGTCAACTGCACAACAGGCTACAACATGTTACCTGTGGTTGGCCTGGCCGTGCGTCACTCAGAAAACAATCGACCAATCAGAAGAGAGGACCAGGACTATTAATAAGACAGGAAAAAAATCAACCTGCTCTTAGCAGAGCTTCTGAGAGGGGGGGCTGTAAAACTATATTGATGGTTTTTGGTAATTAAAACCACAAATATCTTCTTAAGGATATCAAAACTTCAAATAAAACTCCAGAAAGGTGTAACATATGTGAGCTTTAAACATTATAAAGAGAAAAGTTAGACAAATGTGTGAATGTGAGCATGGATTATATACTTGGTGATGTTTGGATCTCTGAAGTAGCCGAGCATTCGCTGTTGTACTGTGTCGGGGTAAAGAGCCTGGAACTGACGGATCTCCATCTCGGTGATGGACAGGCCTGCTGGGGCCGACGCCAGCTGCACACCGAGAAATAAATCATGCATTCTTTCATTATTTTAGAGAATATCTTAGATTGAAATTCACATCTAAAAACAGACACTCTCATCCTCTTTTACATGAAAGTATAAAAGGTAGTTTGATTGTTTTTTCATATAATCACCAACATATACAATATCGCAATGGTTACTTCATCAGTTGCTGACATTGATAGGTCATGCAAGACTACTAACATTCTAGCTTCAAATAATGATCTTCAGTTACAAGTACAAAACCTTTTTTGCTACCTTTATTTCAGGATAATTATTCATTTCAACCGATCTATGATGCAACAGGTGACTAGTTTCACAACACATTTCAGCGATAGAGACTTGCATTAGGAGACTTCTATTCAACAAATTTAAATCCCTTAAGTCCAGTCAATTTCATTTAATTTAATAATTTTTCTTATGTCAACCTTGATTGTTCATCTTATTTTCTATGTTTGATTTTATTGACTTAACTTGTTCCATTTTATTTAAAGATCTGAAGAATCAAATTTAAGGCTCTTAGTTATCATAAAGTTATAATAATAAAAATAATCCTCATGGGAAGATAGTGCAGTTCTCTTTAAATAGTTTTCTGAGAATTTAAGTGAGCAAATTTGAATCCCAATCTCAATAAACCAGGTTCTTGCACAGAATAAAGCACCAGTACTTAATTTATAGATTTACTATGGCTGCACAATATATATAGTTTTTTTTATCATCATCCGATATCAACTGGCGCAATAAACGCATGGCGAAAGGCTGCTCGAAATACACTCACAGATTTTTACAATGTAACTGTCGGGCGCCCGGGTAGCTCAGTTGGTAGAGCATGCGCACATATATAGAGGTTTACTCCTTGATGCAGCGGCCGCAGGTTCGACTCCGACCTGCGGCCCTTTGCTGCATGTCATTCCCCCTCTCTCTACTTTTTCATGTCTTCAGCTTTCCTGTCAAAAATAAAGGCCTGAAATGGCCAACAAATATTCTAAAAAAATAAATAAAATGTAACTGGTGTATATCCAACACAATGTTCTATTTTGTTCAATAAAAGTTTGTTGTATTTTGGAAGAATACTGCAAGCAGCAGAACTGAGTACACTTTAATATGTGTGAATTCATCGCAAGTAATATCGTTATCGTGATATTCAACAACATTATCGCATATTTTCCGCATATCGTGCAGCCCTAATATTTACACTGAGCACATTGTGTGCAGAGCTTTGATTTGATGTGATAATACCAGGTCTTACCCAGCTGTGCTGCGGCAGGTCAGGCAGGACAGGCTTGGGAGGCACCAGGCCGTACCTCTCCCCCAGGATGCCTACCATCATCTGGCTGCGACACACCTCTGACAGGCACAGCTCGGTGGCCCGGCCCGACTCCTCCTCTGTCACGCCCCAACGCAGCTCTACCTCCTGCAGGTATAGGCAGTGGGGCGCGGCACGGCGCCGGAGCTCTGGGAACACGCTCCGCACCAAGATGTCGCGCTCGGCGTGCATGTCTCTGAAGGTGGAGGAGATAAACACACGAACGCCTCGCCACCTGACGACAGAGAAAGGTGTCGGTGTTAAAGGAAATGTCTCCTGGACTTCAATGTTAAGCAGAAAGCTGTTCGGATTTGCTTCTTCGCCACAAAATAAAAGTTACCTTAGGTTGGGGCTGGCTGGTATCGGGACGACATGGTTTGTGGTCTGAGGGTCTTTAGCTCCCTCTGGTGGTGGGACGTTGTACAGTTTGTCTAAATGCTCAACATGTTCCAGCAGCCTGGAGGATCCTCGTTCTGCCACAAACCTGGTTACATAGTCCAAGAAATAGTTAAAGGTCCCATATGATGCTCATTTTCAGGTTCATGCTTGTATTTGGGGTTTCTTCTAGAACATGTTTACAAGCTTTAATGTTCAAAAAACTATTTTTTTCCTGAAATGCTCAGTTTTAGTGCAGGGCTCTAGAGTGCGACCAATTTGGTCACAAATGCGACCAAAATTTGTAAGGGTGCGACTAAGATTTTTCCTAGGTTGCACCGGTGCACCTAACGTCCTCGCATCCGCTGCCTCTCCACGAACAAAGCGATGTCGTTTATATCGATATGGTTTAATGTTGCGTTACATGACCCATTCCTTCTGTAAAGCCGTGCCTGTGTTTGGATCTCTCCTCCACGCAGCCCCGCCCCCATTCACACGGCTTCCCTGCAACATGGAGAGACACAGCGCCCATACCTGTCAAGTATCCCATTTTGGCCGGGAAAGTCATGTATTTTGGCCGGGAAAGTCATGTATTTTACCCTTCTTTCCCGCCGTCCTCGCGTATTAGTATTTTCCTGTAAATCTCCCGTATTTTAACCTGCGTTATTAAAAAAATAATAATAGCCCGGGCCCGAGCTGAGTAAAAAAAACAAAAAACATTCCCAATCTGAGCTCTGTCTAGCCTCGCGATAACTTGCAGTAGGCAGTAGCCTACTACAGCATATATCTATGCCTACTACAGGTACTGTAGGTGGCAGTTGTCGCGAGGTTAGTGTGTGAGGTCAGATGATGAGTAACAACGCAGGGAAAAAAACAGACGGATGATGGACGCTACGACAGAGACGGTGCGCTGCCAAAACTTCTGAAGGCTTTACTATGCATTCCCCATAGCAATGCAAGTTGAGAAAGGGTGTTTAGCATGGTACGAAAGATTGTTACATGAATAGGATGACGTTAGACAACAGAACTGTTTGTGCTCTACTCTCATGTAAAATTAACTACTCTGGCCCAGCCCACAAATACACTCCTTCCAAAACAGTCTTAAAGAATGCAAAGTCTGCAACAAATTTGTACAATAACTCACTAAAAGAGTAAAGAAAGGTTATGTGAAATGAAAAGAAAAACTGTAAAAGAAAATCAATATGAAATGAAAAGAATGTGTGGAATGAAAATAAAATGTAAATGTAAAGACAAGCAATGTTATAAATTGTAAATGTTTTCAGCATTTTGCATCAAGTGGTGATTTTAGCTTTCTTGTACACCGGTCTTAAAATGTAAGGGATTCTGGAGCTTGGTTGGGGTAGTGGGACTGCTCGCGGTGGGCACCGGAAAATTTCCCTTATTTTCAAATCCAAAACTTGACAGGTATGACAGCGCCGCCGGTCCAAACTACTTACATTTGTCTACAGTTTTAATTGTTATTAACACAGCTGTATATTGTTAAGTATGAGAGGGAAACCTGTAATGGTACCAGTGTTTCCGCTGGTAACTCTCTGTTATTGCAGTCTCCATTTTTTTTTTTTTTTTTAAGATTTCGGCTTTTATTTTGATAGGAAAGCTGAAGACATGAATGGAGAGAGAGAGGGGGGGGGGAATGACGTAGGAAAGGGCCGCAGGTCGGAGTCAAACCTCTATATTTACCAACTGAGCTATCCGGGCGTCCTCTTTTTTTTTAATCAGTCAGTTATTGTTGTTGAAAACAAGTGAAGGAGCTTTCTCAGATAACTCTATATATATATATATATATATATATATATATATATATTTTTTTTTTAATATTTTTATATATCCTAAACTATTTATTTTAGATAACTTTCATTTACATTTTCTGCAGCGGTATATTTTCAAACTGGTAAAGGAAACCCTGTCTTTGCATTTTATTTTAATCACAATCTATTTTAATAAAAGAGCTTGTGAAAAGTGGCTTTGTTCCAAGGTGGCTTAATTTGGACTGTAAGCCCCCAGGAGGAGCGCTAAGTCTATATGCCAACATGGCCTTAGCAGATAATGGTGGTACTGCACCCCATGGCCCAGAAAGACTTTTCACATAGACATTACATGGCGAAAGAAACGTCTATATTTCAGAGGATAATTTAGGAAGTTATGATACATGAAGTTATGATACATAGATGATTATGATTATGATGGATCATAGGAGAGAACCAAGGCCATGTAATCACTATGTCTGTAGTAACGTTATGTAGGCATGATCTTAATACAGCCATGCTAGCTAACCCTGATGTTAGCAACTAGCTAGCAAGCCGATAGCCCCGCCAGTTTGGGAAACGCTAATGACGTTAGGCTTTACAACATAGTTACATACCTCCCTCGGATGTATCATAACTTCATAAGATAAAACCATGGACGGATTAATAGAACACATGGTGAATTACAACTATTCGCTAGCTATATCCATTATTACAGCTAGCTACATGAGCTTGGGAGAACAGTCATGTGAGCGGACGTGCGCAGTCCCGTGGGTCTGCTCGCGTCCATTATGCACGTTCATCATTTCAAATTTAATAATTCTGGATTTGCTTCTAGTGAATGTTAAAAATGTTAAAAACGTAACGTTTTAAACAAGGACCCTTTCAGTGTTCGGGCTGGTAGGTTGATATACCCCGAAACAAATCATCCGCTGAAATATAGACGTTTCATTCTTTTTGTAATGTCTATGTGAAAAGTCTTTCTGGGCCATGGGGTGCAGTACCACCGTTATCCGCTAAGCCCATGTTGGCATATAGACTTAGCGCTCCTCCTGGGGGCTTGGTTGAAATATGGAGCTATAGCCAGCAGCCGGTTAGCTTAGCTTAGCATAATGACTGTAAATGGCAAACAGCTAGTCTGGCTCTGTCAAAAAATAACAAAATGTACCTATCAACACCTCTAAAGTTTACTAATTTTGTATACTCTGTATATAAACTGAAATGTACAAATAACAATTAGCGGTTTGGCCCCATTCCAACATGGTTTTAAAATCGAATCTGCGTGATCGTATCACAAGTGGACAGCTCTAGGTATGTGTGTTCCCACCTGGCAGTAGAATGTGTCTCCCTTAAATTCTGTGCCAGACTATTTCTTGGCAAGAACCAATGACTTCCTGGTCGTTTTCACACTTCTGTTTTTGTACAGATCAAACAAACAAGATAACATGTTAACTAGTGAGCTTTAGAGGTGCTGGTAGGTGCATTTTGTTACCTTCAAACTGAGCCAGGCTAGCCGTTTCCAGTCTTTGTGCTAAGCTAAGCTAACCAGCTGCTGGCTCCAGCTTCATATTTAACAGGCAGATACAAGACTGATATTGATCCTATTTAGTTCCTATCATAATCAAAAAGCCAACAGTTTGCTTTAAAGTGCCATTGGACTTAACATTTCTTACATTTATATAAATCCTCTAATTCTGTTTTTTGGATAGACGTGAGCAACCAGACATTTTACCTCAGTATTTGCTCATTTAAGCCGGACAGCTTCACATAGTTCCTGTCAGGGATGAACTCATCTGGCGTACTGCAAGTAGAGAATACATCAAGAAATACATTCAAGTTATAAACAGGAAGAAACAGAAACCAGCAAAAAGTTAAATGGTAGTGAATTCCGTTTGAGGCAGTGCAAACAACAAATATTAAAAATGACCTGTCTATGCTAATAGAAAGTTGCAAGAAAACAGAGAGTTAATGGTTAATTTAGAGCATTACCTCGACAAGCGGATTTGAACAATGAGGGCTTTGTTGTTTACGTCCTTCTGGTAGCTGTTGACGGTCCACTCCACTTCACCATCGTCCCAGATGTCAGTTAGCAGGATGATGTTGTCAACCTGAGATGCATAAGCATGTCAGGTCAAGGATCACGAGGACACAGTACTGTCTAAAGCAGCGGCCTTTGACTCGTTATCGACAAAACGTGTCGTAAACTACCTGAAACTCAGACCAGTTTTTAGGACTTACAGTTCCAGTCCAAATTAAGCCACCTTGGAGCAGTATTTTAGAACTACATGTTAATACGCAGACGCGTGCCGTCTAGAGGCAAGGAAAGTACTGTAAAAGCTGCTGCAACTGTGACACGTGTGCCCCCTGCAGGCAAATAATATTATAACTCAAGTGTGTCTTTATTTATTTTAATATAGCTGCTGTTTGTGCCTGGTTACTCCTGAGGGAGGAGGGGGTACACCTGAGGGGGATCCGAACAATATATTTTAATTATTAGAAATAACAGCAGAGGGTGGAGTTAGTTAAACTAACTGTACCACTGTCTGTGGTGCTAATATTTGAAGTTTTTATTAAAGTATCATTGAAATGACTTTAAAATCTCTTTTTTATTGACACAGGTGGTAGGAGTATTAACTGTAAAACCTAAAAAAAAACACAGAAAGAGACCACAGCTAAAAATAAAATAAAATTGACTTTAACACTTATTGCCTGCAGGTGGCATAAGTAATCAAACTGCAGCAGCTATAACCTTCTTTGCCAGGGTGTGGCAACAGGGACACAAGCTTTTTTTCCCTAATAGCTTTGTCTTTTGCATACTAAGTTGTCTGATAAAGGTGCATGACTGATCAGGTGCTTCATATCTATTAGCATTGTTTTTTAAAAGCTTTGGCAACATCTCTACAACACCCCTTATACATCCTAGCTAACTAGCTAGCTAGCTGTCCCTTTCAGGCAACATTCACCATTGAGTCTTTGAAGGCTTTAACATTAGTTGTGTTAGCATATATCATACAAAATAAGGACAGCATGATCTTATTTTTATTTAAAGGTCCAGTGTGTAACGTGTTTAGTTGTTCATTATCGAAATCTGTGTTGACCGTTCACAAACTTGTCCTTTTTCATGAATATTTACCACCACCTATCAATTCCAAGTATTCCTATTGGCTTGGAATTTTACATTCGCATGAACTGGGGTAGACGCTCCATATTCATGCGGCATCTTGAAATACGTTAGCCGGTAAGGGACATACAGGACATACTGCGCCGCCTTTCGCGTTTTCGCTGTCACATGATAAACTCACAGGTGCTGCTAATGCTGCTAATGGGTATCGTAGCTTCCCGGCCCCGGCAAGTTTGAAGATGGAAACATGGAGCACCACACGTATTCAAAATCCAAACTTCGACAAGAAAAATGAAAAAGGATATTGAAAAGAGCAATATTTTTATATATAGCTTTTTCAAACGTGGCGGCTACCGTAGCTGTAATACGTACTTTGAACTGCGTGGCACGAGAGAGTTGACTGCGATATATCATCTCAAAGCTAGATGGGAGAAATTCCCACACATTGGACCTTTAACAGTACAAATAAACTCTAAATAAACTAACCTTGTTTTTCTTGGAAAACATACTTGAGAAGGTTAAACAGTCCCAATCTTCAAGGGCCTTCTCGTTTAGTGCCTGTGAAAAAAAAGTTTTCATTAATAAAGAATTGTCCTGTTTTTCTTTCTTCCGGTTTCTCCCCGTTTTATATAGCAAATGTCACTACTGTATATCTTTTGTCCTTTTTATTGTAACTTCAACCTGCCTAATGGACTACAGATGGAAATTAGCCCATGGGGCTACAATCTGGCATTTTTATGTGTACTGCTGTACATGTTCATCAAATGTGCAAATTTCCTGAAAATAAAATTTAAAAAAATACAAAATACGCGCCCCATATACTGAAGGCTGAGTCCTTACTACACCTGTCCTATCAAATAAAAAGGCAAAAGGCCACCCAATAAAATCTTTTAAAAAGTACTTGTTTTCTGTTGACTCACTCTACATGAAAGCTAAAATGACATGTTTCATGTTAAAGTAGACAACACAAGAAGGATACCTCAGAAAAAAAGCCCTGACCTTTATTTGCTTCATCACAATCCTGACATTATCCAAAAGAACATCAGACTTCAGCTTGACTTCTTCACGGCAATTCCAATCACAAATGCAGATCTGACTGTCCTCTGCGCTGCTGCCAATCATCAGAGAGAGCAAAACTGCCATCTCCATTACCTAAGAGAATGTAAAAGGAGAGGAGAGATAAGAAATAAGTTAAAGAAAGTACAGTTGGAACGACACTAACTGGAGTTTTAAGCTGAGTCAAATAAGTCAGCCTTCCTTTGTTGCTAATCAGAAGAAAACTCACAGAAGGAGCAAGCTTGTCCTGCTCATTCTTCTTCTTCTTCTTCTTCCCCGTCCCGCTCTCTTCTTCTTCCTCTGTCTCCTCATCGTTGCTTTGCTCGGGGTCTGGTGGGAGGCAGAAGTCTTGTTTCCGACCCCAATCCTCGTTATCATTCATCCTAATGGGGAGCAGGATAATGGTGCGTCCAGGGAGCGGGGGCACGTTGTAACGACAGGAGATCTGCACCGCCGTCTCCAGAGCCTTGCGGTAACGGTCCAACAGAGCGACAGTGTACCGTCTCTGACTGGATGCACAGACACAGAAACAGAAACAGTTAGCAAGCAATCAAGCAAAATTTATTCATATTGTACCTTTCACAGACACCAGTCACAAAGTGCTTCACAATCAAAGAAATAACATCTAGTACAGTCATGTAGTGTAGGCCTAAATCAAGCAAAGACAAAACACCAAATAAAATATTGAAGGAGACACATTTAACACATCTACCACCCAAATGCCTTTCTGAACAGATGGGTTTTTAGCTGCTTTTTAAAAGAGCTCACAGAGTCTAAAAACCTTAGGCATACTTTTCTTTTCTTTTTATCCGTGCAGATGTCAAATTGTCCCTTTAACTGTTCTAACCAAACAAATTCTCCATCTGAGCGAAAAAATAATGCTTGGCTGCATCTTTGGTGTGCAGGAGTTTTGTTGTGATGGTTTTGCGCTTCCTTAAAATCACTTGCCAGGCTGCAGTTCAGAGACATCTTTTACTACTTATTATCTGTTTGAATTTCTATAGGTGCTGCTCTTTTTTTAGTCACAGCAGCCATCACTGCTCAAGCTAACTAACCAATTGTTTTGCGGTTTATTTTAAACTGCTGTCACTTCTCTCACTTCCTGTGCACTGGATATATATATATATATATATATATATATATATATATATATATATATATATATATATATATATATATATATATATATATATATATATATATATATATTTATATATATATATATATATATTTTTTTTTTTTTTCTTTTCAGTGTTGCATCAGCCACAGACAACAAAAACAAAATGAAGTTTAAATTTAAAATGCAATACATTGGGATAGTATCAGAGAAATTAGCTGGAACTGAAAAGACGTGTTCATACTTGGCCTTCAGGAGCTGGTCCTTCTTGGCTCGGTAGAGTCGATAGATGAACGGCACTCCAAGCGTCACCCTCAGCCGGCTCCTCGGAGTCGTGTCCCAATCTAGACAATTGAGGCGCTTGCTTTTGGGAATCTTACTCAGGATGCCCTTCAGAATCTCTTTAACAGGGGGGACAGCTTGCTCTGATGCTGAGGCTAGAAGAGGAGGTACAGCATGTGTTCTTTGTTGCAGAATGTCAAGAGGTACACTTGATTAAGCAAGCTTAGGCCGCCTTCACATGATCCGCAGTAAAACTGCTCTGCGCTGGCCGTTCCATTGTTTTCCTATGGTGAGAGCTACGTTGCCGCTGACCTTTCAAGGCGCAACCAATTCCAGAACGTATACCTGCGCTTCGCTTTGGCTCTTTGGCCCTAGCACGCCATTTTACTGCGGATCATGTTTAGGCGGCATAATGCTGATATGTTAGTTTGTCTAAATTTATCTTAGTTAATATTGGGCTTTGGTTTTATATTTAAAGCTGACCAATCATTTGGCATTATTCAGCATTTTTCATATCCTCAACAAATCCCATGAAAGGACCAAAACCAACAAGGTGTTAGTCCATCTCTCAATAATTTCTGACTCACCTACCCTGACTAAGGGCACTTGTAGTAGGAATTCGTCCGAAAGACAGGCCCAAAATAAGGCCCTAAGGCCAGAGAAATCAGACTCCAATTACCTAATTCCTGCACCTTCTTTAATCTGACTTAAAAGGAACACGCCAACTTATTGGGAATTTCGCTTATTCACCGTAACCCCCAGAGTTATACAAGTCGATACATACCCTTCTCATCTCCGTGCGTGCTGTAAGGCTGTCTGACGGCTCCAGCTGCATTTTCTGTGATGGGCTGCTGCCACTGGATCCGTCAGACAGCGTTACAGCACGCACGGAGATGAGAAGGGTATGTATGGACTTATCTAACTCTGGGGGTTACGGTGAATAAGCTAAATTCCCAATAAGTCGGCGTGTTCCTTTAATGTTTACCAAAACACAAGGATCAATCTGAGACGAAGAGTTCAGTTAAGCAAAGTTTACCGAGTCCAGCATAAAAGTTACAACACAATTGTGGGTTCACAAACAGAGTCTAAGTTTCCCTAGCGACAGACACGAAGTCGAAGCTCGGTCCACCACAGTCTCCGTCCAAATGAGCTTCTATCTAAGGTATCCCTGCGTTTTTATTCTCTCCACACAAGGGGGTGTCTTCTAGTTTCTTAGACAGAAACGGTTATCTTTCACAAACACACACACCAAGGTCCTCTGTGTGGTGCAACTTCCCCTTCTATTCTCTTAACTTTAACTGTTTTTCTGCTTATGTCTGTTACGCAATGCATTCCTATGTCCATCAGAATTCACTCGGAGTACAGCCGCTTCCTCAATGACTGCACACAGCCCTTTTGTACACAAAGCAATTTTAACTGTCAGTAACTTTTGTTCTACACACCCCAGTTCAAGCTAATTTATTTCATATTAATGTTTAAGATGTTAATGTACGCACCAACCACCAAGGCATATTCCTTGTAAGTGTTAATTACTTTGCAATAAATCTTTTTCTGATTCGGATTAGTTCCTACTGAAGATGTAAAAAAAAAGAAAAAAGCTTACAGCTCAGTGATATCTTTATCTTGGTCTTACATGATAGTAACCTGAATATTTTTTGAGTTTTGGATTATAGAAAACAAGATATTTGAGGACGTCACTTTGATCTGCAGGATGTTGTGTTGGACATTTCACTGTTCAATCAATCAATAAAATACTCGGCAGATTAATCGATAATAACAATCATTAGTCGCAGCCAAATATTTGTTGACAATAAGAACAATGTAAAAGAGCACTTGCTTTTACAATACAATGCAGTTCTATTCATTTTGCATTATTGTTTTTTACCATTTAAATTTTTTTAATGTTATTCTTGTTTAATTCTCCTTTTTGTCATGATAGGACTCTCAGCCTTTTCCCAAATACACAGTAAGTGGAATGTGATACCGTGTCTTAAAAATGAAATAACTTAAAGAGACGTTTCTTTAATAGGACTTGAAGTCAAAAGGGTTTTGCAAAAAATGTTAACAAATATATTTGTCTTATTTCTAGTCAAAACATCTAATAAAACTTAATATAAGACAACAAGGACCTAACTAGTGATATTTCAGTAAGATGTAGGGACTTGTTTTTAGACGATGCGTTAAGTGAAAGAGTCTTGAAAAAAATCTTTTTATGAGTCAGATCTCAGATGAAAGAAGCTTTTTTTGACATCTCATACGGTTTATAAGCTGCTGTGTTATTTGTAAGATAGATCATCTTAGCTGAAGATCATCTTACTTCAATAAATCTTACAAAGTGTATTTTTCCATTGGCAGATTTCTTTTTCACTTATTACAAGCAAAAAACACCTGGATTCATTGTTTGTTTTTTTAACTTATTTTTGAAGTGGCCTATTTTCCAGTGTAGTGCCACTTGGTATATATATATATATCTTACCCAAAGTGCTAAGCTCCATGATGACTTTGTAGGCAGCGAGAAATCTGATGGGAAACTGACGGCTCTGAATAACTGCTTTCTGTAAACAAATCCAAAACACATAGTTACATAGATATCTTTAATTACAAAACATAACAACAAACTGATCAACAGAAAAATGTCTCTTTTCTCTAACCAAAGCCCAGTATACTAACTTTATTATAATCGTTACAATGAGGATGTAGTAGATGCTTCACCCTGCTGGATCTCACCTTGTTGGTCAGTCTGTTAAGGATCTTCTTGTGATGAGCCTCACTGATGCCCTTAGTGATCATGTTCCTCAGGTTCCTCAGCATGGCCATGAATGGAAGAGACTTATTGTCTGCACAGTAGAGACATTATTCATTAGTTTGTGTCATCATGGATAGGACTGGGTACTGAATTCAATACTTTTTAGGCACCAAACTAATTGGCTCTAAAGTATCGAGTATCGAAAAAATGCCTCGTCATTCAATGCCTAGTCTATATCCACGACGTTCCACTTCCGGGATGGATCCAGTGCCGCCTGAAATTTCGCTGGATGTACTTTCTTTTCGGCCAGATGTCCGTTTCCTTCCGCTTTCTTTGTGTTGGCATTTTAAACTCTGGTTGATTAATGAGGACTATGGTTAACTGCTCCTCAGATCCCTGCAGGGTAAATCCAGACATCTAGATAGACTATCTGTCCAATCTGAGTTTTCTGTTGCACAACTAAAACTCTGGCTCTGTCCCGTGCTTACAGCCGCCCAAGACGATTGTGATTGGTTTAAAGAAATGCCAATAAACCAGAGCACGTTTTTCTCTTATCCCAGAATGCTGTGCGGACTAGCCAGACCCTCCTCCGCAGCACTGTGGAGGAAGGTCTGGCAATGCGAGACTATTCAATGCCCAATTTCAATACCTAGGGAGCAAATCTCATCAGAGTCAGTGAGCCAATAAGCACGCAGCATGCTTCTACCAAGATCTAATAATGCTGCTGATTGCCTGTCAACATTACACATCGTAGAGACACGTACAGGAGCTGAAAATATTTGTGCTGTAATGTGTAATGTTGTAATATCTTTTTGTTTAATGGGTATAAAATTGGTATCGGTACTGGTATCAAAAATTACCCAGCCATAATCTTGGACATGGTTTGAGTATTTATAGGTGTATACAGTATGTGTGTGTTTTCAAATGTATACATGCATCTTTGGACTTATGTCCCATGTAAAGTGTGTTGAAATGGATTTGAATAAACATATTTAATAGTCGTGTACTCGAAAAATGCTGGATTGAATCTCTGGACCAGATTGGACATAGCAGGTCAGTAAAGTCAAACAGTACTTAGAAACAAAAGATGAAAGATTTTTGTGATGACTAAGAGAACTTTTTCCTATGACAGAACTCTTTCCTATAGTGATGCACTTGGAACTGGTGATACAGTAATTACACTCATCTTACAGCAAGCCTGTACATGCTGTACATCTGATAACAAGGCAGGGCTTTACTTCTTTTTTACTTTTAACAAGTGTGAGGAACTGGAGGAAAAAAAAAAAAGAAATCCCCCTGGATTAATGGAACAGCTTGACATTTTGGAAACAGTTGTCTATCTACCTGTGTGTGTGTGTGTGTGTGTGTGTGTGTGTGTATGTCTGTCTGTCTGTGTGTGTGTGTGTGTGCGTGCGGCAGACCTATGAGCTTCTCCCAGGTGGCGGCCTTGTTGCCCTCCAGGCTGAGCAGCCGTTCCCACGTCTCTGGCTCTTTGAGCTTCATTCTCTTCCCGGCTCTCTCCCTGTCCCATGCACCCTTTATTCCACTGTGGGTGAACGTCTTCAGATCAGCAGGATACCTGGGACCGACACAACCACAATCGCATTTTAAAAATGGAAGCAGGACAAGCCGAGTGGTACGACAAAGTTACTCTAGGAAAATGTCTTTGTAGGAGACGTTACAAATGTTTAAGATATTGTTCCACACTTAAAGTGTCCCCATATCTGCGTATAACTACTTTATAATGCATT
Organism: Perca fluviatilis; assembly: GCF_010015445.1. Classification (NCBI taxonomy): domain Eukaryota; kingdom Metazoa; phylum Chordata; class Actinopteri; order Perciformes; family Percidae; genus Perca; species Perca fluviatilis. Next base: position 32,996,204 of record NC_053122.1, on the reverse strand, counting down.
ATAAACTATGTATTATAAGTTTATACACTGATTATAGATGATAAATGTGGAGAGTGGAGTTTAAGTAAACTGGAGTTCTGGAATAAACTCACAGAGAGCAGGTGGTTCATGGGCTCAGGGAAAAATACTTATTCATAACTAAGTTCAACCAACTGATAAAGTGAGACGAGTCCCATGTACTGTCGTAGCCTCTGCGGGAGTCACCAGTGTGTGAATGTGTGAATGTGTGGCTTACTTTTTCCCCAGAATGGCCATAACGTGTTCAGCCGGTTCCTTAATATGAAGCCTCTTGATCATCTTCTTAATACTGAACTCACTCTGCTTTTTATCCACCACAGTCTTGCTGCGCTCTCCCTGCATCTGTGCACATACACAGACACACATAAACCAGGGTTACACATGAGACCAGGTTTCTTCAAAAACAAGAAGATGGGCCTTGATGTTCAGAATAATTCTCTTTTTTTAAAATCACAATTTTTGTTAAAAAAGGTCCCATACTATGCTCGTTTCCTGTATTTTGGGTTTCTACTAGAATTTTTTTTTTTTACATTCTTTAATGTTAAAAAAACACTAACAACATTATTTTACCTATACGGCCTGTCTGAATGTCCCTGTATTCCCCCTCTGTCTGAAACGCTCCGTTTTAGCGCCTGTCTCTTTAAAAGGCCCTGACACACCAACCCCCGTCGGACAGTTTGGCGAGGTCAGTGATTCGAGTCTGTTCGGTCAGCATTTCCGGGTATTCTGCATATGTGCACTCAGGGCCTAATTTACTAACACTAGCGCAGTTTGCGCTGCGTCTGTTTATGCGAGTTCGGTAATAGCGCACGCTATGCTTCCACATTTTGCGTAGTATTTATCAACCCTGACACCCATCAGGCAATCAGCGTCTTTCTCCGCCCACTATACCGTAAATTGCGCTGTAGCAAAGCGGTACTTGTGCTATGATATAGCTGAGTGCAGACTGCGATATTCCCACTGCTGATGCTATGACTGTTTGAAATGATCCTGATGCCACTATTTGTAATGTAGCGAGGGGTTTAACAACTGCTGGAATGGGATGTGAACGCTGAGTGGGAGATTCAATTTCATCTTTGATTTCTTCCAGTAACTCTAATATTGCATGGCTGCTTGATCTGTAACGCTAAATGATGTTGTGTTCACTGACAAAGTGTGATTCTTGTGTTAAAAATATTTTCAGCCTTGCCTATGTCTTCGTCTTGCTCAAATTGCTGTTGCCATTTCACCAGCGGCATAAAGGTCTACGAGGAAACTCGATTGCGGCTGGTTTAGACCTGCTTTTAAGAGGCGGAGAATTTCCCCCGCAGAATAGAGACGCGCTCTTACTGACAGTCTTTGTAAATACCACGGAATATATAATTAGGTGCACTTTGCGCTTATCCTCCCACCTTTTTGGGTGGAACTTCCACTTTCCCCACGACCCTGCCACGAACGCATATTGAAAGCGCAACTTGTCTCTTCTCGTTCATGTGGCAGACAATCTGCGATTTTACCCAAATGCGCCCTGTTTGTAAATAGCCCGCATCGGTTACGTCCGTCTTTGCGACCAATTAGCGCCTGGAAACAGGTGCAAACGGCTTGATAAATCTAGCCCTCAGAGTCTCTGCAGCGTCATTGCAGCCGGGGAATGACTCAAATGGCACTGTAGCAGCATTTTCTACCTATATATAGTATAGCTGTGTCTTCCCAACCACACAGAAGTCCTGACAGCTCGTTTAAAAGCACAGTTTCTGAATTTGGGCTGTGTGCATTTCTTTGATTGAGTGTCTTGATTATTATTTATATAGCACCTCAACCTGTTTTATATTAAATAAAGATAAGAACATCTCACTATTTACAATATGGCACCTTTAACAATCTGCACTAATCCCATATCTGCATACACAGCAGAGATGGATGAAACTAAAAGGGCCTACCCCTTGCTAATCCCCACTTCTAACATTACTGAGGGTGGCAGTGAAAAAACATTATTTAGTGACACTTTAGAAAAGTACTGCACATTGACTTACAAACTTCGTCAGAATAGATTCATCTGATCTGAGCAGGCCTGCCCACTGTTTCAGCTGCTGAGCATTCGGTTTCTGGAAATCACACATAGTGTACGTAGAACAAATCATGAGTGATGAAGACAGTATATTTGAGTCAACTGTACTAAAATAGAAACCCTCAAAAAAGTTTCATTCTATTTCCAGTGGAGGTGGTTAAAAGTGTGTTGGCATCAACAAAGCACTAATACTGACAAACAGTTTTCTGTCTGTTATTACTGTAACAGCAGTGTAATATTAGAGACCAACATATATGCTTCTGTACCTTGGCTTCGCGCCTGTTGCGGCTGTGTTTACAGCGGTGTTTGCGTGTGTTGTATTTGGCCAGCTGATACTCGTTGAACTGCTTGAACTTGTCAGCCATTGCCTTCTTCAGGCACATTGGCAGGGAGCGACTGAAGCACTGGAAACAAGACAAAAATGATGTGAAAATTGGACAGAACTAACAGAACTGACACAACCAGATTCCATCACTGGCCAAGACTTACTATTAGTGATGCACCGAAATGAAAATTCTTGGCCGAAACCGAAAACCGAAAAAAGAGGAAACCAAGACCGAAAACCGAAACCGAAACACCGAAAGAAATTAAGCCAATTATTAGTACCATTGCATTTATGGCTATGACTGTGTACTAACTTTACTAAAATCAAGGCATTGCAATTGTATAAATTAATATTAAAGTTTAATTAAAAAAATATCTAGCAGAAATATGGCTACAATCTGATAGTCACATACAGTATACAGTAGCCTAAGAACAGAATAGCTTACCTATTGTTATTATTATTATTATTATTATTATTAATTGAGGCACTTTCTTGCAGGATTTCACTGAACATATCAGACAACGAGGGTGCATGCCCCTCATCTGGTGCAGCGAGACAAGTCTTTTTTTCTGCGCTCTGATCTCCTGCGCTGGGCGCTGCTCCGTCTCCGTCTCCACGCGGGTTCTCCGCATCCATCGTGGCCTGGATAATTTCTCGTGCGCCCTGCTTTATTTCCGCATCCAAGTAATGGTCTTTATAACGCGGATCAAGTACAGTCGCGATGAAGTGCAGAGGATCCGAATAGATCTCACTGAAACGTGTGCTGACAGACTCTAAGAGCGTACTTTTCATTGTTTTCACTCCGTGGTCAGTCTCAACCTCTTTGCTTAGGAGACGCTTTGCAGGTGGAACGGATCGGGTACTGACACACGTGCAGGTCGCGTTTTCTGTTTGCGTCATCACAACATTTTCGGCCGTATTGTTTCGGTGATAAAGGTATTTCGGCCGAAAACCGAAAATGCCCTTTTGGGCCATTTTCGGCCAAAAATTTTCGGTGGCCGAATATTCGGTGCATCCCTACTTACTATACTATAGATTCGGACTACTTCCAGCCAATCGGAGGGCAGCTGTACAGCAGCACAGAAGTATCTGCGCACATGTGGCTTGGTGGAGGGCTGATTGGCAGCCAGAGCCAATAGGAAGTTGGCTGTGATGCGGATGTTCAACTCCTGTCGAGTATAAACTGCCACCTGAAGAGTAAAAGAAAGAACAAGCACACTGTGCATAAATTGATGGAAACTATTATAACTATTTTCTATCATGATGATCCACTGGCTCAATTAAAGGTGCAGTAGGTAAGACTTATAAAACTAACTTTCTGTCATATTTGCTGAAACTGACCCTATGTTCCAGTAGAACTACATTAAGCAGGTCATTTAAAAAAAGAATCTGGCTCCCCTGGCACCACCTACAGCCTGAAGTGTGATTTGCAAAAATCCAACGCTCCCTGTTCAGATGCACCAATCAGGGCCAGTCCTGGATCTTCACAATCCTACCTACGGCACCTTTAATCCACTAAAACTAATGTCACATGATGGACATACCATGTTGGAAAATAACATGTTAAATGACAATTTTCCTAGTCATCTAACTTCATAACATTCCAGATATCAAAAGCAGACAGACAGACAGCTAAACACCCAACAATGATGTTGGAGGCTCGGTGGCAATCCAGAAGCAAATCACATTTTACTGGAGTTGCGCTAAACCAACTGAAACCTTTCTGGGACTACAGTATGTACTGTAAATTCAACAATAAGAGACATTATGGGAGCCAGCAGCCAGCAAAAAAGCACCAGTATAACAAAAACTTGGTGTAGAACTGATCCTCCAGGAAAAGTGTAATGGTTTAATATTGTTCATGAAATGTATTCACTGGAAAAGTTGGCCTATCTTTTGATAGACAGACAAAAGTGGATGACTTACATGAAACAAGATAAATGTCTGAGCCTATGACAATTGTTTGTTTCTACTTATGTTTTATTTGTCCTACTGTCAAGTGTTCTTCTTTCCAAATTTGAAAACCCAATGTAAAATGAAAGTATGAAAAATGGTTTTGCTAGTCAGTGGATATATTTAAGCATGTACAATGTTGTCATAGTGTGATGTATCCCTTCTTTTTAAAGTATTTTAATAAGATATATTAAAATATTTCTATTTCCTATCAACTATTGTGATTTCTATGGTAACTCGTATTGCTATAACGCATTTTTTGACAGCATGTTTCACCTGTTTTCTGGGTTGTTTTGCCTGATTGGTTGACCATGAAAACAACATGATGGGAGTCCCAGTAGGGTTGAGGTTGAAACACACCACTTGGTTCAAATAAAAGTTCAGGAGCTACAATCCAGTTTGGCATACAAATAAAAAATGCCTTCAGATACATATCCCCACACAAACACACACACATCCACACAGTCCTGCATACACACCTTGAGAAGAAACTGTGGGTCACAGACAGAAATGTCCTTCGCCAGGTTTATGATCTTAGTCCAAACACTGTCATCTAAGTCCCAGTCCTTCTGGCCTGGAGCTGTGCTCTTATTGACCAGGGAGCAACACACCAAGTTCAGCAGGATGTACTGAGGAACAGACAGAAAGATAATTAAGTATGTGTTCACAACTCAGCGTTATAGTCACTTTAATCAACACATAGAACAAGCACACAGGAACATCCTTTGGGAGCACTGATGCAGAGAAATGCAAAGACAGCACCAAACAGAGACTATTTCTGTGACATACATATAAGGGGGTGCTGAATTATATAAAAACTAATCACGATTATTTTGGTCAATATTGAAATCACAAATATTCAACACGATCACTCATTGTCTTTTGGAAAGATTCTGCAATTACTGAACTTTAAAAAACATTGAAACAGTTAAACCAATCAACAGTGAAAACACCTCCATCTGTGAATTTCCCCTAACACTTTTCCCATTTTAACTTTTTTTTCTTCATTCAGAACCAAAGACAAAATAAGAGTTCACTTGCAAAACGTAATGTGCCGTGAAATAACCGTTTTTCTTGATTACTCCGTGATCATTAGGAACTGAAATCGTAATCCCGATCAACATTTGGATTAATTGCACAGCACTAACACATACAGTATGCAGTGTAAAATATTTTCTCCGACCTTTTTATCTTTTAGCTCCTCTTCAATGTTTTCACTTCCTCTTTCAAGCTCAGCAAATTCCTCCTGTCTGATGACCATAGTTTGCTCGAGTTCTTGGTTGCCCGAGTCTGTTTCCAGGACAGGTAATTCCACAGTTGCCCCAGCATCCTCCTCGCCTTCAAGCAAAACGTCCTCTTCTTCAGGATACTGCTGATGCAGAAGAAGTTACGTTAAAACAAGAATATTAAAATAAAGTAATAAGAGATTCATCAAATATGGTGTTTGTCAAATACTTTAAATGAGACTGTATTGGCAGTCAGGATAATGTTTTCGTTTTCAGTTTGTGCAAAAAAACAAATGGTCAAAAAAGCCTGTCATGTACCACACTTGTTTCTTCCAAACAGGACTGCATCATTTCAGACGTTTCCTCCCTGCCTTCATCTCCTCCATCGTCCCTCTGCTGTTCTCCACCCAGAGCATGATGGAGGAATGAAGGAGGATGAGCAAAGCGACTGAGCGGAGCACTGCTGGCCAGGGATGTGTGGAGCAGAGAGGCGTTTGGGACAGTTGTAGAGGAGGTGAGGGAAAAGGAGAGACCAGGTGATTGGCTGCTTAGGAGCTTGTTCTCGGTGCTGAGGAGAGAAGATGTGAGGGAAGGGGAGAAGGAAGAGGTGGAGAGAAGGGAGGATGAGGTGGAAGACAGGCTGGAGGGCTGGAGAGAGGGGCAAGAAGGCTGTGCTGCAAAGGTTAAGAGTGGAGAGCAGGGCTGGGGCGTCAGTGTGGAGGTCTGAGCCAAGAACTTATTCTCCAGACTCGGAGGAGCGTAGTTGGAGAATAGACTTCTCCCACATGTGGCCTGATGCTGCTCTCCTTGGGCAACATTTGCCTTGTGTAAAGTTAACGCCCTCATCCCTGCAGAGAAACACATCAATCAGAGGGTCAAAGGCACAAACACAAAACCTTCATAATCCTACATGACAAGTATTGAGACAAGCAACTCAGCAGCATTCCTTCAACTGTTTGAACAAACATTGTACTACATTATGGGTGTGTTGCTCAATTGAAAGCATCCATAAAAGGGGACAAAGTCTAAATAAGTTATCAGCATAAGGCTTGACAGACTTTTCACATAGTTTCACTAGACACCAGGAGCACCTTTATGCATGGATAATGAGCAAAAATCAGCCAAATGAAATGAAAATAAGAAATCTCACACACAGCAGTAAAATTCAGTTAGGTTCTGATGGCAGGCAATGCAAAACCTTGCTGCAAACCAAAAGCTCAGCTCTAGGCCACATCAAAACTCTTCCCCTGGCAGAACATGTTTAAATAAATTAGCAATCATTTTAAAGTTGTCACTGGTTTTTGGTGTAAATTTTCTCCAAGTTAGAAAAGTAGTATTTTACATCTATTAAATAACAAAATGCCATGTATAAACAACTGTGTAGAAAAGTCAGGCATTTAACAATCAGAAAGAAAATCATATCACTACTACATTATCAAGATCAGCCACTGGATTTAACTGCCATATGTTAACTAAACTGAGACATTATTATCCATTTGTCAAGATGTTTTCTAGTGAACTATGTTACTTCTTTGTAATGACTCAAGAACTTATATACATTAACTAGCTAGGTGTGGTGATAAGCCATGAACGGCCAAATTAGAAGCAGAAAACTCACCGGAAAAACAATTTGATGTCCACGTACAGCGCGGATATTGGACAAACGTGTCCTCTTGTGTTTAATTTTACCCTTTGATGTAGTGTAGTGTTAGCATCTATTTCTGAGCTATAGCTACGTCAATGGCAGGGATAACTTTTATCCGTAGTTCCTGGTTTATCAGAGCAGCTGCCTAACAGGCTACCCGGCTCATCGACTGTCTTGAGAGCGCTGATTGGTCAGCATTATTGTGTACTTTTTTACCGTAATAGCACATATATGGGTGCCTACTCTCAAATCAGCGAATACTAAGTCGAATAAAAGCGGAACTGCTTTAAAGGCAGAATTATATATATATAAACAAACACAACAATTACTGCATAAACCGGTACATATTGTTTTATGTTTAGATTACAAACTGCTCAGGTGACATGGTGACGCTACCGTAACTGTTTGTGTACGGCTCAAAAGAGGAAGCGAAAACGCTCTATTTCCGCTGCAGCAGCGACAACGGGCACGTCAAAAAAGAAAGGAAAATGTGGACAGTTAGGACAAACTGAGGCGAGAGAAGGAACATCGAGCAACATATATCATCTTTATTGAGCTAGGTTGCCAAGAAGTTGTTATTATTTAAAGTTAGCAGACAAACATTTGACAGTTTAAGGGTCGTTTCGAGGTTAACTTGCCCCCTTGTTCTGTGGTGGTTCGCTTAGAGGAAGCAGCTCGGCTAGCCAGCTGAATTGCTAGCTAGCTCGCTAGAGATGGGGACGAGAGCAAGTCGCCTACATGAAGACCCGGTTCCCCCTGCTTTCGGAAAAGATGGCACAAAGCGGGATTCCTATAGGCGAACCCGCTGTACCAGGCCCACCAGTCTTATGGTCGACTTCTCGGGGAGCTTCGAGGACACGGAGGCCAACCGGAGCCGATCAGAGGAGGGCAGTGACTCGGACCTGGGGCAGCATGGGGCGAGCGCCGACGGCAGTCCCGCTGACCACCACAGCATCCCCTCTAGCATTAGCCAAGCGTCTCCCGCGGACGACAACAACAGCGAGGGGAAACCCGAGGAAGACGGGAATATAAGTCCGGAGCGTCCCGTGGTAGCGGAACACCAGTCCGGAGAGGAGACAGGCCGCACGCCCCACCGCACTTTTTCCGAGCGGCTGCCCGGGAATAGGCACTCCTCCGCCCGCAGCGTGGGCGCAAGATCCGCCCGGGTTCGAGGCACACACCAGCGGCCGGTTTCAGAGGCTTGGATCGGCCTTTACCGTGTTAACAACCGCCATGGCAGTAAGTTAACATATTCACACAGTACAGTAGTATTTTCTATACATGTATTTTTTTATTATTTGTGGCGCATAAATAAAACGTGCCCTAATAAGTGTCTGTCTCCGTCAGTAATGCTTTGTGATTTACCTTGTTTTTAGATGTCAAAACGGCTCACATGCATGTATTACATATAATTCATGGATGATGTCAGTTAGAGCTCGGCAATATCAGCTTAAATAAATTAACATACCTCAACATAAACAATGGGACGAACTTTGGACATTGAATATTGATTCGTCTGACAGCTGAGATTTAACTGAAGACATCAGTGGGTGACTGGTATAGAGAAAATAATAGTAATATGGATATGATGGTTAAGTAGGAGGTAGGGGTATTCATTGTAAACTTTACTTGGCCACGATAGTAAAATAAAGTCAGAGATACTCAACTCCAGAACAGCCTTTAAGGCCAAGAAAGTAGTACACAAAGTCAAAGACCTTTAGTCTCGTATAACACTATTTCTTTTGCTTCAAAATATCTCACAGTGCAGCCCTCAACTCTACCCAGTCAATAAATTAAAATGGATTATTTGGAGAATTTACATTCCTGAAGGGATAATCTCTTTTCCCGTGCTTGCATACTGACGAAAATTATCAGAGACCCTATTGTATTAAGCAGAGCTGTGGCGTAAACCTGGAAGTGGTGACATACGTGCCCTTTCATATCACAAGGCCTGTTGACAGTGTTTGTCGTTAGCAAAAACTGCGGCATGCGAGTTGAAAACTTGAAGTAACCAACCACCTTGTTGTTAAAGTGCAGTAAAAATGGGAACTTGACTTTGCAGAGGAAGTGAAAATGCATACTTGGTCTGCATTAGATTAGACAATCAACTACACAAGAGATGGTGGTGGTGGTGGTGCATGACATTCAGAGCCAAAACACAACATTGTGGTGGGTCTTCCCAGGCCAGCCCTCTGGCGAGTGTAGAGAAATGGGTCACAACTTCAAATGCCCGCTCACTGCTGGCAACGGCTCTTACATGAAGGAGGGAAATGTAGGGCAGCAAGGCACACTGTCTGTCCCATCCACTCATGGCTCTTGTGTTGGCTATCCCTTCAGCCCTAGTCACTGTTTTGCACGGTACATGTAGTCAAATAAAGTTCCAAACTATTTTGGGTCAGTTGCACTTGAGGTCACTTCATTCACACCATCTCTGGGACGACAATGACTGATTGGGTTTCAGCCTGCTCTGTTGTTCGCCAAGTCAGCCTGTGTAATCTAGTCGTCCAAACATAGCACTTGTGCTCGACATGATGTGCACATCATCTATTTTTTATGTCCCGCTGTGACACACAATGTGTCAATCTCAGCTATGTTGTGTCTCTGCTCTGTGCAGATATCCGCTGTCCTTTCTGCTCCAAGCCCTTCCCCGGGGGTCGGATCGAGGATCACCTGTTGAGCTGCCTCACGTCTCCTCCCCTACCATACAATAGTAAGTATCGTATCACAGAAATGGCCTGACGCCTGTGCTTTTTAAAGGCTGGAAATACTTATGGTTGCTGTGTGTGTGTGTGTGTGTACAGCGGATGTGCTCAGTAAAGACACCGGCGAGTGCTCCATCTGTTTGGAGGATCTGGTACAGGGAGAGACCATCGCCAGGCTGGCTTGCCTCTGCGTCTACCATAAGAGGTAACAAAGTTCAGTTGATGTATTTGCATTACAGTGAAATACAGGCAGATACATATGCAAAGAGGAGCGTACCTCGGCAACCTTGGGTCTTTCTGTGAATGTACCCGAGTCAAATTTTCATTTAAAAGCATAATTGGGACGGAAACGTCACTTTTAAGATTTACCGTACTCTCGTTTTTCGGTCAAATGGCCTTTTGAATGGGAGTGCTAGGGGCAGTACTATGATGGCATCAAAATCGCTATTTTTAAAACACTCCAAACACTGAAACTTTGCTCGAGGTATCACCAGTGGCTCTACACATGAACTCCAGCATTGAGAACATTGTTTGTGTACACAGAGTTTACTAAAAAGGGTTTTGAACAACTCACTTTAGAAGTTGTTTTTTCCGGTCGCTGCCATCTCACCAGTCAAAAAGAGTTTGTGTACGGAAACAACGTTCTCAGTGCTCGAGTTCATGTGTAGAGCCCCTGGTGATACTTGGAGCAAAGTCTCATGTTGTGTTGAGCCTTTTTAGTGTTTTAAAAATAGCTATTTTGATGCTATCATAGTAGTGCCCCTAGCACTCCCATTCAAAAGGCCATTTGACCGAAAATACGGTAAATCTTAAAAAGTGGCGCTTCCATCCTAATTATGCTTTTAAACGAAAGTTTGACTTGGGTACATTCACAAAAAGACCCTAGGTTGCATTTTGGCGAGAGTTAGGATTTAAGAACAGGCGTTGTGCATATGGTGGGAAAAATGTGTTTGGCTATTTCCTGATCTGAAAAAATTGGTAACTGGGGTAAGGATTTTCAAAAATATGGAAGCAAAGGTTGTTCTGTACTAGTGCACATATCACTACACATTTATGATAACTAGAGATACACTGTCCTTTTCCATGATATGATGTTCTTAACAGCCACTGCTGAGTTAAGAATCATTATTTTGAACATGAGAAGAAGTGGATAGCCCAAGTGCAGTGTAAGAGCCAAAAATCCGTTCACTTTATGTAACAAAAGAAAAGATGAACAGCTTGTACTTCTTTCCTCTAACGGTTTATTTTTACAAGTTCCAAGTAAACCATATGAATATTTGCCAAATGGAGCTTTCACAACTGTGAAAATAGCTGCATCATCATAACATCTTAATTAGACGTTGTCACAGATATACCGCAAAGAGTTTCATAAGTGCTTTAAAACTTTGAGTAAAAAAATAATCATGAAGTTGTGCAAGTTATGCATGTTCCAGCCCATCTACTACTCCTTTTTTTTTTTTTTTTTTCTTCATTTTCAAAGCATGCTGTAATGTTCAACACTTTCGGGGTGTTTTCCAACTTTCAAGGAGTCATTGGTTTCCCATAATTTCGGAGATCGGACTTGCTGAGACTTGAAATTTACCAAGAATGGGTAATCAGTCATAGGGAAGCTCCTGTCTGGTATTTTCTTCCCATCGTTGTGTGTTCAAGCCGTTTTTAAGTGCCTATTTATTTGAAAATGTACACTCCACTGACACAAAAGTAAGCCTGTTTAACTGGATAGCCAGCAGAGAGAAAGTTGAAACCTAAACAAACTTTTATGTCAGATAAAGCACACACACGTCAATCTTTTGTCTTCGTTATAGAGCACATAAGCTTTTGGTTTTTGTGCCACAGTTTGTAGGTGTGGCTGCTTAGCTGTCTAAATTACATTCTGGTCACCCAGTAGAGCAACTGAGATGTGCCTGGACACTTCACACAATAAGTTATTTTTAATAATCAAATTCATATATTAGTGTAGTGCTGCAACAAGCCCATTTTTGACTTTTTTTCTTGATTAGTTGATTAATCATTTGGGCTATCAAATGTCAGGAAAACCCAAACGTACTCCTTTTAACTATCACACAAGAGAAAGAAAATGCAGGAAATTGTCACTATTGAGAAGCAGCAACTAGTAACGTTTGGCGTCTTTTGCTTGAAAAATTACTTCAACAATCAATTCAATTTTATTTATAGTATCAAATCATAACAGAATTATTTCAAGACACTTTACAGATAGAGCAGGTCTAGACCACACACTATATCATTTACAAAGACCCAACAATTCCCCCAAGAGCAAGCATATATTAAAGTAGTTGCAAACGATCTACTATTATTTACTCTGCGGATCAACCACTTAAGTGTAGACTAATGGTTTCAGCTCTATGTAAGTGACTGAGGCAAATCCAGTGAGTACTAGCCCAGCAAACTTGTTGCATCTCCTCTCTGGTCCCGTTGCATTACAGTGCCAGAGAGCCCTTTTTTAGAACCCGCTGCAGTCATCACATTTAGTTTGGTTTCACAGCGTAAGTGGATTAAGCCTCTGGAGACGCCACATTCAAAACCCCACCATAGAGGTTCTGGCACATCAACATGAGGTAACCAAAATGACTGTCTTGGCCTCCCCATCCCTGTCTCTGTTCTTCCTCCCTGCAGCTGCATTGATTCCTGGTCCAAGGTGAAACCCTGCTGCCCTGAACATCCCTTCGATTGACTCGCGGGTCACATTTACTCTGCACAGTGACCAACCCGACTCAGGTATATATGTGTAAGACTCGCTAAATGACCAGAACGTGTAATTAGAAAATGTTTCAATACAAGTGCCAATATCATATCTGAATGTTAGGTATTGTTGTCAAATACTCCTTTTTAGATGGCTGACTTTGAGAAAACGCACACATTTTTATTTCCTGTGTAAAAAAAAAAAAAAAAATTCTAAAATGTCTGACCACAAGAACGTCCCAGTTCAGACCAAAAATACGCCACGAGACGAGTTGAAACTTGCTACTACTTGCAATGCGCCGGTCTGCAACGTTCTGAAAGTTACCTGTTACTAGACAAGACGGTGTATCATCTCCATAGCAACGACTCTCTGTACTTCTGATCTAGCTTCTAACTTTTCAGGCTTTTTTTGTAGCCTGATATATAATTAGTTAGCATTCCATTGACTGACATTCATTTTGACGTCACTTTGACAGCGAATAACTTCACATCTGAAGCGTTTTAAAGACTCTATTTGTCCATTGTTTATTTCTAAAGAAACACGAAAATGTATAAAAGGCTCCATTACCTTGTACCTCACGTTATGGCTCCGTAGCAGAATTTTTTTTTAAAAAAAGGCAAAACATTTTATCCCAACCACCCCCCCCCCTCCCCCCCCAAAAAAAAAAAAAAAAAAATAAAAAAAAAAAACACACAACGTTTTCCCCTTCTCTTTTTCTTTTTTTTTTTTTTTTTATAATATAAAATAATTTTTTCTTAACAAAAAATACCCTCCCCTTCTCTTTTTTTTTTCCCTCTCCCTCCCTCCCCCCCCCCCCCTCCTAAAAAATAAAAAAAATTTTTTTTTCCCCCCCCCCCCCCCCCCCACCTCCCCCCCCCCCCCCCCCCCCCCCCCGGCCGCCCCCCCCCCTCCCCCCCCCCTCCCCCAAACCGGCCCTTCTAAAAACGATTTTTTTCGCCGCAAATCTTTGCTCTAAACTGGGATTAAGTTAGCAAGAGTGCAAACGTCAGTTTTCAGTATTTGGTACATTTCAGTCGGTAATAAAAATAAGTATTGAGGCTCAAAGACCAGCCCAATTTATTGTATATCTAATGTAAACATATCCTTCAGATGTGAACGGCACTGAGTCAAGATGCTGTTAAAGGACATTATTTTAATAAATATAAGATGCAGTTAAGGCCTTGAATCCATAGCAACAGGCATCACACATTCCCCCAAGGAAGTTTACACTGACACCAAAGAAGGGTGCAAAACACCTACCTAGACTATTTTTATATTTAAGTAAGGCAGCATTCATATGAAACGTATTGTGATGATCATATTGTTTTATCTTTTTACAAATTATCCGCTATCATCTATTTTATATATCAGGCCACAAAATGCAATATTGAAGTTTTTGTTCTATGTGCAGACAGACACAAAATTGAACGGTCAGTTTAAATATTTTGTGGTTTTGCATGGAGTTGCCATATCATCATATGATATATTATAGTGAAAAATGATATGAATGTGATATTGAGTTCAACCATATTATCCAGCCCTGTTGCGGACTGTGTTTTAATACAGTCACTACAATATGCGTTACTTTGTCTAATGGTCACTCTGTCTTTTCCCGCCCTTACAGGAGACTACACTGAATCCCAATAAAATCCCAATAAAAATGTGTAATTGAACAAACAAAAGCCCACAGTCCGTCTCCGACACAAACCTATATTTGAGCGGAGAACAGACGATCCTAAGAAGAAGCTCCTGTTGGTGACAGCTGACGCTCTCCATTTGGATCGGTCCATTTGAACTTGGTCTAGGCCATTTCAAGCCAAACTCCAACAGTAAAAACAGCCACCCTGTCTCGGTCTAATCTCTGGTTGAGACCCTTGTTGGAACACAAGTGGGGGAGGTCCCATTTTCATGTTAAGGACTTGGCTTGAATCCACAGAATATATATATATATATATATATATAAAAAATAACGTCCAAAAAGCAGTATCATCCCAGAACAATGGAACTCTCCCCAGAAAGATCTTGTATCTGGGGAGGAACACAAAAAAGTTAACTGACTCTGGATCCTCTCCTGTGTATTTGTTTTCTCCCTCCAAATGGGATTTATTTAGCAGAAAAAGTATTGTTCCATGTCATACATTGGATGAATGTTTTCGTTCCTCGGCTAATCCCAAATGAACCAACCTCACACCGAAAGCGTGAACCATAACCACATAAACGTTGCTTTATTTTGAACCGGCTGAAGGTTGAGGGCTTGTTTTTGCTGAACGGGGGCTGCAGTTACTAGCCGTTTCCTTTTTCTTTTTTACTATTACCTGTAAACATTTCAGGGAAAGTTTGGGGGCTAATTTATTTTTTTTTTTTTTTTTTTTGGAGTAGGTCAGATTTTTTGTAGGTGTTTAGTTAGCGCTGAGTTTAACATGCTGCTACTTGCTGAGTGTTTAGGAACATTGTAGGTATTTCATAGGGCCATAGTAGCGCTGGTGTTGGCACCAATTTGAGCACTTTTGTCCTTCAAGGTGTGTGTGTGTGTGTGTGTGTGTGTGTGTGTGTGTGTGTGTGTGTGTGTGTGTGTGTGTGTGTGTGTGTGTGTGTGTGTGTGTGTGTGTGTGTGTGTGTGTGTGTGTGTGTGTGTGTGTGTGTGTGTGTGTGTGTGTGTGTGTGTGTGGACCAGAGACAGGTAATGTCCTGAGCATGACTGTGTTATTCAGGAAAGTGTGTGTGTTTACTGTAAGTTGCCCAGAAGTCTGCTTGGTAAAGCGGGTTACCCCTTTTCTTTTTTTAATGCTAGTTTTTTACGCTGGCAAACATCCTGTTACACGTGGCATTCTGTCCCACGAACTCCCTTCTCCCTCCTCATTCTCAAACTCTCTCTGGGGTGTAGTCCGGATATTTTTTTTTTTTTTTTTTTGGACCAGACCCCAAGCGACGGTTTCGCCATCTGGTTACGTTAATGCCAGATCGAGGAGGGATAAAGGATTGAGGGATGGATTTTAGGGGGCATGTTTACACAAAGTGGCATCTGCCTCTCTCCCCAACACTGGAGGCTATGGACAGCTGATGGTTAATTATTACATAACTAGCCCCCACCCCTTTCCCTTTTTTTTTTTTTAAAAAGATATCTCATCACATTATGATAACTATTGCTAAATGTGTTAAATGGCTTCCCTTTGCCTTTTTTGTGTGTGTGTTGATTGCCTTTGCCTGGTGAAGGGTTTCTCGTGTGCAAGCAGGTATTTGTAGTGTTTTATTTTTTATTTTTTTGGGCTGAACTGAGGTGGAAGCCCAACAGTTAAGCTGCTCAACAGATGCTGACTGATACAGGTTGTACACAGGCCAGGGGGAAGAACAAAAAAACATGAATTGATTGCTTTCGCTGCCTGTTTCATGTGTTAAAATCTCTGCTCGCAAGTGGTATGGATCCGTTTGGTGGTTAGCCCAGTGCACAGGTTTCCTACTGGCTAGTTTGTTCACCCCAGCCTCTCTTCCTTTTCTTCTTCTTTTTCCTGGTCCCTGATGTTCTGCAGTCTGAGGTGCTACGACTTGTCCGGCCACTAGAGGGCAGCCCTGTGCATGTTTCTTATTTTTTGTATATCGGAGAATAGAAAAATAACGCCAAAAGTCCGTCTGTGCATTTGGGGGCATTGTGTGAGAGAGTGCAGAAGACGAGGTGCATTGATCATTAGATGTTACATTTGTTGTGGTGATAAGTTATGATGTTGTATACATGGGGGATGGGGGTGTTTGTTTGTGTGTGTGTGTGTTTTTGGGGGGGGGGCGGGGGGGTTTGGTGGTGGTGGTGATTGGGTTGTCGATAAAGATAATAGACAATCTAAAAACCCCACATTACTCTTTATTTACTTTCTTACCCCCCCTCTAAGCTGTGTGGTGCAATACCTCAATCTTTACCAATGCTTACTAAACACTCTGTGTTAACTAGCTCCACTCCAACCAAGGATGCTTTTTTGTATAAATGTCCCAAAACCCTTGGTCTTGGATCGCAGGGCACTGATCCTCCGACTGCCCTGTGCTTTGAGGTCAGTGTATAAGATGAGAATCTGCAGCCCCAAGATATGGACAATCTGCCTTTACTCTGGTATAAAACAAAACAAAAAACAAATTGAATTTTATTTATTAAATTGTAAATATGTAATGCAATTTAAGAAAATGGCTTGGTCTTTGTCTGTTCAATATACTGTTTCTAAGCTCCAATCTTTTGTATGTCTCAGAAATCGTTTTTATATGTATTTTTTACAATAAATATGTGTGAGAGATGTTGTGTGACCGTCTGTTTTGTGTGTTTTTAAGTGTCAATGATGTGTTTTGTGGTTGTTCGTCCTGTCCAGAAACAGGACACGCTGTCCTGAAGAATTGGAATTGCTGTATGATGAGAATTTAAATTACACTTATCTAATCTTTTTAAACCCACTGCTTTTTAAAGAGCGGCACTTTGTCTTATTTAATAATTGACAAACTTCTGAAATCTTTTCAAGTAAACAAAATATACAGTTACAATTTAGCAAATATGGGCTTTAGGTCTGTTAGGGCTGCCACTAATGGTTATTTTCATTATTGATACATCTGCAGATTATTTTTGGAGTTGTTTTGTCAAATGTCAGAAAACTGAAAGACTCTCATAATTACCCAGAGGTAGTGATGGCGAACTGAAGCTTTCTGAACCAGTGAAGCTTTCAATCCAATTGTATCGAAAAAAGGTTGAGTACTCAAAGCTTCAGAACTCTATGAGGACATCTGGTGGTGGAAGTTAAGGATTTCTTCACAAATTGTTTCACAGATATTAGCCATGAATGTCTTTGAGTCGAAGATGAATACATTTTGAGTATGAATTCATGGATAAATAAATAACTAAGCCTATTTGGGACCTTGCATAAATAAAAATGTAATTGCCTTTTCCACAAAAAAAACAAAGTTAGGATTTTGGTTGTGAACTAATACATCAATTTGGGAGGGAAATGAATGAAGAACACATTGTGCACACACATTTCTGTGATTATATTGAATACGTAGCCTAGAGCAGTGGTTCTCAAACTTTTTTCAATAATGTGCCCCCTGTGAAATATTCTCTGTGCCAAGTACCCCCTGACCAGCACAAAGCATTTTTTTGGGGGAAAAAAAGCCTGTATAAAGAGGTACATTACAGTGCTGTCTGATTGACTAAACAACTTTGCAACTGAAAAACATTTAAATGTTACTTCAAATGCTTAAAATACATTACTAAATTAATTTACTATTATAGTATAATTTTTCAGGGAATTATGCATGACAGACACACACACACACTTTCATTATGCATGACTGATATTTTTAAATTAACATATTAAAAGGAAATCTCCCGTACCCCCTGCAGTGCTCCAAAGTACCCCTAGGGGTACGCGTACCCCCATTTGAGAAACACTGGCCTAGAGCAACATTGTCTCCTCAGCCAAATAGGTGAGATAGGCAGTGCAGAAGGCGTATGCTATATGAGCAATCTAACAGTCTGACATGTAGTCTACTGCCAGTGTGGTGTTTATAGAAATTGTTTGAGTCAATTGATTGGGGCAGTGCTTTGACAGTGGCAAGGACATACTTTGGGACAGTGCTGGTGGACAGGTCAGGGGGATATTATTGTGCTTGATTTGTGGGAATAGACATCAAATGTCATTTTTATTCAGAAACAGAATTTTTCTCCACTGTTCCATGGCTGAGCCTATTTCTACTCGCTATAAACTTTCTACTTTCTATGAACTCTTTACTCGCTATAATAATCTCTCTATACTCACTAACTCTCCTGACTCTGTTGACTCTCCTACTGCAACAACCAACAAATACGCGCCCCGTGTCGCACTATTTTTAAAGTTTTGAAATCAACTTCGAAGCAGTCACGTGGGTGTGCGTGAAACGAAGCTTCGGACGTCACTGGTCACTTCTTCGATACGTGCCTCGAAGCAGGGGGGTCACGGGTAACATCACTACCCAGAGCTCTTCACATTGCTTGTTCTGTCCAACAGTCCAAAACCCACATATTGAGTTCACAGTGAGATATATCAGAGAAAAGGAAGAAATCGTCACATGTGCAGAGCTGAATCTGGAAAGTGACTGAAAAATTTTATTATAAATATAGTTGTAGATACATTTTCAGTCAATCGATAAATCAACTAATCGTTTCAGGTCTAAATTCTAAGTTTTAAAAATATGTACCAAAGTTGCCTGTTTGATTTGACTTATTACTTAACTTACTACTTTTTGATTTATTGGCCCTTTAATGCACATCGATGTTGAGATATCAGCATGGTAACTTTCCATTATAGTTGCATTTTAATACATTTTTTACTTTTATTTAGATACTTACTAGTTAGTTACTTTTAGAAATAGTAAAATCTGAACACAAGGTCCACTCAGTGGCTGTTCTGGAGCTTTCAATGGTATTACATGAGCTTCCTCTGCCTTGTTCCCTGCTGTTTCCAAGATAAAAAAAAATAACTTTTAGTTTAAACCTTTAAATGGCCAAGAATTTTTTTTTATTTTGAACATCTACTGTTTCATGAAAGTCAAGAATGACCTTTTATTCTCATATGTACTGTATGCAGTAGGGAATACTAACTTCATGTTAAAGTACAAGCCTTACTCTTAAATGACTAATCTAATTAAATTACATCATGGAGTATTGACACAAACAATACACACCTCTACATTGGCATGTCATCTCTTATTAGCCTGATACTGTAATCTGACTGAATCGCCATTTAGTTTCACTTTTAGTTTGAATTTATTGAAAGAAATCTGAGACGTGGGGCAGCGAGTCAGAGGACTGGGAATGGGCTACACACTTATTACTGCAATTGCAATTGCTGCCTGGCAACAGCTGACACAAAACATTTTCAGGTCAAGTATTCCCAGACACAAATCGGATAATAACTTGTCCTAAATTGTCCCATCTTTAATTTTGTACTGAGCTTGCAAACAGTGACAATCACAGGGTAAACAGTGAAAGTTACAGTACAGTATAATAAACAGTTTATATGTATACTATATTTTCATTGTACTCAAGTCTGGAACGTTACATTTAGTTGGTGGTCCCTGTGTTACTGACATGTGGAACCCCGGAAGTCCCCAGACCTCACTTTGATGATCTCCGATGAAGCAAGAAGCAACGGTGGTGTTTCAGATTTCCGCACTGTGAGTCCTTGCAGACAGGGAATTTTTTTGTTTCAAATTGCCAGGAAGTGAAACTCTACACCCGATTGGTGGAACAAATGACACCCAAATGTTCAATCACCACGCAATGTATTTGTGTTTTGTATCGTCTCCATCTCAAACAGCACTGTGTGTGGTGTCAGACACAACTATAACCCAGCAGGAAAGGTAAGAAGAACATTCAACTTTATTCTCTATTCTTTAGTCTTAAAGCAATGCCTACTGTTTACTCCGCTTTTTATTTGCTTTACTGGTACGTTCAACAAGAAAGCAAACATTTGGTTAATAATAATCTTTTAAAAGGGTCTATACTCAAATCACAAAAAAATATATTTTGCCAGTTGCTCCTATACTCATTAAGATACATGGTACTTGTGGAGTCAGTGATAAAAACTTCAAAACACTTAATTGCTAGTAGGGGTGTGCAAAAAAAAATCGATTCATAATCAAATCGTGATTCAAGCTCTACCGATTCAAAATCGATTTTTTTTTCTTTTCGTTTTGTAATGTATACTATTGTCCTGAAATGAGTTTAGCTCGCCATTCCCATAAATGGCGCGGCGTCGAATTCACACTGACGCCTGGGCACTCTTGTTATAATCAAAAGAAGAACGAGTTCAGCGGAAGTAGTTAATTATAAAGTAATATCAAACTACATTTTATTTGTTGTGTTTCTTGTCTTTTAAATTGTATGTGTACTGCAATCACATGGGAAAAGTAACATTTTTGAATCAAAAATCGATTTTGAATCGAATCGTGACATTTTCTGAATCGTGCACCCCTAATTGCTAGATTGCGCCGCGGTACGTCCGATTTGTTTTGGGTGATTTGGGTGAACGAGAAAGGACAAAAGGAAGCAGGTGCAGCAAGTGTAACTGCAACAATGGCTCTTTAAAACAAATTTCATTCATATTAGTTTGAGTTCATTCAGTTTTAGATTGTCACTTCAATGATTACTTTTGATACTACATGTGAAGTACATTTGAATGCTGAATACATCTGTACTTAAACTTATGTAACATTTTGAATTTAGTTATAATATGTAACTTTTCCGCATTAAAATGTCTGCTGTGAAAAAACTATCTATTGTCTTCTTACTATAACTATATGCTGCTCTGGAAATTCAACCCTAGATAAAAATCCAGGTATATCATTACTGTTGGAGAATCAAAAAAACCACAGTGTTTTGTAAAACCATAGCCTATTACAGGACACAACACTTGTTTTTTCCCACAATGTTTGCAGAGTGTAAAATCAGTGTTTTACTTCCTAATGTTTACACCATTATTGGGCAAACCCTGTACTTACTTGCGACAGATATTGAAAAATGACCAGTGTTTCATTAAATGGAACCAACAGAGAAAGACAGACTATTTGGGAGACAGATTGTAATTTCAGTTCAGACACCAAAGGTAATGAGTAAATCATAGTATATTTAGGTATAACAGGAACTTCCCACTGCAGCTGCTAGACAGACTGTATCCCATCAGACCTGTGCTTGCTTTTGTATAAGCTGATCCTTTTATGTGACCGAACTTCTGTCTTTGGCCCACAGTTTGACATCCCATCAGAATGTCAGATACAGAGACACAGGACGCTCCTGGTTACGATGCGTCCTCTCCACCACCGTTATACTCCTACCAAGGACAGCAACCTCCACCCTACTCTGCCGCCCCGGCAATGTACCCTCCACCCAAAATAGATGCAACGTACGCACATCAGCCTACCACTGGGTACGAGTCTTTCCGGGACATCATCCCAGAGGCCTCGTCGGACACAACTCCCCTGATAGCCTCATCTTCTTTTAATGACAAGACAGTGAGAAGAGCGTTTGTTAGAAAGGTTTGTACGACTTGCTATGGGCACTTTATTCCGACACCAGGATGGGAAAACCAACCCGAGACTAGTGCTGCACCATATGAGGGAATTCTTTAATTGTGATTATTTTCACTGATATTCCGATTGCGATTTTATTCATGATATGGAGGGAATTATACTTTTTTTTTATCATTATTCTTAAAAATATTAAAAATTAAAAAAATTCTAACGATATAGTGTGATTTATGCGAGGATCTGTACCAAACAAAGATTTTATTTTTTTTTTGTCTGTAGGATAGGATTTGTAGGCCGGGACGTCTCTGCAGCCCCACAATACTTCATTCAGAACAGTTTGACACATATATAGCGCCCCTCCCTGCGATTTGGATATTGCACTAGTCCATATTGCGATTTTGATAAAATTTGCGATTAATTGTGCAGGCCCTAGTCAAGAGCCTCTCTTGGGCGCAAGAGAAATTTCAGGGATAGCAAGATAATTAACAGGATTTCTGGAAGGCTAGGTCAGATGTTGTGCATGCTGGAAAGTGTAATAATCCAACAATCTCTTTTAATAAACGCTTGGCCAAGGAAAATTCATTTTTCAAATCCATAAATCCTGCACACAGATCACGAGTGTCATAGCTGTTCTACCTGAAAACATTGAAATACACCTATAAGATCAGTTGCTGTGCCGAATATTTATATTCATATACAAGTGCTTGTTGTTCATGTTTCCCTGTGCAGGTGTTCAGCATCCTGACTCTCCAGCTGCTGTTCACCTTCGGCGTGGTGTGTGTGTTCACCTTCTCCAGTGTGATCAAAGAAGCGGTGCAGGCCAACATGGGGGTCTACCTCAGCTCTGTCATCATTTTCTTCGTGGTCGCCACCGCCCTCAGCTTCTGCGAGTCCTTCAGTCGCCGTCACCCCTGGAACATCGTGGGACTGGTGAGTTACAAACACAGGAGCATAAAAACCCAAATATCTAATTGGGGGGATTCATTTCACACAATATAGATAGTCACCAATATTAAAACCAAACATGTTAATGATAGACGTAAAGAATGAAAATTTCACTTTATGAGATTTTTTAACATTATTATGCGTTCCCCCAGCCTGCCTACGGTCCCCCAGTGGCGAGAAATGGTGATAGGTGTAAACTGAGCCCTGGGTATCCTGGGTATCTTCTCCTTATGAGGTCATAAGGAGCAAGGTTACCTCCCCTTTCTCTGCTTTGCCCACCCAGAGAATTTGGCCCACCCATGAGAGAGAGAGAGACATCATGGCTTTCAAACGAGAAAAGTGGCAGTTGGTCAAGGCCACACCCCCACTCTCCACATTGCTCCCCCCCCCTCCTCCTCAATAGCTACAGACACAGAAATGGCACATACTAAGGAAAGCTCATTGTAGGACTGGCTCTAGTGGCTGTAATTCTGCACCAAGGCTGAATTTCGGGAAAGAGTCTTCAGATACAGTATTTGGGGACCACTAAGGCCTATATAAAAGAAACTTCAGATACAGTATTAGGGGACTACTAAAGTCTATATAAAAGAGTCTTCAGATACAGTATTTGGGGACCACTAAGGTCTATATAAAAGAAACTTCAGATACAGTATTAGGGGACCACTAAGGTCTATATAAAAGAGACTTCAGATACAGTATTAGGGGACCACTAAGGTCTATATAAAAGAAACTTCAGATACAGTATTAGGGGACCACTAAGGTCTATATAAAAGAAACTTCAGATACAGTATTAGGGGACCACTAAGGTCTATATAAAAGAGACTTCAGATACAGTATTAGGGGACCACTAAGGTCTATATAAAAGAAACTTCAGATACAGTATTAGGGGACCACTAAGGTCTATATAAAAGAGACTTCAGATACAGTATTAGGGGACCTCCAAATAGCACCATGTCATGGGACCTTTAAAGGACAGTTTACCCTGACAATATGATAAAAGAATCACTTTGTAGTTTAAAAGGAAATATATAAAGGATATGAAACACCTGATGTCACACAGTCACATTATATAAAGAGAAGTGAAAAGTTTTGGTCAACGAGGCAAATGGTGTCTCAACTAAATGTTGCTCAACAAAGAGCACTTTTCTGAAAAAAAAAAGAGTATTAACTATAATTACTCCAAAAATATGTCTACATAAAAAAATATATACTATATTCCAGTACAGTAAAGACATTAAATTAGTAATGGTAAAACATGTTGGCCTCTTTACATTTAAATGGGCTCTGAGAAACTGGTACATTTTCTATTGTTTCCAAATGAAAACCTCAGTTTCTTCTAACACACACACACACACACACACACACACACACACACACACACACACACACACACACACACACACACACACACACACACACACACACACACACACACACACACACACACACACACACACACACACACAGATTCACTGTGAGTCGTTGAGGTTTTGTCGGCGTGTGAAATGAGGACAGGCTCTTCCTGTATGGTGATCATTAAATACACAATGCAGAGACACACTGCCAGGGCTAGGAGGAGGAGGAGTGTTCACCCAGCAGGGCTTCTGGTAGAAGAAAAAACAAAAAACATGTCTGCACTTAAAGGTCCCATGACATGGTGCTCTTTGGATGCTTTTATATAGGCCTTAGCGGTCCCCTAATACTGTATCTGAAGTCTCTTTTATATAGGCCTTAGTGGTCCCCTAATACTGTATCCGAAGTCTCTTTTATATAGACCTTAGTGGTCCCCTAATACTGTATCTGAAGTCTCTTTTATATAGACCTTAGTGGTCCCCTAATACTGTATCTGAAGTCTCTTTTATATAGGCCTTAGCGGTCCCCTAATACTGTATCTGAAGTCTCTTTTATATAGGCCTTAGTAGTCCCCTAATACTGTATCTGAAGACTCTTTTATATAGACCTTAGTGGTCCCCTAATACTGTATCTGAAGTCTCTTTTATATAGACCTTAGTGGTCCCCTAATACTGTATCTGAAGTCTCTTTTATATAGACCTTAGTGGACCCCTAATACTGTATCTGAAGTCTCTTTTATATAGACCTTAGTGGTCCTCTAATACTGTATCTGAAGTCTCTTTTATATAGGCTTTAGTGGTCCCCTAATACTGTATCTGAAGTCTCTTTTATATAGACCTTAGTGGTCCCCTAATACTGTATCTGAAGTCTCTTTTATATAGACCTTAGTGGTCCCCTAATACTGTATCTGAAGTCTCTTTTATATAGGCTTATACAGGCTAGCCACTGGGGGACCATAGGCAGGCTGGGGGAATACATATTAATGTTAAAAAACCTCATAAAGTGAAATTTTCATGCCATGGGACCTTTAACACATTTTTCATTGAGGTCTATAAAAGACTATAATTATTTAAAGACATATAATTATTTATTAAAAACAATCTGTCTCTGTTTGAAGCAGTTCAACTTGTGAAGCTATCTATAAAGCAAACTATGGGGGAAAAAAAGGCTTTGTGAGATGATATTGGCGATGTTTAATGCACTGAATGTTGTGCCTCCAGGCTGTGGTCACCCTGAGCTTGTCATACATGGTGGGAACCACCGCCTCCTTCTACAACACCACGGCTGTGGTTATCACCATGGGAGCCACGCTGGCCATTTCTGTCGCAATCATTGCATTCTCTGCACAGGTCAGACAGCCAGGCTGAGCCAAACAGCTGCATTTCTAAATGCTTCCTGTATACAGACATCATGTTCAGCTTGTTTTAAGCAAAGCTATGTTCAGACTTTTCAGTTGTCTTATGTATCAGTTTTGACGTCATAGCTCTCAACTGTTTCTTGTAAAGAAAATCCATATTTGACTTTAGGATGATATGTGTTGCAAGTGCTGGAAAATATCAGAAGAGGCGGACTGTTAATGTAGAAACAATTAGTTGATTGAAAAAGAAAAAGTCAGAGATGATTAGTAAGAAAGAAAGAGTAAAAATAAGAATTAGAAAAGGAAACAATATCAAATTATAAATATGGGTTGTAAAAAATATTAAAATGCCTAGGTATACAGTATATTGTAGGTGGGATGTGCAATTTTTCAGAATATATAAAAAAAACCTTGGTTTTATGAATGCATTCTTATTTATATTGATCAACATATCATGTATGGTCTGTAATATATGTTTGCTTTATTGTAAAGAACATCCACTGATTTGAAGATTCTGAAAAATGTACGTAAAAGCAGCTTTACAGTATACGCAATATATGGACAAATAATGTATTAATGAAATCATTGAATGTACTAATGTATTGCTGTGTTATTTGCAGACTCGTTATGATTTCACTATTTGCTACGGCGTTCTGCTGATTTTGGTTGTGGACATGATCATGTTTGGATTCTTCTGCACCTTCTACTACTCCTACATCACTGATATCCTCTACGGATGTCTGGGTGCTCTGCTGTATTCACTGGTATGGGAGAAAAGAACAATGTATACATATATATGATAATAATACTGCTGTCTAAAGGGATTTACAAACAAGACTTATACAGCACTTCCCTGCGTATAAAGTAGAAGGACAAAAACATATCTAATACAGCTTCTTCTGTTGTCCTGGTCACCTCAGTAGGTTAAACAGTTCTATCACTGATACCCTGTAAAAGCATTCAGATGATTTTACTGCCATCAGACAAACATTTTTTGCAGGTTCCTAAGCTCTGTGTGGTGTCAAATTGCACAGTTCCCCTTTTTATTTTTACATTTAACCTCATGAATTGGTTTTATTTAGAGCAAATAAGTGTACAGCAGTGAAATAAGGCCCTGCACCCCCACACGGGTGCTTTAATTAAAAGCTCTAGCAGAGAAAAAGTCATGAAAACCCAGCCTTGAGAAGAGATCTAGGCCAAATAAAAGAAAACCCCTGTGAATGATTAGTATGTCGGGGCTTTGAAGGCAACCGAGTCTAAGTGTGCCCAATGGTCAACAAGCCAGAAAGTGGATTTAATATCTTTAAAATAGATAAAATAGGATTTTTTTTGGAATTCATCCGATGTCACACACAAAGCAAGTTTTAAGTGGAATCATCAATCTGTAAGCAACAATAGTAAAGGGTGACTAACCAGACAGGACATTTATTATCCATCAAGAGGAATAAGCTGTCAGAGAAGACACTTAATTAAATATGCTGTATACATGTGTATATTAGACCTTTTTACAGCAGGCTTGTCATATTAGGAAAAGCACAGGTGTAACTTCAAACATCAACGGTGGCTCTGTTCTATTCAGGTTGTGGCTAGAAGGGATGCAGCTACAACAGGAAGTAAAATCTTTTTAATACTGTCACCCAGAAAACGCGTGTTTGTTCCTCCGGAGTGTTTTAATACAAACCACGGTATATTTCCTAAAGCAATGAACTCAGCAGAGACTTCCTTTCTTATTGGTAAAGGTTTGCCCCAACCCCTATGCTTTGGCCACGCCCCCTTTCACAGCTAATGAACTGTATGACGTAGAGCAGGGGTGTCAAACTCAACTTCACTAAGGGCCACACTGGAAAATAAGAATCACATCGAGGGCCAGATATGTTTAGTTTATTGATATGCTTTTATTTAATCAAAAAAGTCAAATATCTTTGACTGTATTATTGCATGTGTCCTAGTCTTCTCACTTATAGTTTGGTCGCCACTAAGTCCTAAAGAAGTCAGGAAAAAGTTCCTCAGCCATCATAGAAAGAAAGTGCCAAAGAAATGGCAAAAACTACAGAAAAAGTGACAAAAACTTCTGCAAAAGTGACAACAAGGTCAGAAAAAGTTACAAATCGTCAAAAAAAAGTGACGTCAGAAAATGCGACAAAAACTAGGTGGGCCAAAATGTATTGTGAACCTAAATTGATATGCGGGCTGGATCAAAATCTAAGAGGGGCCGGATTTGGCCCGCGGGCCTTGATTTTGACACATGTGACGTAGAGCCTTGTGTGAAGTATCATTGAACTCAGCAGGGAGTTCCCTTTTCATTGGTGACAATTTGCAGTGTCTGAGTGCGGCGCAAATGCACGGTCGCGAGGAGTGGCGTCCGCGGTAACCCCAACGAGCGCAGAGGCGCGAGTGCCCGTCCAACGCTGCTTGCAGCTTTAATTATTATAACTTTAGCTTTTTCTGATAAATATTCTGTGTTTGACTGTTTAATGCTCCATGCTTATTAAAAGAAATATCTATGTTCCCATCCTTGCATAAGATTATAGAGCAGTTTTGATAGTGTCTCATGTTATAATGCTCCATGACATGTTGTATCTGTTACACAGTGAATATTGAACCTAAAAATATCGCAAATCAAATCATAATCGCAGTATCTGTCAATTCGATTTTCTCCACAAATCGTTTAATATTGTCAATTTTCCTAATTCACACCTACTTTTCCTACTGTGACAGTAAACTATGGAAGATACTGTGACATAATAGTTTATCTGGTACTGGCTCACCCTGTCCTAACTCTTCCTCCTCTCCCTCCCTTCAGTTCCTGATGGTCGACTGTCAGCTGATGATGGGGATGATGAGCTACCGTCTGGATCCAGAGGAATACATCAACGCTGCTCTCATGCTCTACCTGGACATTGTCCTCATCTTCCTCTACCTGCTGGGGAGGAGGTGAAACTGTATACACTAAATACGTTCACACACACACACACACACACACACGCACATACGCACACACACACACACACACACACACACACACACACACACACACACACACACACACACACACACACACACACACACACACACACACACACACACACACACACACACACACACACACACACACACTCCAAACTGTACCCGCAATGAAAATGTACTTTATTATTATGTATGTACTGTAGCTCCTGTTTTAAGTGACAATGAAGGAATGGTTATCAATGTTTTTACAGAATCTTGTCTTTGTCTAAGTTTTACATAAACAGAAATTAATATAAAAAAAATGTTGTACTGTATTTGTTGTTTTGAGGTGCATGTTCCACCATACAGACATTTGAGCCGACAATTATCGAAACAAATAAAAGCATTCCGTTTCTGTTTTTCGCAGCATTAATAAGACACATTCAATAAAATGTAGGTAATTATTTAGTATAAATGCCCACGTCAAACCTGCTTAAAGAACTTCCAAATCATTTTGTTACATAATTAAATCCAGACGCTGATAATCCAATCGATCCATAAAGCCATTAGCGTTTCATACAGCACCAAAACAGAGACCAAAAGGCAATACAATACAGTTTACATTGACATGAAGACCTACGAACCGACAAAAAGTAGTGCAAAATCTTCTGCATAATTCCTAATTTTACACAGATGTATCCTCATTTTAGGATCTCACACTTCCATCAATGTTCAGAACATTTTTGACAGGGCCCCAACACCATTTTCTGACTCAAAAAGAACGGAGATGCAATGTTGTACTGCAAGAGAAAACCCGCTCAAGTCAAAGCAGTTTTGTCGGTGTTCTTCCACCAAACGTTTAAAACCCAACGATATCAGATATGACGAAGAAAAGCAGCAATAAAGTTTCGGCATTGACTGACTAACTGATTGTTGAAAACAGTTGCCAAATGACAAATTGTTGCAGCTCTACATCACCAACAAAGTAAAGATGTCTGTTAACTACCCACCCAGTATCAGCAGTATTCAGGTTTAACATCCTTTCCCCCCAAGAACCAGAATCTAACTGTATACAAAAAATGACTAGGTGACTAGGTTAATATGTAATCCCTGCTTTGTAAAGAGCAAATTGACTGAAAACCTTCAGATTTCCCACATCTACACCGTTTGTTAACGGCCTCACCACAGTGAGGAGTAGTTGAACTTGACTCGCAGCAGGTACCTCATACGAGTCTGGGCAGGGTTGTAAACGATGAACTCGTTGTACAGGAGGGAGTAACAGTTGTTTTGACCCACCCCCGTCTTCACCCCCGGCCCCATCGGCACAGTCACACCATCCCTGAGAAAGAGAGAGAGAGAGGAATACAAATGTGAAGTTTAATTCAAGGACACATACGTACAAATTGCCTTCCCTTTTTCCATACTTCTTCTTTTAGAGAGTTAGTTTCAGTTCATGCCAGCAGCACAATATGAAAACCAACTTGCAGAGATGAACTGAAACCAGTTGCTGCCAGGAAGCTGGGAAATCTAATCCCAAAAAGTATATGTTTTAGAAATTGGTTGGTAGCAACATCAAGTCATAGTTAGAGCTGCAACTAACAATTCTTTTTATTATCAATAAATCCGACACTTATTTTCTCTATTAATTGATTCATCTTTGGGTCCAGAAAATGGTGAAAAAAAAATCTGTTATGTCATATTCAGCTATTCTGTTTTGTGCAACCATTAGTCCATATCAAAAAGATATTTAGTTTACAATCATAGAAGACATAGGAAACTATTAAATATTCACATAGGAGAAGCTGGAACAACAAGATTTTGGCATATTTGCTTAAAGAAACGCCTGATTGTCAGTGACTAATTTCCCATCAATTGATTCATTGTTGCAGTTCTTTTGTACAGTAGATGATGGGCTGCAACTAACTATTATTTTCAATATCAATTAATCGAAAATTATTAAAACTTAAGTCTATAACGCATCAGAAAACAATGACAGTGCCCCGCAGACATCACCAAATGTCTTGTTTTGTGTGACCAACATCCACGCTCAAAATATTCAGTTTCCTATCCTGCACGACCAAGAAAAGCAGCAGATTCTCACATTTGAGAACGTAGAACAATGAAATGTCATTTTTATAGTAGTTGCCCATTAATTATGTTTTGTAATTGTTGACAACCTGGAAAAAGGAGCGCCCATTTAATTAAAAGTAAGGTCTATCATTATGTATGTACATATTCCACTTTTATATTGTTTCTAATCCAATCGTTGTCTAATGGACTAATCACTGCAACTCTAACTAAAACATAAAAAAACAGCATTCTCTATTGAGGCTGATCCGACTTGGGTTTGAAGGATGGCACCAGATGAAATTGGAAATGTTGCATGCTCAGATGACTGCTCCGTAATGAAAAACAGTCTCTTTTCAGACCGAGAAATCTACAGAGAGAAGAGGCAGCCGAGCGGCAGAGTAGGCAGAACTAACGAGAGTAAAACAAGGTCAGTCCATCAGAGGATGAGTCACTAGAGACCACGGAGCAAACAGAGTTCAGCATTTTCTATTTCCACTTTCATTTTTAGGGTTCTACTCCAAACGGCCTTTGTCTGGAGTAAAACCATTTCACTGATTTTGTAGCATTTACAAACATGAACCCTAGGAAATTTAAAATGAAATGATTTCACAATTAGCAGAGTATGATGGTTGTTAAATCAACTGTAAATTAGTTAAACTATAAATCTCAAAGTAGCAGTTAAAGAAAGAAGTACTCAAAGAGATTCTTTGTGGGCTACTTCTTGTGATGTTTTTATATTATATTATATTATATTATATATATATAAATATATATATATATATATATATATATATAGTACAGGCCAAAAGTTTGGACACACCTTGCTTTTTTGATAGCGCTGCAAACCCTTGGTGTTCTCTCAATGAGCTTCATGAGGTAGTCACCTGAAATGGTTTTCACTTCACAGGTGTGCCTTGTCAGGGTTAATTAGTGGGTTATTCCCTTATTAATAAAAAAGCAAAGGGTGGCTACTTTGAAGAATCTAAAATATAAGACATGTTTTCAGTTATTTCACACTTTTTTGTTAAGTACATAATTCCATATGTGTTCATTCATAGTTTTGATGCCTTCAGTAAGAATCTACAATGTAAATAGTCATGAAAATAAAAAGGAAATGCATTGAATGAGAAGGTGTGTCCAAACTTTTGGCCTGTACTGTGTGTATATATATATATATATATATATATATATATATATATATATATATATAGCACTCTTTACTAATGTAATTAACAAACTCCTCATTTCACATAATGTAATGATTTTTGTTGTGTAACAGAAAGCACAATTAAATCAATGTGCGGCCTGTATGAAATGTATGAGTGTAATGAGACTAACAGATTGACAGAGTTTTTGGGGTCAGGTCCGGTCTGTCCAAGGCCCTTGGTGCTGTGTTTCCCAGCAGGCAGATTGCTGGCCTCGTAGTCGGCATCCAGCAGCTCGTTGCTGTCTCCCAGAGCGACCTGCGACCACACACACAGACACATGGCATGGACACTGAAACAGTGCTGCATCACATCTAGGGCTGGATACCCAATTCAATACTTTTTAGGCACCGACCGGATTGCCTCCCTAATATCGAGTGTCAAAAAATGCCTCGTCATTCAAAACCAAATGTAAATATCTTAGGAGTAAATCTTACTAATCAGTCAGTGAGCCAATAAGCATGCAGCATGTTTCTACCAAGATCTAATAATGCTGCTGATTGGCTGTTTGAAGTTAAAGCCAAAAAATGTATACAAACATTTTGTGCCGTAATGGGTAATGTTGTAATTTATTTTTGTTAAAATGGGTTTTATAAAATTGGTATCGAAAAAAGTATCGTTTAGGAAATGGTATCGAAGTCACGGTACTGGTATCGGTATCGAAAAATGTCAATGTGATATCATGACTTCGCGTAAACATACACGCCACTTTCCTAAAGCCAAGTGCCGTGTTATCTGTACGCATTTTGAGCTATCCGCGTGTATGTCCACGCTCTATGCAGCGGACGGCAGTCTGCAACGTCACAGCGTAAACATACACACCACGTGGCACTTTCTAAAGCCACGTGGCGTGTTATCGTGAGGCTATGTGTTATCACGAGGCTACGGTTGGGTTTAGGAAACGTCACACGCGGGTTGGGTTTAGGAAAACAACAAACGTGGAAAGGAAACACGGGACGCGATTCCCGCACACCTGGGTGAAAAAACCTGTGTTTGACCCATCCTCCGCCCCGTCCAACCTCCCTACGCAGATTTTCGCCCTTTCATACTACTCGCTATGGCGTCAATTCACACGCAATCGCAAGGTAATGTAAGTCAATGGAGGCCAAACAGCGTTGATAAACATGCTACGAGTATGTGTCTTGATAACACGCCAATAATGGCATACAAATTGGCGTGTCATACATACGCCACTTCATAAGATCAGTCTGAAAACATTACCCAGCGCTAATCACATCTGAGCCAAACATGTAGTGTAATGCTTAAATCATGTTGGCTTCATTGTCAACTACTGACACAATTTGCTCTTGGAGCCTTTTTTTTTTGTCAAATACGTGTTTGGGATCCAATACGTTTTCCACCCATTGAATCTGTTGTTCCTGTGCACCGGTTCTAAAAATAGGATGTGATGTGCACTACTACCTCATTGACTCTGGCCACGTAAAATAGTGAATCAGCTCACCTCACACAGTAGCAGCAGTCCCACGTTGTTGTTCTGGTTGGCAAAGCAGTAGTTGCCACTCTTTGATGACATGTCAGCAAAGTAGATACCTTTTCCAAACTAGATAACAGAGAATCAGGGGAATTATTATCACTGGAATAAGAAATATGGCGCTGTATTCAAAAATATAGACTAGTTAATAATTTAATTCCAAAATGTTAAGCACAATCATCATCTGTTGAATAATATAGGTTTCTAATATAAACATGACGTGGGGTGGTTCTTAGATCTTGCATCAATGTACGATATGATCCTTACATACCAGCCAGATAATGCATTTAATAGATGCCAAAATCCATTTTATGGTATGTATTGATTTCATTATTTTTTATTTATGACCTTGTTTTTGTTTTTAAAAGGTCCCATGACATGGTGCTCTTTTGATGCTTTTAGACCTTAGTGGTCCCCTAATACTGTATCTGAAGTCTCTTTCCCAAAATTCAGCCTTGGTGCAGAATTACAGCCACTAGAGCCAGTCCCACAATGAGCTTTCCTTAGGATGTGCCATTTCTGTGTCTGTAGCTTTAAATGCTATTGAGGAGGAGAGAGGAGGGGGCAAGGTGGAGGTTGGGGGTGTGGCCTTGACCAACTTCCATGCTTTGCTTGTTTTCAAGCCATGATGTCTCTCTCTTTCTCATGGGTGGGCCAAATTCTCTGGGCGGGCAAAGCAGAGAAAGGGGAGGTAACCTTGCTCCTTATGACCTCATAAGGAGCTAGATTCCAGATCGGCCCATCTGAGCTTTCATTTTCTCAAAGGCAGAGCAGGATACCCAGGGCTCGGTTTACACCTATCGCCATTTTGAGCCACTGGGGGACCATAGGCAGGCTGGGGGAACTCATATTAATGTTAAAAAACCTCATAAAGTGAAATGTTCATGCCATGGGACCTTTAAAGCAGAGGACTGGGGGTTGAGACAAACATCAAGTGAAAAACAGTATCTGCAGGAATCTATCTGTCCCTCCATCCTACCATGTAACCAGTGATGGGAGCTTCAGGTGGGGCCACTCGGAGCCCCTGACTGAGGATACCGACATAGTTAGTCAGGCGGGAACCGTGCCACAACAGAGTCCTGGAAGACAGACAGACACACACATACATAGTGGGCTATATGAAATGAACATATGGAACTTTGTAGCAATGCAGATTGCAAAGAAGCACAGCACATACGGTATGCCGTCTGAGGCAACAAGAACCAGTAATGCTTACCTGTTGTGCATCTGTGAGAGGAAGTTGTTACTCTCCCCGTCTCTGTCCACTGAGAAGATGTCAAGCACAGTCATGGTGTAGTCACGATGGGTGGGGGCGTGGGTGGACTGTAGATACTTTTCTATCACCTTTAAACAGAGAAGAAGAAAGTTTATAAGGAAACAACACTGGCTACATAAACCATATTCAGGTTATTGCAGCTTAAGTGTAATTTGGTTTACTATTTCGGTCTACCCAATTAGTAACCAATTCCTTTGTAAAGGTCTGCAGCCACAGGAGTGATTCAAATCCTAATACGTCTTGTGGCTGCAGTGCATTCAGATCTATTAGGGCCGCTGTCAGTGAAAAATTGCATCCTTCTTCTCCTACTACAGTGGATCCCTCCCTGTATGACGGTTTGAAATTGCTACAGAAAGGAATCACCAGAGGCCCCACGATACGATGTTATCATGATACGATATTATCACGATACAATATTATTGCGATTTTAAACACATTTCCATATTCTGTGATATTTTGCAATTTATTACCTTTTTTTCAGATAAACCCATCTGTTTTATCTAAAAAGATAAATTTCTCTGTTTGTTCATCTCACTTCAATTGTTACTGTCCAGTCCATCTAGTGGACTGAAAAAGCAATTCATTTTATTATTATAGTACTAAAAAGTTTAATTATCATGTGCAATTTATATAATACAAGATCAATACTTCAATTTCACTGAAGTATATGTAAGATTTTCTAGATAATACTAGGTTTAAAGTAACAGCTCAACATTTTATATGTGGAATATATTTGGTGCCTTGGATGATTGGAGTTTATTGGTACAATTTGACTGAGCAAAAACAAATAGATCCGCCTATTGACTTGGTTTGGGAATACTAATGAAAGTCCTTGCACCCATCACTCCTGGCTTTTTTTATTTGACTGTTATGATACAGTTTCAGTGACTTGGTTACATAAAGAATGCACCACATACATTGGGCATCCATGAACATAACAGCAGTGTATTAGTCCAGGCTGCTAAACCTTGAGCTGTATCATTATAACAGCTATGAGAGGCAAAACACTGACCGTGTACTCATGGCTGCTGGAGGCCAGAGGCTGCATTCGGCACCGGAGGGAGCTGTACTGTCTGTCCAGAGGATGTTCGTCACTGTCTTCACTGTATTGAACCATTTTCACTGCTATCTGAATGTCACTCAGAGCCTGAAATATAGATATAGATAGTATAGTATGGATGATAGATTCAAATGAAGACATAAAACAGAATAATTGTAGACCAAGTTGATTCATTTCAAATCTCTCAATCAATGGAGAACCTCTTTACCTCCAACAGTGCAATTTTTTCCTTCAGCTCATCTTCTGTACGAATGATTGGAGGAGTTTTCAACCTGGAGAATGACATATTTTAGTCACAGAAAGACAGATCAATGCAAAATGTTTCCCTGTCATCATTCAGACATTCATTTCTCAACAGCATTAGGGCATCTCTATGACTGCACAGCTACGTACATATTGTAGGGCTGGGATGATACGCTTTTGTCCCAATTTGATTCTTTCGCGATACATGGGTGCCGATGTGATTTGTATTGCGATTTTCATTTAATGCGATTATAGAAGTATTGCGATTTGATAATTGAATAATATACTTCTAAAGACAATTCATCATGAGACATTTGTAAAAACTAATTGTTTTCTAAGAAGAATGCACATCACATGTCAGTCAGTCTGACATTTATTTCATTTGTAAAGGATTTTCTCTATTTTCTTCTTTCACTCTGTTTTTTGCTGGAAACGGATATGATGTAGTCACCGTCAGCGGTACCGTATAAACAGAATATATTTAGGTTATTGGTAAAAAAAAAAAAAATCTGTTCTGGGGAAAAGAATCTGTTCTTTTCCCACCCCTAACATATTGCCTACCCAAAGTCATGAGGGATGCGGGTGTAGAACTGGTTGCATGCTTCCAGCAGGTCGCGACTGCTGCCCTTCTTCTTCAAACAGTCCTCGATTTTCTTCAGTGCCGTGTAGCCTGCACGGATCTGCTCTGAAGTCAGCTTGCCTACAGGTGGAAAGAAAAACACTGAATTTGAAATATGAAACACAACAATCACAATAAAAAAAAAAAACTGGTCACTTGTTTGTCACCGGCTGAATCTACTCATACAGTCAGATGGTGAAAATGATGACTCTGAAAACTTGTTCTGTTGCATCTTTAAATCACATAGTAGCACCTTGAATATTTTTAAAATTCTAAATGTGCTCTATAAAGAAT
Organism: Perca fluviatilis; assembly: GCF_010015445.1. Lineage (NCBI taxonomy): Eukaryota > Metazoa > Chordata > Actinopteri > Perciformes > Percidae > Perca > Perca fluviatilis. The sequence goes on along the minus strand of NC_053122.1, from coordinate 32,959,697 downwards.
TAATTTGAATTCTAGGAATATTATGAGTAGAAATTAGGGCTGGGCAATATGGAGAAAATCAAATATCACAATATTTTTGACCAAATGCCTCGATAGCGATATTGCGACGATATTATAGGGTTGACAATTGATGCTTTCACAAAATATTCACACAATGTGATTTGAGATAAATAATCATCAGTAATGTGGATATAATGACTAAGTGGGTAAAGGCAAATAATAGAACAGTTAGAACAGTCCGGTATGTTCAGAAAAGTACATCACTTTACTGTAATGCAGCCTTTAAAACCAGTAAAAGACAACACTTATGTCATATCACGGTATTACAATATCTAAAATCTCTAGTCTCATATCACGATATCAATTGATATTGATATATTGCCCAGCCCTTGTAGAAATAGTAAAAAAAACAGTATAACAGAATAAATTCCATTCCATTTCTGTTCCGTTGCTAATTTTGATTCCATCAAACTGACCGAGAGGAGCTTTCCGGGTGTCAAACTTCATCTCCAGCACACACTCCTCCATGGCTTTGAGGTCACAGATTAGCTCCAGGAGTGACTGGAGCCTCACGTCCAGCTTGGAGGGCCTCTTTTTGGGTGCAACATCCACTGCTGTCTGGCTCTTCTCCTGCAACAGTGAAATAAATCAGTATACATATTGATAGACGATATCGAGGAGATACACAAGTCGTTGGTTCCTTGCCTTGTTCCTTGCCTTTTCATTGGTGCTGTAGTCCACGAACACCATGTCATATTTTCCAGCTACTTTCTCAAAACTCGCTCGGTGTTCCCACTCATTCTTGGTCTTGTCTAAAAACCTGTGGCAAAACAAGCAACATTTTCAGATGTTCACACAATCTGGAAATATTTTTAGTTAAAGTGATGGTTCGGAGTAATTTCACCCTAGGGTCCTTTGCACCATGATCTCGAGCCAAACACCCCCCCAGAAGCTTTTTTCACCTGGGTCGAACATTGGGAGCGTTAGCGTAGCGTTATCAGCTGAATAGCTTAGCACAGAGGCTAATGGATCCGAAGTGTCTCTTAACATTACCCCACTAATAATGCCCGAAATGATACCAAACTTCTACAGTAGTACAAATAGGTTATGCACTCATAAAACGATGGATTGTAAAATTTGTAAGTACACCAGAAGTTTATGTAAACAACACTTGCCTGCTGGCTTCTGCTCTCTGCTGCTGCTGCTGCTGTTACTACCGGGCAGTAAGAGTGCTTAGGGACATCTACAAATTACAACACCGAAAAGAGATGCAACAAAAATATTTATTAATTTAATGATTAAATAAGGTAATTCAGTCTCCAAACTTACCTCAATTATTACTTGTCTCCTGCTAGTTATACTACAGCACTTACTTTAAAAAATAAGTTAAATTAAAAAATATTTTTGTTGCATCTCTTTTCGGTGTTGTAATTTGTAGATGTCCCTAAGCACTCGCTTTCTGCAGCAACAACAACAGCAGAGAGCAGAAGCCAGCAGGCAAGTGTATTTACATAACCTTCTGGTGTACTTACAAACTCTTACAATCCATCGCTTTATGAGTGCATAACCTATATATACTAGTGTAGACCTTTGGTATCATTTCGGCATTATTAGTGGGTAATGTTAAGAGACACTTCGGATCCATTAGCCTCTCGCGCTTAAGCCTTATTCAGCGGTCATTAGCTACTCTCACGCCGAACTCTCCCGAATGTTCAACGGTGAAAAAGCTTCTGGGGGGGTGTTTGGCTCGAGGTCATGGTGCAAAGGACCCTAGGGTGAAATTACTCCGAACCATCACTTTAAGTACACAATCTTACTTTTTCTTAAAGACATCTTTGGCTTTCAGCAGGTCTACACCACAGGCTGTCAGACTGCTTTGACCCACTTTCCCCACTAAAGAAGACCAAAATATATTTAATCAGTTAGTTTACATAACTGCAGGCTTTTGTTGATTTCCTGCATAAATACAAACATCTATATAAAATGTGTTAAGAATCATGGGGGGCACATAACCTCACCTCTGCCCCATCTCATCCACACGCTGTAAGCCTTGGAGTTGTCGTCTTCCAACAGCTGGATCAGGTAGTATTTGTTGTTGTTAAACTGAAGATTTGTCTGCAAGATAAGACAGCAAGAATAAAAAAACAGTTCACTTTTTTACACATCAAAATGAAAAATGGAAATTCAATTCATGTAATTTTAAAGCCTTCATTTGATTTTGTTTTCTGATTTCGATATCATGTAAGAAACAGCATCAGAGCTGCATTATTAGCTCTGCAGAGTCCCACATTGCAAATACATGTTGTTCTAATTCATCAGTACCTGAAACCACGGTGATTACAATATCTATTCAACTATTCACAAGCATTTTTGAGCACTACTCACTATGGAAATAAAAACTCCATCTTTTGAATTTTGAATAAAAAACACTTCCAGCTTTGAGTGTAAGACAATTCCCTGCTTAAATTTTAGGATATCTTTTTTATTCATTTGATCCTTTTCAGTCAAATAAAAATTTAATGTTATCACATATTTTACCTGATTTAGCATCACGTCGTAAACATCATTTCCTTCATTGTAAACATGAGCCTGAAAGAGAAATGAAGCAGTTACTAATACAAATGAAGGGAGCTGCACCTGATTCATTGAAAACACGTTGTTCCTGTAAACATCACATTTACTTTTATACTGTTTATTAAAGGGAAACTATGCAGTTCTTTTAGCTTAATTTACCTTAACTGAACAGCTTCCCCCTAGCACCTGTGAGCGGAAAAACCACCCTTGCAACTTTGGGCCGGCGAGCCAGGGAGTACCGCGTGATAGCACACATACAGGAACCGGCTAGCTATAAGAACAAGGTAGTGGTGGAGTTTTTCACACTATCGTCATGGCTGAGCCGGCAAAAAAGAAGCAAAACGGTTGGAAAGCATTGTCGGAGGAACAGAGAAAGAGGAAACGGCAGACTGACCGAGCGAGGAGTCAGACATAAGTAAACATAGGAGCTGCCAAATATCTATTCCGAAGCTGTAGGGGAGCTCTACAGAGAAACCTGCAAGCAAACAGCGATGAAATTTCCAAAACTGCATAGTGCCCCTTTAAGACAACAATCATTTGAGAAAGTGTTTTTACAAAACACAAGTGCAAAGAGCATTTTCACATGTTAAAAAAGCAAGGACATTGCAGGACAAAGATGTAAAATGCTCTATAAGCACTACAGATAAACAAGAAACAAAAAATTACATATTCATTTCCAAGAACCAAACTCAGCCTGAGTAACTTACACTGAAAATTATTGCTGTTAGTAAATATCAATAACCACAGTGTTATTTTCTTATCTCTCTATTGCAGTGTTTCTCAAATTGGGGTACGCGTACAACTAGGGGTACTTTGGAGTAGTGCAGGGGGTACATTGGATCTTTTAAAAATGATTATTTAAAATATATCAGTGATGCATAATTCCTAAAATATTATATACTATACAAATGAATGCATTTAGTAATACATTCTAAATATTAGAAATTAATTGAAAGCACATAAGTGTTTTGTACTAACAATATCATTGTTTACTAAATCAGACATTGATGGCGGAGCGCTGTATTGTGCCTCTTTAGCTAGGCATTTATTTTCTACCAAAAATGTTTTGTACTGGTCTAGGGGTACTTGGATGAAAAAAATATTTTAATGGGGGTACATTATTGAAAAAAGTTTGAAGACCACTGCTCTATTGCCTATTTTCTGTGTAAATGAGCGTTTGCTTGACCTCTGCAAACAAATGCTTATTTCTAAGAAGTTGCTCTGGGTACAACAATCATGTAAAAGATTGAAACTTAAATTCCAGTTTGATTTAAGATCAGACATTCAATAGAATAGTAACACACACTTCTGTATAATAAACCACAAACATGTGGCATGCTCACAAAAGGAACTGTAAATGGAGCGGTGCTTTGTAAAGGTCTTCTACAGGTGTCCAGCCACAAGCACGAGCCATGTGAATCGTGAGTTTCATATCTGGTGGACTGAGCAGATACTGTACCTTTCCGAGTTTGGCTTTACATTCAACGTCCACCGGAGCTTTTCCCTTCATGACAACCGTCCTCACAACCTCTGTTAAACAGCCAACGATCAGAGATCAACCGTTAATGTGGTCAACTGACATTTCATATGAAGTTCAGGTAAGACCATGTCCTTTTAATCTGAATATACTTCAAAATAAATAAAAACCGCCTGATGATGTCGCCATAGCTACTGCGCTTTGTGGGTCAGTTGCTCAACAACTTGGAAATTCTATTGCACTTTCTTATGGTATTACATAGACAACATAGATGACAATAAAATCCACCTTACCTCCACTTTTTATTTCTTCTTTGGGCATTTTCTCAGTTGTTGTCTGACTCTTGCTCTGCCCTCTCTTCCTCTTAGCTGCAGGCTGCTTTTCCGTCTCCTCCTCTTCCTCTTTAACCTGAACCGGCCTCTCGTTCTGAGCAGTCAACTCAGCAGCGTCATGCAAACTTTCTGAACAAAAGAAGACAACAGGAGAAACATTTTAAATACCTTCAGTAATTCTGATTTTTTTTTTTTAAATACATAATTACAAAACTGAAGAAAAAACATAAATAATTCATATAACACTTCTACTATGACTACTACTACTACATAAAGCTTTTACTAAAACAAAGTAAGGCTGTATTCGGAACCGCCTACTACATACTACCGTGGAACACAGTGTGCAATATGTAGTACCTACTGCATACTAGGGGTGTAAGAAAAATGTATACACTTGAGTATCGCAATATTTTATTTTGCAATACTGTATCGATTTTCAAAAAGGCAATGTCGATTCATGTTCATGTTAGACAGTGGTTGAAGTTGATGTTGTGTTTAACCCCCTACCACTAGATGGCTATGCTGAGACGCCCCACTAGTGTCCTTGCCTAACAGTGCCTGACTTTTTGCTAGAAGCTAACAACGTAGCTATGGCTGAACTTTGGCCTACTTTAGCATATAAACATTAGCTCACTAAGAACCTGGCAACCACAATCCCAAACTGGCAGTTTGATTTTCTGTGTACTGAATTGTTTACCTAAAGTAAACTTATTTGACTTTTATGAACATCATGTCGAGTAACCCGACAGTATATAGGAGTTGGATTTGTTGTTTGTTGTTGGCTACAGGACATCAACTGAGAAATCAACATGAAATTAAAAGCAAAAATAAAAGAAGGGATGACAGATATTAAATGACAGATGTGGCATAACGTACACACAAATACCTGGTTTTACTGTCTGAGAGCGAATCTTCCTCTTGTACTTGGTGAGAGGATTAATCTGGACCATCTTCTTCAGGTCGACTTCGTAGGGCGTCCCAGAGCCCAGAGACAGAGTGACAGACGTTTTCCCTGAAGAGACAGCCGAGTCCAACAAGGCGCAGGCTGAAGGCGAGTATGCTTCCCACTGATCTTCATCTCCTTTCCACTGCCACACTGATCACACATACAGAGAGTCAAGTTGTTGATACTTTATTACCAATGTAAAGCAGTTCTGATAACTTGACTCGACTCATTATTTTGACAGTTTAAAGTCAAAGGTTAAAGTCTTAGCCAACTGGGAGTAGGGAACAAACATTTTCAATTTACTGTAAGATTCAAAGTCCAACTGCATCAATTTGAAAAGTTCGGAACTGATTAGGTTAATAAACATGGCATGACAATTCTTTTCAGACAGTTGGCTCAACATTTCTGTTTCTGTTTACCTTCTATCCCTAGATTAGTAACGTTTCTGAAATTAAATCTGGCATTTAATATGGATATATTTTGAAGAGGTCCTTGCAGAACAAATGGGGATGTAGCTAAACAAACAAATAGAGTTGAATCAACACCACTCTAAAACAAAACTGAATATTATAACCTTTAGGATTCATTGGAAGGCTGTTGAATTATAACGTTACTGCAACAGTTCTAACCAGTTGTACCTCATCAACTGGCAACTGGATGCATGTGGGATATTCATAAACAATGGCACTTAGGCACCTTCAGGTCTGTGGTGGGTATGATGGCTGACAGTGATTTTACTGGACCATAAATACATAACATGTATTCCCCTGCTCTCTTCTGTCCAGACCATAGGTCCACACCAGTCAATGGTCCAGACATGTCCTCAACTGATGTCGATAACGTTACAGCAGCTAGCTAACGTTATCCTGTCAAGCTAGCTAACCTACCAGGGTAACAAGCACCAACCTGTTTTTGACTGGACTTCTTTAGTTTCTTGTGCACTCTGACTTTTGCTTCTCGAACTTCTTGTACGCCTCATGGTGGTTTATGAAAAATAAATAGCTAGTAGTAGGTATGTACAGTAAAAGTAGACACAAGAAAGAGGGCGCGGGAAAGTTTTCCTGCACAAGTTTCTTAGCCGGTGCCGCTAAAGATCGTTTAGTATCTGGATTAATCACTCCGTGGCTAAAACCAAACCTTTTGTGACCCTGAACCGTTACTGTTACCATGGCAACACTTTAAGCACAAACCTAAAATAAAGTTGAGCGTGACACTCAAAGTAAGTTCAGCGTTCTTCACAAATATAGACCAACTTTAGCCTTGGGTTTTAATATGCTGTGCTTATAACACAACAATATTTGCGGGAGATGTTGTACCGTACCCGGGAAAAAATGGCAGAGTGAGCACTCCTGTCTGTGCTCTTACGCAAGGAACAGAACTTCGGGACTAAAGGTTCCGCCTTACTGATAGTCGGACTTATTTTGTTGAAGGATTGGTATAAAAAAAATCCTAACGTGCTTCCCATAGACAGTATATAAGAAGGTGCTTCCATGCTTTTTAAAGAGAGGATGGAAGTTAATATTCAAGCCATTTAAACATTAGAAGTCACCGTTCAGGCACCGAAGATATGGCTTCACGGAGCTATGGCGCTTGTGTTCTCTGTCAGAGGGTCAGAGTCGTGAAGACGATGTACAGGGGTGGGGTGATTATAGACAGCAAATGGAACGTGAACGATAAGTAAACTAGTTTAGCTTTCTTCAAAGCGTAGTAAACTTTAATATCATAACATAACATTTTTTTTTCATGACACTGTTTTGTGTACATTGTGACCTTCTGAATTTCCTGTAAATCCGATTAAAAAAATGTGTTTAGATAAAATAGCCATGAATCTATTATTACAAGTTCAGTGTGAGTGTGAGTTAATAAATGAAGAAATGCAATCCAAAATAAAATATGCTCAGTTGGACTGCAAATTTTAAATTGAATACCAAAATATTGGCCCCCATAATCTATTCAATTATATTTCTTGTTTGTCTATTATTTTGTCTATTAAAGATCAGAAGGAGATTGGTTGCTGCTAACTCACTAGAGCTTAAAGGGGGTGGTACAGATAGATAGATATGTATTTGTTTTCACAGTCTGTTTCATGCACACAGCAATATACACAGACAAATACATCAACAGATAACATAAAGACAGGTGACACATAGAAACATCCACATTCACGACAACGAAACCGGATCGATACAAAGTCAGCGAGATAGTTTGTTCAGCAGTGCTATGGCAGAAGCGACAAAACTTCTGCCAAAACGAGTCCTTCTACACCTCAGAGTCCTGTATCGACGGCTGCACGCGTAAAGAAAACATTTGTTTTAATTTTTTCATTCTCAGGGAATGAGTGCAGCTTCTCAGCTGCAGTCCCAGGTAGATTTCCTAAAAGGAGAACCACACAGGAAGCACCCAGGTGTGACCAACCTGAAAACTCTGCGCCTACCTGACGAACTCCAGACGGCCGCACGCTCGATTATTCACAGTAGGTGTCAGTTATGAATGTGGCCGGTCAGTTTGCGTGCCAAATGTTTTCCGTAGCTTCACTGTGCGGCTCTTCAATCTCTGCACCTGTAGGAGCTCAGGTGCCCCGTCTGCCGGATCGCTCTTGTAGCCTCACAAACTTCCTGTGGAGCAGAAAACAAGCCGTCGAGACTTTGACTCTGAGGCAGAAAGCTGTGAGCCTGGAGAAGGAACTTTGGGAGAAAGCGATGGAGAGGAGAGGAGGTGGGTAACACATGAATAAAAGAAATAATAATGGCTGTATAATAACTGCAAAGCGATTACATAATGCAGCAACTTAGAAAAGTAAATGCACTTTTTATATTGCAGATATAGATGAACAATTGCTGGAAGACCGCATCAGGAAAAAAGTGTTTTCAGAGCTCAGAAGAACCACATATCACTGGACTCCCATGAAGTAACACTTGCTTTTATCTACTCATTTTTTGTTATAGAAATATATAATGCATAATGTTTTTTTTTAAATGATGAATGTTCAGAAACTCAATTACTTAACTATTTTCTAATGGAGAAAGAGCATTCTTTGCCCAACTTAAGACACTATAGAAGTCTGATTTGTGCCAATGCTGACCAGTATTTAACATTTTCAGTTTGATACTGACACTTAGCTTTATATAAAGTTTGTACACTTAATGTCATAACATCTTTATGTTAATATATCGGGCTCTGAACAAAGCCAGAAGTGGAGCCCTTTCTTTAGTTGTATTGTGGAGCGTGCGACTGGTGATATCTCCGGTGTGATTTGGAGGTGTGGAGGATTTTTCTGTACAGCCCCCGCTCTGTGTTCCAGGTATGATGAAGAGTTAGGCGTGGTGTACATGGCGGCTCGGCTGGCTGGGGGCTTCGCAGCAGTGAGGAGAGCTATGAATGAGGTAATGAACGAGCAGTGGAGATCATAAGCAAACTGACATGACAATACCAGGGCTGGGTCAGTGCATCCAATATCACCGAAAAACATATTTTTATACTTATAGTGTTAAAGCATGGAAAGAGTAGGAGCCCTGGATGTGTTAGCGGGTCAGACTTCTGCTTTTTTCTGTCCTAAATGACTGTTTTTTTTTTTTTAATTTCAGATAAAGAAGAGGGATCCCTCTTTTGCCCCACAGTCTCTCCTGGATTTTGGATCAGGGCTCGGAACAGTTGTCTGGTTAGTGTAAAACGCTGCTGCAAAATAAAAGAAGAAGAAGAAGACATACTTTATTGGTCCCCAGGGGATTATTATTTTTCCGGTCCGAAATACACATACATGCACAAACAGGACCTATACATGCACTAATGGCGAGATGTCGAGTGAAGGGGCTGTCCATTAAAGGCGCCCCGAGCAGTTGAGGGTTTCGGTGCCTTGCTCAAGGGCACCTCAGCAGAACTGGCATCTCTCCACCTACCGGCCCACAGTCCGTACATGGTCCATACAGGCACTTAAACCCGATTCCTCAAGTTCCCAAGCCAAGTCCCTACGGACTGAGCTACCGCCGCCCCAGGCAGTATTCATGTACATTACAAGACTGTGAAGCGAAATCTCCCTCTTTCCCCCGCAGGGCGTCCCACTCGTGCTGGGGCGACTCTTTGAAGGAGATGGTGTGTGTGGACAGCTCCGGGCCCATGAACATTCTGGCAGAACGACTTCTCAAAGGTGCTGCACACACAAACGTGACTCGTATCCGTTTTGGATTTGTAACCTTTTTGTTTGGGCTTTTGTCAAATACTTGATCAGAAAAACGAAGTTGTGTTGTTTTGTTGAGCAGGTGATGACGAAAGAGCTGAACCTCACATCAAACAAGTCTATTTCAGGCAGTTCCTCCCCGTCTCTCCTAAGGTAACCCCCCCACACCCTCACTTTTTATTAACCCTTGTGTTGACTTCGGGTCAAATTGACCCGTTTTCAATTTTTGTTTTATATCAGAAAATGTGGGACGTAGAAATAAGCGCTGAAAATGTGTAGAAGAAAAATTTAACAATTTAAAACGAAAAACAAAAACAAACTGTGGAAAAAGGTGTCAAAAACGTCTTTTTTCAAGGTTGACGGGAAGACAACACAAGGGTTAAAGCAACAGAAAGACACATTCTGTGTTCAGCATTAAACATGTATTCAATTTTAAATTCCAAACAAATCAGATTCTTGCTGTATGTGCGGCAAAAAAAGAGAGATTTCTTAGAGTCAGGTGTGAAGATATTTTATTTTCTCAATGATCCCATTATGGTGCATGAATAGTTAGTACAATCAGTATTACCCAGATGCACTTCTGTCAATGACTGTGTGTGTGTGTGTGTGTGTGTGTGTGTGTGTGTGTGTGTGTGTGTGTGTGTGTGTGTGTGTGTGTGTGTGTGTGTGTGTGTGTGTGTGTGTGTGTGTGTGTGTGTGTGTGTGTGTGTGTGTGTGTGTGTGTGTGTGTGTGTGTGTGTGTGTGTGTGTGTGTGTGTGTGTGTGTGTGTGTGAATAGTATAGAAGAGGTAGTTATTCCAGGACTACAAATGCTACTCACACAGATGTGGTGAAAAGGGATCTCTGGGAAACGCAGTGTAGAGGCTAAAATAAGGAGCATCGTTAGGATTCCCTCTTTTACATTTGGGTCTGTGCTTGGAACATTTTTATATGCATGGAGTCTCTCTGTTTCTCGTCTGTTTTCTGTCTCGAGGATGAGTAACCCTGACACTTTGTGTGTTTCTCCTTCCAGGTGCAGTTTGACTTGGTGGTAGCAGCCTTCACCCTGTCGGAGCTTCTGAACGTGAAAGAGCGAGAAGAGGCGGTTTTAACCCTGTGGAGAAAGACAAACTCGTACCTGGTTAGTTAAAATAAGGACGAAACACCTTTCTTAGATTATGTTAGGGAACCAATCACATTGCCTGACCCCCAGTAGAATGAGCAGAGACATGATTTATATTTTATTTATTTATTTTTCATTTGTGGATATGTATGGAAGTTCCGGGATGTATGAGGCAGTAGTGTTAACCATACTGCAGTGATGGTTCTGTAGTCACTCCCTTCCCTTCCCCTTTGTGTGTGATTTCTGTATATTTGTCTTTTTTATTATAATTATACTTTATTTCTTCTTTTTTATTGTATCAGTGTTTGTTAGTGGTGTCAAAATGGTCAATGTAAGAATGTCTCCTTGAAATGAACAACCTGTAATAATAATGATAATAAAGAAAATAAAAAATAAAAGAAAATGGGGACAAAAATGTATACTTAACTTAACCTATAGATGATTTGCAGTTTGCTGCCATTTTCTATGGTCCTTTTCTAGGGCTGGGCGATATAGAGAAAATGAAATATCACGATATTTTTTACCAAATACCTTAATGGCGATATTATAGGGATGACTATTAGTGCTTTCACAAAATATTTTCACAATTAGATCTTAGATAAATAATCATCATTAATGTGGATACAATGACTAAGTGGGTAAAGGCAAACAATAGAACAGTCTGGTAAGTTCAGAAAATGACACTTTACACATCACTTTACTGTAACGCTGCCTTTAAAACCAGGAAAAGACAACACTTATGTCATATTACGATATCCAAAATCTAAGACAATATTAAGTCTCATATCAGGAAATCGATTTAATATCGATATATTGCCCAGCCCTAGTCCTTTGGACTGTGTGAGGGCCTGTTGTCCTTGCACATTTAGTGAATATATATGCTAGATTTGAGATATTTTTCTTTAAATTGCAACTTGTCTTCAAAACTGTTCTGGTAGATAGAAGCCCTCTACTTTTTAATGACATTTGATTGTGTTTTTAAATCCGTTTTTTGCATAGGTGCTGGTGGAAAATGGGACTAAAGATGGCCATCGGATGCTTATGGATGCCAGAGACACTTTATTAAAGGTATTCAAATACAGCAGATAAGATGGCACTTTAAATTCGCCATAGGAAAATGTGTTCGGTGCCGTAGTGTAAATTATCCCGACACATTCTATGAGAGCAGACTGATGACTTGCCGTTCTCTATTTCCAGAAACAAGAGAAGACGGTCTATGACACCAGACCAGCGACAGTGTTCGCTCCGGTACGTTTTTAATCTGAGCTGCTATACAATATCATGGCGTACTTTCAACCGGTGGTGTCACAGTCTTCTTGCAGCTTCTTTCTATTGTTTATATTTTTATTTTTTTTCAGTGTCCTCATGAACTGCCGTGTCCTAAACTGGCCCATGAACCCACCACACCCTGCAACTTCCAGCAGATGTACCAACCTCTGCCTCTGCCCGGGGTAAGAAGCCGTTGCCTCGGTTTTGTCCCATTGTCCGACTTTGAGCATCTCTGGTGTAACGCATCTGTAGGTGGGACTAGTTTCTTTGTTTGCTCAGCCACTGTATCAGTATCATCACTGCTCCTGCTGAATGTGTAAAACACACCAATAACAGGGTAAATCATAATTGTGTTACACCAGTTACTGACTGAGGGATGCAAAAGTGTAAACAAATGAGATGGGGAAAAAAGAAAAAACAGGCAGTCAAATCATCCCAGATCACTCTCGGGTTGAAACTTGTAGTTCTGAAAAGTTAAGTTGCACATCTTTAAGGCAATGTTTTATATGTTGTATCAATTAATTATTAATATTGATGTATGTCTTAGTTTGAGGTTGTTATTGTATTTCAGAAAGTTTTCTTTAAAAAAACAATTGTGTAATGTAGCACTTAAAGGTCCACTGTGTAGGAATTTCTTCCATCTAGCTGTGAAATTGTATTTTGCATTCAAACGAATAGTGCTCTCTCGTTGCAACTACGGTAGCCGTTACGTACCAAGAAGCTATGACAACATGTCTTCCAATTTTCGCTTTTTTGGCGACAAGAATTCCTTCTCCTGTGGCTCGGCATAAGTATGATCCTCCATTAAAAACTAAAGTGCAGTGCAGGCTTTCAAATTTGCCGGGGGCGGTGACAAGCGCCTCTTACTGACCTCCTTTTCCTCCGGTTTCAGTCACGCGACGCTGGCTCTGAACGAAAATGCTAGTGCTTTATGTCCCTCTCAGCGATTTATAGTTTTTCAAAATGGCGGAACGACATGGAAGCCTCCTTGGACTTGCCCGTCCGATGTAAATACAGATAAGAAATTCTTCGCTTACAAGGATAAGTCAGATCATTGGCAGAGGTAATTTTACACCAATGAGGACATATTTATGAATGAAGACATTGATTTTAGCTAATACAATACTTAACCCTTGTGTTGTCTTCCCGTCAACCTTGAAAAAAAACACTTTTTTGATTGCTTTTTCCAACGTTTTAAATTGTTACATTTTTCTTCTACACATTTTCAGCTTTAATTTCTACGTCCCATATTTTCTGATATAAAACCAAAATTGAAAATGGGTCAATGTGACCCGTCAGCACAAGGGTTAAAACACAACACAGTGTACCTTTTTTTTAAATGCACTAAATAGGTTAAGATTTTTGACAGATGTTATTGTATGCGATTTAAACAATTAAAATATAGCTTTTTACAAAAACGAAACCACTCTATTGTATATTTATTATTGCTCTTCAACAAAACAAAAGTATTGCTTAACCGATTACTCGATGGAACAATCGGTAGAATCCTGGATTACTACAATAATCGATAGCTGCAGTCCGAATAAATAGATTCCGCTTATTTTATTTTCCAGCACAGTGACCGGCAGACGGAGAAGTTCAGCTACCTGATTGTGACTCGGACAGAACCGGCGCAGGCAGAAGCGGAAGGTGTGGACTGGGCCAGGCTGATCGCACCGGTGCAGTGCAGGACAAGACACGTCCACTGTCGAATGTGCTGCCCTGATGGACAACTACAACACCTGGTGGTGACGGCACGGAAACACAGCAGGTAAAGGTCCTGCAGCACACATACCGTCAACCTCATCGGCATCGGCAGCATGTCTTTACAAATGTGTAATTGGGAGACAAAGCTTGGGTTAGATTTTTCTTCACAGAAATGTGGTTGAAGAGCTGTAAGAGACTGTATGAGAAGTATTAGTGGCAGCAGTATTTGGTATACACGTATGGAATATTTTTTTATTAGAGGTATCTGATTAAGACTACAAATAAACCATTCAATGCCAGCTTTTGGTATTTGGCTGGTTTTTAATACATGGTGCCATAGACTCATTTCGGCGTTGATACTACTACTGAATTAAACTCATTGTCCAATGAGTCTCTGACCATGGTATCTCTCAATTTGACTGAAAATTGTTTGATTTCCTTCAATCAGAGATGAGTACCGCTGTGCCCGGAGCAGCGACTGGGGAGATCAACTGCCAATGATTCGAAGAGTGGAAGACGGCGTCCAGACTGATTCAGAGTGATAATTCAGAGAGGAAGAGACCCATTCTTTAGACTTTTGAAACAATGGAAACACCCTAAAACTGAGATCAGACTGCCGACCAAGGACTAATAATTTTTTAATTCACCAGAACATCTGCATTTCCTTATCGGAAATGTTAAAATACTGACTCATGTGACAATCTGATTACTTCAATAAAAAGTCATAACAGAAGTGCTTTACCCAGCTTTATTGTGCACCATCTTTAACAAACCATAGTCCATTTTTTGCAATTTGGACAGTAATGGGATATTTATAATAAGATGCTTCCTACTGTATGTTTCAGTACTTTACGTTTCAGACATCTGGATAAATATCTTCCCTTTACTGAAAGAATTCCAAAGTCTAACAGTTGGACATTTTTGTCGTGCTACGTAGCCCTTCAATGCATGAACAATCAGATCCCAGTGCACCCTAAATGTACACAGGGATGCCCTCACAACTGTGTTTGTCTATTGAGTCTCATTTTCTCTGATCTATTTAAATGCTTAGTATGAACAAAGTCTCAAAGAAACGGATTCATAAACTGGTCTGATGTGGTATGAAAAACACTTTCCAAGCAGTCTTTAGACCCATGTGTGATCCTCAGTTCTGAGCTGTCATATTTGTTTAAAATCTTATAATCCAGCAAATATGAACACCCAATCCCAGAAAATCTTAAATCAGCACGCATTCTTTCAACATCGGTTAACTCTCAACGATCTCTTTCAGGGCTGAGGTCAAGTCTGGATACTTGTACTCAAATCCGGCCTCTAGAGTCTTCTTTGGTATGACTTTCTGGCCCTGCATGAGGACCACGGCCCTCTCCGAGCCCATGAGGGTGTTCATGACGAAGCCAGGCACAGGGAAAATGGTAGGCCTCTTCAGGATCCGGCCCAGTTCTTTAGTGAACTCGTGGTTGGTGTTGAGCGCAGGCGCGACCCCGTTGAACACCTGTGGTGATGGGGAGGGAGTGTCCGACTCAGCGGGGCGCTCCAGGGCGTGGGCGATGATTCCTGCCAGGTCAGAGACGTGGATCCAGGGAAACGGCTGTCTTCCTGACCCCAGCGTGCCCCCAAGGCCGAGCCAGAAGGGGAGCAGCATTTGCTTCATGGCACCGCCATCGCGGCCCAATACTGCCCCTGGTGGGTGGAGGGAGGGAGGAATGGATTATGATGGAATTAGGCAAGATTTATATCAAGTTAAACTCTTTTCACAAGCCTAAATCTGAAAGCAGAACCACAACTAAGAAGAGTTACACCCTCCCTAACCACCCGAGACCCTGCCGGTACATGTTTACTAAAATAAATGTCTGATTCTAAAGAACGACATAAAAGCGATCCATCCACAGAAATATGAACTCACTATTTTCTCATTGTTATTGTCTTTGGTCCAAAACATGAAAAAATGTGCCCATTTCCTGATACTGCAATACATGGTTACTGGACATTTAGTCTATATCCACTACGTTCCACTACCGCCCGTGAGCCAGAGCAAGTTTTTTCTCCTATCCTGGAATGCTGTGTGGACTAGCCAGACCCTCCTCCACAGCGCTGTGGAGGAAGGTCTGGCAAAGCGAGACTACTGGACATTAAACTGCCAGGATTTTATAATGTAACTTCTAGTATCTAAGTGAAATACCTTTTTATTTTACATACCAGACCTGATGACAACTTGTTTGGTGGTTTTTGTCACATTCTCAGGAAGGAGTGCAGAGGCCTCCCACTCGTTCACAAGTTTAGAGAGGAAGTCAAATGGTGTCCACTCACTATCTTCTGTATACTCAGCTGTCAGACAGGGCTTGTAACAAGCTGTGGGTCAAAAAGCAAAGGAAGTAATTACAGCAAAAGATTTCACTGCCTACTTTCATTTTCTATATTACATTTACATTTTATATATAATTTTAGTCACTATAATTGTCTATACTGTAATTTTATTGTTGGTTTTCCGAAGAGTTGTCCGAATCAAGGGTCTAAGGACAGAAGGGGTCGTATGCTGTTCAGATTGTAAAGCCCCTAGAGTCGGGCTGAACAATTAAATCGGAATTTTGTCAAAATCGTAATCTGGCCGACTTGCAGTTTTCAAATCGCGGGAGGCGCAATATTCGTTAAAGGCTAAATGGGTTGCAAAATAAAGCGAAGAATGCAGAGAAGACCTGGCCCACACATAATATTTTACAGACTTACATCTTTGTTTGGTACAGAGCCCTGCAAAAATCATACAATGATGACTTTAATGTTTTTCTATGAAAATTAGAATAATGATGTTAACAAATATTACTTTATCTGTGACTTTGTCTAGCCTTACTTGCCACAAGTAGCTAATTTGACTATAAACTGTATAGTATGAAGTTGTATTATTAGGCAGAGAGACTTACCTACACCTGTTACCAGGACCCAGGAGTGAGGAGGACTGGGAGAAGCAGCAATGGCTTGAGCCAGAGATTTTGTAGTGTCGAGACGACTGGAGAACAAATCCTTTTTATAGCTTTCATTCCACCTGAGACCGCAAATAAAAACAGATCAGGTGGAGATCCAGTACCCACAGCAATACTCATTCGCAGAATTAAGTGTCCCATTAGTGGGGGGAAAAAAATCTGTAAATTTTTAATGGATCTAGACAAATTCAATTTTATCAAAGAATTCAAAGCTTTAACTGAGCAGGACTAATACCCTTCATGGCCAAAAGTATGTGGACACCACAGCCATATATGATTGTCAAACATCTCATTCCAAAGCTATGGACATCAGTCTGATTCTATAACAGCCTCCACTCTTCTGGGAAGCCTTTCCACCAGATGTTGGAAGTTGGAACCCTCGCTGCAGGTATTTGTTCCCATTCAACCACAAGAGTGTTAGAAGTCAGCCACTGATGCTGGGTGATAAAGCCTGGCTCACAGTGCATCTCAAATGTGTTGGATGGGGTTGAAGTCAGTGCTCTCTGCAGGCCAGTCAAGTTCTTCCACAAAAAACTGGGGAAACATTTTCTTTATGAAACTGGCTCTGAGCACGGGGGCATTGCCTTTCCCAAACAGCTGCCACTAAGTCAAAGCAATGAAAAACCTCAGCCCCACACCACAGTTTTGAACAGGGGTCTCCACAAACTTTTGAATATTTAGCTAATATTAGCTACTGGATGAAAGAGCGTGGCTGTATATAGCTGTAGTTGCAGGCTTTGTTCATTTATTAATCACCATCGCAGCGGGTTCATTAGATTCTCTCCAGCCAAATTGACGGCGCCCTCGCATGGTGGGAGGCCATGAGACTCCAACTCACCCTGCAGAAGCGCAGAGGAAAGATATTTATGAATGACACTAGATTTAGAGACAAGTTCAGTGATCTGCAATACAGCAAAAGGGGAAATTCAAAAGATTAGACAGACATTAAGAGCATAAAAATCGCTTTGATGAATCAGGAGTTTCCCAAGATGAGAAATTACCTTAGTCTCTACTGTTTGACTACAACTCTGAATTGACCTGAGACCATACCAAAGACTGTGAAATTATTGTGATTATTATTATTATATTATTCTTTTTAAATAACATGGATCGTACCCATGTTATCTTCCCCGGACCAGACTGGCGAGATATCACTGTGACCTCATGACCTCTGTCTCTGAGCAGGCGAGTCAGCTCACGGCCCACAAAGCCAGATCCCCCTCCTACAAGTTAGACATTAGAGAAATGCTCATACAAACAGAGGAACCAAAGATGCACACAGAATCCATCAGTTCCCAGTTAAAATAAATGTGGATGAGAGAAAAGACCATTTAGGTTATATTTGCACTAGTTTTACTAATATCTAATATGGATTGTGCTGCATTATTGTGTATTCAATACACAATTCATTGGATGCAATCAGGGTGTGGTTGTCACCATAGACTGTTTATAATTTCTTTAATATACAGTCTATGGTTGTCACACACTAAAAGCACAAGGTAGTCAGAATGTAGCGCACTGCGCACGCGTACTATACATGCTTACAAAACAGGACTTTAGCAAACATAGCTTTAACTTAGATAACGATTTAAAAAAACAGTTTACTAGGTTTAATCACATAGCTGGCACGCTTTTTAACTGTAATGTGTCTATTGAACAGTATGCAAACGCAGGTTAAATTACTTGGTACATTATCTATATTTTGCCTGCAATGCTAACATTAGCTAACAGCTAGCTCGCGTTATGTCACATTGACCTTTCTGAAGCCTATAACTTTTAAACAACGTACATACCTATTAAAACTCTCATGGTCGTTAAATGAAGAAAAACAGGAATTTAACAGCTGAACGTCGCTGTAGGTTTCACCGTTTTCTTTTGACTGACTGTACAGTTGTTTCTCGCCTTTTTGGACCACTAGACGTTCCGTAACCAGGCAAATACGTCATTTTGTAGTTTATAATAGCACTGTTTTTAAAGAAGAGGTTAGTTACTGGCTTATTTATACATGCATCTATTAAAACAATAACTTATTTATTAAGTTGAATTAACTCACCTAGAAAAGACCTAGACTACAGTCTAGGTCTTTTATACAGTTTGGTCTATGCCAAATAAGAGAGTGATATATCATGTGGTGAGTGCAATAATTAAGAGATTTTGATATTATTAATTTGCTTTGATTTGACCTATAATGTTAAGTGCTGGAATCCTTCATTGGCTTGCTTGGCCGAGGAATGTATATATATATATATATATATGCTTACATACATATATATATATACACAAACTCCATTACAGACAGAATACCAGCTGAGATCAGTTGCATTGTTTTTTTTAACCAGGGCAACAGTTTTCAGATTACATTATGTGTTTACATAATTGCAAAAGGGATCTGACTGCTGTAGAAAGAAGTGGCTGATCTTTAATGCAATATCTACATTGCCCATTATCAGCAACCATTCATCCAATGTTCCAAAGGCACATTCTGTTTACTAATCTGATATCATTTTAAAAGGCTAATTGAGAAAACATTAGAGAACCCTTTTGCAATTATGTAAACACATAATGTAATCTGAAAACTGCTGCCCTGATTAAAAAAAAACAATGCAATTGATCTCAGCTGTCTATAATGGAGTGGAATGGAAATTTCTATGAACCCAAACTTTTGACCAGTAGTGTATGTATGTATGTATGTATGTATGTATGATCTTGTATCACTTATTTATATAGTTTATTAGTTCAGAATATGTTTTCTTATGCACCTTTTGCTGCTGGGTGAATGATGTCTGTATGTTTGTGTATACATTCCAGCTATTCTTATTCTTATCCTTATCTAATAATGATATGCACTGTTCATGCAGTGAACATGCTGCTTGTAATTTATGTTAACATGTGTTTTTATATTGGCAATTTTTTTTAACCTATTGCGCAAGACCCGGAAGCTGCCTGTTTTCCGGTTCTGATAAAGAGATAAATTGAGCCTCGGCTTCATTATCAGCCTCTTTTTCTTGTTGCGGTGATGCAGGTCGGACGTGTTGCGGCGTAGGGAGACACAGAACAACGTGCGTGGCGCTTCGTTGACGGTATATACATTCACATTTTGTATCCCATTAGTTTGTGTCGCAGTTAATGTGTTTATGTATCTGCTTGTGGTTGTTTGTTGCGGTTATTTCCATTTCCGCACAGAATATCTTTGTTAGCATTGTGGCTTCAGTAGCGCCAAACCGACCGCATGGTCTGTACGTTACGTGCCAGTAATGAGCCAAGTTGGGCCGTTATTAAAAGAATTAACTTTAAGGCTCAACTTGATGTCAATTAATTAGTCCTTTTTATTTTTAAACTGGTATCCCAAATAACTGCAGCAGGTGTTTTAGTTTCATGTCATTAAGGGTAACACGTTAAGCTAAATAACGTTAACATATAATGCAATACAGTTAATCCACACCACAACTAGCTACATCCTCAAAGACCTTCAGTTGAATCGACATTTTGAAACTGAACATTACCAGGTTAACCCTTGTATTGGAATGCAGTTTTAGCTAGCTAGGCTACGGAGTGTAACTTGTGTTGCAATAATCTCATGCATTTCCACCTGTTGCCGGGGTGTGTGCTCAATTTTTTTCCTTTTTCCATCTGCATCTCAGAGCAGATGCAGGTCAATTGCAAAAATGCCACATTTATGTTTATAATAAAGCCACTTAAAACTTAATTTGTACAGTCAAACCTTAATGATGAGTTGCATGTGAGTCCGTGTTTCAGCTGAACCTCATGATTATTCTTTCACTGCACTGATGGGTTTGACAGAACAGCTAGATACTATTGAGGATTATTGGTGTGAGAGTAGTCTAACCTCGTGTTCTTCTTTTTTAGGATTTTTAAGAGCCTGGACTGGATTTATCGTGATAAGGTCAGTATCTGTCACTTCGGTTGATGCATGAAGGTGCACATTACCACTTACACCCTGGTGCCAGTGTATCAGGACCACGTAGGTTAAATGAAGGCAGTGCTGCAATAAACCTTACACTCATCAATGTTTGGTTTTAATTAACTTATTGTGGAGGATGTCGTTTTTGATACCGTTGCTTATATATTAGGTGGTTGCAACACAATTCACTATCTGCAGCCTCTAAGTAGTTGAATTAACATTTCACAATCAGTTTAATGAATTTTTTTCTTTTTGCTTCGACAGGTATTGGAAACACCGTGAACTGAATCCACTGCTGGATCACACTAGTTTGGTATTTTGAAGTTGGTGTTATTTATAGCGGTGTTCAGTTGTAAAGCAGTTTGAAACTAGATTTATTAGCTGCCTGAAAATATGGCATCCTTATTTTTATTTTATAAATCTATGCACATGTATACGGGTGTTTTTGTTTCCTTAAAATCTTGTGACACTGTATGAACTAAAATTCACAATGGTAAATAAAGTGACAGTTTTAAACTGTATGGTCTAATTTATTTGCAGATAAAACAGGAGTACAGAATATGCTTGGGATATTTCAGTAGTTTGATATTGGATAATAGAAATGAGAAAATATGGCAAAGTGAGGTCAAATTTAAATTCATGATATGAAAAATGTATTTACCCACTTGTAAATCTAATAAAAGGTAGCCTTGACTTGTCACTGACTCAACAAGTGACCTTGAGGAACCTTTAGGTGCTACAGGTGTCTATACAGTTGCCTGATATCGAGTATTAAAAACAATAGGTAGTTGGCTCTAAATATTACAAATGGCTGCCTTGATTTCTTCAATGAAAAGCAGTTTGGAATATATGCTAAAGAAATTGAGTCAAGAGGACAATCGGTCTCGTACCTACCTGTGAAGTTCTTTATTGAACAAAAATGAATTGTAAAAATGATTATAGTGCAGTGCTTTTAAAAGCAAAAATGAAGACTAAAGCTGCAATCTACATTTTGCAACAAACCGTAAAATGCAAAAATTGAGTACAGAACACATTACACGGGCCTGAAATGCACAACAGGACCTACACATTAATGTCAGTGAGGGGGTTGTCCCTGGGCAGTTGGGGTTTAAGGGCACCTCAGCAGTGCCCAGGAGGTGAACTGGCACCTCTCCAGCTACCAGTCGACACTGTAGAGGGATTTGAAACGACCCGGTTCCCAAGCAAAGTCCTAACGGGGCGAAGAGTCTACCATAAGATTTCATCTAAGTTTTAATTATGAACAATAAAAAGAAATGGGTGCAGTTGTGTATAAAGTCGATTCACAGCTTTTTACAACATCCTGGGGTGTCCAAATGATGACAATATAGTAACTGTTGTAACAAAATTTCTCGTTTAGGATAAGTTATCTGTAATTAATACTGTATAACTTAAAAAAAGAAAGTGATTGACAGTGTTACCTGTTAAATAATGAACATTCATGTTTTTCTCACAATCTAAGTGTTCAAGTAGATGCAGTACTGTATGTTACCAGTACTATTGTTTTTCTTATGTAAAGTTTAGTCTAACTGCCACAAAATGTAAAAAAAAATGTTTATAAAGAAATGTGTTTGCAGTTTTGATATTCAGCGTGGGTAAAAACAATTTAATTTCATGTCTTTGCACTGCAGACTTCCAGTCAGACTTGTTCCTTTCAATACTATTTACAAAACAAAATACTTCTCAGTCAGCTCTTAGCTCGTGCTTTGATTTTGTAAAATGTTGCTTTACCCCAAATCTACACGCTCCACGTGTATTTTTTAAAACAAAATTTCACTTTCATAAGAGAGCTAATTTGTATATACAATGTTTATTCAACTCTTAACTGCCATTTTTGCTGAAA
Organism: Perca fluviatilis; assembly: GCF_010015445.1. NCBI lineage: Eukaryota > Metazoa > Chordata > Actinopteri > Perciformes > Percidae > Perca > Perca fluviatilis. The sequence continues at coordinate 32,937,358 of NC_053122.1, read as the reverse complement.
CGAGAGGAGGTCCTGTGCCATTTGAGGAGTCAGCAATACTGAGTCCCTCAGTGTCTTTACTCTTTTTGGTTCGTGTTTGGTCCAGTGACGTGCCCTCAAAGAGCCGAGCCATGAAGGCGAAGCCGTTCTGCCTGATGTATGACTTTCCAGCAAAGGTGTAGAGGATGGGATTGGCACAGCTGCTGATGAAGGCGAAAGCTGAAGTCACTGCACGGCTTTTCGAGGAGATCTCCAATCTGCAGATAAACAGAACATGTTAGACCACAACTACAGCTGAGACTTATTAAGGGAAAATGACGTTTGGGAGAATCCTTGAGAGCTTTATTTAAAGAGCCCCTATTTTTTCAGCATAATATTTGTACTCTTCGGTCTACTAGAAAAAGTTTACATGCTTTGATGTTCAAAGAACATGTTATGTTTCTCATACTGCCCATTGCTGCAGCTCCTCTGCCTGGAACAGTCTGTCTGAGCTCTTGGCCCCGAAAAAAGCTCAGTCTGCTCTGATTGGTCAGCTGGCCAGCTCTGTTGTGATTCGTCAACCCAAATTTAAACAAGCCACTGGGCAGGGTGTGCTTGCTTAGAGGCTGTTTTATGCTTCTGCGTCGAATCGAAGCCATACCCCCGCAGACCCCTCTGTGTCGCCGCGAACCCCCCTCTGAGCCCTCCACCGTAGCTTGACGAGCACCTCCAAAAACTTTTGCTTTGCGTTAGCTTGCTAACATAACATAAATTGGCTGGCAGACACCTCGCAAATAACCTCAGACTTATCACCCCCCTAGCGGTGAAATGCACCGTGATGCAAAGCAACCCCGACGCAGAACTTCAAAAGGGTCAAGACGCCGTAGCTACGGCGTGGAGTTGACGCAGAAGCATAAAACAGCCTTAAGCGTTGCATGTACTTTCGCGCCGGGAACCCCGCGGCTACCATAAATTAAGCTTTAGGCAGCACCTATTGGCAACACATGAAAAACTGGGCTGGTTTTCTGAATCAGTGACATCACTAACCCTTGTGTTGTCTTCCGCCTCGACTATGAAAAAAAACTTTTGTTTTTGTTGGGGGGGTGGGGTTTCAACATTTTTATCACTTTCTCTGTTGTTTTCGTTGCTTTGTCTGACGATTTATCGCTTATTTTCCAATGTTTTTGTAACTATTTCGAAGTTTTGGGCGCCTTCTCAAACTTTTTGGACATTTTCTTCTGCTGTTTTTGAAGTTTTTGATGTTTATTTCAAAAATGTTCACACTTTCCCCGACATTTTGTCACTTTGTTTGCCATTTTTGTCACTTTTTTTTGGACATTTTCGGTACTTATTACAACGTCCCATATTTCTGATATAAAAAAAAAACTTTGAAAAACTGGTCAAATTTGACCCGAGGAAACATGAGGGCTAATCGAGGAATTTTAAACAGGAATGTGGGCGAGGCATTTCAGGCAGGTGAGAAAAAGTGCTTTCTGTGAAAGAGAAAGCTCCATTTGTATTTGTAGTGAAATGTGTTTTTTTGAATTTTTTTTTTTATAGGGACTCTTTAAATGTACAATATGTAACTTTCTGCCGCTAGGGGTCTCTCAACCAAAACAATGGACGGTAAAACTGGACTTTTGATGACGTTGGGAAGTTGGGTGGAATTATGGGAGTTTTAATTGTTAAACACCTTCGCTGCCGGTTAGAATACATCAGTTCACGGAGGAGTTTACCCATTCAAGTTTATTCACATTACGTTTATTCATGTTATTCTAATAAAATAGCTGCAGTTTCCCCAACATAATTACGTTCTTTCTTGATTACATTTTTATTTGTAGCTGACCAGTTAGCTAGTGAGCCAGCAAGCTAACTGTAGCAGGCAGCTAAAACACAAAATATTTCACATATCAATGTCACCTTTTGGATGGGTTCAAGACGGGGTTTGTTGTAACGCTAGCTAGCTACTAAACAAGGCTGAGAGACGGGTGTGGGTCATGGGTGGGGATTGTCGGGGGAATCTCCGCGACAGCGAGGACGTTCGATGCCTGTTGTGCAGCAGCAGAACATCTCCCAGCTGCCCGGAATTATCTCCCCTTCACTTTTCAGTAATCTTAACTTTTTGTTTTGGTGCTTAACCCACCTTTTGTCGGGTTAATTTAGCTAACCGTAAAGACAGCTAAACGCAAAGGGGGGAGAAATTCGGCACATACACCGGTACCGCTACGGAGATGTAGCTAACGCTATGGATGGCCGCTGTTGTGACTCGGTGCTGGGTCTGATATGATCTGTTTCCTGACGTTTAATGAAACTGCCGTTAGCGTCGTAAGCACCAGGCACTGGAGATAAGTTCTGGCCGGGGGTTTGCTGTAATGAAAGTAGCTGGCTGATAGCCGACTGGGGGCTAACGGTAACTAGCTAGCTAGCTATATGTCCCGGGGCTGTTGTCAGCTGTCATCCCGACTGAGTCTCTCTGTGCCGGGGGGTAAGGTAGACAGACCTAGCTAGCTAGCTGGCTAAATTAGCATTAGATTAATAATCTATCTATACGGCTAACGTTAACGTTACTAGTGAAGTTATTCGTGGGTTAGCCCAGTCCTGTTAACTGTGGTTGAAACAGTCATACTAAAAATTACTTTATTAGTGTGTTGAACAATGTTGTAACCTCATAATGTTACCCACAAAGCATTAGCATCAACATTAGCTACTTGTCAACCAGCACATTGTAGTAACGTTAAGCTGGTATCGATATTGAACTTTCAAAATAAATAAGGTCTCTGTTGTATTACTGTGATAAAAAGTGGGATGTAATTAATCACAAAATGATGCTGTATGGCAAAAAAAAAAAAACAGTATTATGGTTACAAGTATTTTTTTTCTGTGACATTGTATGATTTACAGTTACTCCTGAACGTATCATCTTGGTGCCAGTGTTCTGACGGAAGTTAGAGTAACTAGACAGTGAAAGGTTATATGACGCCACTGATGGGCGACTAAAGAAAACGTCCCGTGTCTAAAAATAAAATAACTGATTTCTCTGGGTTTGACATTTGGTGGTAAGAACACAACTCATAAAAATATATAACATAGGTATGGTCGTTTTTAGACATTTTAAAGCAGAAACGTTACATATTGTACCTTTAAACATCTTACTCTCAAACTAACTAATATGATATAGTATTAGTATATTAATGGATGGATTACTGAATGGACCCACAGGGCACAAGTCACCTGGTGTTGTAGTGTTATTGCTTATATGCAACTCTAGTAAATTTAAAAGTACCAAATTTAATAAAACAAATAAAAATCACTTTGTTTAAGAGAGTGGGTGAATGTGAGTGAGTCTTTTGTTACTCACAGTTTTCTTCTGTCTTTGCCCTCTGGGTACCACTGAGCTGCCACCTTGGACAGACCAAAACATACTCGGTGTTCATTCAAAAGATCAGATCATACATTAGAAACGTATTTCATGTAATTAGTAATACAGTGAACACGCCCTTACACACCTGTATCATGTTGATCACATGGTACGGCAGCCAGAAAAGGCCAAACATCACCACAATAGCCAGGATGAGTTTCTCACTGCGGACCTTTCGGCTGAACTGGGTCTTCCTCAAGCGTCTCAGGATGAGGACGTAGCAGGTTATGATGACTGTGTAAGGAAGAATGAATCCCACCACTGTCTCCAAGGTATAATGAAACTTCACCTGCACACAGGAGGATACAAAGACATAGACTTACATCAATACGTGTATGATTTTTACATGGTATCTATCTGATGGCACAAGTTCATGGAGATATGAGTCAATCTTTTTTCATTGTTTCAGGGTTGGCTTTAGGATACCACTGCTAGGAAACACCAATAAGATACATTTGTTGTTTGTTTTGTTGTTTATTTATGTTTATTAGTCAATTCCAGCTCTAACTAAGCTACACTACCTGCTCAGCAGGCAACAGCAGACAGAGGCAGTTAGCTCTTGCTATTCTGGATCAACGACATTTCATTTACCAAATCGTTCTGACGCCGACGGAAGTTCCGAAAGATGTCTATCACTTTCCGCTTTCTTTGTGTTTACCTTCCAACACTGGTCACCTCAAGAAACCACAGCCAGTACTTCTGAGCTAGTAAGCTAACGTTACATGTGAAAATGGCAAGTTGTGAAGAAAGGATGGTGCAACAAGGCAGGCCTGCTTGGTTCGGGAATAATTGCAAGGATTTACAGAATATGTTTACGGCATTTACTCTCGAACTGGGACATTTTTGGGAACAATTGCTGTGGACGTAGTCCATACAGTGATACACTGGTAAGAGCAAATTAGGTTTAACCACGTATCCAGCTAATATAAGTAGCGCACGTTACTGTATTGTGTTAACAGTTAACTTCACTTAATGTTGTATGTGCCGTTTACTTTCGCGGAGTGCAAATGTTTCACCCCAGAGAGTTATTTTTCACCTATCCTAGAATGCATGTGTGGTGGAGCCAGATCTTACTCCACAGCGCTGTGGAGATAGAGCTGGCAATGCGAGACTAGCAACTAGCAACTAACTGGTGAACATAGTGGAGCATTTAGCAGCTTAACAGACAAATATTTCCTTTAGGAGTTGGTGGAGACCAAAACAGAGCTAAAAGAGAGTGAATATTAGACTTTTCTTTACCAGGTGGCCAAGCTCATCACTCCAATGGGCTTTTGACTAAATGCTAAATAAATAAGTCAAGAAAATATTAGATTAACAGCAGATAATGAAAATAATTGTCAGTTGCAACCCTGGTGTACTTACGTTTTGAGGCAGTGCGTGATTGGGCTCACACACATTTTTTGTTGTATTCCGTTCTTTGTCGTCAATGTCCTCTCTCACTCCTCGAAATACCAGTGAGGGGATAGAAATGACCATCACCAACGCCCACGTGCCTATGATCACTCTCTTCATAATCTTCCTGCTGACTTTGGAGGACACTCTCCTGGGCAACACCACGACCACCATCCTGTGCACGCTCATCAGCGTGATCATGAAGATTGAGGCGTACATGTTGGTGTTGCACAGGTAGAACAGGGCTTTACACATGGCTTCACCGAAGACCCACGTCTGTTTGGCCAGGTAGACAATGAAGAAGATGGTTAAGGCCATGAGGAAGCCGTCTGCACACGCCAGGTTGAGGATGAGGAGGGTGGTGACCGAGCGCTGTTTGATGCGTGCCAGGATGCTCCAGATGATGAAGAGGTTTCCGGGGACGCCCACAAGGAAGACCAAGCTGAGGATCAGAGCACCCAGGACTGTGGGGCTGCCATGGCTCACAGCGCTGTCATCTTCATGTCTTGAGCTGTATTCTGTGTCATTGGATTTGTACATGCTAGAAGGAGGTTTGATCCTAAGGATGAGAGAGAAAGTCAGAACCTAAATATTTCATTCATCATTAAAGTAAAATGAAGAATGGCTAAGTGTAAATGGGTATTTCATATTGCACAGGGTTGGGTGCAATGATTGACATTTGTATTTATGTTTGTTTGGTTCTATGATAGAGTATAGTATTTATTGTATTTTAAACTTGTAGTTGTATTAGGGATGCACAGATACCAAGGTTCTGGCCGATACAATAACCAATATTTATCACTGTTGATATGATCTGTATAAAAGAAGTTTCTATGATAATCATAATCATCTTTCTTTATTTGCAAAACATTTGGAAAAACCCATGAATTATAGATTTACCGCATTGTTTGATCACAAACTCCTCTTGGCCATAAAAAAACAAAAAACAGGCACACACACCAGCGCCGCCCTGACACACAACGGCAGCTACACGGGAAATAATCCTCACAATAAACATCGGACCAGTGTTGCTCATTGGACCGATGCTGATGTATAAAAACTGACAAGCATTGGACAGATGATGATATGATTGCCGATATACAATATTGTGCATCCTTAACTTGTATATATTGCATTAGTAGTATTATAGTTAGTGTCTACTTGCACAGCAAGTAGCTAAATCTGTTACAATTCATCTCTTCTCTTTGTATGAGAGTCATGTTTTTTTTGCCTATGGTCCCTGACATATAAATATAATAAGCACATGTTCAATAATATCCAAAGTCAGAGAAACTTGTGGATGCCTTTCCCATGACTTCTTAATATCTCCATTTTACGATATACTATCTCACAATGATGATTTACCATCTTATTTTTATTAGAAACCTTCATTGTTTCTCTCCTGATGGCTTCAACAAAAGTTTAGGACTGAAACCCGATGTCAGACATCTCTTTTGAGAGCTTCCTGGAAATATTTATCACGGTCCTCTACCTGCTTCAATAACCTTTTCATCTGTACGATGTGGACTGCCATCTACAAGTCTTCTCCAAGATTTAGGAACATTTATTTGGAAAGAAAAAGGGTGATAGAAGTTACATTAACAAAAAATACTCCTCTGGTAATGTGGTTCTTCATCTAAGACGAAGATGGTATGATGGTCTGGAGTGGATTAAATAGTGTGCCAGTTACTGAATATAAACATTACAAAACATTGTGCACCAAAGGTACACAAGCTGTTTCCCGATCTAGAGGATGGCTGGCACACTGACGCAGCCTCTAAAATATTCACATAAGACTCCGTAGCCAACAGTGTAGCTCAACCTCAGATGCAGCATGCTAAAACATGCCAAACATTAACACAACTGCGTCAAAGAAGATCACTATTTCGACACAGTCTTTGATTCACTTTGATTTGTTTCTTCTTCTCTTCTCTTTCTTACTCACTGTCCTTTTTGTAATGGAAACAAGTAACATGAAGTGCAGAGGTCACAGCATGTTGACACACAGTTAAACATGGGGTATCCAACAGCCCCTTATTATTATTATTATTATTATTATTATTATTATTATTATTATTATTATTATTATTTAAGATACATTTTTAACAGGCAGGATAGCTTGAAAACAGGAAAGGGGAGATAAGATCTGATCTCTGCAAAAAAAACATGTCCCTTTTATGAGAACAAGCCCTTATTTATTTGATTAATTTACTCATTAAGTGCTCATTTCCTTGCTCTTGTCCGGCTAAAGCAAACTGTTTATTTTCCCAGGATGGATAAAAATGAGAGTGGACGAGTAAACAAAGTCAAACTAAGCCACTCTCTACGATCACTAGAAGAAAAATGCCACAGGAATCCGAGCCCGAGCAACAAACTGAAGCTGTCAGGTGAAAGCATTGTTTTTCAGGAAAGACGGCTTTTTTTTTTCTTTCTTTCTTTTTTGTCATATAGCTGTTCCAACCCACCGACGACCATGCCAATTCAGGTCAAAACACAAGCATCTGCAAATTATGAACTTATGTTGTAATGGATATATAATATAACTGAACTGTTGTAATGGAAAAACTGGACTAAGGATAACACAAATCTGACGTAATTTATGTGGAAATGACAAAGTAAGGAAAAAAGTGTATGCGAGAAAATCAGACAAATTGGCAAAACACTAGGTGCTTTTGATTTACAAAAATATGATCTTTCACAATTCAAGCAACTATTTTGTGTTCAAAAACAATAAATAAAAACATGGGAAACTTTTAAAAGAACCTGAAAATCACCCACAAAACTGCAAATGACTTGTTCCTGCCAGAAACTCTGTTTACCAATAAAGAAATAGTGACGGATTATCTTGCAGTCCAAAATAAAAATGAGTCATAGGTTTGTAATAAATCTGCTATGCGTAAATAATCAAGTCAAGAAAAAGTAAATTATTATTATTATAAGATGGAAACAGAAAGAATGGGAAAGAGGCAGATGTTTACGAGGTGAGTCCTAAATTAAGTTTTCCAGTGAAGGTTCAAAAGTAACTGACCTTTCAAGGACTTGATGTCTCTGTTGGATGAGTCGACTTATCCAACTGCTTGCTTTCCTCTCGGCCCGACAGTGTTTCCTTTGTGTGACTGGTCTCTGTTAGCTCTGTCCATAATAAAGTGAATCGCATCCTGGCCCACAGGCTGCAACATGCCTTGGTTAGAGAAAAAAAGAGAGGCAGAGAGGAGTGTCCTTCCTGGACGTTTTCTCTCCTTCCCTCTATCTTCAGTGACGTACAGTCATCTCCATGTATGATTATATATTCATGTGCATGCATCTCAAGTATCTGTGCTAAAACATTTGTGTCCATTAAGACCTTTTTCATATAAAAAAAACATTGTTTGTTTATAAACATAAACATTGCATTCTTCCTTAAAGCATGTCGCAGTGTTGCTTATCAAAATGCATATTTGTGTTTCCTTTTCATTCTCTGTGAGTCAAATGATGCGTAATCTGAAGGAATGGAGAAGAATTGGTGATTCAAATTCTTGCACAAGCTCCATGCACCACACACACACACACACACACACACACACACACACACACACACAACCCACACACACACACACACACACACACATAGTGCGTCTCACTATCTTTGTGGGGACCCGCCATTGACATAAGGCATTCCCTAGCCCCTTACCCTAACCTTAACCATCACAACTAAATGCCTAACCTTAACCCTACCCCTCACCCTAACCATAACCTAATTCTATCCTTAATCCTAAAACCAAGTCTTAACCCTCAAACTGCCCTTTAATGTTGTGGGGTCCAGCATTTTGGCCCCATAAAGCTGTCAGGACCCCACAAGTATACTGTATTCCCGGTTTTTGGACCCCACGAATGTAGTTAAACGAAAACACACACACACACACACACACACACTCCCACATACACTAACTCACTCACTCACTAGTTCATACAGGTTTCTCAGGAATGGTAGTTGGCGGGGAAATTGTAATTGGAGAAATTCGAAGGAACACAACGCCCTTGTTCAGTTTGTTCAGCGACGTCATGGCTGACACATTCATGCATCTGTCAGCATCTGTCTTACAGAGAAGCTGATAAGCCAGAATCGCCAAAGTGCTCCATCACTATCACTTTGAAATCCTGATTTAAAAGCTGTGTTTCAATGGATGAAATTATATGGTAAATGGACGGCATTTACACAGCGCTTTTTCTAGTCTTAGCAACCACTCAAAACACTTTACAACACAAGCCAGCACTCACCCATTACACACACACACACACACACACACACACACACACACACACACACTAGTGGCAGAGGCTGCAAAGTGCCAATTGCTCATCGTCAGGGTCGGAAGAATTAACATTCACACGTACACTCACACACTGCCATCAGGAGAAATTCGGGGTTCAGTATCTTGCCCAAGGACACTGTCGCACCAAATGCTTTCTATTGGGAGGAATTGTTGGGTCTTTGTAAATTACAGAGGGTGGTCTAGACCTACTCTATCTGTAAAGTGTCCTGAGATAACTTCTGTTATGATTTTACACTATCAGTAAAATTCAATTGAATTGACACTTTGACATATCAATATGCCTTCCAGATTACATTAAAATATTTACACATTTTTTATTAGGAATCAGAAACACATGTAAGACTCAGAGTTAGTTGACGGAAACCGGGTTTTTGGTTTCACATAGCCATCTTAACTCGGAGTTACTATGGCAACATGATCTGTGAACCTACCTGCTCGCTAGCAGGTTTTCTTCAACTAACCCTGAGTTTCTTTTCCCTTATTACCCAATGTGTTATAGTTATCTACCTCCCCATGTGTAAAAAAATAAAACAACATTATGCCTTTCATTTTATGATTCAAATGCAAGTTCAAATGCAGTACATTAGTTAATATTTGTCATATTGTTCTTCATGTTGTTGAAACAAGTGAAATCATCCACCTCACCCACCCTTAACTGATGTTCTAGCAGTTGTATTTCAATTTTTTTTTTAACTACAACCTTATGTAGTCCCTTTCTAGATCAGCTTTTTAAATCTTTTTCTCTAAGTACACCTTATACAGCTGTTTCACAGGGAGCTAAAGGAGCACAAAATTGCATTACATTACTATTTCATAGTGCCAGGCCTTGCGCACCAATGTAGTGCGCATGCGCGAAAGCTGCATGCTGCCTGTTATCTGCTCCAGATTTTGAGTTTGCTTTTTTTTTACTTTTTTTACTTTCATTCTCTTTTGTTTTGTCCTTGTTTTATCACTTTAACTCTGTGAAGTCCTGCCCTCTCTAACGAGGTTGCTTTGCTGATTTTTGGTGCTTTTTTAGTGTTGTTTTTATCAATGCCGCTTTCACCGGGACATGCTGCCTTTGTTTACTCCGGAGTACAGCTGATCGCTCTAATGCCGGCCGGCATTGTAGCCAGACCAGCGAATATACCACCCGAGCTCTGGAGAAAAAACACACCGGGGACGCAGAGGAGGGAAGCAACGTCGGGGGAATATAGGAGGGTCGAGACGGGAAGGGCGTATGGAGAGGAGAAGATTTAAGCCCTGTCTCCCCTCTGTTGTTATAGGAAATGTACGGTCCCTTAGCAACAAAATGGACGAGCTAACGGCGCTAACGCGGAGCCACCAGGAGTACCGTGAGTGCAGCCTGATGTGTTTCACGGAGACTTGGCTGCACAGGGACATTACGGACCAGAACGTCTCCGTGGAAGGCTTCCACACCGTCCGGGCGGACCGGGATTGCACCGAGAGCGGTAAGCGGAAGGGCGGGGGTCTTGCCGTTCTAGTAAACTGCAGATGGTGTTATCCCGGTCATATCACGATTAAAGAACAGCTCTGTAGCCCAGATGTTGAAATACTGGCCGTTGGACTCCGTCCATACCATCTGCCTAGAGAGATCCCGCATGTCATCATCGTTGTTGTGTACATCCCTCCCTCTGCAAACCCAACATCTGCCTGCAGCATCATTCATACCACCATCTCCAAACTACAGACTCAACACCCCAGTGCCCTCATCATCATGTCGGGAGACTTTAACCACGTCACCATGGATAGAGTTCTGCCGACATTCAAACAATATGTGAGCTGTCCTACCAGAGAAGAGAGGACCCTGGACCTGATGTATGCTAACATTAAGGAAGCATACATCTCCTCTTCTCTCCCCCCTCTTGGCAGGTCAGATCACAACCTGGTTCACCTCAAACCCTGCTATGTGCCTCTGGTGAAGAGGAAGCCTACAACCACAAGAACAGTGAGGAAGTGGTCGGAGGAGGCTTATGAGGCACTGCAGGACTGCTTTGAAGTGACGGACTGGCCTGCACTCTGTGAGCCCCACGGGGAGGACATTGATGGGCTCACAGAGTGCATCACTGACTACATAAATTTCTGTGTGGACTGCAGTGTCCCTGCTCGGACTGTAACCTGCTACGCCAATAATAAACCCTGGATCACCAAGGGCATGAAGGCCATCCTGAATGAAAAGAAGAGGGCGTTCAGAGATGGCAACCGTGATGAAGTGAGGAGAGTGCAGGGGTTACTCAAACTCAAAATCAGGGAGGCTAAAGACAGGTATAGGAGAAAGCTGGAGAGTAAACTCCAGCATAACAACATGAGGGATGTGTGGAGCGGCATGAGAACCATCACTGGGTTCCAGAAGACTGGTGGCTTGGGGTTGGAGGGCCGTGTTGACCAGGCCAATGATCTGAACCTATTTTTCAATAGGTTTGATACTGCGGCCCATCCCCCACAAGTCTCTGCTGCTGGCTGCACAACAAAAACTGCCACTTTACCTACTCCTCCTCCTTACAGGCCCTTTGTCTGCACCTCTCCAACTCAACTCACACCCTCCTACTCCACCCCTCCCCCCTGCTCTACACCATGTCCTCTACAACCTGAGGACCTCACCCCTCCCCCCACAGTCACCTCTACAGTGTCCTTCACGCCTGACCTGGTTAGAAGACAGCTGACTAGACTCCACTCCGGAAAAGCTGCTGGCCCTGACGGTGTATTTCCCAGGGTGCTTAAAGCCTGTGCCTTCCAGCTGTGTGGAGTACTAGTCTTCAGCCTTAGCCTGCACCTACAGAGGGTCCCCGTGCTGTGGAAGACGTCCTGCCTCGTTCCTGAGCCAAAGATGCCGCGTCCCAGCGGCCCTCAGGACTACAGACCGGTGGCTCTGACGTCCCACATTGTGAAGACCTTCGAGAGACTCGTCCTGGAGCAGCTAAGGCCTATGGTCAGGCCCTTCACTGATCCACTGCAGTTTGCCTACCAGCCCAGCCTGGGAGTTGAGGACAGCATCATCTACCTGCTGAACAGAGTCTACACTCATCTGGACAAGCCTGCGAGCACTGTGAGAGTCATGTTCTTTGACTTCTCCAGTGCTTTCAACACCATCCGTCCGGCTCTACTGGGTGAGAAGATGACTGCGATGCAGGTGGAGGACCCCATCGTGTCCTGGATTGTTGATTACCTGACGGGCAGACCACAGTACGTACGCCTAAAGAACTGTGTGTCTGACAGGGTGGTCAGCAACACTGGGGCTCCACAGGGGACTGTCCTCTCTCCCTACCTCTTCACCCTCTTCACCTCGGACTTCAACTATTGCACTGAGTCCTGCCACCTTCAGAAGTTTTCTGATGACTCAGCAATAGTTGGCTGCATAGCAAAGGGTGATGAGAATGTTGTGGGCAACTTTGTCACTTGGAGTGAGCTTAACCATCTGCAGCTCAATGTGACAAAAACAAAGGAGCTTGTAGTGGATCTGAGGAGGGCAAAATCATCTGGGACCCCTGTTTCCATACAGGGGGTCCCTGTGGACACTGTTGAGGAGTACAAGTACCTGGGGGTGTACTTAAACAATAAACTGGACTGGACTAGACACGCCGAGGCTGTCTACAAAAAGGGGCCAAAGTCGAACTCTTTTCCTGAGGAGGCTGAGGTCCTTTAACATCTGCCGGACAATGCTGAGGATGTTCTATCAGTCTGTTGTGGCCAGTGCTATTTTCTTCGCTGTCACATGCTGGGGCAGTGGGATGAAGGTCGCAGACACCAACAGACTGAACAAACTGATTAGGAGGGCTGGTGATGTCGTGGGGGAGGAGCTGGACACACTGATGACCGTGGCTGAGAGGAGGATGCTGTCCAGGCTTCAGTCCATCTTGGATAATGTCTCCCACCCTCTCTACGACACACTGGCCCATTAGAGGAGCACCTTCAGCAGAAGACTCCTCTCACCCAGATGCACCACAGAGCGCCACAGGAAATCGTTCCTGCTTGTGGTCATTAAACTTTATAACACCTCCCTCAGAGTCACACACCCCCTCTCTGTAAGCATCTCATCTCAAACATAGACAATAGACAATCACTTCTCCTTTTTTTTTTCGCACTATAATCATCTCAACAGACAATTCATTTTCTCTTTTTATTGCACTATTTGCACATTATTGCTGTACATTTCATATTTTATATATTATTACTGTATATTTGTTTTTATTATATATGTTTAAAGTATTGATAATATATGTTGTTTTTATTTGTTGTTTGTATACCTGGAGTGGTAACGAAAATAATTTCCCCCTGGGATTATTAAAGTATTTCTGATTCTGATTCTGATTTCATTGTAAGTCATGAGCCAATGCTGAACAACATCTTACAGAGCCAAGTTGGGCTGTAGAAGTGGATGGCCCCTATTCCTTGTAATCCTCACGCAGCATCGCTCTGTGTAAATAGATAAGGTGCAAGTTTTATCATGGCATACCATCAGTTAGGCTGTGTAAACCTCAGCCTCTCTTCCTTTGTGGCAGCTGACAATGTGCCTTCATCCTCCTCCTAAGGACACCATTTTGTGTTCTACTCTAACCATCTTAAGTATCAATTTATTAGTCATTTCACTGAGTACTTGGATACACAGAAGAAACGAAAAGTTGTTTCTTATTCACATAGCCAGTTCACCTTATCTCTGAGTTACTATGGCAACATGATCTGTGAACCTAACCATCGCTAGCAGGTTTTCTTCAACTAACCCTTTGTTTCTTTTCCCTTATTACCCAATGTGTTATAGTTATCTACCTCCCCATTATGCCATTCATTTTATGATGTATTTTTTATTTTCAACAAGTTCAAATGCAGTACACACTGCAAAAAGAGATGTCAAAAAACAACGCATGTGACTGTGTAGATAGCATTTTGACACATGTTGTGTAGATCTTAGCACACAATGTTTAATTTTTTTTTTATCTCCGGCTCTGGATAAGTTGACACCATACATGTGTTATATACTGATGGGAAAACATTTGTGTTGGCAGAGGAAATAAATACACATTTTATCTGGTAGCTATGAAATGCTCTACAATTAATAAAAATCATGAGGAAAACAAATATACTCTTACCTATTTTATGTCGAATTTAGCCATGTAGCCTAACTCCTACTCAGTACGTGTTTATGGAAACATACCCTTTTTTGCTAAAACACAGACTATACATTCAATGTAAAAGGTATTGCACCCAAAAGTAAGTTAAATTGGAGTTGTATAACTTTGATCATAAACAACTCTGAATTAGCCCGAACAGAGACCTGTGTGTGAACCCTCTAAAATGGTCACTCATTTCAATTTGAATAAGTTATACATATGTAATGCATCCTCTATAGATGTTTTTGAGTGTAAAGGTGGGATTATACTAAACCCAACAAATATAAATTCACAATTTTCAGCAATTCAGAAGATGGTGGAAGAGAATACTGACATTTTGTCACGTCTAGTCCCTTTGTCAAGTTTCTTTGTTTAGTTGGTTTCATATTTTCTGTTGGTTTTCCCATTTCCTGTTTTATTTTGAAGTCTGTCTTTTCTCCCTAGTCTTGTCTGGTTTTACTTCCTGTTTTTTGGTTTTCCCGCCCTTGTGATTGTCTGATGTGTTTCACCTGTTCCCCAGCCCTAGTGTCACCTGTCCCTCATTTCCTCATTACCCTGTGTATTTAGTCCCTGTGCTTTCTGTGTCTGTTGTTGGTGGATTGTCATTTGTTTTTCGTCGTCAGTCTTTGGTGTAGAGTTCTGTTCTGTTTGCTGCTGTGTTTTTGTGCTCCTGGATTTTTACCCGTTTCTTCCGTGTTTCTGTGTTTCTGGTTTGTAAGTCTCCTTGTGTTTTCATTAAATTACTATTATTTCAAACTGCTGAACTTTCCTTGCCTTCCTGCATTTGGGTCCAAGCCTGCACCCTGACACATTTGATATTGGCATTGCTTGCCTCATTGAAATGTTGGACTGTCTGTCAATATTTGCCACCGCTGGGCAACTACCTGAAATCGGCATATTTCTACCTCCAAGAAATGTGCAGATGCAATGTGAGACCAGACACCCTGATGTATATGACAAGTTTTCCAGGGGTTTCCATGTGATCCGCCGCAGCAACCAGTACTAGGCAGGCCTTAGCTCTAACCTTGTCATCGAGAAGACATTGATGCGATCCTTGAAAAGCGTGGAGGCTTGACCCATGGAAGTGGAATGACATGTGAGCATTGTGGACCATGTCTACAGCCATCACATCTGAATACAACAATGCCATGCAGGAATTCAGTGACCTTACCTACATGACCAGCGAGCAGCACCTAGAATCCTCAGAAGCAAGGATGAAAAGAGATCCCTCTGATCCAGAAAAGATCAAGGAAAAGCTTAGCATTTGCACACCATTCTCTCCAGACGCATCTCTGAGAAACATTGTAACTGCTATTGTTGCCAAAGAGGAGGTGAATGTGCATGAGTTTGTTGGCAATGAGATCGTTGAAAAGATGATTGGAAAACCCGTTTTTGGAATATCCATCCATAGGGCAAAAATCCTTGCAGATGACTCCACCATCAAAGTTGCCCAAGACCGAACCATTGATCCTGCTTTGCTGTTCCAATGCTTCCTGATCATGTCGAAAACTGGACAGTTTTCACTGGAAGATGTAATGAGCTATGAGCTCTGCTCATTTCCTGCAGCCCTGTTCGAAGGCAAGGAAATCTTCCGTAAAGCCTACAAGCCCCAACTAGCGCAGGCAGTCACTGAGTTCTCAAACAAGAAATCTAATAAAACTGTCTGGATTCCATCCCACCAACTGAGGATTATGTCCTTGACAGTGGCTCCCTGGTTCACCGCTTGGCATGGAAAAAGCGTGACAGTTACGTCATAGGCAGACTTTACCATACGCAATTATGGTAAAGCAACAGTCGTTTTTGATGGTTATAGCGAAGGTCCTTCCATGAAAGACAATATGCATCAGAGACGTGGTGAAAACACTCAACCCATCGTTAACTTCAATGCAGAGACTGAGTTTGTGGGAAGAAGGATGATTTCCTTTCCAGATCTTGCAACAAACAAGGACTTATCAATCTTATGACGAGGAGCTGGAGAAGAAGGGCTGCACTGTTATCAATGCATCAGGTGATGTAGACGTGGACATTGTCAAAGCTGCAGTCAAGGCCTCAGAACATCAGCCCACAACCTTGATAGGGGAGGATACAGACTTACTCATTCTTCTCCTCTACTATGCTGGGATGAACAATAGAGGTGTCTATTTTCGTTCAGACAAGTCCAAAGCTCCTAAAGTGTACAACATCAGTGAGATGAAACAAGTCCTGGGTAGTGACTTGTGTTCCCAGTTGCTGTTTATTCACGCCTTCACAGGATGTGATACAACTTCACGCATTTTTAGTGTTGGCCAACAGACAGCATTCCAGAAACTTGCAGAGGTGTATAAAGTACTAGAGAACCATACTTGAGTAAAAGTACAAGTGCTCTATCAAAAAAAGTGACTTGAGTAGAAGTAGAAGTGCTCTTTAAGCACAACACTTAAGTAGAAGTACTAAAGTATTCAACATTTTTTTAACTTAAGTATTGCAAGTAGTTTATTTTAAAATGTACCACTCAAGTACTGAAAGTAAAAGTACAAGTATTGTGTTATTTAGTTATTCAAGAAAGCAGTCAAAAGTTTGAATATCATATTGTTTATATTATGTCAAATGTTTAGCCAAGGCTGTAGCCAAAGGAATTAACAAATATTAATTATATTAAAAACAACAAATATTAACAAATACTGAAATAAAATGTACAATTATCACACTGTGCAAGTAAAATGAACATCCTCTCCAGCACAGTAACGATTAAAGCCCCCCAAAAGGTATCGCACACTAGCTAGCAACATGTGTGATGTAGCTACAGGAAAGTTAGCAAGCTAGCAACATACAGATAGCAGCTTCACATCACAGGGTCAAACGGTTAACATTCAGTACTCACTGCAGACTGAAACTCCAATGCTTAAGTAACATACCATGTTGGCCCTCTGTCAACATGTTTGTCTTTCAAGGTATTATTAGTTGCTTTACATTCAGCTGAATTAAAGGGGCACAAAACATAAATATAGGAATCTGGGCTCTATACTGAACATAATAGTATTTTTATGGTAAAAGTCACCTCCATTTCCCTCTACTTTCATAAATATAGCATGTTCCAGTGCCAGATGAAACGGGAGGCCTGCAGTCTTTACTTCAAAGCAAAACACCAGAGATACTTGAGGAACACAAGAAAACAGGAACATTTAAAATTGAGTCAAGGAGACATCTTGTCAAGGTATGCATAGGTCACTTGGTGGAGAAGCATGGATTGTAAGTATATAAACTCAGCACTGTATAAACTAGCCTATATAAACTTGACACAGAAGCTAATGGCAACATTTCTGGCCTGACTGGAATTAAGTATCTATAGATTTTTCTCTTCTCTGTTCCCCCACAGTTATCCACCAAGCACTGACTGAAAAGCTCGCCCTTTTGTCATCCCTTGGCAGTTGTCAAGTAGCATATAATGTGTCTTGAGATATATATATATATATATATATATATATATATATGTCCTTCCAGAAAAACGCGGAATGTTTTTGTGATTTGACAGAAAGAGATACGGTTCAGACAGTGTCATAGCCTTCTTCACCTTATCTGCTAAAAGTAAACAATGTGAGTGTCAGGTTTTCATAGACTTTCAGTTTGTTTTCATCATCATCTCTGTCTTCACCTGTTTAGTTAATTAGTTCAGTGTCATCACCTGTGTCTAGTTTTGTTAATCATCTTCACCTGTTCTGTTCTCATCACCATCTGTGTATTTAAGTTCCTGTTTCTCACTCCTCAGTTGTCGGTCAACGTTTGAGTATTACACTCACTGTTTCGAGTTTGGATATTGCCATTTTGAATAAACCTTTTGAGTATTTTGTATATACTCCTCTTCATTCTTCCTGAGACGTTACAGTGAGAGACTGGGGTCTTCTCAACAAGAAATAACTTCAGCTAGACTCAAGGTTCACAATTTCAGCTATTTCACTTGGAGTTGAAGAGTCTTCACAAAATGTAAGAATATCTTGTAGAATATTAAACAATCATTAAACCAATAATGTTAAAATAAAAATTTGCCATTACAATCCACCCTTTTGATTACAAAATAATCACACAAAATAAATGTTACTTTTAAGATTCAAACATATTATAGAAATAATCACATAAACAAACCTTACTTGTCTTTTAAGATTCAAACATGGATATACATGTCTATAGCTTAAATGTTAAATGAAAAGGTACAAAAAAAACTTTTTAATAATAGCAAGCATCAAGTCTTAGTAAAAGAATAAACAAAATTAATCAGTTTTACCCAGTATCTAAAGACGAAACAAATCAGAGGACTCAGTATTCTGCAGTGCCTGATACCGAATCATATTTACCATAAAAATGAAGAAATAATTTTCTCGATTAGTGTAACGACATAGCAAACACAAATCCGAAGACCAAACATAATCTACTAAAAACCCCTGGACCTGAATCATCAGACCATTTGTGTAATAGATGTGTTATGTACTTAAACATTAAAATAACCTTGCGTGAAATGAAAACATTCACTAATTTTCCATAAAGCTGTAATTAAATTATCCAATACCATCAGATGCTTTCCATTTTTGGTTATTAACATAAATCATTTGAAGCACGCTCAATGCGATTAACAAAACCCTCACAGAGTGAAAGTTGAGAAGAGGCAGAATAAAACTGACCCACCTCGTCTCTAACATCTTTAAGTGCTGTCAGAGCACAAATAAAATTCAGTTATTCAATGTGTGTGGTTTTACTGGAATAGCTTGTTTCTGTGTGTGAGGAAATAGTGAACAAACATAACAAAAGTCATTATAACCTACATCACACATACATTTCTTAACTAGGCCAAGCCATACATTAGTAGAGAATGCATCTATTAGATAAGCTTTCAAAAGTCTTGGTCAAATGAAGTATTTGTGTGTCGTCAAATGTGGAAGGTGAAATCCACAAGGAACTTTCCCTAAATTCTAAAGCACACAACAAAATAGCCTTGATCTGTGTACTTTACTTGGTTCAATGTTAACAATATTACTGTTTAGGAATAATTTACTTTCTTTATCACAATCTATCAGTTAAGTTTGTGTGGTCATGAGGAACCTCATGCGGTAGAAAACCCCTAATTAGCCCCAATTTAGTAGCATTCGTATGCCAAACATCCTAATGTTGTTGGAACATAAGAGTGGACATAGAGTTAACCATTACAGTAATATTAGCTCTGTGGTACTTATTGTACTACAAACACCATTTTCTCCTTGACATGGAAAGTAGTGAACGCATCACTCGCCTTGTCCTCCATGTTCTTCACTAGTTTTCCTAGTGTGTTTGTGTATGTAAATGTTGGGAGAAAGGGTTACACGTGATTTATCATACTTTTTTAACATAAAAAAAAAATGCAAAGACCATAAATGTAGTAATGAAGAATAAATACACTACAAATGTGGAAATTCCCAAATCTTGTTGAAGGGTACCTATTTCAGTCCTTTTCTGTCCAGCTGCTCCATGTGTGTGCATGTGTTTCAAAGCACTCTGCTCTGAGAGTGTGTGTGTTTGTCTCAGAGGAATGTCCGATGCTCCTCAAAAGAATGTGCTGTGATTGTCAGAGAAGAGATCAGTATCACTGCTGTCTTCCGAAAAGATTTTAAGCAGCAGGCTACGATACCAGTATGTAGCTTCTGGTTTTTCCTCCTTAGAAAAACTCTCCATTTTCCTCCTTTCTCAATGTGTTGCAAAACAGTGAGAAAACTCCAGTTTCCCCTGTCAATTCAGAGATAGCACTTAGGTGACTCAGCAGAAATCTGCTCGTCACTTGTTGCAGGTTGTACAAAAACCTGTCCTCTCCTCTTCCGGAACCTTTTCCCATGTGATGCTTGTATCCAGGTGGCTCTCCCTTGAACCTTCACTGCCCTGTGTCACTGGAAGGAACTCGATTGGTCTCTGTCACCGTCTAGATTGCCAATCCTTCCTGAAGTTGTTATCACCACAGAATCCCCAGGCTTGAGCTTACTCAGCTGTCCTTCAGCTGGTTGAGAAAGACCTGCTGAAACCTGGATTCTCATGGCGGAAAGAGCAGAAGGAAATTTCCACGCAGTATCCTAACCTATCATTTCCCTTATACTGTGGTGGAGGGAATAGGTGTCCTTTATGGGCCTCTTTTTTATGTACAATTGTTACTAACAGAGTAAGCCATTGAAATGTAACTATTCTATCACTTTGGTTATTCAAGGTCTTTTTAAACTATAGCTACAGTGATGTCACAACAAATGTTTCAAACATCTTTTAGAAAAATCTACGTAAAGTTTTTTTATTTAACACAATTTATTTTTGCTACTTTTCCCCTACTATTTATTAAACCCCTTATTTATCTTTGCTACTAAATCCCTCCTTTTTGAGGCATGACAAAGCTCATGACTCAAAAGGCAATATAAATAATCTGTTTAATATTGTAGCCATTAAAATCATTCTAGGTTTTACAGCAAAACCTGTTTATCAGCAAAAAAAGTTCAATAAATAATTTCCTTAGAGGAACGTTCACCACAGTAAAGTTTTCAGCGTTAACATCAACTAGTTTAGTTTAGACAATTTGTGATATAGCAACTCAAAAACTCATTAGAGTACGATATTAAATAAACTGCTTTTAGGATGAAATCTCATTCCATCCTTTATTTATTCAATATAACCATTAAACTAAAACGAATTACACAAAAATACATTGTTTATTTCATTTTTATCTATAGTTTGCAACCCAAAGTAATACTAATTACTATCTGGTAGTTCTAAGAATCATTATGAATGAAAGTTTTTTAGCCCTATAGAGCAAACCTAATCACTTGAAATTTGAACATCTATTTATTCAATTTGTTACCTGTTATGGGAAACATATGACATCATATAATATTCAACAAAAATGTAGATCAAAATCATTTCTTTAAACCAAAATTTCACTTGTACAACTCATATTTGGTTTTAGCTTGTGTCTTATCTGTGTGTGTGTGTGTGTATGTATTCTCGACCTCTGGCTGTCCTCTCTCAAAGAAAGAAGGATTTCTCCAGGGTACATATAAACACACTGTATTCCTGACAAAGGTGTGTCAAGGTGTACAGCTTACCATCAACCAGAACTATAAAACGATATTTTACTGTCTTTTCCACTGGAACACTGAGAAAAAAAAAAAAAAGTTAGACAAAACAACAGAGAATCAAAACATTTAACATTCCCTGGAATCCCCAGCTGAATGTTGGTTTTGGTTTGGGAAACATTGGGTGCTCGAGCATAGACCCACTGCATTTACTGCTTGAAGGTCCTGAACAAAACAAAACTTCAACATATAAAATAAGATGATTCTTCTTATTTATCTTTACTGAGAAAATAGGTGTACGTACATTACAGGAGAATCTAAATATGGAACTATAAACCCCATCCGTCAATAAAGAGTTAAAAACCCGGTCGGATTTCTGACGATTACTTCCTGTTTTATCGTGTACTGATGTTTCTGGGGCCTGTAGTCCAAACGCAGCTTGATGACTACAGGTTGACAATTTTTTTTTTTATCAATCCACATCACATTTGTGTGCTTTGCCCAGAGATAATGCTGTACCTGAGACAAAAAAGTGGTGAAACATCAGTAGATAAAATGTCTCTTTTACCGTGCAATTACAGTGCCTTGCGAAAGTATTCGGCCCCCTTGAACGTTTCGACCTTTTGCCACATTTCAGGCCTCAAACATAAAGATATAAAACTGTAATTGTTTGTGAAGAATCAACAACAAGTGGGTCCCAATTATGAAGTGGAACGAAATTCATTGGCTATTTCAAACTTTTTTAACAAATAAAAAACTGAAAAAGTGGGCGTGCAAAATTATTCAGCCCCTTTACTTTCAGTGCAGCAAACTCTCTCCAGAAGTTCAGTGAGGATCTCTGAATGATCCAATGTTGACCTAAATGACTAATGATGATAAATAGAATCCAGCTGTGTGTAATCAAGTCTCCGTATAAATGCACCTGCTCTGTGATAGTCTCAGAGGTCCGTTTAAAGCGCAGAGAGCATCATGAAGAACAAGGAACACACCAGGCAGGTCCGAGATACTGTTGTGGAGAAGTTTAAAGCCGGATTTGGATACAAAAAGATTTCCCAAGCTTTAAACATCCCAAGGAGCACTGTGCAAGCGATAATATTGAAATGGAAGGAGTATCAGACCACTACAAATCTACGGCGAACCCGGCCGTCCCTCTAAACTTTCAGCTCATACAATGAGAAGACTGATCAGAGATGCAGCCAAGAGGCCCATGATCACTCTGGATGAACTGCAGAGATCTACAGCTGAGGTGGGAGACTCTGTCCATAGGACAACAATTACGTATATGTACGCACATATCTGGCCTTTATGGAAGAGTGGCAAGAAGAAAGCCATTTCTTAAAGATATCCATAATAAAAAGGTGTCGTTTAAAGTTTGGTGCAAAAGCCACCTGGGAGACACACCAAACATGTGGAAGAATGTGCTGTGGTCAGATGAAACCAAAATCGAACTTTTTGGCAACAATGCAAAACGTTATGTTTGGCGTAAAAGCAACACAGCTCATCACCCCTGAACACACCATCCCCACTGTCAAACATGGTGGTGGCAGCATCATGGTTTGGGCCTGCTTTTCTTCAGCAGGGACAGGGAAGATGGTTAAAATTGATGGGAAGATGGATGGAGCCAAATACAGGACCATTCTGGAAGAAAACCTGATGGAGTCTGCAAAAGACCTGAGACTGGGACGGGAGATTTGTCTTCCAACAAGACAATGATCCAAAACATACAAAGCAAAATCTACAATGGAATGGTTCACAAATAAACATATCCAGGTGTTAGAATGGCCAAGTCAAAGTCCAGACCTGAATCCAATCGAGAATCTGTGGAAAGAACTGAAAACTGCTGTTCACAAACGCTTCCATCCAACCTCACTGAGCTCGAGCAGTTTTGCAAAGGGGGAATGGGCAAAAATGTCAGTCTCGATGTGCAAAACTGATAGAGACATACCCCAAGCCACTTACAGCTGTAATCGCAGCAAAAGGTGGCGCTACAAAGTATTAACTTAAGGGGGGGGGCGAGTAATTTTGCACGCCCAATATTTCAGTTTTTTATTTGTTTAAAAGGTTTGAAATATCCAATAAATTTCGTTCCACTTCATGATTGTGTCCCACTTGTTGTTGATTCTTCACAAAAAATTACAGTTTTATATCTTTATGTTTGAGGCCTGAAATGTGGCAAAAGGTCGAAAAGTTCAAGGGGGCCGAATACTTTCGCAAGGCACTGTATGTCTGTTGTAGGCACAGGTTCACTGAATATGTAAACATTGCGAATACAAGGCATACGCTGTTGTATGAGTTTTTAATAATCTCCTGTCGATGGAGAAAAATAAACACATTATCAGTAGTGTCAGTCCAGTCAGTCAATTTTTACAAATAGTCACAAGATGTCCTGGGTCTGTCTCCTCTTCTGTTGGAGACAAAGAAACAAGAATGTGAGCTTTTTGAGTTAGAAATTCTGAAAAACTTACTAAGTTTCTCAGTCAAGGTGACAGCCACTGGACATGTGTATATGCCCGTAGACAAAAGGAAACTCATGCTCATGCTTGGATTTGTTAAAAAAAAAAACTTTTCAATGTAATCTTCTTCAGGGTCAAACGTGACAAAAGAAATGCATGTAATATTTGTGACTCCTTAAGCTCAGCTACAGGTGTCCCAATTTGTGTTACCGTAGTCAGGAGATTAACAGACTGACATGGTACATGTTCCATTAAAATTTGAAAATAAATGCGTACTTTTATGCTGTAACAAAAATATGTCAGCCAAAGAGTTTATTTTTATCAATCCGCACAACCTTAAAGCCAGTGGGCAAGATAATAAAACATCCTTAAGACCAGTGGGTGAAATAATGGCTTCAATTTCAAATAGACATTTTCAAGTCTCTGCCTAAAAAATTTACAGGACACACAGGTGAAAGAGAAAAAAGAATTTACATTTTCCTTTCTTATCTTGTTCAGGATCCTAAGGATCTGAATATACACAAATCATAAGAATGGTGAACTTTTCTGGGATACCCATTCTAATAATCATTCCTATATAAGGAAAAAAAACTAGTTCACCAGAGAGCTTCTGATTTGAAAAACCAAAGATCTTCACTAAACCCAAATTGTTGCTCCTGAATCAACAAAAAATTCTATTTCCTTCCCTTGTATAATTAACACCATGGTAGGCGATTTGTATACACATCAGAATAAGTTGGCATGTCTTCCTAAAGTTGTTTGTTTAATGTGCTGTATTGCGTCTAATTTGCTCTGCCTATTGTGTAGGGAGGTGTTTGTAGCGTGCAAAAAGCACGTCTTCATTGCAAGCATGTGTATGTACGTGTATTACCATCCTTAGTCGTTCGTGAGCGTGGTCTCAATCCTCTCAGCACTTCCACCATTCCCATCCCCCCTTTTTAAACATGGTTTCTAACCCATGTGTCAGCTTTACAAAATTAGGAAAGAAAAACCTGGATAGCCTTCTGTTACGGAGGGAAGGCTAATGTTAGGAAAAATGAGCTCTACTGTTTGTACTGAGAGATGAGATGGAAGAGGTCCAAATCGGATAGCATTCAGGCCAGTGCTAGAGTCTCTGGAAGAAGAACTGTTAACCTAAAAAAAAATTAAATCAGGGTTAGTGTGTCAGAGAGGTCAGGTTATTGTACACTGTAAAAACGAAAATGTTGTGAAAACTCAAAATTTCAAGGCAACTTACTGCACTAGATTTTTGAGTTTTGAGGCCAACTCAAACTCCTACGTTTTGAAAATAGTTCAGCCAACTAATAATGTTTTGTTCAAATAATTAACTTTCATATGCTGTGCCAACTAATAATGTTTTGTTTAAATAATTAACTTTCATATGCTGTGCCAACTAATAATGTTTTGTTTAAATAATTTATCTTTCATAGATATAAAAACTTAAAATCTTAAGTTTCACATACTAAATAATTCAAAAAACAGTCATGTCAACTAATTATCTTTTGTTCAGATAATTAACTTTTGTGTGTAAAAACTAAGTTTCGACTTCTAAAAAGCCCCCGTGCAAAATAGGGGCCCATCTAAAGCTGCTGATCTTGCATCACTTGACATAAAAGGGCCACTAGTGAAGTGACGCGCCGCAGAATACTGGCTGAAGGAAGCCTATTACTGCTCAAAGTCTAACACTGCAAAACTCCAGCTCTTCTTATCAAACGTAACAGTCACTTACCTCATGGTTACAAATGTAAACCAGCACAAAAATGACAATTACCAGGCAACAAAACATTACATTCTACACGTTTAATAAACGGAATTCATAAAGTTACATTTGTATTTCGAACAAACTGCAAACTTTTCAGCAAAGTTTGACACAACCATTTACTGCCTTGCATCATGGGAATTGACCAGCCAATGAACCACCTGACTGCAGTACGCAAATCGGAGTTCAAGGCATAGAGCAGGCCGAAAAGGTAGGCAACTGAAAACCCCTGCAGAACTGCCCAGGAAACCCTGTTTTAGCGTGGAGCATGAAAAGAGTAATTGACCTGGCCTCAATTTGAGTCTAACTACAATTTCAAAGTGGCGCCACCATACATTTTGAAGTGAGACCAACTTATCACAATAAACTTAATACAGTGAGTTGAAGTAACTACTTTAACAAAGTTTATAATGCAATTATGTGTTTTTTGTTCTGTTTAATTGAAAATCAAAGTAAGATGAGCAATTTCAAGTTCTCGTTTTTACAGTGTATTCAGACCACCTGTAGCTCTGCAACACAATTGTTTCTCTCTGTCAACTGGTGTGGGGAGAAGAAAATCAGGGTTAAGAACAGTGCATCTGTTAGAGTGACATTTTGCAATCTAACAGAGTAGTATTATCTAAGGTACCTGGCCACAGATAAATAGAGTTTTTTCATTCTGTTCCCACAAAATGTGTGACACAGAATGTGGAACAGGACGTATTTAATGCTTCGAGTGGCAGAATCAAGTTTAGCAGAGACATGCAGCTCTTGTGCTTGTCAACGGTCTGCATAAACTGATTTTAGGGATCTGGCAGTCCGAGCATCGGGGAAGACTGCAGAGCCAGTTTCATATTTACGAACGCTTCATTAGCTTCGGCAGCAAAAGTCTTACAGTGACATCAGGAACGTGTACATACATTTTAGGTAACAGGCTCAAGTAAAAATCCTAATCGATAACACTAAACTGAAAAAGCTGCTATCCTGTTCATTTTACATGAAAAACAGCACCGTACCAAAAAAACTTTTCTCGAGGAAGAAAAAAAGCAGATGCAGCCTTGAGAGATGTAGAAAAAACACAAGCTCGGCACTTAAACAAACGATATTGGTTGTCAGTTAAGCATGCAGCTACAACACAGTCAGTATCTGCAAGGTTGTCAAACTGTCATTATGTCTCTAAAGAACTGTTTTGAGCGTTCTTCATCAGGCCCTATAGTAACATGAGCTGTGTAATGCAGGTTGTCAGGTTTTCATGCAGTCAGAGGCAGGGTTGATTACAGACGCCGCCTCAGTGAGGTCATTTTAGCCACATTGTAATTAACAAATGTGGTCTTGTTAGATGCATCATTACGAGAAATTCTCAAACCATCAGGTGTTGAGGTTAAGCCAATGTAAAAGTGCACATTAAATCACTTACTGTTTGACCTGTAGCCCCAATTTACCAAACAGAATGACCACCAATCTTTGGTGTCAAATCTTCAGCTCTAATAATCAAGTTATGTGAGTGAAACCTCTTTAACTTTACTCAGTAGTAGGCATTTTCTTGTAGGTTTCAGAAGATAACATACTATAATGGTTTAACTTCAGAACTTTCTTACCTATCAATTGTCCCTAATAGCAAAAACAGTGTATCAGAGCAAAGCATTTCTTCATTGCACGAAGCGAGTGTGTTTGTGTCAGCACTACCTTCCTCATCAGCTTTTGGACTCAGTCAAACAGAGGGACAAGTGCTGTTCTCTGTCTGAGGTGGTTTTTGCATTTTCTTCGGGCAGTTACATACCCAATGTCCAAAGTCCTTGTAGTTCAAACACTGGTCTGGGTTGTAGGGCTCATCATTTTGCCCACGGTACCTGCCTCTTCTGGCTCGACCACGTCCTTCGTGGGAGCGGCCTTTTTCGGGTCCGCGCTCCATATGTTGCCCACCAGCCTGTTGTAACATGCAGACAAACGCTTCCAACATGGTTTTCTCACGTACTCGTTGGTCTTTCCACCCGATGCAGGTGTGACGGATGCTGTCGGTCCTGTCCGAGAGTTGAGTCTGTGTCCTCTTCGTCTCTCCATTTTCCCAACTTGTCTTCCTGGTTTTTAGAGAAAGCTCAGAACATGGGCTTTGGTTAGAACTGATGAGGAGTTTATTGGTGTATGTGTGTTTTTTGCTTTCTTTCCCTGAATCACTAGCTCTTTTATCCATATGTTAAAACATTCTTTGTTTTTCCTGTACTGAGTAGCTTTAAATTAGTTTCCATTCTACTTCTTCTTCTAAATCTTGTTTCAACATCCTTAGCTTTCCTGGACTCAGAGATCCATTCTGTAGAAATTCAAAGCTTTTTGACCAATATGAAAGACATATCCATATCTCTGGCTCATCCCACCCACTATGGGTCCAGATGCTTCACATGGCTTGGATGGTTCGTTTGACAGAAGCCACCACAAGGCTTAGTTCTTTTTTTCGGCAAACCTTGCAAAACCCGGTACAGCCCTGCAGACAAAAATCTCTTAATAGTCAAGAATTTGTTCTTAAACTATTTTATTTCTTCTGCAGTCTGTCTCTAAAGTTCTTTTCTTCGGCAAACTTTGCAAAACCCGGTATAGCCCTGCAGACAAAAATCTCTTAATAGTCAAGAACTTGTTCTTAAACCATTTTGTTTCTTCTGCAGTCTGTCTCTAAATTTTTTTTCTTTTTAGGCCTTCTGCCTAAATTAGTTAGTTACTTCGACTAACTTTTGACCAGCCCGACGTCTGTCTCTTCTGTCAATCTATTGTCCTGCCATCATCAGAGAAATAATCAGAAATATGTCCGTGTCTGCAAGAGGATGTCACTCATAACCCAGTTATATATTTTGTCCTACCCAATGACCCAAACAAATATCAATTTACTCAATTCCCAAAAGTCAGAATTAGTTTCATTTATCTTCTTCAAATAATGAGAATTATCTCACAATTTATTCATTACTTAATTTGTTTAGCAATTGTTGCTTGTTTAGAATGTTTGTTCAAAATCTTGAATCCACAATCCAATTGTAATTAATCAATTTTGATCTTACCCGTGCTGCTTGAAATTTCTTCCTGTTCGTTTTTGATCAGAGTGGAAAACAGTCAAGAGCGCTCCGCTGTCCTGACCCTCTTCTCTCTGAAATACCTTTTTAAGGTTAGAGGTATGAGGCAGGCGATTTATTTATTTTTTGATCCCTGGATAGCCAGTCATCAGCGACCCGCGGAGCTCTTTTTCTCTGTTTTCTCATCCAATCCTGTTTGTGACGCCAGATTGTGGTGGAAGTTTTCTTGTAGCATCAAAAACACACGATGAGACGAATAAAGACGTTTTTAGAAATAAACCAAAGTTTGGTCTTTGAGTATTTATTATATTTGCAAATAAAGAGAATCACTGTTTCACAAGTACCAACAGCACATCTGAAAAAGTCTTTCTGCTGAACCAAAGTTCAGCACATCTTTTATAATCAGAAACTCTGTTAAAGCCACCCCTCTGCAAATATCTTTAGCATGCTGGCACTGAGAAAAAAATACCATAGACAGTCAGATGATTCTATAACCTCCCTTCTGCTCCTGTTCCTCCTAACATTAGACACAACTGCTTATCTCAGAAGACAGAAAGAGATACGGTTCAGACAGTGTCATAGCCTTCTTCACCTTATCTGCTAAAAGTAAACAATGTGAGAGACTGGGGTCTTCTCAACAAGAAATAACTTCAGCTAGACTCAAGGTTCGCAATTTCAGCTATTTCACTTGGAGTGGAAGAGTCTTCACAAAATATAAGAATATCTTGAATATTGAACAATCATTAAACCAATAACGTAAAAATAAAATTTTGCCATTACACTTCCTAAAAGGGAGGTTTTGCTCGCCACTTGGGGGAATTACTGGAATTGTTGGGTTTTTGAAAATTATAAAGTGTGGTCTAGACCTACTCTATCTGTAAAGTGTCTTGAGATAACTCTTGTTATGATTTGATACTATAAATAAAATTGAATTGAATTAATCGATTCATCGTTGCAGCCCTAGACACAGGAGCAAGATCAGAGCAGGATCAGGGGGAGAGCAGTGAGACCGGTGAGTGGATCACCCTGATGAAACGACTCAGGCCCTCTTCAGAGAACATTTCTTCAATCAAATCAGCAATGGAGAATACGTACACCAGGTCATGGATATCAAAGGCAATTCCTACATTGACTGTAATCTTCAACGAATACCCACGCTTCTTGGATATGCCAAGTTTGGTAGGTTTCTCATTGTAAAAGATCTGATACTGTTAGTAACACTGTTGATGTCTCTTTTTATATGTATGATGGATATCGAATTTGGCAAAATAACAGCTGGAAAGACAGACCAGTTCATCAGAAAATGGGAATATAATTACACCAAAATGTTACCTAATACAGTATAGCATGCACATTTAGACTTATCTTTGATGGTGCTTTTTCAACTCTTAAATTGCATCTTTTTCATCTTCTTTAAGCCTGGAACCAGTATTGCATCCCTCTGTGACAACTCCGAGATGGCATCAAGGACCCAGCCACAGCTGATCTGCATCGGCAGTCTGAAGAGTCCAACACGGAAATACGTTGCTCTGCAAGGAATGACCAGGTGACCATTCCTGTAAATGATGGCCTGACATGTGCAGTTGACAAGCTATTCAAGCTTTACTGGGTGTGCAACTTGACATTTCCACCACAGCTGAGCTCTGTCTTCACCTTCTTTGAATACATCTATGACGTGACCATCTCAACCAAGAGAGCCAAGGTACTTGAAGTCCTTTCAAATAACAACAGAATGTATACGTGTCCAAAGTGCAGACAATTGATATATAAACAGAAGTAAGGAGAGTCATTTGGCATCTTCGTGAAATACATGCCTTATCAGATGGACAGGACATGACCATTATCTGCAGCCAAGATGGTTGCCCAAGCATTTATCATAACTTCAATTCATTCGCCAGACATCTTTATAGAGACCACCAGTCCACAACAACATTCATGGACAATGTGATATTTCAACCTAATGACCACAGTTTATCAGATGCATATGCGATGGGACATCTAGTACTGTGGAAACATCAGACTATGTTCCAGTTCAAACTGCCATTCCTAGTGAAACTGTTGCCTCTTTTGTGGCTCAAATATACTGTTCATCAAATACAACCTTTAATGGCTGTAGCAAAAACTATTTCTTGTACACAAGAGGTGCTAGAGAGGACTGTCGATAGGCTTATACAGTCAACAACTACATTGTTGAATAATCTGCAAGTACCACTTGGCAGTGAGTCTGTCCAGTCATTAATGGGCGAGTTTGAAGCTGCTAAACTAATGTTTAAAGATGTAGACGCACCTTACAAAATGAATAAATACTTTGAAGAAAAATTTGATCTTGTGAAGCCGAAAGATATCTTTATTGGTTATTTTCGGACCTACAGTAAATCTCAATTGTGGTGTATGAGATTTGAAGCTAAGCATAAACCATTAAAAAGACTATGTGTAATATAGTTGGAAAACTTTAAACATTGTTTCTAAAACATCAGGTTCAGCAAATGTATAGCTTCAAGTTAGGTGACCCTTTTTTCTGAGAAAATGATTGTTACAAACTCATATCCTGTTACTATTGGCTCTTTGAAGAAAGCAGATGTTGTGCTCGAAAATCTGAAATCGGCCAAAGACTTTTTACCTCGAACAGTCAAGTCAATTTCAAGACTTATTATCATTGACAACAGTTCTATTATTATTATTATTATCTCAGGGATCTAAACATGTTTCTTATAACATGTATTCATGCATCTGTGTTTTCTGATATTACTGTTAGGCTATATCTTGTTACATGTCATCCATTAACCATAACTGTGTGATTTTATCTTTTAATATGTATTCATGCTTCTGATATTACTCTTATCGCTGTATATCCTGCTACAATTAGTGCAGTAGCTTTTGTTGTACTTTGCACTCATTAAATGGCAAATATATTTTGACATTTGTCTTCCTTTTATTTTTTTATGATTACATATGCTTGGTAATGTTAACACATTATTAGTCGTTTCTGGTAATTTTCAGCTACACATAATCAGCACTTAATGTTTTGAAATCACACATTTGTGTGTAAAATTTAACTGACACAATTTGTGTTAAAATGACTCACACATCTATTGTGTAAAATTTCACACGTGTAGTCCCTGAACACACTCACCACGTGTTAAAATTCTACACATGATGTGTCATTTTTAACACATCTCTTTTTGCAGTGCAGTGGTTAATATTTGTCATGTTGTTCTTCATGTTGAAAAAAGTAAAATCATCCACCTCACCCACCCTGTATTTCAAATTCTGGCTTTTTTCTCCAACTACAACCTTATGTGGTCCCTTTCTAGATCAGCTTTTTACATTTTTTTCTCCAAACTAAAGGAGCATAAAATTACATAGAATTTCATAGTGCCAGGCCTTCTGAATTTCAAGTCATGGCCATGCTACCCTAGAATAATAAGGTTCTATCTGACATTTTTGTCAAAATTGAGTTATTTACATATTCTTACTCTAGTATAACTTGTGAACATTATTTAAGGTGTTTTTTTAAAAATAAAATTAATTTTGGGTGTTTTATTCAGAAAACAAAAAGGTTCTATCTACAAAGCTCCACTCAGACTTGGAGTTATAAGGTTCTATCTGTGGCCCAATCATCTTTCGGAATATAAACAGAAGGACCAATCAAATAATGTCTATTGTTGGCGCCAGGTTGTCTTTTTCACCCCAGTATTTAGAAGATGGAAAAATGTATCGTAAAAACAAAGCCAGATTTATCCGCAATTTAAAGGTTGCTGATTTCATCGATGAACTAACAAAGAACAGGTGAGTTCTCTTCTTAAAATCGTTTTAGTTTAGTTATTCCTGTGCAGTATTAGCTGAGGAGATCGTCACTACCAAATAGGCTAGCTATCTAGCTATAATACCAGGCTAACGCTAGCTAACGTCATATATATATATATATATATATATATATATATATATATATATATATATATATATATATATAGCTAACGTTAGCTAGCGTTATGTAGCAGTAACTAGTCTTAGAATATGATACAATCAAGTTGGAAATTATGTTTGGCAAGGAAATGATTGGATATGACTGAATTTCAGTAATATGACATTTGGAGTTGCATTATAGCTTTTGGATTCTGCTGAGGACAACTTTTAGAATTAGGTAATGTGAGGTAATGCTAGCTAACGTTAGCTAATGTTAGCTAGCGCTAGCTAGCACTAGTCTTAGCATAACAATCTGAATCAGAATCAGGTTTATTGACCAGGTTTGACTAAAACAAACAAAGAATTGGATTTTTTAAAAAAACTCACTTAACTGATTAATTTTTTATAAACAATAAAAACAGATATATATATATATATATATATATATATATATATATATATATATATATATATATATATATTTATATATACAGTACAGGCCAAAAGTTTGGACACACCTTCTCATTCAAAGCATTTCCTTTTTATTTTCATGACTATTTACATTGTAGATTCTCACTGAAGGCATCAAAACTATGAATGAACACATATGGAATTATGTACTTAACAAAAAAGTGAAATAACTGAAAACATGTCTTATATTTTAGATTCTTCAAAGTAGCCACCCTTTGCTTTTTTGATAACTCTGCAAACCCTTGGTGTTCTCTCAATGAGCTTCATGAGGTAGTCACCTGAAATGGTTTTCACTTCACAGGTGTGCTTTGTCAGGGTTAATTAGTGGAATTGTTTCCATTATTAATAAAAAAGCAAAGGGTGGCTACTTTGAAGAATCTAAAATATAAGACATGTTATGAGTTATTTCACACTTTTTTGTTAAGTACATAATTCCATATGTGTTCATTCATAGTTTTGATGCGTTCTGTGAAAATCTACAATGTAAATAGTCATGAAAATAAAAAGATAACGCATTGAATGAGAAGGTGTGTCCAAACTTTTGGCCTGTACTATATATATATATATATATATATATATATATATATATACTGTCCTTTATGTTTTTATTGTCAGAATAATTGTCAGACAATAAGAATTGAAGAGAGAGAAAGAATAGTGCAATATCACAATATCAGTATAGCCTGAGATATAAGATTTAAATAGAAATATAGTGCAAGGCAGTTCAGTGCAATGGTAATATATTAACTTGTTAATTGTAAAAATGTAAAATCTATTTTGAACTGATGTTGGGCAAGGCATTGTTTTGATGTGACCGTATTTGTTGCTCTAATGGTGTTTTAATGTGTTTGTAGAGAGGAAAATGGCAGGTGGAGAGGAAAAAAAAAGAAGAGATCACCTGCAAGAGGGAGTGAAGCAAATAAAAAGGTAACCTTATCTGTGTGTGTGTGTGTGTGTGTGTCTGTGTGTGTCTGTGTGTGTCTGTGTGTGTTGGGGTGTGTCGTTATACGTGATTCTCATTTATTGTGTGTGTGCGTGTGTGTTGTGAACTACCATAAAGAAAAGCACTTTTTAAAGATTGCACTACTGGTCTGATGTTAAACTGCATTTCGTTGAACTGGTTGTCTTTACTTATGCAATGACAATAAAGTTGAATCTAATCTAATCTAAAACTGATATTGCACGGGGCTAAAAAGATTTAAATTTTATACTTGATTCTCATTTATTTTATATTGTGCTATATGATTACAGCAATGGTATAATATCAGTAATTTTCCCACAGGCTGGTGATGTAGAGCCAGATGCTGAGCCAGTTAAAGATGGAATGAGGGCAAAATTTGCAACACCGGACCATGGATCTACATCTGAAGAGCTTGGGACTGCGGAGGACATTTCTGGGATGGTGGTGGAGGAGGTTGGAGCTGTGGAGGCGGAGTGGAGGACACTAAAAGAGGAGTTGGGGGCTACAGACATTCTGGTTGGCACTGTGGAGGAGGACTTGGGGGGCTACAGACATTCTAGTTGGCACTGTGGAGGAGGAGTTGGGGGCTACAGACATTCTGGTTGGCACTGTGGAGGAGGAGTTGGGGGCTGCAAACATTCTGGTTGACATTGTGGAGGAGTTGGGGGCTGCAGAGGAGTCGGGCATGGCAGGAGAGGAGCTGGGGGGGACACTTGCCAGCTCAGAACCAAAGAAAAAGACCAGAAAAAGACCATCAAATTCATCTATATGGAAAGCTAATATCCGCAAGAGGCTACATCAAGAAGGCAAAGAATACACCAGTGCAAGCAATAAAAAAGTTCCAGCCAAAAAAGTAGGATCACAGAAAAATTGTGTCCTCTCCTGTAAATTTAAATGTGCACAGAAGGTAACCCCTACTGAAAGGGAACAATGTTTTTTGGACTACTACAAATTGACACAAAACAGGAAACATGATTACATTGCAATGACAACAGAATGTGCGATGAAAGAAAGGCAAACATGTTGCGAATCACAAAGAAAACGCACATTCTCATTTAAATACTACCTCAATGTTGAGGGTGAGAGAATTAGAGTGTGCAAGTAATTTTACCTGGGCACACTGGCAATTAGTCAGAAGCCAGTTTACAACACACATTTAAAAAACAAACAAACAACTGGCATGCCAAAACCTGATTCTAGAGGGAAACATACGGAACGTGTGATAGATCTCCAACTAAAAGAGCAGGTTCGGGATCACATCAGGTCTTTCCCTGTTGTTGAATCCCATTACTGCAGGGCTAGGACAGAGAGGCAGTATCTGGAATCCATGCTAAATGTGTCTCGAATGTATGATCTGTACAAACGTAAATGTCTTGAAGAGGGCAGTACACCTGTAAAGGAGTCTTTCTATAGATTCATTTTCAACTCTGAGTTCAACCTCAGTTTTCACATTCCTAAAAAAGATAGGTGTGACCAGTGTGAATCTTATCAGACAGCTCTCAACCAAAATCTTCTTAGCCAAGTTGCTGAGAGCAAACAGAAGAAACACATTGCCGACAAAACTGCAATGCGCCAAGAGCTGAAAACACATTAGTAGTGTGTTTTGACCTTCAGAATGTCAGAACTTGTCCACGTGCAGAGATCAGTTCATGACACGAAAACTGAACGTGTACAATCTTACAGCTCATAGCTCTCTATCAAAGAAAGGTTATTGTGCCATATGGACAGAGGGGATGTCAGGCAGGGGGGCTAACGACATTGCAAGTGCGCTTGTTAAAATTTTAGACAAAATTATTCTTGACCAACCAGATGCCACAAGCATAATTACATGGAGTGACAGCTGTGTGCCCCAAACAGAAACTCCATAATAGCGTTTGCTATGGCAGAATTCTTGACGAGGAATTCGAAGATTCACCAGATTACAATGAAGTACTCTACCCCAGGTCATTGTGCTGTACAAGAGGTAGATAACATGCACAGTCAAATTGAGAAGGCAATGGCATTATCTGAATTCTACTCTCCCGTGTCATTCTTGCGTGTGTTACTCAAAGTAAACAGGAACAACCCATACAGAGTCATACAGATGAGAGAATCAGATTTCTGACTTTCAGTCATGTTCCAAACTGTTTAAGTACAAACAGGTGCCATTTTCTGCAGTGTGTCAGCTCGTATTGGATCAGTGCCCATATACACTTCACTACAAAACATCACATGCACACACAGACAAGGAGGTAGCAGTAGACCTTAGAGGACCAAGTAAAACCAGGAGAAACTTGGCGCCTACTTGCACCCAACCCAAGCCAAGGATGCTTCCAAAACAGAGCCATGTCTCAGAGGCCAAGATGAATGATATAGAGTCAATGTTTAGATTCATGCCACTTGCAGACAAAGAGTATTACCGTGCTATGATGAAGAAATGAGCAAAATTAGCAGGCCAACAGTGAATAACTGCTTGCTATGTACGTATGTGTGCAGGTTTTACAGAGTCCGTGGGTTGGAAATCAAACAGACTATTTCATTGATATTTTGAATAAATAATTGTTCAATAGACCTTAATGTTAGATTGCCAACATCAGCTAGTTTTGTGTTGATGAATAAGTGAATAGTATGTGATGTACTGTAAGTATGTGAATAGTAAGTGATGCTATGTATATTTTTATTGCATTAAATGATTTTCATTGCAAGTAACAGCATCTGAAATGAGCTCCATTTTAAGTAACCAGTCTTGGGTTTGAAATACCTTGTTCATAAGCAAAATATTTCTTATCAGTTTTATCTGAATGAGTGGCAGTATTGCTATGTGTAATGTTGTTTGACGTGTTTTATATTAAAATTGTTTTAAAATGATTTGATAAACTATCAAAATAAAGACTAATTTTAAATATTCATTCAACTCGTTTTGCTTCTCTACTGAAAATATTTTGATAAACTGAAAGACCTGACATGCAATCAGACCATGCATTTTTAAGTCATTCATTTAAATTTAACTTACTGTTATCTTGAATAAGAAAGATGAAAGAAAAAATGACGCACTGGAACAATAATGTGTTATAGCAGTAAGTGCATGAATGCATGAAGATTTAACATATTACCAATAAAAATACACTTTTTATTATATAAATTGAATAGTCCAACAGTATGTATAAGTGAATTGTTAAAATTCTTTGATAATCATTGTTCCTTTTTTCCTTATAAATCCAAGGCTGCTGTTAGTTTTTAGAACTATAAGGTTCTATCTACAATTAACGTGTTTCAAAAACCCTAATTTACAA
Source organism: Perca fluviatilis (assembly GCF_010015445.1). Classification (NCBI taxonomy): domain Eukaryota; kingdom Metazoa; phylum Chordata; class Actinopteri; order Perciformes; family Percidae; genus Perca; species Perca fluviatilis. The sequence goes on along the minus strand of NC_053122.1, from coordinate 32,900,266 downwards.
TTCATTTAGAATTTTGGTATCTCAGATGTAGAATACATTCATGGTGTATGTAACTCTGGTGCTATAAAGAAATGTGCTCCATTTGTCAGTTTTGCTATTTGCAATGCTAAAACTTTAAACCTCAATATCTCAAAACTAATCTGAACGCAGATAGAACCTTATTATTCTGAGGTAGCGCAATGCTGAACAACATCTTACAGAGCCAAGTTGGGCTGTAGAAGTGGATGGCCCCTATTCCTTGTAATCCTCACGCAGCATCGCTCTGTGTAAATAGATAAGGTGCAAGTTTTATCATGGCATACCATCAGTTAGGCTGTGTAAACCTCAGCCTCTCTTCCTTTGTGGCAGCTGACAATGTGCCTTCATCCTCCTCCTAAGGACACCATTTTGTGTTCTACTCTAACCATCTCAAGTATCAATTTATTAGTCATTTCACTGAGTACTTGCATACAGGGTCAGCAGGTGAGCTTCCTCCAGAGATGCCTTCAGCTAAAGTTTTGACTGAGGACCAGCTCTTCAGCCTCTGTGAGTGGTGGTGGTTCCTGCTGTTTTTCAGGCTTCAGCCTTTTTTTTTCTATTGGCTATAAAGGAGGTTGAATTTGTCCATGAGGCACAAATTCAGAGACTTGCATGTAGGGCATTTAAAGTGCTCATATTATGCTTTTTGGCTTTTTCCCTTTCCTTTATTGTGTTATATATGTTTTTGTGCACGTTATAGGTTTACAAAGTGAAAAATCCCAAAGTCCACCCCAAAGGGACTTACTATCTCCAACAGAAAACACTGTTCACAAACTGCTCCAAACAGCTCTATTGTAGTCCAGCCTTTACTTCAGAGACAAACGTGCGTCACTTTGTAACACACGTTATAATGCCGCCTAGCTGCTAGCGTGGCACGCCCTCATACTCTGCTTCTGACTGGCTAGTAGTCCTTACCTAGCTTCTGCGCATGTGCGACTCCAACAGAAGTGTGATGCCTCACTCTATAGCTAAAACAGAGAGCTCAACACACAGGGTGAAAGTAGGAGCTGCACCAATGTGCAATACAACGAAAATATGGTGTTTTTTGAAAATTAAACTATGTAAACCTATTCTGATATAACCTCTAAATACAATTATGAACCTGAAAATGAGCATAATATGAGCACTTTAATGTTACTTTTTGTGGACAGACTGGAAAGGGGGAGAGAGATGGGGGGATGACACGCAGCTAAGGGCAGCAGGTCAGATTTGAACCCACGCCACTGGAAAGGACTCAGCCTACATGGGGCGAATGCTCTTACTGGGTGAGCTAGAAGCCACCCCAACTTTAATGTTACTTTTAAAGACAATATTAAATATGGGCAGTTGTGGGATGGCTGAAAAAGTGACTCTGTTTGCTTAAATAAAATTCCACTACTATAGGGTAGGCTTAACATCATCACAATTGCTTGAAATAAAAGTAAACCTTTTGTGTGATGTGATGTATATTTTTAAAATTTCATCTCCAGTTGCTGCCATGTGCGTTTTGTGCCTGTTGGGTTTGACCTGAATACATATAAAGACACGCGCATACACACAAATGTTGAATAAGTGGAATACTCGAGATGGAAGTTCAATTCTTTTTTAAATTAAGACTCATGCATTGACTTAGTCAACATTTTTCTGCCACGCCAGCTCATTTTCTTTTGCTCTTGCAACTGCATTGCTCTTTTTCTGAAATATATGTTCATAGTCCACATAAGCATTCATTAAAATATTAACTCATTTAGAGAGAAGTAGGAGGTTCAAACTTTTTTTTTAGTCCTGTTGCCATGATGTATCACGTTATCTGTCTTCCATTGATGAGGGCTTTTGAGACGCTCTTGCACGCCCTTTAACCAGGGTTAACCTAAAGGGTTTTTTCTTTCTATTGCTGGATGACAGTGGGCACAACTGGAGCTACATGTGCAAAACTCTAACTAAGTCTGCACAACAGCAGCAGTTCTTGTGAACCAAACTCTAGTTCGTTTTTCATGGCTAGAACAAAGTTTTCAAAACTCAATTTCAACTTTCAACTTTCAATTTCACCTGAAAGACTTGTTAGTGAACACATACTGTATATATACACTACCGGTCAAAAGTTTTAGAACACCACAATTTATTTAGTTTTTTATTGAAATTTTAGCAGTTCAAGTCCAATGAATAGCTTGAAATGGAAAAGGTAAGTGGTGAACTGCCTGAGGTTAAAAAAAAAAGTAAAATAATGTACATTTCAGAATTTTACAAAAAGGCCTTTTTCAGGGAACAAGAAATGGGTTAACAACGTAAAGCTGTTTTGCAGCAATGGAGGTTGATCAAGCTTTGAAAGTTGGTGCTACCAATTCCCACAGGTGTTCCAACTTGTCTGGATTACTTACAACCCCCTCTGTTTGTATAAAAGTATTGTTGGAACACACTGTGGTACCTCGTGAGCATTATTTGAACAGTATTGTACTGCAGAAAGTAGTGTGTTGCCATAAAAATGGAAGAGAGACAGACCATCATAACTCTTAAGAATGTTGGTCTTTCCTACAAAGAAATTGCGAAGAAAGTCAAGGTGTCAGTGAGTACAGTATTCTTCACCATCAAAAGGCACTTAGAAACTGGGGGAAACTCTGACAGGAAGAGGTCTGGCAGACCTAAAGCCACAACAGAATCAGAAGACAAGTTTCTGAGAGTCAACAGCTTGCGTGATAGGCGGCTCACAGGACAACAGCTTCAAGCACAGCTTAATAGTGGTCGTAATAAGCAAGTCTCAGTTTCAACTGTAAAGAGAAGACTTGGAGCTGCAGGTTTGATAGGTCGAGTTGCAGCAAGAAAGCCATTGCTAAGACATCAGAATAAGAAAAAGAGGCTTGCCTGGGCCAAGAAACACTGCCAATGGACTACTGAAGACTGGAAGAAGGTGCTATGGACTGATGAATCCAAATTTGAAATCTTCGGTTCATCACGCAGGATTTTTGTACGCCGTTGAGTAGGCGAAAGGATGGTTCCTCAGTGTGTGACATCAACTGTCAAACATGGAGGAGGAAGCGTGATGGTCTGGGGCTGTTTTGCTGGATCCAGGGTCGGTGATTTGTACAGAGTGAAAGGCACCCTGAACCAAAACGGCTACCAGAGCATTTTGCAGCGCCATGCAGTACCCTCTGGTATGCTCCTAGTTGGTCAGGGGTTCATCCTACAGCAAGATAATGATCCAAAACATAAGTCCAAGCTATGTCAGAACTACCTTAGCAAAAAAGAACAAGATGGTAAGCTTAAAAACATGGAGTGGCCAGCACAGTCACCAGACTTAAACCCCATTGAGCTGGTTTGGGATGAACACATTTATGGGAACTTCTGCAACAGAGTTGGGAAGAACTTTCTGAAGAATATTTGATTTCCATTGTAGAAAGAATGCCACGAGTGTGTTCAGCTGTTATATCTGCCAAAGGGGGCTACTTTGATGAGTCAAATATTTAGAATACATTTTGGTTTATAAATTGATTCCATGATTTCTTTTTTAACTTAAATTGTTCATTTGTTCTATTCTTTCATTTCAGAGTACAATAAGACATTGAACTGCATGAATTTCAATAAAAACCTGGAAAAATTGGGGTGTTTTAAAACCTTTGACCGGTAGTGTATAGGGAAAGCTCAAAAAGACTTTTTTTTTGGAAATAAAGAAACACCAAATAAGAATTAATCAATTATACACTGTACTGTTCGAAAGAAACAGTAAACAGGTAAAAGAGCAAAGATACCAATATGTCCAGGTAAGATGTTTGAGGGTACATACACAGCTCTAAAAAAAAAAAAACGTGAAAAACACTAAATTTACTATAGTAAAACTGTGGACTAACTGTTTTTCAGAAAGTCACGGAGGTGGAAGCAATGGAAACACCACATTCATTTGTATTTATAGATGATGCAGGTGCATGGCAAGCCAGGACATCTAATGTTCTTTGTTATTACGTACCTTGAGTTTTTTTTTTGAGTCATTACATTAATTTCTCCAGTAAATAATAAAATAATATATCTATTGAAACAAACTGCTGATTTTCATTCCTTCTTGTTTACATAAAAAAAACTGGTATGTTATAAAATAAAACATTTTATGTGACCCAACTAAACCATTGTCAAAACTCTTCACACATGATGCATTCAATGACCACATTCATTAAAATCCATGAACTCTTTTCAATTCATACTCCACCACCTGCAAAACACTAGGCTATACATGTGCAGCACATTGTTCAAATGCTAACACAGTTTTCAAAACTGTGAAGGACGTGGTTCACTTTCCTAGCTTTGTAAGACAGTCCAGGATGAAGTCTGTTTACTCATACAGTATGTATGAGTGTGTGTGTGTGTGTGTGTGTGTGTATGTGTGTGTGTGTGTGTGTTTGTAATAGGATGATGTTACAGAACGTACTGAATAGAAACCTGATATCGCCATGACAGTTCAGCTTTTAGCTTTTGTGGGAGTGATAAACACTTTGGAAATGATTCTGGTGATATTAAAGTCATTACATTCCCCAAACACACAGAAAACCATGAAATCACTCATTTCTTTTTTATTGATTTATTTGCCCATTTATCTTTATGGTTGTATAGAACCCCTGTTACAGCTCTGATACAAGTACAAATTCAGTACAATTATTTGACAATGGAGCTAAAATGTTTAAATCAATACTTTCCTGTATCAGCTTGTGTGCATATATCTGAATATATCGGTGTATCAGGGTTTGAGTTGCAAAACGCGTATTTTACGTAATCTGTGTCTTTAGGCTGTGAGAGCAGACAGTTGAGGACAGTGACAGTAAAACTGTTCTGTCTTTCACCACATGGTGGCAACACGTCCACAGGAATCTGAAGTCTATTTTCTCCCTTCCTCCCATAAACTTGACATTCGGCAGTTCCTCCCGTGTGTTGCACTCATCCAATCACATTGCAGCAGTCCTCTTAAACAATATATTAGCCATTCAACGCCTCCGTTTCACAACCCCCAAAACTTTCCATTTCTAAAGAAGATCTGTGCCTCAACTACTGAACATGTGCATTCACACCACACAGTGTACCTGCATGTAGTTCATCTTTACCCCAGTGTTCATTTAAAGTCTTGCTGCAGTTCTTTTGACCACTTTGGCAAACCATTTTTCTGTAATTCAGGGTGGGAAGAATATTGTATAGTTAATGGGGACTTAAATCTGAAAATAACACAATTACATATTATTGCACATACATACAGTATTCTTTATATGGACAGTATATGTATATAGTTAACTATATCTTCCTTGTAAATATATACAGTACAGGCCAAAAGTTTGGACACACCTTCTCATTCAATGCATTTTCTTTATTTTCATGACTATTTACATTGTAGATTCTCACTGAAGGCATCAAAACTATGAATGAACACATATGGAAGTATGTACTTAACAAAAAAGTTTGAAATAACTGAAAACATGTCTTATATTTTAGATTCCTCAAAGTAGCCTCCCTTTGCTTTTTTGATAGCGCTGCAAACCCTTGGTGTTCTCTCAATGAGCTTCATGAGGTAGTCACCTGAAATGGTTTTCACTTCACAGGTGTGCCTTGTCAGGGTTAATTAGTGGATTTTTTTCCCTTATTAATGGGGTTGGGACCATCAGTTGTGTTGTGCAGAAGTCAGGTTGATACACAGCCAACAGCCCTATTGGACAACTGTTAGAATTTGTATTATGGCAAGAACCAATCAGCTAAGTAAAGAGAAACGAGAGGCCATCATTACTTTAACAAATGAAGGTCAGTCAGTCCGGAAAATTGCGAAAACTTTGAATGTGCAGTGCAGTCGCGAAAACCATCAAGCGCTACAACGAAACTGGCTCACATGAGGACCGCCCCAGGAAAGGAAGACCAAGAGTCACCTCTGCTACTAAGGATAAGTTCATCCGAGTCACCAGCCTCAGAAATCGCAAGTTAACAGCAGCTCAGATTAGAGACCAGATGAATGCCACACAGAGTTCTAGCAGCAGACACATCTCTAGAACAACTGTTAAGAGGAGACTGTGTGAATCAGGCCTTCATGGTCAAATAGCTGCTAGGAAACCACTGCTAAGGAGAGGCAACAAGCAGAAGAGATTTGTTTGGGCCAAGAAACACAAGGAATGGACATTAGACCAGTGGAAATCTGTGCTTTGGTCTGATGGTCCAAATTTGAGATCTTTGGTTCCAACCGCCATGTCTTTGTGCGACGCAGAAAAGGTGAACGGATGGATTCTACGTGCCTGGTTCCCATCCTGGAAGCATGGAGGAGGAGGTGTGATGGTGTGGGGGTGCTTTGCTGGTGACACTGTTGGGAATTTATTCAAAATTGAAGGCATACTGAACCAGCATGGCTACCACAGCATCCTGCAGCAACATGCCATCCCATCCGGTTTGCGTTTAGTTGGACCATCATTTATTTTTCAACATGACAATGACCCCAAACACACCTCCAGGCTGTGTAAGGGCTATTTGACCAAGAAGGAGAGTGATGGAGTGCTGCACCAGATGACCTGGCCTCCACAGTCAACGGACCTGAACCCAATCGACATGGTTTGGGATGAGCTGGACCGCAGAGTGAAGGCAAAAGGGCTAACAAGTGCTAAGCATCTCTGGGAACTCCTTCAAAACTGTTGGAAAACCATTTCAGGTGACTATCTCTTGAAGCTCATCAAGAGAATGCCAAGAGTGTGCAAAGCAGTAATCCGAGCAAAGGGTGGCTACTTTGAAGAATCTAAAATATAAGACATTTTTTCAGTTATTTCACACTTTTTTGTTAAGTAAATAATTCCACATGTGTTCATTCATAGTTTTGATGCCTTCATTGAGAATCTACAATGTAAATAGTCATGAAAATAAAGGAAACGCATTGAATGAGGTGTGTCCAAACTTTTGGCCTGTACTGTGTATATATATGTTTTTAATTTTCTTTTAGTACTACTTTTATATAACCAATTTTATTCTATTCTCTTTCATTTAAAAATGTATATATATTTTTTTAAGATACATTTTTTTATTGTTTTTCTATTTTTGGACATACAGACACACACAATTGAACAAGAACAACAACCCTCTCCCACCCCCCACCCTCTGCAGTCTCGAGGAAAGGAAAAAACAAAATAATAAACAAAAAACAAAAATCACACCTTGCCTAGTTGCTCTCCTCTAACTCTTGTGGTGTTGAGGTCATTAGGACTGATACCTGTGCTTCTGCGTTTTTCCATAAGTCTCTAGTCGATGACTTGGCTTTGTTAATCCTTGCTGTAGAGAGCTCAAGCGTAACTATGTCCAGAAAATATGCCAATCACTGTTTTATAGCCAGCGCTGAGCTATCATTTTCTTGGTTGCAGTTGAGCCGGCTAGCCAAATTTTCTTCTGTCTCCCAAGCAGATGTAATTTAGAGTCGTCATTAAGTAACAAAACAATCGGGTCAGTAGGAATTCGACATCCTATCACATCAGATATTATTGATGTTTTATTCCAAAACTCATGCACCTGTTCACACTCCCAGACCATGTGCAGGAAAGTTCCAGTTTGTTCAGGTTGGCAGAACGTGCAATAGGGAGTAGGAATGACTTCCTCTCCTGAGGAGTCCAATATGTCCAATGGCATATGTTGAAGTGGATCTGCTGGTGATTTGGGTTCTTGGACAGTTTGTCTCCCAATTACAGTTTTTTTCAATTGCTTAAGCACAATTTTGAAAACAGGGACACCACAAAACACTACACACAATTAGCACAACCACACACCCAATTAGCAGAACACCTCAGACCCTTTGCAAAATGAAACACTCTTACAAAAACTATACACTAATTTATAAAAAAACATATTTTGTTACCATATGAAACACACATGTTTCATTTGACTTAATCCTGTTTGAACCAGTTACACACTGCTGTTGCTAACCTAAAACACTTTTAGCAATTCTACTTCTCAGTGATTAAAGTACAGCAAATGAAGTACACAGAGAAAGTGCAAATATACAATAAGTTCATCAAACAACACAAAACTACACAAGACCAATGCTGCAGACTGAGGAAAATATAATTTATTTCTCTCCATGTACCCAAATCAGTCAACATGTCAACATGGAGAATCAACAACAAAACGTCCCAGTTTTCATGCTACTACAGTAGTTTACATAACACTGTTAGCTTAGCAAACAACAGACAAACATAAAATATGGTATCCAGTACAGGTTACAATCACAAAAAAAACAACAACAAACAAAAAAATGATCTGAAAAAGTACAGAAAATACTAGACATTATCTCTTCGCCTAGCAGGATCTGGCCAGAGAATTTCATCAACATCACAGACGATATATCCTCATTGACAAGACAACCGTCTTGAATGCCGAATCCATCCTTGCACAGCTGCGGTGTTGACTTGATCACAGGCGACCTCCGTGGCCTCAATGAGGGGTACCTGAGCCTGGGGCCGGAGATCGTAAACCATCACGTGAATATGGGCCCCCTTCCTCCTTGTCGTTCTCGACCCTCAATCCTCAAATGTCACAGGGAGGGGTATCAAAAGTGCTGATATGGTGCATACAATGAGCAGCTGATTACTGTAACTGTAGACAGATTTTCTTTTACCTGTTTCCTTGTCGAAATGTCCTTATGATAGATGCCACTGTATATCTGCTAAGATTTGGCTGAACTCTTAGTCCAGCCTTCCTCAGCGTCAATCCGTGGTTCACAACATGGTCCACTAGTGTTGAGCGACTTTCCTTTGATAAATTTGGTCCTCTTCTTCTTTGAGCATATTCTCCGGCTTCAGGTCTTCCTCTCCCTCTCCCTCTTCCTCTACCTCCACCTCGGCCTCTACCTCTGGCTGGGCCTCTTCCTCTTCTTCTACCTCCTTTTCCTACTCTGTGGATTCTCCCTCTCCCTCTCAGTCTTCTTCTTCTGACTCCTTCCATTTTGGTTGAGGGCAGGTGAACTTACCTGCTGCATTTTATATAGTGCTTAAACCTGATTGGTGTGTCTACAATTAAGCAATCATGTGTTTGCGTACCTGGTGGCTGTGTTTAACCAATTGGTTCATGGGTGTGTTCATTTGAAAGCATTTGCTTTGAAATTGCAAGAACATTTCTGTGTCAAATGCATACAAGTGTGTTTTACAAATCATGTGTGTGATGTTTTGCAAAAAGTGTGAAGCTGACAATGTGCTTACAGTTGTGCAGATCTAGGCTAGCGTTTTGCTTCTTGAGTGTAATGTTTGGCTACTTGTGGGAAAGTTTTAATTTTAGTATGTAAGCAATAGTAAAAAACTGTAAGCGAAGATAAAGGTAGAAGGATGTCCTAGGAACCCCAAAGCTAGCTCTCAGGTCTTCAAAACTTAACATACCTTCATCATTGAATAGCTGGTCTACAGTATAAATACCTCTGTCACTCCACTGCACTGGTTATAAAGAAAAGGTTTGTTACCAGACATTAAGTGCATGTTATGCCAAATTGGGGTATTCAAATGCCACTTATTGGTGTAGCGTAGTTGCTCCTCGACCTGTTTAAAGTTGGTTAATGTGTTGGTGATAATAGGGCCATAGGCTAGCATACACTTTTTTTACACACACCTGTAAAGACAAGGTATTGCAGTCTTAGACTTCCAGTGAGGTTTTATTTAAAAATATTTGAATATTAGTTTTCTGTGTTGTAAGACAATAAAGCTAAACATTGGTCTCAAACCTTGACCTTCAAAAAATTAATCTTTATTCTCCATTTTGGCCTTCTGTCCACACTAAATCGACATTATTCACACCAAAATTTTTTCAAAAACAGAGTTGATGAATCTGAAAACATCAGCTTTCACATTTTGGTGTGGACGAGGAAACTTGAACTTTTAAAACAATGATGTAAGTCTGCTTAAACACAACTGAGGGCTGTGTGACAATGTGTGACAGTGTAAACTTAGGAAACCAACTTCCCTCCAGTGGAAAAAAAAATTGAACTTGGCTCAACTTTTGCCACAACACATGTAATTCAGCAAAGCACTGGGTTGCTCAGTCAAATAGCCTACATGCAAGCACATATCACTGGAATATTACTTTGTAACATGAAAGCTGTAGTTGTGTTTACTTTGTGATGGAATGGATATAATAAGTGTCGCCATAACTTTCCAGAGTTGTAATATCCTGTTTCAAGATTCAAAGATTGATTGTAACTTAATATATTTTCAATATGTGCCCCCTGAACACTTATGTGTACTTATATTTAATAATAATAATAATAATAATAATAATAATAATAATAATAATTAGAAATAAGCAATAGAAGCAATATTAAAAATAACATTTAATTATGAAACAAATGTAAAAGTATGAAAAAGTATTAGGTTAAGTTAAAGTGCATATCTTTTCTCATAGTTATATATAAGCCTTTCTGCATTGTATTCTCAGTGGTGCCTTTTGGGTCTAAGCTCTGGCTTAGTGTGGGTATACTGTTGTAGCAGACTGTGGCTACATCCATCCTAATATGTTTTGATTTAAAAACGAATATCTTTTACTATGTTTAAGCCTCGCGTCCACACATACTTGGGCGTTTCCGAGCCCCTAAAACGGAGACATTTGGAAACATTGCTGACCCCATTTTGGTTTGAAAACTCCAACACATTCTCACACCCAACTCGTAAAATAAGGACGTTCGGTCAGGAGCCTTTCTCGTTCTTATTGACGTTAAAAGTCTCCTTTAGAGTCTCATGTAAACGTGCTTGGTCGCCACTATTGCCAAGCGGGGGAGGACGCCTCACACACCAGGAGACGGCCGCGGGTGAAGCCGCGGGAGGAAAGAAAAAAGCGACTCTATGAAGAAGCGCGACAATAACGGAATCGCGGAGGTTGGGTTTAGGAGAAAAACGGGGAAAGGACGCCTCAAAAGCCGGGAAACGCACGCCGGAAACAAAAACGCCACACGTGGGATGCAAACCCGAGTCTCCTGAGTGAAAGTCCGGGGACCTCCTTACGCAATTTCCCCTTACATACCACTCGCTAAATCTCATCCGACTGCGGCTCTCCCCAGTACGTTACACAAATACGCCGAAGGGTGCCTTTTTCGTCGCATCAGGCCTCGAAGGCTACTGACCAAACATACTTATTTTACGAGTTCGGAATGAGAACGGGTTGAAAACTCCGGGGTTGCTTTGTAGTCTGGACAGGCGTAAACAGTGACCTTTGGAAAAGTAATCTTTAGGTTAGGTATGCGCGTCCACATGATACCTAGCATACATAGCCTGTATCATGCTCCACCCTTCCCCCTTCCACACAGTTGCTAACGTGGATTAAAAATACATGATGAACTCTTCAGAAGAAGTAATTATCTGCGCAAAAGTCGCTGGACGCCACAGTCTTCTGAACAGCCACACTGAGAAACACAGAGAGAGTTGTGTGGAGCTGATAGTCTTAATTAGCTTTGTAGCAGCTCATTTGGCAATGGCTTGAATGTAACGGACGGTCATTTAATATCAAAAAGTTACGCACTAAAGCTTTAAACCATCACTACATGTCCAATGTATGCGAACGAATGGTCATGTGATATGTGTTGTCAGCCGTGTTAATATGGACGAAGATTAGTTCTGCTACTGGAACTAAAACGCTTGCGTGGATGGCAGAGATGCTCACAGGTCTCTGAGCTAGAGTCCAAGTCAAGTCTCAATTCTTTGAGCTAGAGTACATTTTTTGCACTCAGCACTTCTTTTGTTAGGGCCTCGATGTAGGAAGATTTTAAAGCCAAAGCTTTTGATGAATGGCACAGCAGCTGCCGGTGCGGTCGAAATGTTTGTAGTCTTCTCATGTGTGGACACGCGCAGCAGATAGGTCACCTATTACGTAGGGAGGTTATATGTTACGGTCAGCTCATCAGACGTTTCCTAAAAATAAAGATTGTTCCTCGGGTCCCGCATCTCGGGTCCGAGTCGGAAGTCTTCTGAGGATGAGTCTAAAGTCAAGTCTAAAGTCACTGTGTGTGCAACTGAGGTGCGACTTGAGTCAGAGTCTCAAACTCATGTCCCCATCTGTCTCTGGTGGACAGAGATCCTTTTTTTCTCAAAACACTGTTTGAAAATGAAAGTGTAGTAGTGTGGATGTAGCCTGTGACATACTGTAGACTGGTAGGCTAATTAGTCATAACCAGCAGCAAAATGAATCGCTGCTTAGGAGCCCTCAGCCACCACGGTGTCCCCAAACAAACTGAAGACTCAAAAAACTAACTGAACTCTCTTTGGATTCTTTTTTTTTTTTTCACCACTAGTGTTAAGGAAATGTATACGCTCCACTTTGTTATAGTGCCCTATGGGGATCGCGTTCTGCCTTGGGCCCCAAAATGTCTTGCGTCGGCCCTGCTGGTAGCACTTTTTTCCTCTCTCTGACCAGACTGCAACATCTTGAGATCAAGATCCAAGGCCTGCCCACAAAACCCCAAGAGGATGACAGGGAGAGTGAAGCAAGCCCCCAGTTCCACGCCAGTATAACATACATAATGATTGTGAGAATTGGAGGACGAGGAAGGAGGACAGAGAGGAGGGGGAGGGAGGGGACTGAGGCAAAAAGAGAGAGAGAGAGAGAGAGAAAGAGAGAGAGCCAGAGAGAGCCAGAGAGCGAGTGTGTTTATTTAACTTTTTCGTCTCCTGACTCAGACAGAGAGCAGACTGCAGAGGATAATGAGAAACAGATCTTTGGTGGAGAGGGAGGGAAGGGAGAACGAGGGACTAGGAGGAGTTGGTGGGGAGAAGAGAGGAAGGAGGAGTGGTGTAAAAAAAAAAGCAGAAGAGGAAAGGGGGAGGAGAGGGAAGAGTGACAGCCAAAAAAGGGGGGCTGTCTTGTCCATCGCCACAGGAAATAGGCCCTCTTATGTTCACTAAGTGACAGTTAATACCCCAGCCCTGGTGGCCGGCCATGCAGCCGGCCTACAATGGCTACAAAGGTTTAGGAGACAGTGAGCTACTTGCCATGAGTCCTGCTCATGATTGGAATAATAATCATATTGTTTTGGGCTTGAATGTGTGAAAACGTTATTGATGCTAAGGATGATGTATAGAGATACACCTAATTCTAGTGGATACACACCATGAAATGATGTGTGGGTGATGCAAAGTAAGAGTTGTAAAGGCGAGCAATACGTGTAGGGTTTAAAATATGTGATGGTGTAGGCTATAAAGTAAATGTGAAGTGAGTCTGACTAAAAAGAGAAACCTCCAGAGTGAGTGAGGAGGGGGAGAAGAGGGAGGCTGGAGGTTGGGCAGAGGGGGGATTCATGACTGACAGGCACAAGGTCCTATGGGGAATGAGTAACGGACCAACTGGAGCTGGGAAACCCACCCCAAAGGCAATTAAGGGTAAAGGACGACAAAAATATTTGATAAACTTTTTTTCTCCCTCTCTCTCTCTGTCTTGAACCGGGAAGAAGGAGCTACAGGGATGGCGATGGAACTAGAATGAAAGACCCGACTGTGTCTGGGAGATATGTTTCGGAAAAGACTGTGAGATATCCAGAGCGAAGATTGGATTTGGACCGCAAGGCATCCAGCCTGAAAAAGTTGCAAATCCCCGAGCAAGAAGCAGTCCTCATCGTGTGGAAAGCTAGAAAAAGTTGCTGAAGTCACATCAAAACCTTCTAAGAGGAGGGGTATATGCGCTATGACACGCACATAGGAGAAAGACAAAAGTTTTTAGGAATATCTCCGGGAAACTGTCTTTTTCGAGGCGCACCAAGGACGTTAAAGTAGTTACGCAGGGAGAGATTGTATCACTCTCTCTGTATCCTGTCCCCTGCTGCCGGGGGGCGATGGGGGCCGCGCCGGGCTCTGGCTGGGAGGAGGGCGAGTTCGAGTTCAAGTTGGTGTTTGAGGAGGACCCGCCGTCACGGCAGAGCCAGCGGCCATCCCCGGTGCGCACAGCCGAGCCGGAGAATACCGTTCCCGGGGAGGAGAGGGAGTGCGCCCTGCTGCACCTGGACTCCTCCAGCAGCAGCCTGGGTTAGCGAGATTTCTCTGATGGTTGAATGTGTTACTGTAAAGGAACACATTAGATACAGGAGGTCTGAGCGGCCTGACAGTGTGGCTTCTAATGCATGGGAGCTGTGTGTGTGTGTGTGTGTGTGTGTGTGTGTGTGTGTGTGTGTGTGTGTGTGTGTGTGTGTGTGTGTGTGTGTGTGTGTGTGCGTGTGTGTGTGTGGCTGGCTGGATGGCTGCATGTTGCATGTTGCATGTTGCATGTTGCATGTGCTGTGATGAGGGCCTTCATCTGCATGCCTGTGCTTATGTGAAGTGTGTGTGTGTGTGTGTGTGTGTGTGTGCGTGTGCGTGTGTGTGTTTAAACTTGCATGTGAATTGTGAGTGCGTGCATTCGTATATTGTTATTGTGTGTTTGTTTTGTGTGTTTGTGTGCGCATAGCTGACTGTATGCCTGTTTGTGACTGCATATGCGCGCGCGTGTGTGTGTGTGTGTGTGTGTGTGTGTATTTGTGTGTGTGGTGCATGTGTGCGTGCAGCCCCAGACTCAATGTGTTTCTAATCAGCTGTGCGTGTGAGTAGAGTTAACAGCTGCCATCTGGGATGGAACCTCAACCTCTGTGTACTGCAGGCACCACATCCACACACCTCCCTCCCTCTTTTACTCAACATCCATCTCCCCCGTTTTTCACCACACACACACACACACACACACACACACACACACACACACACCTTGTATCCCCGCATCCACTCACTCAATCATTTGTTTCCCGCCCACACTGGCATACAGTTGTATTACCACACCCAAGGCATGAAAGTGAACTGTACAACAAACAAGAGAGCAATTCTTCACTCTATGATGAGTGGTTTTACTTCTCAGAGCATCACAGAAGAGTTTTGCCAGCTCTCCTGACATTTTAAATGCACCTCAAGTATTCAGATTTAAGTCCTCAACTCTCCATATCTTTTGATATAACATGCAAACCGGATGGACACAACCGTTCTGGCTTGTGACCCCTTAAAACAAAGCAATGTTAACTTGCAACCTCTGTCTCATGTCTACCGGTTGTGACCAGTTCAACCAAACACAGATTTACTTTTATTTATGTGAACGACTTTTCGATGCCTGAAGATGTCAAATGTAGAGCAGTACTGATCCCGTCTTTTTAGCTTTTCTGATACCTCTACGCTATAGTCTCGCATTGCCAGACCTGTGTGCACAGCGCTGTGGAGTAAGGTCTGGCTAAACCACACACAAATTCTGGGATAGGAGAAAAAAAACGCTCTGGGTTGTTTGCATGTCTTAAAACCAATCACAATCGTCTTGTTGTTTCCCGTAGCGAAGGGATTTTGAGAACGGCAACACAGAGAGAGCGGTAGGTGAGGGACATTTCAGGCAGTAATCCTGGAAATGTACCACGGTTAATCCAGACTAACTCTACGTAGATACAGAGTACCAATCCAGTAGAAGTGATCTATTTTCCCCAAATTTAGAATCTGTATATGTCGCTGCATGGAACTCATTGGAATCAGTTTTATATGAGGTAACATGAGGCTACAGATGTTTGCGGTGCTAAAAACTCAGTCTGCAGCACTTAATGACCTAATGAAGGGAATTTAAAGCAAAAACTCAGAATGTTATGACAGTGATGCAAACACTGCATTTAATGTGGACTAGTCATGCCATGTCCACAAACTGAGGACTGTCAAAGGCCGTAGTAAAATGACTTAAAAATTCACAAGAAAAGATTAGAAAATTATTAGAGAAAGGTTCGAGAAAGAAACATTTTTGCAGAAAGGGACACTCATGGTGCGCAATAACTGACAGTTAGATTTTCCAGAATAGTTTAAAAAGCCTTGAAGAGGTCAAATTATCCATTATATTACAAGAAAAAAGCAAGGGAAAAAGTCAAAAAACCAACAACATTTTTTGTTGTTTTTTCAGTGTAGCAAAAGTATATATTTTTTGCTTTGCTATGCTGCTAATCATTTTGCAATCCCTTGTGGGGTTCCTAATTACTTTTTGTGAGAGGTTCAACTCAGGACGCAATTAAATATTACAGTTAGACTTGAGATTAGCTTTATTGTGTTCAATAGGTGTTAGGTATGTTTTTGTGGCTAATAAACTTCTCTGCTGGTCCGCACACAAACATCTAAATCATTGTTTCATGTGAAAGAGTATTTGCCTCGGCACTGCAGCTTTAACCGCTTGGAAATATTTCTGTTGCCAGGAAACATTTGAAGAGATTTTTCACCCGAGTCTTAATTCGTTGGCAGTTACTGTTTGTGTGTCCATGTTGCCCAAAAATTGCACTGCAGCACAACGATGATCAGATGAAGCCTCGCTGGTTACAGAGTAACTACTGTTTGGCTCCATGTGGAGACCGACCACACCACGCTGAGGAAATGTTGTGGTGAGGGCTGCGGTCTTCACAGGTCGTGTTCTAATACGGATGATTGTTTTGCAAAAAGTCCCAAAAGTTTGGTTCTGAATAAAAAAAAAAAAAAAAAAGGAGGTGTAGAAAAGGCCCAAATTGTCTTCACAGCTGTCAAGATGAGCAGCAGAGTTGGGTTTGTTTTTGGCGGTGTAAGATTTGGATCTATGAGCCAAATGTTTGGTTACAATCCCACTTCACCCTTTACCGCTCTATTTGTCACTATAATACATGTAAAACATGTATTGGAAGTTATTTACACTGAAAATAGATAAAAAAAAAAAGGTGTTTAGTAAATTGTTGCCATGCAGTATGACTATGTGAGATTATAGAACATAAAACCAAATCCTATTTTGTCATGTAGTTTTTTGTCTACAATGCCTGTGTATTGTATATGTGTTATAAAACAATTCAATATGAAGGTGTTTCATTTAAAGGAATAGTTCTACATCTTGGGAAATATACGTTCACTTTCTCACTGAGAGTTAGATGTTCAGATTGATACCACTCTTACGTATGTCTGTATGCTAAATATGAAGCTACCGCCAGCAGCAGGTTAGCTTAGCTTAGCATGAAGGCTAGAAACACGAGGAAAACAGCCCCCTAAAACCACAACGTGTCATGTTGACTCTTTGGTTTTTGTACGGACTGAACAAACAGGATATAACGTGGTAATTCATGAGTTTTAGAGGCGCTGGTAGGTGATGTTTTCCCTTTGTTTCCAGTCTTTATGCTAAGCTAAGATAAATTAATCTAATCATATCTTGGCTCTGGCTTCATATTTACTGTTAACAGATATGAGAGTAGGATCAATCTTCTCATCTAACTCTCAGCAAGAAAGTTATCAGTCATATTTCCCAAACAGTCAAACTACTCCTTTAAATTAAACGTGACAAAAATGCTGCACTTGTTTCAAAGACTTTGAGTGTGCACTTCCTGAGATGAAGTTCCAGTTGCATGCATTTTCCACATGGAATCAATTTATAGATCAGTAAATCAAGAAAAGTAGATGTGTAATGATGTAGGCATGTTTATGATTAAAAAAAAAAGAAGAATCTTTTCTTACCACAAAATGTGTTTACAGTATTTGGATGGATATCTAATGAGTCTTTCTCATGCCAGCTAACTGTCATGTTGCGGTAGTAAAAAAAAAAAAAAGAAAAGATTAATGGGAGGTCACATGACCCTAAAACCCACAACATATAAAAAGAACAAAAGAAAAAAAGTTACATTATGTTTACTGGAAAGCAGCCAGAAGATAATGGTTGCCATGTGGAATAAAGGTGTATATTACTCACTGTAAACTCTTCATTAGCAGCATATTTATAATAGAAAGTACGACCAACTTTGATACTTTTGACAAGAGCATACTGTGTGTGCTGTCAAGTGTTTTCAGCCTGTGGTCTGAACGTGTGATGTGTGCCACTTCCTTTTCTTAAAGGACAATTCTGGCGCAAAATGAACCGAAGGGTTAATAACACGTGTACTGAGTCGAGCGTTCTCTAGGATGTGTTTTCATGCTAATCGAATGTGTCTCTCGCTTGAAACATGTAGCGCAAACCACTGATTAGCTTATCAAGCTAGTCGTCGGGGCATGAGTCGAACGACGAACGCCGTGCAACCAGTAACCAGTAACGTAGCTCAAGCCCGGTGTTCGTGTTGGTCATGTCTGTTTTCCCAAGATGGCGCCTGCTTGTATATGTGAACGCTACTGTCTTTATAAACTATCTTTTTAATAAACTGTCTGTACACTTACAAAGTTCTCAATGCTTCGGTTTACATGTAGGGACCCTCATTATTCTACCGTTGAAGTGTGGTGCTATTTTGAGCCTTATTAGTGGTATAGAAATAGCAATTTATTTTTACTTTACCCATGACCCGACAACTAGCGTTATAAGCTAATCAGCGGTTTGCTCTAGCTTGTTTCAAGCTAGAGACACTTTTGATTAGCATGAAAACATATCGGTACACATGTGTTATTAACCCCTAGGTTCCTAGGAATTGTCCTTTAAAATCATATTCTGATCCAAGTGTTTTTCACGTTTCCACACATTCGGTCTGATTATTCTTTCTATCAGTTACAGATAACCACCACTCAATCAGCATCCACAGCCCGCCATCCTCGACCAATCAGCGGGCTGGGATGCATTCCCCCCCACCACGGAGGGCCCCCGCCAGAGAGTTCATTGGGACCTATGAGAGCCTGCCAGCGCGCTCTGTACAGGTGAGACAAGCTGTTTACAAGTCCTGCTTCATACTTGTATTTTGGGTATCTACTAGAACATGTTCACAAGCTTTAATGTAAAAATCAAACACATTATTTTACTACTATAAGTCTTGTCTTAATATACCTGTATTTATTTATTTAATTTATACTGTTTATTGATCCCCAGTGGGGAAATTACAATTTACACTCTGTTTGTTAGAAATCACTACACACAGGGCTGAAATACACACAGACATGCTCAGGACCTATTCATGCACAAATGGAGAGATGTCAGAGTGAGAGGGCTGCCAGTGCTGGACCAGCGCCTTGAGCGGTTTGGGGTAGGAGGGAGGGGGTACGGTGCCTTGCTCAAGAGCACCTGGCAGTGCCCAGGAGGTGAACTGGCATCTCTCCAGCTACCAATCCACATTCTGTACTTTTTTTTGGTCCGTACTGGGACTTGAACCAGCGAATTGAATCCCATGTTTTCTGGTCTAGTCAGCCCACAAAAAACTGACTGGGTTGTTTTTATTTGTATTTTGGTAGGCACTCCAGATACCTTAAAGATATGTGCACTGAAAAAGTGAGTTTTCCATGATGTGTCCCCAATAAAGTTACTATCTCAAAGATTTCCGTTTTCGTTCTCTCTGGCACGCCATGGGTGCCATACAGCGATAAGTGGAAGGCTTAATTGCAGGTGTGCTTTTGGATCTAACTTTCACTTTCACTTGTTAGTGTTACTTTCATTGTTTGTGGTCATCTCTCTTTTTTTTTTTTGTTTGTTCGTCCATAGTTGCTGTTTACTCGCAACGCTAGCAGAGACCAGAATGGTCGTGCTGGTCTTACAGGGAGGTGTGTTCAGGTGCATTCTTGGTATATTGCTATCTTGAGGCACTGGAAAGTGATCGCGCCATTGACCAACAAAAACCTGGTCTAAAGTCAATAACGCAGCATTTCATTGTTATTTTAACAGCAAATTAGTAAAATGTGCCTAGGCTTATGCACACACACACACACACACAGACACAGGGAAGCGCAGCAGCACACAAACATGCAAAAGATTACAAATAAAAATATTATGGTGCAAATCCTCCATCATAATAACAATGCGCCAAGGTCCAAACGCGCCTGGCTTTTAAAGGAAATGGGAGATGACACTCTGATTGGTTTATTGCATGTTACACCCAAAACACACCTATGAATTAATGAAGACACTAAGTACAAAGCTTTTGAACCATGCGCATGGACCCTTTTTTCCGCCGTCAGACTAGCAAAAGTGGATTTGGACACGCCCTAAACGCACCTGCGTCATACACTTAACGCCGTGTGCTTAGATCGTTAAAATAGGGCCCAGAGACTTAACAGATATGTATTTAAATGAAAATCTTCCAGATTTTTTACTTTAAGTTCATAGACCATTTTTCCCCCTTTGCATATTTGAGCTATGGGTCCTTAACTCATTAATGACATGTTCTTTGTGTGAAAGTCCACCATCCAATAATTCAGGGTCAGCTGCCAAAAAACATTGCTTTCACAAGTTATGTTGGCTATTAGCAACTGTTAATATGTGAATTTGGTAGTTTTTGTATAAAACTCTGTTCACTTTGCATACAAAATTTTTAAAACCATTCTGTACACAACTGTGTTACTTTATTCTGACAACTGCAGTAGATTTGGTATATCAAGAGCATTTCAAGGGAAATAAATGGCTGCCTCGAATGTAGACAATCATACGAATCAATGGTGATAGATCTGCGACCATTTTTCATTTGTAAAACCAATTATTGTTTGATTCTTTTAAATTCCTTAATTTGAGTTAGAAAACAGTGAAAAGTGCCCATCACAGTTTTCCAGAGGCCAAGGTGACATCTTTAAATTACGTGTTTTGTCAGAGCAACAGACACTCACAAATCTAAAAGGTATTCAACTTCCAGTAATATAAACCAGAGGAAAGCAGTAAATACATGTTAGAAGTTGGAACAAGCAAACATTTGGCGCTTTGGCCTGATAAATGACTTGATTATTAAGTATTTGTCATTTTCTTTCGACAATTAAACATAGCTCTTGCTTGCGCTTATCTTCCCTCCAGGTTTCAGAGTCTCGTGTGGTTGAGTGTCCCAGCATCCAGATAACCACCATCTCCCCTGAAGATGACCTAGCCCCCACCATTTCCAGTTACTGGGACATGGGCAGCGGTGGTGGGTGGGACCGAGAGCGCCTCTACCTCCCCCTGCTGGACCCCTTTACTTACCGAGACAGATGCCCTGGCTCCCTCAGCGCCAGCCCCAGCCCCGGCTCCAGCCCGTCCTCCCGCGGCTGGCTCAGCCCCGCCTCCAGCTGCGACTCGCTGCTGGTGGAGGAGGAAGAGCTGAACGATGCCACCATCAATTTCGGGCTCTCACCGTCCTCGAGGCCCACTTCCCCTGGAGGTAAAAAGCGTAGAAACTCCCCCCTTGTCTCCCCCTGTACTTCACGCAGGGGTAGTTACTCAGAAGAACTGCAGGGATGCAACCTGGAGGGTGGAGACTCCACCCCTCAGTCACAAGCTCCGCCCAGCAGCTGTGAGCTCAGCATCCCACAGAAAACCAGGAAGACATCACTGGAACAGGTAAAGATGTTGGCTTGTAGGATTGGGACCATATGCTTTTGTCCCGATTTGATTCTTTCACGGTACATGGGTGCCGATTCGATTTGTTTTGCGATTTTCTAATCAATTGCGATTCTAGAAGTATTGCGATCCGATAGTATTGAGTGTTGCGATTTTCTTTTCCTTCTTTAAAGCTACATTGTGTAAGAATTTCTCCCATCTAGTGGTGAAATTGTACATGACAACCAACTGAATATTACTTTCTAGCCCTTCCCATTCCGAGCGCATTTCAACTCCTACGGTGGCCGAACCCGAAAATTAGCTCTTAGTATCTCCATTGTTTACACCCAGCTGTTCTAGCCACTCCAATTGGTCTTGTTGTTTTGCCATGTCACGTTGTCATTTTAATTCTCTTTTTCGCCTCCCTGGCAAGTAATCTCCCCCTGGCATTCGTCAAGGTGCAACTGAGTTTAAAAGCGCGAAAGGCGGAAGTATGTCCCACTTTGGCTAATGTATTTTAAAGATGAAGGCGCTATATGGCTGCCGTCATTCGAGCGACTCGCTAGTATGTATTCTGATTGATTCTAAATGGCAGATTCTACGCTTACGAGAATACTTTGATTAGTTGGTGGAAGTAATTACACATGAATGAGCACATATTTGTGAAAGAACAAAGGGGTTTTTGCTAAGAATCAACTCAAAAAATTACACAATATAGGTTTAACAAAAACAAAAGTTGAATAATACACTTCTAGAGACAATCTATCATGAGACATTTGTAAAAACTTGTTCTCTAAGAAGAATGCACATCACGTCAGTCAGGCAGTCTGACATTTATTTCATTTGTAAAGAAGAACATAACATGGACTTTCTGCACTTTCTCCTTTCGCTCAGTTTTGCTGGAAACGGATATGATGTATTAGTCACCGTCGGTGGTACCGTATAAACAGAAAATATTTAGGTGAATCGTTGGTAAAAACACTAAATAAAGAATATCGATTCTAGGGAAAAGAATCGATTTTAAAAATCGTCGCAAAAAAATCACAATACACACGATTTTCAGTTTTTGTTCCCACCCCTATTGGCTTGTTTTCATGGTGTTTCTCAAATGTTGTCTCTCCATATCAGAGATGATTAAATGATTAAAAAAAAAAACATACTTTTCCCCCAGTTGTCTCCCAGAGAGGTGGATCAGGAGCAGGCTCCAGGCCACAGCTCCCCCTGCCCGCTGCCAGAGACGCAGCAGGCCAGGAGAGAGCCCCCTTCGCTGGGCATGGACTACCTCTCTGTGCCCCCTGCTCTAGCCTGGGGCCGGACCCGGGCCAGCGCCCACAGCCCTCTGTTCAGGCAAGGATACACACCACCTACCTACATACATGATAATAAATCCATCAAAAATCACAGTTTCAATATTGATTGATTGATGATGTGTTAAAGGGATGGTTACCCAAATAAGAAAATAGCACGCAAAGAAAAAAAGAAAAGACGTGCAAATAGATTTTGTAAGCCTTCTGCTCTCACATGCAGTTTACTGTATGTGCACTAATTTGGCTTTAAGAATGATATTTAAGGTTTTAAGCTATAGTGCGTAGTTTCTGTCTCCCCTATGAGGAATTCTAAGTAATGACAACAACACTGTGGGCGCATCCACACGATACAAGCCTTCCGTGATCGCACACCACCCCCACCCCTCCTACACACAGTTGCTAGTTGCCAAGAATGACACACTCTTATTCTTCAGAAGAGGTAATTATCTTTTAATTTCCATGTCCTCTTTGTCTCCAACGCTGCTGTTTCCTTTCTCAGCGGTGACGTAAAACGCATCACTCAATCTTCTGCGCGTGAATGTCGCCGGACTACAACATTCCCCCAGCCTGCCTGTAGTCCCCCAGTGGCTAGAAATGGTGATAGGTGTAAACCGAGCCCTGGGTATCCTGCTCTGCTTTTGAGAAAATGAAAGCTCAGATGGGCCGATCTGGAATCTTCTCCTTATGAGGTCATAAGGAGCAAGGTTACCTCCCCTTTCTCTGCATTGTCCGCCCAGAGAATTTGGCCTGCCTATGAGAGAGAGATAGACAAGCGAAGCATGGCAGTTGGTCAAGGCCACACCCCCACCCTCCACCTTGCCCCCCCTCTCTCCTCCTCAATAGCATTTAAAGCTACTGACACAGAAATGGCACGTCCTAAGGAAAGCTCATTGTGGGACCAAGGCTGAATTTCGGGAAAGAGACTTCAGATACAGTATTAGGGGAGCACTAAGGTCTATATAAAAGCATCCAAAAAGCAGCATATCATAGGACCTTTAATATAAAATAGTCGCACACTATAGCTTTAACAACATCAGCTAAGTACCATTTTACAATGCAACAGGCGACATGCTTGCAGCATGTCACTGTGGTTGCACCTGTTCAGGAGTTCACTATTCTACTCAGGATTTTTTTTAAAGGTCCCATGACACGGTGCTCTTTGGATGCTTTTATATAGGCCTTAGTGGTCCCCTAATACTGTATCTGAAGTCTCTTTTATATAGACCTTAGTGGTCCCCTAATACTCTATCTGAAGTCTCTTTTATATAGACCTTAGTGGTCCCCTAATACTGTATCTGAAGTCTCTTTTATATAGACCTTAGTGGTCCCCTAATACTGTATCTGAAGTCTCTTTTATATAGACCTTAGTGGTCCCCTAATACTGTATCTGAAGTCTCTTTCCCGAAATTCAGCCTTGGTGCAGAATTACAGCCATTAGGGGAAGGTGGAGGGTGGGGGTGTGGCCTTGACCAACTGCCACTTCGCTTGTTTGAAAGCCATGATGTCTCTCTCTTTCTCATGTGGGCCAAATTCTCTGGGCGGGCAAAGCAGAGAAAGGGGAGGTAACCTTGCTCCTTATGACCTCATAAGGAGAAGATTCCAGATCGGCCCATCTGAGCTTTCATTTTCTCAAAGGCAGAGCAGGATACCCAGGGCTCGGTTTACACCTATCGCCATTTCTAGCAACTGGGGGACCATAGGCAGGCTGGGGGAATGAATATTAATATTAAAAAAATGCCACCCACCACCACTGCCCATGTGCCATGGGACCTTTAAATAAAAACCATCGCCCAGTTGAAGAAGAAAAATATATGCTATGGGCTCAGCGCTGTAAACGGTTTTATTTATTTTTTTACAATTTATTTTTTAATTTTTCCTTGCAGTTACAATTTAAAACAACCCCCAATTGTACCTGCCTTCAGATGAGAGCTATAGTCCTTTTTGCCTGTAGTATAGCAAAAGCAATACATTTATATTCTTGGGGTTTCGGATTCAGATTTGTTGGATACAGGTTCAGCAACATTTTAGGGTCAAGTGGAATATTGACAGATAAGATGAACATAGTTTTATTGATCACCTCCCTCCAGAATGTTTTAATTTTGTCACACTCCAGACACAGTGCATACATATTCCTTTAGCCTCACTGCATTTAAAACAAAGGTCAGGTATATTACTGTTGTATTTATTCAATTTAACAGGAGTTGTGTATGTTTGCATCAGCCTATTATATCGGAGTAGCTTTAAATTCGAGTTTGTGCTGTGAACTGTTAGTCTGGATTCATATACGCACATTTAAATGATCAGTTTTAACTGCATTAATATACATTTATTCATTCAGATGACTAAATCCCCAAAGTCCCTCTTTTCACTTACTGTTTGCTACAAGTCCAATATGTGTAAATTGTAGGTAAATCAAATTATTTGGTCTGCAAAATAGTTATTCACTGGCGTACTCCCTGCTCAGTGTTGTTTTCCATCCAATCCACTCGTAGGTCTAATGCCCTGCCGCCACTGGACTGGCCGCTGCCGTCCCAGTTTGACCAGTACGAGCTGCGTATTGAGGTGCAGCCCCGCCCACACCACCGAGCCCACTATGAGACAGAGGGGAGCAGAGGAGCCGTCAAGGCCACACCAACAGGACACCCTATTGTCAAGGTGAAACCTGCTTTTAAACTGAGATCTTAGTCTTACGTATATTAAAGAGCCCCTATTATGCTTTTTTATTGTCCTGTCTTTTAGTGTGTTATATAGTTTGTTGTGTATGTAATAGCTGTATTAAGTACTCAAAAACACATTTAACTCCAAATGGAGCTTTCTGTCCTACAGACAGGACTTTTTCTCAACTGCTTGAAACGCCTCGCCCACATTCCTGTTTGAAATTCCTATATTAGTAATGTCAATAATTGAGAATGTGCTGCCCATAGGTGCTGGCTGAGCAAGCACAGCCCGCCCAGTGGCTTGTTTGGATTTGGTTGACCAATCACAAAAGAGTTGGCCAGCTGACCAATCAGAGCAGACTGGGCTTTTCAGAGTGTTTAAGGCAGAGGAGCTGCAGCAATGGGCAGTATGAGAAACATAATATGTCTTTACATCATGTAAGCATGTAAACCTATTCTAGTAGACCCCAAGAGTTCAAATATGATGCTGAAAAGGAGTATAATAGGGGCTCTTTAAATGCAATTTCTATCAAAGCCAACTTAGAAATTTAGTTTGAATGTTGTGTTCTCACAATACTGGAACAAAGACATGGGCAGACACATGTTGTGGCTCACTGCTGTTGGCCTCGTCACAGTTTGGTTCCGTCCCTCACTCTGTGTGTCTCTGTACAGCTGTGTGGATACACAGAGAGGAAGCCGCTCTCCCTTCAGGTTTTCGTTGGAACAGCTGATGACCGATCAATCAGGCCACATCCTTTCTATCAGATACACAGGTACTGAACTATATTTCTATTGAATATCAGACTTATTACCAAGCATCCTTCTATAGTTAAGGGACACAGCGTACCATTAATCATCTGACCACCAGCTGCTTCGACTGTTGGTCCAGGAAATGTCTTCCACCAGGTCTTCTCAATGTAACATGCTCGGGATGAGAACATCAGAAGATTAACAATCTTTGAATGTGATTGCACAATAAACTACAGATAGATGAAGAAGAGGTGCATCATTAAGACATGTATCTTATGACATGTATGTGCTTGTAAATGCTTTTATCCTGCTCTGTCTGAGGGATATTTTGGGACATTAACAGCATATTATGTGTCTGTATTTCAATGTGTTTTAGTAATCGGGACATTTTCCTTACCACATTATTATTTGTTCTTTTCATGGACATATAAACCGAAAACAGTTTCTTTCAATTTTTACACACTATGGACGTAGGTAATTGGTTATAGTGCATGCCACATAACTGCAACATAGCCGGTTCAGTTCCAGCCGGGCACCTTTGTCTTTGTTCACTTTAGCTGTTTCCTCTTGTTGCCAAAACAATTCTTTAAAGAAAAGCAATTTGCAAACAATAAGTCAAATGTAATTGTAGCAAATATGGGATAATATGATATAGATACAAATAATTGTATGTGTAGGGCTAGATGCTAATGATTCATTATCAATTAATCTATTCATTGATTTATTATATAATGTGTAATTGAGTGATCTAGAATATGTCAGAAAAGAAACCCCAAAGTGACATTGCTTTTGTCCGACCAAAAGTCCAAACTCCAAAGGTATTCAAATTTACAATAAAAAATATATTGAATAAATGACTTAAATGATTAATGATCATCTGTCAAAATTGTTGTACCAGCTTCTCTTGTTCAGGATTGCTGGGTGCCGCGTGTACTTTGTGAAAGGATGCAGTGTACAGAGCACCTGTCCATTGTACTTTGATTCAGCATAAAAACTGTTAACAGAGGGCTGTTGAATTCATCTGTTCCTTCTCTCTCAGGGTGACGGGGAAGATGGTTGGCACTTCCAGTCATGAGAGTGTCCAGGCGGGGACCAAACTTCTGGACATCCCCCTCAACCCTGAGAACAACATGACTGCACTGTGAGAACATAGAGACAGGAAACCTTTCCTCTTCACTTTTAGTTTTTGCATGTTTTTCAGCTTTGTTCTCCAGTTTCAAGACTATGTAAACCCTTGTGTTGTCCTCTCAAAACTTCTATATCAGAAATATGGGTTTCTTTTTAACCAAATTACTCAAAAAATTAAGTATATTTGCAGGTACTTGATTACTTTTTTTCATTCATTGAATTGTGGGTGTGATTCTCCACCAACAAACGTTTCTCTAATATTAGTCAAAATCATTCATCATTTCAAAATTAGGTATAATCTCCTATAAATGAGATGTATTGACCATGAATTCCAAAAATATGTGTAAAACTATTGGTATTAAGTTGGTGTCAGTGAAAAATAACATTGAAAACATGGAAAAAAAGTGACAAAAACATTGAAAAAAGTGACGAAAAAAAAGTGACAAAAAATATTTCAAACATATTGTAAAAAACGGTCGAAAAAAATGCTAATTTTGACCCAGAAGGACAACAAGTACATGGTCGATCAGAAGACAACACAAGTGTTAAAGTCTCCAACATATACTAAATTGAGTAGCAGTAGGGTTGTTGAAAGTAATAATTTCAATGCATCACGATGTGATCGACACACCATAATCGATTGTAGCCTACTGATGTTACTTGTTGATTTTTTGTGTGTGCCTTTTGTCTGTTGTCTGCTGTGTTCAGACTCACATTCAGGAAGGTTCATTTTTAAGAATAGATACAATGAAAAGGGGAGTTCATATAGTATATCTGACTCCTTGAATTTGTTGATGAAAACCATGTGTAGTAATGTATAATAATGCCGAGGAGGTGATGCATCGTGATGCAACCTGATATCGAACTGAAGTGAATCGTTGACAGGAGAATCGTAATCGTAATCAAATCTAATCGTGAGACCAGTGAAGATTCACACCCTTAGTAGCAGGCTTATCAAATCTTTGTGTCGTAGCATTGACTGTGCTGGGATTCTGAAGCTGAGGAACTCGGACATCGAGCTGAGGAAAGGAGAAACAGACGTTGGAAGGAAGAACACACGTGTCCGTTTGGTGTTTCGTACCCACCTCCATCTACCGCCCCCTGGGGCCCCGCCTGGCCGAGTCCTGGCTCTGCAGGTTGCCTCCCTGGCCATTGAATGCTGTGAGTAGCTGCTAAGATGCACTTTTATGCAGACTAAACTGCAAAGAGAGTACTCCTTTACATAATACTTTACTAGCAAGGAACACACCATCAACCAGATTTTGTTGAACGATTTATGAATGAAAGATGATTGGTGTGCGAGGCGTGAAGTCGCCTGTAGTCATCCGTCTGCTAGTCTATATCCACGTCGTTCCACTTCCGGGATTGCTCAGTTGCCGACGAAAATTCCGCCGGATTTCACTCATTTAGGCCGGATATCCGTTACCTTTCGCTTTCTTTGTTTTGACATTTTAAAGGTCCTATGACATGCTTATTTTTGGATGTTTTTATGTAGGCCTTAGTGGTCCCCTAATACTGTATCTGAAGTCTCTTTCCCGAAATGTAGCATTGGTGCAGAATTATAGAAACTACAGGCCAGTCCCACAATGAGCTTTCCTTAGGACATGCCATTTCTGTGTCTGTAACTTTAAATGCTATAGACCTCAACAGTCTCCTCTGAGAGACCTTGGGTTCCAGAAGTAAATTTCCCATTCATTTCTCCCATTGACGTCTGGAGAAATCCGTATATAAAGAGTTTTAGACTATGCCTTAGGCTAACCAGCTATGACGTGACCCATAAGCATACAACATATTATTTTGAGTGAAAAAAAACGAACAGAAAATCCCCAAAAAGGTACAAGACTGTGTACATATTTTCATTTCCGAGCGAAGGAACTACTAATCCCACCGCGCACCACTGAATAATATAGTCGAAGACACAACTGCGTAAGAGCCTCTTGAACAACTTCCAATCCGACGACTTTTTTTTTTTGTTTTCTCTGACGCACTTTTTCTTCACCCCTTTGGACTTGTTCTCGTCCTTGAAAAAAGCCATCATGGCAGCCAAGGAGATCATGATTGCACTGATACGTCTACCGTCTACTTCTTTTTATTAAAGATTTTACAGTAGACAGTAACGTTACAGTAGCCTACACAGTACAGCAGCAAAGACTCTCACAGACTTTCACAGGGTTTAGGGTTTAACCAAACAGTCACATGACATGAGTTCCACCAATCAGAGGCATCACTGTGGGATTGTGGGATTGTTTACGATTGTGTGTAATGAAGTACTTATCCAAGACATTGCGAATAAAAGACATTTATCTCAAAACAATGTTGGTGCCCCGTGAACTTTTGGCGTCTATATGAGTATATACAATCGCTTAGTCATGTCATAGCTGGTTTTAAGTCTACCATCGACGGTTACGATTTTATGGCTTATACTCCAATTGTCAATGGAGAAATTGCATTGTATTTTTACTTCCGGAAACCTGCTGTGGGGACTATTGAGGAGGAGAGAGGTGGGGCAAGGTGGAGGGTGGGGGTGTGGTCTTGACCAGCCACGGTTGTAGCTCTATTTCCTTGGGCGGGCCAAATTCTCTGGGCAGCTGTTGTCGGCGGGCAAAGCAGAGAAAGGGGAAGTAACCTATTTTGCAGAGGCACCGATACTCCTTCCAGCACTTAGCGCTGCCAAAGACGATTGTGATTGGTTTAAAGAAATGCCAATAAGCCACTGTACCCACTTGTCACATACATCCTGTATTGCTGCCAGTTTGTCACAAAGCGGTAACACAGGAGGAAACATGAGGCATGGTTCAAGCATTCAAAAGGCTCGCCTTTTGACTTGAAAACTCTTGCCTAAATGAGCAGCCCAATGTAGGCCTGCAAATGGGTCACATCCAAGTCTTTCCAACCGTCCCCATGCAGTTCAATATAGGCAGAGGGACCATGATAACTTTCTGTTTTAGGAAGTTAATGTGTCCACTCTTGGAGACTGAGAGAGAACAGATTCTGGTGGTAGTTGAGAGACAACCGGAAGGTCAACCCTAAGAGTCTCATTCTCATCAGAGGAGGACGCCTCATAATCAGGGTCCTCCTCAACATTATTCTCAGTCCCAGACACATTCTCCTCTATGTCACTTCCACTGTCACAGAGCTGTGATTAAACTTCATTGGCAGAAAAAGTTAGAGGTTATTTTCAATGGAGAGAGCATAAAGAGAGCGCCCACAGCGCACCAAGAGAAACGGTTTGGACGGCTGCTGTGTCCCAAGCTTTTAAATGTTTGTGTGAACTCAATTAATGTCCTCGCAGGAAACATAATCCCCCTCCCCCACGGTGTGGGTAATATCATATACATACATATTTATGGTTATGGCAGGTTAGGGCCCTGAAGCATTATGCAATTGCATGTGATAGTGACCTCAACATCAGCCAAAACAACCAAAACAAATCTGTAAAATGTTCATATTTCGTATATAGTTTATACAGCTAAAACAGCCTGGGGTCAGATTGTATCATTGTTAAATATATCATCATGTTAATCTCATGGTGACCTAGGTGTCCCCATTAAACTAGTCCAGTTCATTAAATATGACGCAAAACAAATGACGTCAAGCACTTATATCGAGACGTTGGATGGGGTCAGATTGACCTCAAGGATAATAGGAGGGTTACATTTCGGAGTACACTCAGTGGTTTAATCTACCTGCCTGCCTCTCCCTGCCTCAGCCCAGCGTTCGGCCCAGGAGCTGCCCGTCATCGAGTCCGTCAGTCTTACCTCGTGCTCTGTGGAGGGAGGAGAGGAGCTTCTGCTGAGCGGCTCAAACTTCCTGCCCATCTCGAGAGTCATTTTCATGGAGAGAGGGACAGGTAAAGGTCCACAGAGCCCTGTCTAATGTTGTTTTCTGATCTTCTGTCCATAATATCTTGATGAGTTCCCGGGACTTAAAGGAAGCCAGTAAAAACACAGAAATGAGATGAGAAGAAGATTGTGCACAAGTTGCAAGAAAATAAGAGTAGGATGCTGCCAGAGAAATTCTTTTCTGCTATACAAACAATGATACAATTCAGACATGATGACTGACAATTCATATATATATATATATATATATACATATATATATATATATATATATACATATATATATAAAAAACTGTTTTACAAAAACTTTAATGTTAGGCTTCACCTATGATGAAATTATACTATTAAACTGACTGTGTCAGTTACACTTAATTCCATTTTATGTTCTCATCTATTAGATGGTAAACTGCAGTGGGAGGAGGAGGCTCATGTTGACCGTGACAACAGCAATGAGGTAATTTTGCATGTGTGACATCAGTCCAAAAATGTCCAATTCTCGAAGAGCCTCTGAAACAACATGAACTTTTTTTTATTTTTCATCACAAGTCAAGTTGTAATTTAATTCAGATACTACTAAAGCATCCGGAACATCTAATCTGTACTCTTCTGTCCACACCTCTTTTTCGTTGAAGTGTTTGTTGTGTGTGAGGGTCCCCGCCTACAGCGACCTGTCCGTCAGTCGGCCTATGTCGGTTAGTCTTTACGTCTCCAACGGGAAGAGGAAAAGAAGCAGCACTCACTGCTTCAAGTATCTCCCCGGTGAGTAGCCAATCACACCGGGATCACCTCCATCTCATTTCATGTCTGTTGCGTTTTTCTTTTTCCAAATTCTGTTTTGTTTCAATGATGTGGTCTTTTGAAAACATCTTCAATGAAATGAAATGCTGTGAACCAAAATGTAAATAGACATGTATTAATATAAAGGATAACAAATAAAAAAAATTTAAAATATAAAGCAATGTGTAGGGTTGGGCATCGTTTAGATTTTAACGATTCTGATTCCAATTTTCGATTCTTCCTTTCGATTACGGTTCTTATCAGTTGTCGATTACGATTCTTTGAGGGGTGGAGTTGAAACGGGTCACGTGCTTATTTCACAAATAAGAGGAAAGTTTTATTTTGATTCAAAGGTGGGTTGCAGTTTGACGGGGCTTTTTCAATGTAAAATAAAACCACACTAGAGCACCGCTTACTGTGCTCCATGGCTGCAACACAACAAGCGCCTGGCCGCTACGGAAACCAAAACTTGAGCATGTTAAATTTGGAACCCATGATCAGATTTGAAACCAAATCCTCCAAACGATTCCAAACGATTCCAATAAAGGAACGATTCCAATGGAATCGTAATTTTTGAAACGATTCCAAGCAGGAATCGGTTCTCGATGCCCAATCCTAGCAATGTGGCACGAGAAATTAAACTAGATTAAACTACACAAAAGGGCACAATATCAAAAAATATGCATTCAAAGTCAGTTAAAAAAATATAATTTCTTTGGATAAAAGCATTAGCTAGATGACATGTAATGTTGTCCTGCTTCTCCTGACAGTTATGTTCAAAGAGGAGGACCCGCTGCTGTCCCGGCCCTCTGCGCTGCCTCTGGATGGGACGAATGTGGGTCCTGTAGGGGGTCAACCCAGGATGGACAGGGGCTTCCACGTGAGAGGCATCCCAATGGCTGACGACCAAGGCCTGGGCTTCCACCTCCCCCCCTACCCCTCCACCTACTCCCCTCCCTGCCCCACCATGAGTTACCATGAGGAGTACTGCTCCAAAGCCGACGCTGCGGTGGAGGAGCCCTGCGGGTCCAGGGCAGCCCTGTCCGAGCGTCACCCCAGCTTCGAGAACCTGGAGCTGGGCTTCACGGAGCTTCTTCCTCCCTTATACCCCCGCGGCCCGCAGCCTCCCTCCCCCTCCCCTTCCCCGTGGTTGGACTCACCCTACCTTTCCTCCTCGCCCTCTCCCTCCCACTCCTCCTCTCTAAGCCCGTTTCCTGCCGGCAGTCCCATCTCCACCTCCCCTCTGCCTCCCATCCCCACCTCCCCTTACCCCCAGTACTCGGCTTATCCTCAGGAGGTGTGCCCCTCGCCTCCCTCCAACCCCAGCCAATATCAGGACATGTGCCCGGCACCCTACTCCCATTACGAGGGCTGGGACCCTCAGGGAAGGGTGCTGGGGATGGAACATGGGGAAGAGAGGGATGTCAAGATCCAGGAGTGCCCCCTGGAGTTTACCAGCTCTTCTATGCACCACATTACATTTGAAGAAGGTGAGTTGCATGTATTGGTCTTTATCGTAATGTGCGCAAATGTGTAACACTCTATTGAGAAGATGAACTAATTGGCAACATTACAGACATGTTAAGGACAGACAGAGATGATAAAGAAATGTTTTTATGTACATTATGTATGGATGGATGGGTGGGAGGATGAATGTGTTGGATCATAACCAGACTGGAGGATGGAAGATGGCTAAATAAATAAATATGGGCACAGCTGTTGATTAGTTGAATACTGTGATGTCACTATAGATTTTCATTTTAAAACTAGGATATATCATTTTGTTTTTGTTGATATTCATTAGCACATAAAATTAAATGTAAACTAAATATAATTAAGATTTTTTTTTATAAAGATCCCTTAAATTTGTTGGTAGATAAACAAGATATGTATGTATATTTATGATATATTGGCTGATATTATCTTGCAGTTTTTGGGCATATTCTAAAAATATCACACCTGCTGGCATTTTTAGATATTTCCCATCTTAACTTGCATTTTGAACTGCTCAGCAATGAAGATTTTTGATACAAGCCAATCGACAAATTTTTAAAATAACTTTTTTTAAGGCCAAAGTAGCATATTATCTTTCCTAGACTTTTCCCTTAGATATCCGTGCTATTATTTTTATTATTATTATTATTATTATTATTATTATTATTATTATTATTATTATTATTATTCAGATGCTGCAAGTCCTGCTGCTTTCCAAATAAATGAGTACCATATAAAATGATTTACGGGTCAATACATACAGGTTGATTACCTTTGATTCTAGCAATGCATATGCTGAACAAACTGTACCAATGACATTGAGTACATGGGGTGGATGAAAGGATGGAGTGATGAACAAGATGTGTGTGTGTGATCTTCTCTTCTCCTTCTTCATAGTGACGGAGTTCATCGGGGAGGACATCCAGTCGTACCAGTCAGGCTCACACGTGGACAACCAGCCAAACTGAGCTCAGAGCATGCTCGGAGAGCGTTTGATATTCAGCATCATATTCACCATTATGCACTTGGTATTAAGGATGCATCGCTCCAGTAACATGTGATAATGACAGGGGGATTTCATTACCATGACACTGTTGTAATTATGACCACAGGTAACGGTTTTATGTGGTTTTATAAAGGGAAACTAATGTTTTTAACATGTTTTCGATATAAATTATACAAGAAAGTGCTTGGGGTTTGGTGTGTCTCATGTGTTTTTGTGTGTGCAAAAAAACTGAAAAAACTGAACACTCATACAAGGTAAATCCAGAATAGAGGGACTGAAGGAAACAGTCTTAGTCACTATGGAAAACTAAATTGTATGTTATGCAAGATGCGGTATTCTCTACAATCCTATGCCAATCCTACAAAACTAGGCCTTTTCCATTATTTATTTTTTCTTAAAAGTGTCTTTATTTAAGATTGCACCAGCAGAAACTGTAATCCATCCTGCAGTAATAACACAATTGTCTGCTCAGTTCCTGAATGTGATGGGAATCTTCTGATTAATGGCAACAGGATTTAGGATCCTGTGTTGCCAAATAGTGGCAATTATTTCCGAATTTTCTTTCTGCAATGCCAGGTTTTCTTGTAATTTGATGAAATTACTTATTAGCAGAGAAAACAACTAAAAGACTTTTGTGACGCATCAACTTAACATAATCATGCATGTTATCTCAGTAGATGTTAAGCCTGTGGCTGGTGTAAAGGTAAAGTGTTGAGACAAAAGGTAGTTTGACCTCACGAAAGGATGATGTGGCCAAGCTGTGCCTGTAAACGCTGTTTGAAAGCTTGGTATGATAAATAGTTTGTAAAATCCTTTAAAAGCCGAGCAGGTTTCTCTTGAAGAACAGTGCCACCTGGGGGGGGGGTGGGGACTCAGGACCAGGAACGCCTCGACAGTCCTAAATCAGCAACTGTTTGAGATATCACTCACTCTGCTGTAAAACTTCACACATCTTAATTTCTGCCGTGTGTAATTTTTCCACTAAAAGGAGTGTGGCTACAAGAAAGATAGACAAAAATGTTTAATTATTGCAAAACAGCAAGGGCAATAAAAATACACCAACCTAACAAAAAGACACAAAAGTAGCATCATATGTTTTCTTGACAGTTTTATGGGCCTAAATGGTTCAGTGCTACCATAAATGGGCATGTTGGAAGCTTGAGACCAAAAAAAGCTGTAATGGTAAGGGATATACGTATATATATATAGTTGGTGTAGAGCTTTGAACATCTTTTAAGAAGAACTTACTGTTAGAATCTGAAGCCATAATTCCTTCATGACATAAACTATTCCAGTTCCAGCTCCAATTTTTTTTGTTTTTGGCTGTAGTTCAGGAAAGGTAGTTACACGTGGAAAATGTATGAGAGGTAAATGGATATGGCAAAAATAATGGAGGGGAATACTCGAGGGGAAAACGCTGACCGGGATGATTAATAAATTCACCTTTGCTGCTAATATTTTATTTATTAGTCATATTTAGGAATCAAACGTTGGCACTGCCCATCGGATTTTGTGCATCTTCACACTTTGACAGTGTAAAACATTTAAAAAAATACAAACTTTTCCTTTATTTAGATACAGTCCTCTGACAATAGAAATTAAATGGTTGTATTTCATATATTGAAAAAATGTAAAAAAAAGAAAAAAGTTTAAAGACAACAGAAATTTTTTTTAATCAAGAACAACTGTGTAAATATAAAAGACAGAACAGGCATCCTGATGATCTTAACTAGTTTGCCTTGTCCCTTACTTAGGAGAAAATTATTTTCCTAAAACGTTGAGCAATGTGAAGTTTCTGTGACTTTCAATTGGTTCAACATTTCATTAAAGTCTCATAAATTCTGTCACAATCAGCAGTCATATAATAGATTTTGTCTTTAGTGTTCTCTTAATGTAATTTTAAGAAACACAACTTTATTTGTCATTACATTATCTGTGTTGCATAGTTTCACAGCCTATCAATAGACAAGCATGGTCACACTGACTTAAAGAATTTAAGTGGGTCATTTTGCCTTGCTTTCGAATTATTGATTTAAGATAGATAGATAGATTTAATCAGATAGAGCAGGGGTCTTCAACGCTTTTTAAGCCAAGGACCCCTTAACTGAGGGAGACAGA
The DNA here is from genome assembly GCF_010015445.1 of Perca fluviatilis. Lineage (NCBI taxonomy): Eukaryota > Metazoa > Chordata > Actinopteri > Perciformes > Percidae > Perca > Perca fluviatilis. Next base: position 32,864,010 of record NC_053122.1, on the reverse strand, counting down.
CACTCAAATATTTTATAAAATGAAGTTGCATATTAAACTGGGCCTGCAATAAGGTGTAGGGCGGCCTAATGCCTTTATACATGACTTATTTTCATATAATACTAAGCTATTAAAATAGCCTAATAATTGTTGGGATGATTTTATAAATCATCCCAATACATGTGGCACAGTGAATCCTTAGGATGAACTGTATCTGTGGATGGCTCCCTTAGTGACTACAGTACCTTACCTATAGGCCAGTAAACCCTATTATCAGTTATTATATTTGCTAATAATTTGTTAGATTAATGTTAAGACTTTTGAATTTTTTTTTAAAACTTTCATAAATGAACAATAATTTGCATTAACTCAGAGGAACCCCTAGGGGTCCCAGACCCCCTGTTGAAGATCCCTGAGATACAGTAATTAAAATCCTACCTGGAGGTGCCCTTACATCATACCTTCTTCTGTTTGTATCTAGGAATGTATACTCCTCTATCCACGTCTTCTCACATCAAGTCCCTCAGAGTGTCACCAGGGGGAGGTATAATCTCAGAAATCACTCAGTTAGCTCTCTGAATGAAGTCAGCCTGACTGACACATACAGGACACATACAGTACAGCACATGCATCAGCAGCAAGTGGACCCTTTATGGAAATGCCTGCACTAGATCATAAAGAGCCTGTGGGAAAACAGAATGGACCATTATGTGTAAACCTAGCCTGTAATAGTTCTAACGCTGCCCCTACAATGCTGGTACTGACTCTGATAGTTAATGTGCTAACTTATACTAATAGGCCTACAAATAATGCTAAAAATCATATTGATGTTATGTTAACACTAATACCACTAATTCCATTACTGGCTGTGATATCAATGGTACTACTAATAATAGTACTAGTAGTGAATCACTTTAAAATCAATTATGAAATGGAGGTGAATGTAATTTTGTTTGATAAATGACATTTACCTAACCAAGAGTCTCCAGCAGTGCGTGAGGCTATGTGAGGCTTTGCTCTTGGGCCCAACGGTGCTTTGCACTAAAATGCTAATAGACATATTACAAACCTGAGGGCCAATTCAGGGTGGGTTTCGAATCATTTACAATCCCCTAATTGTCTCCATCTGTTGAAAGCCCCACTCAGGTTGACTCGGATTTCGCCCGTTGTCTTTCAGTTGTTGTTCTTTATTTAATTTCCTTCTTTTCTGTGATGTTCCCACCCCAGTATCAGCCATAACAACAACAGATAACTTCTAAAATAAAATTATAATACAATTAGGCCTACAGAAAGACATCTTCTGCTACCTTTTGTGAGAAAACTACCTTAGTAGAGGGAAGATCTCCAGAAGGATCTGCAGAGAGGATATAGAAGTGTCTGTTTTCAGTTTTCCGCCCTGTAAGAAAGGAGTTTATGCGGTTTACGTTTAAACTTCCATAAAGTGTCTCACAGGAGACAGATTAAGTGGATATTATGAGTGGATTATGTCTGTGTATTTTTGGCCAGATGCAGTGACTTCCTCACTGCTGGTTGCCTGGCAACTTCACTGTGACATTGGGAGGAACTTACTGCTCCCAGCCAATAAATAGTCCCGCCCATGACCCCCCACATAAAATCCCACCTTGTTGTCTAACTATTCAATTCAATTTTATTTATAGTATCAAATCATAACAATAGTTATCTCAAGACACTTTACAGATAGAGTAGGTCTAGACCAAACACTATGGTATACAAAGACCCAACAATTCCAGTAATTCCCCCAAGAGCAAGCATTTAGTGGCGAGGAAAAACTCCCTTTTAGGAAGAAACCTTGGCAGACCCAGGCTCTTGGTAGGCGGTGTCTGACGGTGCCGGTTGGGGGTGTGATGAACAGTGGCAATAACAGTCACAATAAAGATAATGGATCAGTGACTAGAAATAGTAGTTGTAGTAGTTCATGGCATAGCAGGGCACTGCAGGGCGTTACAGGATGCAGCAAGGCACAGCAGAGCATAGCAGGACGCAGCAGGACGCAGCAGGACGCAGCAGGACGCAGCAGGACACTGCAGGGCACCGAAGAGCGTAGCAGGGTGTCACAGGGCATAGCAGGGCGTGCAGCAGGATCACGGCGACAGCTGCAACCATGATTAATCCAAGGAAACATGCTGGGGTGAAAAAAAAAGAAGGAATAAGCTCCTCAGAGCTAGGTTAGTAACAAGCATTTCAGGGACATGGATGCACACAGATGGAAAGAGAGAGGAGCTCCGTGAAGTTCCCCTTTAAAGCCAGTGTATAACAGGAGACTGACGTGGAAAAACTATTTAGTTCCTTTACTTAGTAAAAGTACTAAAACCACACTGTAAAAATCCTCTGTTAGCTACAAGTAAAAGTCCTTTGCTGAAAATGTTACTTAAGTAAAAGTATGTAAGTTTCATCAGGAAAATGTACTTAAAGTATTAAAAGTAAAAGTACTCAATGCAGAAAAATCCTCACATTTTAGAAACTGGAAACAATCCAAACAGTTCTGTCAATCAACTAAATGTTTAAAGGTGCCCTGCCACACGTATTTCATTACTTTGTGGTAATGTCTGTAAAGTTCTACTATGGACTCTTTTTTGTGGAAAAAATGCCTGTTACCTAGTTTCAAGTCATTCTAGCGTGGTATAGAAAGCCTGCAGGAAGACTCAGCTCGATTTGTGCCAGTTCTCATTAATATTCAACGAGCTAAGCTGCTTGACTCTGATTGGCTAACAGCTAGCCAATGAGAGCCTGGCTATCAGCATCCATTACCCAGCACAACTGGGCGAGCTTGTGAATAGTAATGAGCTTAAGCAACACCACGTCAGACTGACCAGCTTTTGTAATTGTCCTGATTTCTCCGCTTATTTCTTTTCAGTGGTTAGGGCTGACAGAGGAGGTAGCAGTTCATTTTCACATTCACGACATAACATATGGACTAAAAATATTTCAAAAAATACAAGTAAAAATGGTTTTGTGTGGCATCTTTAATGGTCTAATCATTTCAGCTGGACTTGTAGACCATTATATTGTTGGGTAGTTTAATTTATAATAAAACATTGAACAGGTATTGTACTTTATGAGCTCCTAAAAGCTTGTACTTAAGTACAGTACTTGAGTAAATGTACTTAGTTACATTCCACCACTGTGTACTGGAAGCAACCACATGATGACACAGTCAAGAGTCAAAATAGGGTCAGAGAACACAAATGTGTTGAAATAAAGTGAACATATTAAGGAACAACCCAACAAAATGACTTCCCGTGTTAGTCACAGACAGCTGCACAGCTGTTTGCCATTGAGACTCCGGTGGCTTGGAAAGAGAAGAGGGAAGTATGTGTGGGAAGATGAGGAGACATGAGCCTCAGCACTGGAGGAATGGCGGGGCCAACCACATCTGTGGCTCTTATTTGGATGTGTCGCATGTTCTCAGTTAAGTATTGTGTTTTCAATCCAGGGTGCTTGTTGTTACACACTTGACTCTTGGTTGTCGAGAACAACACAATGCGCTTTACGAGTGGAAACAAGAGGCTGCGTTTGAGAACGCACTTCTTTCTATGGCCTCTTTCATTTGAAGATTGTATCAAGCTATTGTAGTGCTGATGACTTACACTCTTTGTTCTTTTTATGTGTCAAAGTGGGAAGGCCAAGAATTGATTTAGTTACTTCAGGAGAGTAGGAAGCCCCCCCCCCCCACATAGGACTTTTTGCTATACACAACAGTAGCAAAGCTTACTGGGAGATGGTGTAAAACAGACAAAAGCAGTGCAGACTAACCTCATAACAGCAGACATTGGATCTTGCCAAAATCAACTCTTAAAAGGTCAAGGAGATAAGAAAGGGACAAAAAAAAAGAAAAGAAAAGCTGGGACTCAGTCTAGAACATTTTAACTCCTGCAGCACGTGAATCAATAAAATGTGAATGGTATTACATATTTAGATAGTCCTGCTATATTATACTGTATGATACATAACCCAAATTGTGCAAAAACATTTCGGTCAAATGGAAGAAGGAAATCAGCAGGATTATACTCAGAGACAAGTTTTCTTTTGGTATCATGAATTCCAAATAAATAGTTTTCCTCCCTGAATGTTTATTGGCGTGAACCTACCTTGAACCATTCCTCCTTTTCTCTGGTGCCCCTTTCTGATCTATCTGCTCTCACGTCATCGAAGTGAATGGAGCGATTTTTATGAAATGTATATGTTCTTGTGTCTGATTAAACCTTTAGAACATTGAGGACTGAACTTTGTTCTCTGAGCTCGTACCTGCTTTCAGAATCTACTCTACAGAGGTCAAGCCAGTAGATCATGGGTGGGCAATTCATTTTCTCAGGGGGCCACATGAGAAACAGGGACTGTTGTGGAGGGCCGGACCAATAGGCTAAACTCAATTCTGCTCAATATTAATTTTCCATGAAAGGGGCACGTTCTCAAACGCCTCTTTTTTCTCTGGGCATATTAACGTCGCAGACTCCACCAAAAACTCTTTAATAAACTCCCCTTCAGAAAAGGCTTCAGGCTTACTGTTTTTGCCGATTTTGTGGGATATCACAAAGCTGGTCTTGGTAAAAAAAAGCCTTGTTGCTTTTGCAGCTTAACTAGCAAAGCTTAAGATGTCTGTGCCCGCTCTGCATCAGTCAAGTTGTTGTATTTCTCTGCGTGTTTCGTATTGTAGTTGGCGATCTGTTCTCCGCAAACTAAGCACACGGCTTTACCTTTCACTTCAGTAAATAAATACTTAGAGGTCCATGTTTGGTTAAAAAATCGGCACTCTGGATCGACCTTTCTTTCTTTCCCATGAGCTGACATTTTGTAGGGATAACAGCTCATTCACGTCCATGCTAACGTCTCTCGTTAGCTCAATTCGCGGCTTGCCGACACAGGGTTCGGATACGTTGCAGTTCTTCTTCTTTTTAATTGCGACTTGCAACCAGAGAAGAAAAAGCTGCATACGTTCGCACAAAAAAAAGCAACCAAAAAACAGCTGCCCTCAAAATAAAAGCAATGCAGTTGTATTCCATGCATGTACACTTATTTACGTTTGATTGCATACTTCCCATTGACCTCCCATTGGCCGTTTAGGGTAGCCCAAAAGGGCCGGATGTGGCCCGGGGGCCGTACAATGCCCAGGTCTGCAGTTAGGATACCGACCACAAAATAATAGGGCTGGGCGTATCGATCTAAATATTGATAGTATCGATACCAAGATGAGTATTGGTATCGGATCGATACTGTCGTGATGAGATCGATACTTTTATTGCAGTTTCACTCCCGAGTTCATGCGAGCACAGCGTCTCTCCAAGTCTGTGGGCAGTGTGCAAACAGCGTCTCTCTCTCTCTCTCTCTCTCTCTCTCTCTCTCTCTCTCTCTCTCTCCCTGCTCTGCCGGAGGCGGAGAGCGGAGAGTCAGAACAGTTATATTCATATTTATACATTGTGGCTTTTGTTTACTGATTCTGCATAACTGACTTTATTTTTCACAGATATCTGTGTGTAATGGAAGGTATTTTTACATTATACCATTACATTGTTTTATATTGTTCTAGTTAGTAAATAAAAACATTTAGATTTGCCTAAAATCTTTGTCCTGTGTTTTATCATAATCATAATCAACTAACTGAAGGCAAAATCACAATTATTCAATGATCGTGATGTTACAAGTAAAAAGTATCGGTATCAGTATCAGTATCGGTGATACTAGCCCTGTATTTATTTGGTATCGGATCGATACCAAAATTCCCAGTATCGCCCACCCCTTCAAAATAATCCTGACAGGATTGTCTCATAACAACCATGAACCACATCAACCGGGTACACAGGCTCATTAACCCTTGTGTTGCCTTCCCAGCAACCCTTTTTGTTTTTCTGGGTCAAAATTTGAAATAAAAACTTTTATCCATAACGTTTTGGTCGTCTTTTTGACACTTTTGTTGCTTTTCCCAATGTTTTCCAATATTTTGGTAATTTTTTTCAACGTTCTTGTATCAGTTCTTTTTTAGATGCTGCTGTATATAATTGAATAAAACACCCAAATTCAATGAAAGTAGTGAACTGATCATTTATTTTACCTGTGAGGAGCGTTGTATGGAACCATCCACGTTAATTGTTTTTTGACAATTTGGTTGAAAGAAAACCCAAATTTCTGACTTTCTGAAAATGGGTCAAATTTGACCCAAGGACAACAGGAGGGTTTAATGTAGCCTGAGATTTGTGAATGAATGAATAAATTTATATATTTTTTATTTTAAATCACATACCCCCAGAAAGTGCCCTTAAAATATTTACATACAAAGGCAAGAGAAAAACAAAAGGAAAGACAGCAAACATAAGTACTGAGCTGAGTTAAACAACTTCTATGTAAGCTTAATATTTCTCCTGGCCATTCGAATAATTTCATAACACTTCAGGGAAACTTATTTTACAATATGTATGAACTCTGTAAACCAAAGTAACTCTGCAAGCTCTGTTGCACATGAATACGTATGAAGTTGAGTCATGGTGTTCCTTACTTGCCAGTGGCTGGGCTTGCTATTGTAGTAGCCATGTTCCCATGTTAGAGGGTACAACCCTTCCTTAAACAAAACAAACGCCATGACATATCATTGTGTCAGAGCTGGGCGTTGTTGCCGTCTCCTTTCTTGGCCATTGATTTATAGGCGACTTAAATGTTTTCTGTGTTGCACTCTGCCCCTCAGAAGCAGTTGTCATCAGTAGTCAATCCTCCTCAGTAGTGGAAGAACTATTCAGATCCTTTACTTAAGTGAAAGTACTAATACCACACTGTAAAAATACTCTGTTACAAGTCCTGCATTGAAAATGTTACTTAAAGTCAGAGGTGGGTAGTAACGAGTTACATTTACTCCGTTACATTTACTTGAGTAAGTTTTTGAAAAAATTATACTTCCAGGAGTAGTTTTAAGTCACTATACTTTTTACTTTTACTTGAGTAGATTTGTGAAGAAGAAACTGTACTCTTACTCCGCTACATTAGGCTACAATGAGCTCGTTACTTTTCTTTTTACCTCTTTGTTATTCTACGCGTCATTGTTTTTATCCCCCCCGCGTTCGCCTCATTTTAATCAGATTTTAATGTTTTATTTTGACAGAGAGAGAGACTTCCGCTAAAGGCTCTACCACGTGGCTGTGTTTCACCAATCAAACGTAGTCGTGCAGTCTCGTCACCATACTCAATCTCATCGGCGGGACGGGTTAGTTTAGGACCGGGACACATCAGGCCGATTATCGGCCATGGGACAGTCTGGCGAGGTCAGTGACTCGAATCTGTTCGGTGTGTCCCGTGCCGTCGTCCGTCTGGGGGGCTGTCGGCGTTCATTTTGGCCGACCTGACATGTTCGGTCGGCGGCAGGGAAGTCGGGACTCACCCGGAAATGGGGAGCAGAATGAGGTGACTAGAGTCTCTCAAAATCTGACGAAAATCTTTTAAACTGACCTTTGTTGAGCTGAAATGAAGACAGATTCAGCAACTGCATGGCCTATTTCTCGCTTAAAATGTTCTCAGAAACACGTTTCAGTGAACTATTTTAGTCCAATATGAGATCGTATTCTGAACGGCCGCCATGACTGTCTGGCTTTGGATTTCCGGAGAAAACAAACCCATGTGACGCGTTCGTCCAATCAGCTGCCGGTTTTCATTTCTTGGGCAACATTACAGATTAGCGCCGCCTGCTGTTATAGAGATGTATTACGTCTCGTCGCCTCTCGTCTTTTTGGTCTGTTCTGTGGCAGTTTTTTGGACCTTGGGGACGCGACTGATCATATCGACGGGGTTTTCTGTCAACGGTCGCCCGTCGGCTATATGTGTCTACACCTTTACAATGTCAGAATCAACCATCGGCAATGCAGACACAGTTGAGGAGGAACAGCCCAGAGGCCAGATCAACAGGTCCTGGATTTCTTTCAGTTACCCGGCTTCACCTAACCTAACAACCGCAGTCCCGCAAGCTGTGTCACGACCACTGACATATATAACGGTGGTTAACAACTAGTTCAATCAACCCAGGGTTTCCCAATCTAGCGGCGCATGTTTACATAAAAGAGGCGATGTTTGCACAACATGACCAATAATAGCCACATATTTTACATAAGAAGAGCAAACTATAATTCTACATAAATATGAAGAACACAGACACGGTTTTACCATTGACATATATAAAATGGACCAATAGACCCCGTTGCTCTGGACGGAGACCAGTGAAGGCTATTAGAAGCACTTTTCCGGTGATGGCCAGCTTTACTGCGCAGCCTCCAACTGACAGAAACAACGTAAATGTGACGTGAGCAACGTGTCTGAAAGTTGGAAGTCTTCTGGTAGCTGTGCCGAGAGAAATCTCAATCATTCCCAATCTTACAGAGACGGAGAGTGTAGGTATATGTAAGGAGATAACATAGGCACAGGCTAATTATTGCTAACTAACATGCTAGTTAACATTAGTAATAAACCTAAATAGCTAACGTAAGTCGAAACTGCCTGCGAGCTTCTCCTGTACTGTACGGTAATTCCTCTACTGTGCGACAGTAAGTCACTTGGTTATGACACAATCGTTAGCCTATTTTTACAAAAGCGTCTGCTACGGAGCTATAACGTGAGGTACAAGGTAATGGAGCCTTTTATACGTTGTCGTGTTTCTTTAGAAATAAACAATGGACAAATAGAGTCTTTAAACGCTTCAGATGTAAAGTTATTTGCAGTCAAGTGACGTAAAAAAAAAATGGCGGTCAGCGGAATGCTAACAGGAGGTGATGGCCAGGTAGCAACAAAATGGCGCCATAGATGGCTCGAGTTCTGAAGCGAAGCTTACCCGCTTGGGTTTTACAGACAAAATGCAATACAGTCTCTGCTTCCTAAAACAGGAGGACAGCTGGCAAAAAAATAAAAAAATAGGCGATGCTGTAGAAGCGTAGGCTAGCCTACATCACAACTCTTATCAATATCACTTCCCCATCAGTCAGGCACAACATCTGACCATAATTACACTTGTGCTTTCCATAAGCTGTCGTTGCTTTAGCCTATTATTTCAGTTGCAACCCTGGCAGTGGAAGCGATCGTGAGAGCAAATAAAAAATATAAAAAACATAATTCAAACCGCTGTGTGCATTGGCGACACACGGCTCAAGAAGCCGACAAATAGCCGATATGTAATTCCCTCCCATTAAAATCTATATATTTCATAAATATACCCATCAGGGAATGTTAACGCGGTTGTCGGTCTCTAAATGTTTTTTTTATGAGCGCACCTCTCTCTCTCTCTCTCTCCGCGCACCGAGCTCCGCCTGATCTTCTAAGAACGGTGACGCCGTTATCAATCGAGTATTGATTGGTCAGTAGGCGGAGCCTTTACACCGGCTGATCTCTGATCTCCAACATAACCGACCATGAGTTACCACGGCCATTGAACCCGGTAACAAGTGATCCACCTTCGTGATACAGAAAACCAAATCTTACTTCGTAGTACAGGCCTCTGGCCTCATAATGAAAGCATGTTTATCTTAGTAAAAGTGCCAAACAGCAGCTACATTACCTTGTTCTAGTTCTGCCTGCAGAGCCTGGTAAAAAAAAGTATAACGGTTTGGAAATTAGTGTTACTTGTGCTTATTTATTTTTTATGTATTATTATTTTATTGATTTTATTTTTTAAGTATTTGAATTTACCTGGATTATTTTAATTTAAGCTATTTTGTAATTAATTAATTCATTTAAATTTATTTTATTGATTGGATGAACTAGGCTATAATTTGCCTAAAGATGATTATTTTGTATTTTTGTCTGTCTGATTGAATGTTTGTGTTAAAAAAAATAAACCAGACGTTACTCAACAGTTACTCAGTACTTGAGTAGTTTTTTCACCAAGTACTTTTTTACTCTTACTCAAGTAATTATTTGGATGACTACTTTTTACTTTCACTTGAGTCATATTATTCTGAAGTAACAGTACTTTTACTTGAGTACAATTTTGCTTAAAGTATTAAAAGTAAAAGTACTAAATGCAGAAAAATCCTCACATTTTAGAAACTGGAAACAATCCAAACAATTCTGTCAATCAGCTAATTGTTTAATGGTCTAATCATTTCAGCCGGACTTGTAGGCCTACATATTGTTGGGTACACTGCATGTGTTTTGTGTGCAAAAATCTTAATATCTCAACTAGTAACTAAAGCTGTTAAATTAATGTAGTGGAGTAAAAAATACAATGTTTCTCTCTGAAATGTAGCGGAGTAGAAGTATAAAGTGGCATGAAGAGAAAAGACTCAAGTAAAGTACAAGTACTTCAAATTTGTACTTAAGTACAGTCCTTGAGTAAATGTACTTAGTTACATTCCACCACTGATTCTGCCAGTCGAGGCTCTGGAGCCCTGAGATACATTCTAGACCAAGACCCTGTGCATTGCCCTGGGGTCTGCAGAGAGCTGCAGGGGGTGTGGCAGTGAAGGGAGGAGGTGGGTAAAGTAGAGAGTGGTGAGAGACAAAGTAAACAGAAAAGTATAAATAGTATGCATAGAGCAGATGCTGAGTTATACTCGGTTCACATTCAGGTCAAACAATCAGCTCTTTTTTCTTAAAGTAAATTCATTTACATCACTTCTGTGATTCTGTACATGTACATGGCACAATTAAAGATCTCTTACAGGCTCATTAGTGCCAGGCAGGTAGTGGACAGTAAAGGCCTCTTTACATTTGCCGTTTCCGACCTGTCGTGCGCCAATGTGACGTCAAAATGGTTCAGAGGTCGTGCACCACTCTATTGTTTTCAGCGGCGCACGACAAAGCGGAAACAGGAAGCATGGGCAACCGGATGCCAGGACTCTCAGAGTGACTGCAAGTCTCTCTTGTAAACTTACTGGGTTAAGATGAGTTCTTTTATGGTGAATGAAAGGCTTGATCCGACGAAGTAGGTCATCGAATCGAATCGAAACATTGACGTCAATGCTGCTGCCAGTTCTGCCGTTGTTTACCTTTTTCTTCTTCTTCTAGTCAAAATAGCAAATTCGGTAGCCTTTTCTCAGTTGCAACAGGAGAAGACTGCAACTAGTGTCGTGACCACCACGTAGTATAAACCAAGTATAAATAGTTACGGTGCTCCCATGACGTCACACTGTCGTGCGACAGGTCGGGGATGGCAAGTCTACTGAACGCTTTAGCTTGTGTAGCTCCTGGTTGGTCACAAAGGAGGTCTGATTTTTGCTTGTCTTGACAACCAAAACAATTGTATCAGCCATACTAACAACTAGTGCTGTCAAAATGAATGCCTTTTAACGCCACTAATTCTTTTGATGCTCAATAAACGCACACACCTTCTGTGATTTGGGCTTCAGGCCCTCCTTAGTTTTCATCCAGTAGTTCCAGTTCAAACCAAAGACGTTAAACTCATGGTGCCGCTAGAGGAAAAGACAGGGCATCACCAAAGTCAGTGGACTTCATCCTCTGGGGAACATGAATACTTGTACAAAACTCCATGTCATTCCATTCAGTAGTTTGTTGAGATATTTCAATCTGGACCAAAATGGTGGACCAACTGACAGATATTGCCACAGAGCTACTCCACTATGACCATGAAAGTGGGTAATCTGGCACCTTTAACCAAACCAAAACATAAAACAATACAAGCACACACACACATCTGGTTTACATGTGGTTTTATTGAAACACTGGATTATGTTTTCCTACAACACTGATGTGGTATGCACAATTGAAACATGAACAGTGGAATATAAAAAAGCTAAAGAATATAATATAACACTGACAACATCTAGAGAGAGAGAAACTTCTTTTTGGTCTCTTTCTCAGAGTATTTACGACAGCAGTACAAAAACTATAGATCCAATCGACACAAATATGAATTTAGTGGTGCGAGTTTGGCGCTAACAGATGCTTTGATAATTGGAGACACCACAAATTCAAACACGCATATAAAAAACTAATATTAAGTGCACTTTAAAGATACTTTTCGTGTTTTTAACTGCACATTCTTACATATGTTCTTTCCACATATATATTCTTGCCATTGATTGTAGCTTGCAGATACATATACATACACATATATCATAACAGGAGCAAAAAGCTAGCCCTAACGTCAAGTAAACTATTTTTCTCACAACATTGGAGCCGTGTAAAAATGATAAATGATACAATCAGCTGCTATGCATACTGTTAAGGAAAGTAAACAGTCAATTCCTTTAATGAAATCACCAAAAAACAAAATAAAAAGTCTTGGATTTCCAATTGTATGGCATTTGGATATTTTTTACAACAGAACATAATCTTGGCTCCCTACAGGTACAGGTTCTAGGCTCCCTACAGCTTTTCTAAATTTCCTCCATTAGCGGTTAAAAACAGAAATACTGATCGACAGTCTTTTTTTTCAGAACTGACATCAAATTGAACATAAATTTAAAGCAGAGCACTGGAAAATACCTTATGCCAAAAAAAATAACAAAAACATGATAACAAGCCGCCATTTTCTTTGGTTTTTCTTCATTTGTCATTACAGACTATGTTTACATGCACATAGTATTGTGGGTGTTGTATCCTATTTGAATAGCTTACTCCAGTATACATAATACATACAATAATCTTATCTTACTTTACTTATGTACACCTTTACTATACTAATCTTGTATTTTGAGTATTACAATTGGCAATGATCTGCCATTTAAATGGATACAAAGATCCAGCAACCACATTCAGATCTCTCATAATCAAGATAAGAGTCTATCCAGGTCACTGGAAGCAAGGTTGGACATTTATGAACAGTAAGCTTCAGTAATTTAAGGGAATATTGTTGTACGTGTAAACATAGCCATTGACCTCAACCTTTCCCTCTTCTCTCTCTCTATGGTCCTAAGCAGTATACTTTACAAAATCAAATTTGGCAAGTTTGCAGAGGCTAAACTGGGAGTTTGTGTGGGGAGTGTGTGGGGGGGGGGGTTTGGTTTGATTACCCAGGTTGGCCAGCTGAACTTGTCGATCTCTTTAAAAGCCATGTTCACTGCCCCCATACATTGTCTCCAGTACATCCTCGGTCAACCATTACGCATGTCGTTCTTTGGGCCATTACTACTTCTCCTACTATTTCATTGTGCCAGAACTAAAGTGGAATCAAATCCTTTAATTTTCAAATTTCAAACAACAAATGGAGTTAGATTAGATTACAATAATACAATAAACTATACCAGTTGTAGTAGAACTCTACAGTCCCTTTCCCTTGGAGCACTGTATTTGACAGCAGTTTGACAGCCTGTGAGAACCTGACAAATTCAATTTTATTTGGAGCATACTGCTGGCCGAACACCCTTTCTCTTCCCTCAAGCGCTGACAAACACCAGGCGGGAGGAGTAGATCAGGTCGGCCAGGTAAAGGATGAAGTTGACAGCTGTGAGCACAGCCACCGCCATGTACTTATCCCACGTGCACAGCCCCCGCGCGGTGCTACAATTGGAGGGCCTATTTTTGTTTCCGCCATTCTTGGGATCAAAGTTGAAAATGGGCCAGATGATGGTTGCTGATAGATAGAGGACCACGGCCAGCAGGGCGTAGGCAGACAGGAAGCGTGCAAACGGGAAGGGGAGGCAGCCGGTGCATTCGCCTATGCAGAGCAGGATGATGACCGCCGACAGGATGAAGCAGATGCAGTAGACGGACATGCAGTACTTGAGCGCGTCGTGGCGGTCGTACAGCACAGGGTCGGTGACGAAGACAAAGATGATGCAGGCCACAAAGGTCTCGCAGACTTTCAGCAGGCCCGGGGCTGTGGCCATGTAGCCAGCCACCTCGCCCGGACGCGCCTTGCTGATGCTCACCTCGGTAATGTAGGCGATGGTGGCCAGACAGGAGAACACGGTTGACACGATGCGGTAGTCGCGGATTTCACTCGGGCCAAAAGAGCCCTTGAGGTAGTAGAGGGGGAAGATGATGGAGGCGGACAGGCAGAGCAGGGCGGCGTAGCACGCAAAGGTGATAGGGAAGTTCTTCCACGAAACAGGGGCCCTGGTCTGAAGGCCGAAGAGCTCCACCAGGATGACAAGCAGAGTCCCGGCGAAACTGAAGGCCCAGCAGAAGATGCACCAGTCTCCGGTGCCGTGGTCGAGTCTGCCTCCATGCACGGCCACGGAAAAGGCCACGCAGGAGAAGATCAGGGCTGCCAACCGTGTCCATAGGAGGGGGCTGGAGTGGAGGACTACAGCCATGATGTGGTAGGTGAAGTAAGAAGCTGGAATGGTTCCTGTGAGATAGGAGTCTCTTCCTATTGGGAGTCACTTCCTTTAGATTTTTAAGGCCAGCCACTCAGAGAAGGCAGATAAATCTGTAAGAAGAAGAGACATTAAAAAGAATAAGTAAGCAAGATTTTTTAGTTCATGTCATTTTCAGTGACCTCTAGATCAGCAATATTCAACAGAGGGTCCGTGACCCCTTAGGGGATCCTCAGAGTAAGTGCATGTGGGCCGCCCAAATTATATTAAAAATGTTTCTTTTTTCAAAAATTAAAATGTGTCTGAAAATATACAATAACATGAATCCAACATATGAGTAATAGCAAAGATACATTGGCCTATTTGTGAAAAAAAACACATTTAATTTACACATTGAAGATAAGCTTACTACAGGTAAGGTAGCCACTATGGTAGCCAAACAGTTAAGCTTAAGGATTCCCCTGTGCCTTAACATGTTAAACATTAAAACATGATGTATAAATAATACATTAATATCAATTTATTTTTCATCCATTCGGCCTAGTTTAACATGCAACTTAATTTTATACAATATACTGTATGTACAATAATAGGGTGTCCCTACTCTTTCAGCTAAGGGGTCCTTAGCGTGAAAGAGCCCTGTACATAATACGACCACATGAGGGCTTAAACTGGCACTGCACTCCTACATGCCCTTTTCTGAAAACACATAATGCTGTTATTGTATTTTTATGAATGGTTGAAACAACAAGTGAAGCCATGAAAAAACTATTTAAAAACACAAACAATGAGTGCACTGTTGTCACACTCGTCACAGCACTTTAACGTCTGATCAAATCATCCGGTGAACACTCCCTTTCTTCTTCTCTGGTGCTCTCTGCCTCGTATCACGCTCTAGACTGCTTTCTCAACAGCATTCCTGCGCTGAGTGCAGACTATTTCACTCTGGCATTCCTCCATGCTCATGTCCTCTGACGGGCGTGGCGCCGCAACCTCCACTGACCCCACAGTGTGTCTGTCATCGTGCTCTGAACATGGCCCTCTTCACTTGTTCCACTCCCTCTCCCAGGGACCACATCCATGCTGCAAACCCATCTGAATATCTTAACAGGGCTTTGAATCTAGTGCTGCTGGGCCTTGACCAACTGCCACTTTGCTCGTTTGAAAGCCATGATGTCACTCTTTCTCATGGGTGGGCCAAATTAACTGGGCGGGCAAAGCAGAGAAAGGGGAGGTAACCTTTCTCCTTATGACCTTAAGGAGAAGATTCCAGATTGGCCCATCTGAGCTTTCATTTTCTCAAAGGCAGAGCAGGATACCTAGGGCTCGGTTTACACCTATCGCCATTTCTAGCCACTGGGGGACCATAGGCAGGCTGGGGGATTACATATTAATGTTAAAAAACCTCATAAAGTGACATTTTTATGACATGGGACATTTAAGGCCCTGGAAACCAATCTTACTATGAGGGATGGGATTGTGGGAACGCCTTTTTTTTTTAAATAGTTTTTTGAGTGTTAAACTCTTAATAAATAATACTTGGACTTGTTTTGTTCCAAATGTAAGGTTTGATTGTTGCTTGTTTTTTGTCAGAAATATATGATGTCATAGAAGAATAGACACCATGTTTTAAGAGACATTAAAGACAACAGAATGCGGTTCTTTTACACTGCTAGAGGTAGGGATTACTTTTATTACTACTATGAACCTAACTACTTTGTGTTTTGTAGGCTACTCTGCTTTATTGAGGTAGAGCTTCCTTCCTTCCTTCCTTCCTTCCTTCCTTCCTTTAGCTGCCTTAAGTTCTTCTTCAGTTAGTGATCTGATACTTTCAGAATGATTTTCAACCAAGCAGCATGGCTAAAAGTTAAGGCCTTGACAGCTATCTTTGGGGTACCTCCTGCACCGGTCACTCATTCCAATAGACAGTCAGATTTGATTGCTTTTGCTTCACTCATTGCCCGTACACGTATTTTGTTACACTGGAAAAGCCCCAACCGTCCTCCTGCCACATCCTGGCTGTCTGATTTGATGTCTTTTCTGGCATTAGAAAAGGTAAAATATAACCTGAGAGGCTCATCTGCCCAATTCCACACAAGATGGCAGCCTGTCATTTCCTATGTTGACACGCTTACCTCTCTGGACCCCATCTGATTGTTATCGCATCTAAGTTGTTAGTTTTCTCCTTGAAGCAGGCATCCTGACTATCCTCTCTCCTAATTTTTCGGTGTCGTTTAAATTTTTTTTTTTTTTTTTCGTTTTTTAACTTTTTAAACTTTTTACTAACTTTATTTTTTTTTTTTTTTAATGTATTTTATTTCAGTTTTTTTTTAACCGTTTTACGCGCCCCAACGTCCCTGTTAGAATAATTTACATTATCAAAGGATAGACGGAACCACTGACGTTATATCAAAGTTCATTTTTACTTGTGAACACAAGGAGGCAGTTACAGTACTCACAGCATAAGTACAGAAGTGACCTAACGAAAAGCTGTCTACAGACGCTTTTTATAATACCAAGTGAAATGTAATACAATCATGATACAGAGTCGATGTCGTCAGTTATCTGGTCAGAGTCGATGACGTCTCCCTTATCTAGTCAGGGAGTGCCTGTTCTTTCCTCAGCATCACACTGTGCTCAGACAAGGACACGCAATGGCTCCATGTTATCTTGTTTAGAGTACTCAGTATAGTATTATTCTATGCCAACAGTTTAATAATAACAAGAGAAAAAAATGTCTAACCAGGCAGCACTAGGATTAGGCAACAGTTATGGTTAGGGTTAGGGTTAGGGTCAAGGTTAGGGTTAGGTGCCTTGAAGTCAACGATCACAGCGCTGCCTGGAAGGAGACGTTGGGGTTTGTGGCTGTTGCAAGGTGGTGTTATGTTCTATGTTCTACCACACCACAAAACGGCTGGGGGGGGGAGGGAATACAAAAAACTACAAAAACACTGGAACCTGTATCTGTATTGTGTATGTGTATTTGTGCATCTCTGGTTTCCAATAAAAATACATGTAAAAGGGGCGAACTGTAGCTCACCCAGTAAGAGCGTTAGCCCCATGTTGGCTGAGTCCTGCAGCGGCGCAGGGTTCAAATTTGACCCGCTGCGTGTCATCCCCCATCTCTCTCCCCCTTTCTGGTCTATCCACTGTCATTAATGTATCTTTTTCCCCCCCAAGAGTTTGGTAGCTAATAGCTTCCTTTACTTGGTAAAGGATAAACAAATGACATCTACCCTGGAAATGTAAAACCAGCCACTGTGACCACAAGTGAAATTTAAGTGGAAAAGAGTCATAAAGTCAGCAAACCACTACTGACCATACCAAACCAACAAAGTGAGCCTGGAACAGGAAAACCACTGAGTCTGTTGGATTGAGCAATGGTGTGTTTTATTGCCTATAAAATGAATATGCTATTTCTTTTTGAGCTTGCATAGGAATATGTTTTGGCTCAAGCTCGGTTTGTCCGTTGACTTTTTTATTTTTTATTTGTTGTAGCCTATTCTCCTTCAAATTGGTTGTTTTGTCCAAAAAGAAAAGAAAGACTATATCTAAAACCCCAAATATTCAACTCAGAATGATATAAAATAAATAGAAATAGCATTTGCAAAGCTAGAAACCATTGATTCATTATGATAAATGTATTATCAAAATTGCTTTCGATGAGCTTATCAATTATTTGACTCATCTTTTCAGCTAGTTTTCCTTTGGTTTGCAGATTGACAGATTTCGACAAGGATATAACACTCAGCCTCGTGTCTTGCTCGCAATTGCATGCTCAAAGACATCGAACAAAATGGCGCCAAACTCAGCTCCAGGTTTCACAATGCCCTTTCTGAAAATGATGGGTGATGTCATGCTTTCGACCAGCCCCACAGGACCGAGAGCAGGTGTGAAATGGTTGCATTCATCTGTGCCCTTTGCAAGGCAGTGAAGGTTTTTTTTTTTCTCCAGTTGATGCAAAGTACTCAAACCACAACCTGTTGTGCAGCTGCGTGCGCTGAGATCTAATGAGGATACTGTCATTAGGACAGATATCCTATTCCTCCTCTACGATGGATTTCTATTGAACATTGGTGCATTATGGCGTCTGTAGCCTATAAAGGAGCTCTTGCTGTTTTTTTTCTGAGGGACTGATAGTTATGGCAGCGTGTGAGGCTTTCAGTGAAAACATTTTTCAGCCACAAAAAGATATTTAATGAGATAAGATGAGACATTTTCACAGTCGGAAACCTTCTGACCACACTGGCCGTCCTCCCTCCCTCCCCCCCCCCATCGCCCACTTGGCTCCACAAGCGCTGCATTCCCTGTTCCCAGTTTAAACAGAGAGACAGTTATAAACAAGGATAACAGTCCTGTTTACATTAGTCCCATTAAACACCTATAAAATAGTCAAGGCTGGGGAGGTGAAAATCTGAAATATAGCAACTGGTGGCAAGGCATGAATAGAAAGAGGGGAAACAAAAAGAAAGAGAGAAATGGAAAAAAAAAGAGACCCCTAAAACTCCTTCAGGATGACCGGCAATGGAGCCATGAGGGAGTGGAGTGGAGGGGAGGGAGGGGGGTGAAAAGAGGGAGGAACACGGGGGAAGCCCTGTGTCTCAGGCCGCAGAAGGACACATAGTTTAAACACAGTGATGGAGTGGAATAGCAGAGAAGTGACTCACCACCGGGCCCCTCTCTTTCACCACTCCTCCTTTCTCTCCCCCCCCCCTCCTCCTGCTTTTTTCTTGTAATATTTTCCAACTTACTGATGTGTTCCAGATGTGCTGCAGTCTGGCTGCTGCTGAACAACTGATAACTTTGTCATATTTGCCAAGTTCTTTCCTTTCCTCTCTTTCCCTTCCTTCCCTCCTCATAGTCTCATTTGGCAGCTATACGCCCTCTCTTTTCCATCAGTTGTCATCCTCCTCCCTCCCAGCTCAATACTCCCACTCCAGCTTTAAAGTCAGGGTACCAATTATGCTTCATGTAAACCACTCAAAATAAACGTATACAGAGGGGTCGTAATGGAAAAATCAATCCCGCCACTCCAGCCGCCATTAGGCTACTCTGCTGCTTATGGAATCGAGTCAGGAAAGAAATGGGAGAGGAAAATGGCAAAGGGGAGACAAAAAAAAAGAGAGAAAAAGAAACGAGAGCACAGTGTGGAAAAGTGTCTTTTCACAGCACAGCATGGAAAACACGACAGGATCACGCAAACAAGGGGCACTTCCCCAAATGGAAGAGGCGCCGAAAATAGGTTCACACATCAGGCCTGCACCAGGACGGCAAACAGGATGTGACCACAACATGCTCCTCTGCACAGTCACTTTTCATATGACACACACACACACCGAGATGTTCAGGAAACAAGTGTTTAGCTCAGGCAGAGAGGTCATGTGCATTGCTTGTTTGGTTGTCATGACATAACATCACTAACTTGATTTAACCTATAATTCACTTACAGGAGACCCGTGGGCCAAAGCACAAGACAAGCTCTCTTTTGCAAACCATCCCAGTGTGTGTGTGTGTGTATGTGTGTGTGTGTGTAAGTAGTAGGTTCATGTTTGGATATTATTGTGTAATCGTTGTGTTTTCTCGAAGGTTGTGGCAAAATGAACCCTAACATTTGACCTGTTACAAATCTCAATTATTCAGCATTTTCCTCCAGATTTCATTTCCTGTCAGCCTGAATGGAGAACAATCTAAAACAGCATGTAAACTATCATACAGTAGTTACAAAATCTCTCTGATGAAACACACACTGATTTTTTTTGAGGGTCATCGCCTTTTTTCTAACCCACCACACCTAGGCTTACTCGACGGAAGGGAAACTTGGATGCAGTTCTGCACTTAAATGAAGAAGTTGTTGGTGAGAACCCAAATGAAAAACCTAAAATAAAATTCAGACAAAAAAGTAGAGAGTAAAAGTCCCCATAGAGCAGTGTGTGCCAGTGTGACAGCTGCGTGTTAGGCAGAGGTTCAGTCATTGACAGTGAAGGTGGGTGTGCCGCCTGCCGCACCCTGCTCCCACCACACACACACACACACACACACACACACACACACACTACAGCCCACTAAACACAAACTGACAACAAACACAGAAATATATGTCCAAACACTTTCTTTTTCTTTAGGAAACTGGGTTGAAAATACATTTTTGAAAACAGTCTGCCATTGTGGAATGTCAAAAAAAAAATTGTAGTAGAAAATACTAAAAGAAAAAGTATTATAAAGTGTCTATAAACCCACCAAGGAGCACCCTTAGAAATAAATTTAGCCCTGTACAAGTTTTCCTTCTACTTTAGACTCTTTTTTTTTCTTCTTTTTTTTAAATATATTTCCTAACTTATTATAATGATAAGAAATAACAGGGGGGAGGGGGGGTTTCACTGTGAAGATGTCCTCAAACATGCAAATACACAAATAAACAGACCTTACCTGCCCCCCCATGAGCCCTACAGGTAAGCAAGATGCAACAAGTTACAGTTGAACGAGGCACCAGCTCGCACTATCTACCTCATTTAAACACCATCCTTCATTACCACGAAATACCCACATCAAGTCGTATTCATTTATCAAGTTTGATCTAAAAGTCGGTTACCTTTCTGATACTTGGCTGCAGATAGTCTCTGGTTTGTCCGGGACATCCAGCTGTAGACAATCTCAGATCGCAACTCCTCAGCACCGTGACTTTACCAGCAGCTCAGAACAGCAGCTCCCCGCCCAGCAAACCAAATTAGGCATCAAATGTCTGCACCGTTCTTCACATCTGTCAACTTTCCCCCTCCTCCTCCTCCTCCTCCTCCTCCTCCTCCTCCTCCTCCTGCAGCCTGCAGCCCAGGACACAGCTGACTGCTTAACACACAGAATGCTTAACACAGCAGAGAAGACATGTTATCTACATTCTCAGGGGCTGGCAGCATCGTGCAAGCGGGAAAAAAGAATAGGCTTACATGAAGCTAAATTCATGTTTTAATGAATAGCTTATCGCTCATGTAGGCTGTATGAAGATGGTTTGTTTTTTCTATCATCCACTAGAACCATGCAGATATTTTATTGTTCCGTTTTTAGAAATAAAACACACACACACACACACACATATTGGTGTGATTGGGCAACGCTATGTGTCAGTAAAACAAATATGTACTTTTTTGTAAATAATTCATAGGTATACGTGTGTTTGTGTGTGTGTGTGTGTGTGTGTGTGTGTGTGTGTGTGTGTGTGTGTGTGTGTGTGTGTGTGTGTGCGTGCGGTGCGTGCGTGTGTGTGCGCGCGCGCGCGCGTGGGGAGGGAGGTTTGAGAGTCAATTTCAGTGGGACTCAGTCCGGGGCTGTATGGATCAGTTCAATAATTTAATATATTAAAGCAAAAGCTGGTGTGTAAAAATACTTTTAGGTATATGTTTCTGCAGTGACCCTGTCCTTTCCCTAATTGTGTCAGCAAGTGAAGATGGACACCTGTCTGTCTAAACTGGACATGTTTAGGACGCTGTGTCTCAGGCTGGAGACAGGCATTATTCTGTTTAGACTATAGAAGATGCCTCCACACCTCCATCTCAAAGTTTCTTCAAACTAAGTTTCTTCTTCTTAGTAATAAGTTTAAGAACTATTTTCTTACTCGGTGTTATTATAAACACCAGCCAATCCAAACATTGTGCTCATGTGTTCAGTTTTTCGTTTTGCAGAGGTGGCATGTTGTATTCATTCAAAATCTGAACCTATAAGTACATATTTAAGGTACTTTTTCATTATTCATACTATTTCATACCACTTTATACTTCTACTCCACTAATTCAAAGGGAAGTATTTTGTTTTGGACTTGGATTGTTCATACAAAACATATATAACGAATATGATACAATAAAGAAACCCAACATTCAAATTGGCTCCACCTCAACCAAGTACAGCAGTAAATGGCTAGTACACATACACATCATTGCAGCAGTATAATTATCTACCCAAGTATAACACTCAGAGAGGCTGTTTTGTTTTGTATTGAGTCATTTTAATAGGCTACATTAATGATGATAATAGTTAGCCTACATACTTTTACCAACATTTTCAATGCAGGACTTTAACTGTATAGTCATAGTCATATAGGCCTACTGTACTTTTAATCTTAAAATGAACTCTGTCGTTTTTACATGTTCTTGTTATTATCCAAAATACAGTGCAATAAGTTTAAGTTTTTGTTTCAATAATACATAGTAGCCTATAAGTGATGAATAGAATAGAATAACGCCTATTCTTGTTCCACACAAACACACAATGTGCTATAGTCTCTCACACATAGTCCTATAGGTTTCACGGTGGAATGACATGTGGGCAATTTAAGTATGCTAAATTAAAGCAATCTTGTAAGAATGTGCATGTGAGAGCATATTTCCCTGCTTTGAAGACTTTGCCAAAACTTTGGACGTGATGAGCATGTTATGGCAAAACAATTGTTAACCTCATACCAAAATGTAACATGTCAAAATGTATGTAGCATTATGTGTTTGGTTTTTGTGATTTTTTCACCACTAGAGAGCGCCAGAGCTCAAATCAGATACGGCATTGGCCGCTACTGTTCATTGGAGCGATACGTCATGATACGCGATAATTGAAGTAAAAAATGCATGTGAATTAAACATTAGAGTGATCAATTATCATGTGGTTTATTAATTCAAAGCTTATTCGATTAAAACAGTCGTGATATAATATTATTTTTTAATCATAAGCCTATAAAAAAGTAACACAAAAAGTAACTTTTCAAAAAGTTGAAAAATCTGTGATGATGAAAATGCATTTATTTATATGCATAAATTATTAAGTGATTTGACATTTATGTCAAGCCAAAATGGGCAGAGACCAATACCGTTACATCCATGGCAGAGACTCATCTCACAAGCAGGATGATTATTATCTAGGCGGCCTGTTCGTGGTCGGGGCCTGCTGTACGTACGGCATGACGTAATAGTTTCCGCGACATTTTTACAACAGAAACGTCACTTTTCAGAGACCTCTGCTCGGTGGGTGTTTGGTTTGGAGCTTGGAGAAGGTAACATCACGATGGCGTCGGGAACAGGAGAGCCGTCCACCGGACACGATGCCGAATTGGACGAATTATTGGACAGTAGGTGTTGACATGAAGTCTTTACGTTACAGAGACCCAGTCTTTACACACACGAGTACGGGTTGTTATGTCGTTAAAACGGCTGTGATTTGGCACTGAGACCCCTCTCTCACTGTGTGTGCGCTCGGTGGCAACTCTCGTTTCCACACATTATGTCTTTGCCCTTGAATTTGTTTTAATCGAGTATTCATTAGACATAATAAAAGCAAAGCCTGTTGGTGATTTAACATGGCGGCTGAACTGTCATTGATATTGATGGTCGTCTCTGCCGTCTGAGCCTCTCTCTACTCGCCTTTTTGTAACCCGTGTATGCGTTGAATCCGTTTTTGGTTCAGTTAATGGTGTTTACTTACTGTAAACGTTACTTTAGCTGAAATAATGCAGCCTAATACGACAGGCCTGCAACAAACACGACTTTTTGTAAAAGAAGCCATGCTCAGTTTTTGTTAAAACTGTGTGAAAAGTTGATTTAACTTTGATTTTTAGAGACCGTAGTCCTGCTGCTGTTGAATTGTATTGCCTTACAATCAGATGTCCAAACCATTTATATCAATGAGGATCAACTTAATATTAGTGCAGGCTATGAGTTGTTGTTGTTGGAGTGTTGTATTATTAGTTATAGCTAAGTGAATTTAACTGCAATTGAGTGTATATTTAATTACATTGCATGCAACTTAAAATTGCAACTATGGGTTAAGTGTCTTGCTCAGGTACGCATTGGTTGATGTATTGCAGTGGGAATTGAACCTAGATCTCCCACACCAAAGGCATGTGTCATATCCACTGTGCCACTGGCACTTTTTTCCTTTTTATAAAAGGTTAAAATGACATCAGTATGTACCCATTTTGTTATCAATTAAAGTAATAAATCAACTTATAGCTGTAGTTCAATATTAATTTATGTTCTTAAAGAGAAGAGTCATGTTTTTCTAAAAACGTCCATTGGATTTCTCCATAGAAGACTGATTACACAGTATTACCAGTGAAGAAAATCCTGAGATAAAGATAAAGATACAAAGCTTTTGGACACGGTATAATTGTTTGCAATATGCTGCATGAGCAGTTTGGAAACCTTTGATGTAAATGTTTTGCCTTTTCTGCTTTCAGAGCTTAAACTAATATAGGAACAAGTAGATAATGGCACAACATTTTGTGTTTTTGAATTACTCCTTTTAAAAAAACTCTTTAAAAGTCCACTGGCGTGGTTCTAATCTAATCTTACAGGTGCGTTGGATGACTTTGACAAGACACCGGCGCCTCCAGCCCCTGAACCCGCAGCTGCTTCCTCCTCAGCCAACAGTGGTGCAGAGAAGGTCGGTTGGTCCTTGTTGGTGATGGTGCTGTTTCAGCATTCAACATCTTGTTTGGTTACATGTGCACAGATGATCTAATCACAACCTCTGCTTTTCAACTGTATATTTTGTCTTAACTAAATTGTACTTGCCATCTGGTTGCTGCTTGTGAATTAGTTTTGTATGAATCAAGGTCAAGATCAAGGAAGTTGGGGAAACTAAGAAATAAAGGGAACCCTAAACTTAGCTCTTCCCTGTTTCCTACCAAGAACGGTAAAGGGAAACGTTTGGGTATTGTGGTCTCAAGTTTTTTTTTTAGGTTCTTCAAATGCTCACCAGGACTGATAATAAACTAGGTATACTGTATGTCTAGTTTGGTTAAAGTCTCTTAATCATTTTTTTTATACAAAGTAAACTTAAAACAAAAAGTAAGGACATTTGTGTTTGGTAGATTATTTCTCTGTAACAATGCTTTTTGGCAATAAATCTTATACTGTTGGAAAGCCTGTTTAGTTCCCTTTCAAATGGTGCCCCATTTGTAAGGAACATGCATTTGTGGGATGAGAAACAGAGCTGAGTTGCACCCATGAAAAATTTGCCAAATCTTCTCTACCACTGCCAAACTCAAAGTCACTGCCATTGACTCGTTTGGTGGATTGGATGATTGAAGTTTGAAGAAACAAGACATATTGGCAATTTAACAATGTATTCATTTAACAAACAGGAGCCTCAGTAGCGTGTGGAAGAACCATACACAGCCACAACAGCCTGGCACCTCCTCCTCATGCTGGTCACCAGCCTGGTCACACGCTGCTGTGGGATGGCATCCCATTCTTCAACCAGCATTTGTCGCAAGTCAGCCAACGTGGTTGTGGTGGTCACTCTGGCACGAACAGTACGCCCAAGCTGATCCCACAAGTGTTCAATGGGGTTGAGGTCAGGACTGCTGGCAGGCCATTCCATCCTCTCCACTCCCACATTCTGGAGGTAGTCTCTGATAAACCCCGCTCTGTGGGGACGAACGTTGTCATCTTGGAGGATAGAGTTTGGTCCCAGACTGTGGAGATATGGGATGGCCACTGGTTGCAGAATCAGGCACCTGATTGTCAGCACCTGGGGGTACCAGAAGCTCAACAAGAGTCAATAGCAACAGCAAAGAAAAGCTGTTTGGCATTGTCAGAGATGATTTGGCAAATTTTTCATGGGCGCAACCCACATACTGAGCTCTGCTGCTCATCCCACAAATGTTCCTTACAAATGGGGCACCATTTGAAAGGGAACTAAACAGCATTTCCAATGGTATAAGATTTATTGCCAAAAAGCATTGTCACCACAGAGAAATAATCCACCAAACACAAATTTCCTTACTTTCTGTTTTAAGTTTATTTATTTATTGTTTATTTGTTTAAGTTTGTCTGTTATAAGTCCTTGACTTGGCCAGTTTCCTTATTCGTAGTTTTATAACTTGTTTACCTTTGCTGCTTCCAAGTGTTTCTATCAGCTGGTTGTTGGTTGTATAACCTGCACAGCTTGCAAAATTCAGACCCCAAGAAGTTCACTGCCCACCAAAAAGTACTTTTGTCAGTTGCAGCGACTGTTTTTTTTTGGGGGGGCAGTTACTCTGGCCATTTGCAACAAGAGTCTAGGAGAGACTGATCATTACACTCAATGATGGCAAAGAGATTTAGATTGAGTAGAAAAAAACATTATTTTTCTAAAAAGCAGCCTTGATTCAATTTAGTACTGACAGGCTTCCCCCATGTTGTCTAGAAGGTGCTACATGTTTTCTTATTACCTGTGTAGCCGCCCCTGCTTGAAGACTGCAAACTGTTTGAGACTCTCTTCGAGGGGGACATGGCTACCCAAGCCAAGGAGGAGTGGGAGAAGGCCATGACTGAGCTGGCCCACGAGGAGCCAGAACTACTGCAGCACTTCCATAAACTGTCGGAGGCTGCAGGCAAAGTTGGTAAGGTCTACAATTTGCATGATTTGTGGTTTTGATATGTTACTGTTTGGTCCTTTTTAGCCTAAATGTTACGTGTGCATTCTGTATAGGCACGGACACCGAGTCCCAACAAGAATTCACTTCCTGTCTTAAAGAAACCCTTCGTGGCCTGGCTAAAAATGCAGACAACCTGCAGGTGGGTAAATGAGAATCGATCAGTTCTTCTAAAGCTGTTTAGAGTGATGCAAACATAGAAGAGTTGACGGACTATGTGTATTGTTCTCTTACAGTCCTCTGGACTAGCTGGAGACGACCTCGTCAAGGCTCTAGAAGGCCTGGGATTGGACGAGGGTGGCGAAGGAGGCGGCGAGGACGGAAACATCCTTCCCATCATGCAGTCAATCATGCAGAATCTCCTCTCGAAGGAAGTGCTTTATCCATCTCTCAAAGAGATCACTGCTAAGGTGTGCAACTGTTTTTACTAGCAATCACTGTAGTCTCTAGTTCCACTAATGTCTACCATACACTAGAAGACAAGACCACAGTCTGACACCATCTCACATCTAAAGACAATTCTCTCACATCTAACGTTAAAGACTGTTGTGATATGTAAAGACTGGGGATCTTGCAGGGTCACACATTGCAAGACTACAACTAGATTGGTTTTGAATAATGTAACCAAGCTAGTTAGCTACTGCTAGCTTTAGCTGGCAACTTAAGGGAAAGTTTGCCGATTTTCTGTTCTGCCGTACATGCAGATGAATGGCGGCAGTATCCGCCGGTAAAACTCTGCTGGATGATGCGCTTTAGAACGGTTGCAAATCTGCTACTTTAGCATTTAGCGCAGCGCCATAGCAACCATAAACAACACTGACTCTAGCTGTGGGGCTGGAGGGCGCGCACCCATTGGTTGTTGACAATGTTCACATGATTTTACTTCACTACAAAGACCTAAAACTTACGATAACGTCAAACACATTTGATTTTGTCGGAACATCAAGACGGGAAAAAGACTGAGTTTTATGACCTTACGCCAAACGATTGTGACGACGGGAGCGCTCCCAACTCTAGCAAGACTCTCCAATATTGGGAATTTGTCTGCGACAGTGGAATCGCTTAAAAGGTCTTTGGTGTAAGGTCGCCGTAACAAATGTCACTCCCCCTCGCAGTACCCAGAATGGTTGGATGCCAATAAGCCAAGCCTTAGCCCAGACGACTACCAGCGCTATGAACAGCAGGCCAACATCATGGGAGAGATCTGTAAGCACTTTGAGAGGGAGGAACAGGGGGCAGCAGATAAAGAAGGGGTGTTCGAGAGCATCATGGAACTGATGCAAAAGGTAGACACACTCTGCATTTGACTGATTAACTGCTCACACTAGTGCTTACATGATGCAGATGCCAACCCTTATACAGCTTTACATTACATGCCGTAGCTTGCAAACTGTTGTATCGTTTACGTTAATGTGAATAGACTCGTTGAGAATTCAAGAAGTCATCACAGATTCAAATGTTTTTACTTCCAGCTGCAAGACCTGGGCCAACCACCCAAAGAGCTAGCAGGAGACGCGGTAAGTTTGCCACTGCTCTCAGTCAACATGAAACGGTGTACGT
The DNA here is from genome assembly GCF_010015445.1 of Perca fluviatilis. Classification (NCBI taxonomy): domain Eukaryota; kingdom Metazoa; phylum Chordata; class Actinopteri; order Perciformes; family Percidae; genus Perca; species Perca fluviatilis. Next base: position 32,835,873 of record NC_053122.1, on the reverse strand, counting down.
GTCAGTGATGGAGTACTCGAGTCTCGAGTCGATTCTCTGGACTTGTGACTCGACTTGGACTCGCGCACTGATGACTTGGACTTGGGGTCGAGGATTTATGAAATAAGACTGAAGTTGGATGAAGTTTTTGACTACTTCTATGTGTAGTAGATTGAGTATTAAAGTCCTGGACTTGGACTTGAGTCTTTTGTGAGTCGCTATTCTTTGGACTTCTCAGGAAATGATGACTTGGACTCTTCTTTGGTGACTCTGACTTGAACACTGGGGACTCAAGACTTGACTCGACAGTTGGTGACTCGACAACAACACTGTTATGTGTAGTTAGAGCTGGGCGATATGGAAAAAATCTAATATCACGATATTGTTGACCAAATACCTCGATATCGATATTGCGGCGATATTGTAGGGTTGACAATTGGTGCTTACAAAAAAATATTTACTCAATGAGATTTTTGATAAATAATCATCATTAATGTGTATATAATAACTAAGTCAGTTAAGGCAAATAATAGAAAAGCTAGAACCGTCCAGTAAATTAAAACCATTGCATCACTCTACTGTAATCCAGCCATTAAAACCAGGAAAAGATAACGCTTATGTCCTATCACGATATTACCATATTCAAAATCTAAGACGATATCCAGTCTCATATAACGATATCGATATAATATCGATATATTGCCCAGCTTTATGTGTATATGACTTTTACTAAAGAGCTCCACCCAACCCTAGCTTAACTCATTCTTCCTCTTTCTCCTTCCCCTCCAGCCTCCGGGCTTTAACTTTGATATGGAGTCCCTCAATCTCCCAGGAGGCCCCGGGGCTGGGGCAGCCGAGCAGTGCTCCATCATGTGATGAGGTAGCGTTGCGGCCCATCAGAAGCAGTGGAGCCAGAGGGTCACTCCGCGTGCGTCAGCGGCAGGCAGGGAGTGAAGGAGTGGGAAGCAAAGGTCAGGCGGGGAGTGTGACCATGACCGTCAACACCGTTCTCACTCAAGTAGAAGGTGTGTGTGTGGATACAGAAACAACTGGACGAAGCACCAAAACCAACAGAAACCACACCCACACACACATCAAACCCACTCTCTGCTCTCTAAAGTCACTGAATGCACGAATGAGAACATTTAAACATCTCTGCATTAGTTTGTCAACGGTTGCCGCAGATCCTTCCCGGTTTAGTTTTAACAGCATTCCTTTTAAAAAGAGCCACTGCGGTTCTTCATGTTGTTTTTTCAATACTGTTTAGCCTCACGGTAAAATCCACAGAACCAATTCACGGGTATAAACAGTGCCTTTGCAAAATTACTTTAAGTTGTTATTTTAGGTTTTAATATTTTGATATCATTCAGCTTAGCACTTAAGATTATAATTTTCAAATGGTGTGAATTTGCAGTATCATGACATCCCATGTTTACACCAAGTTAACGGTAATTATTTGGTAATTAATTAAACGCACACCTCTGTTTCTGTACAGGTTGTAGAGGATGTGACATAACAAGTTAACAAAAGGAACTGGAGAAAAAAAAAAGTAGTGTACATTTTGTAATTATTTATAATCTAATTAAAAAGACTAGAGAGGATTGAACACTAATGAGGAGTTCCCAGCGCCTACTCTAATTCAGTCAACTAATTTCCCCCATTTGCCCCTGTTCCCAGCTATCTGTTTGAAGTGATTGAAATGATGATTGCCGTATGCCTTTACTGTGGTAGCAGTGATCGTTATAGTGTAGCGTTACTGTGGGAAGTGCTTCCCTTGTGATTCTCCGTGTTTTTAATGTGCACAGTGTTTGGTATGGGATCCCTGCTATGAAAGGAAAACACGTGAGTGTTCAGGAGTGTTTACCTCCTGATAGCATGCTTGTATTGTGTACCCTCCATTAAAAGTACATCATGTTCCATCCAGAAAAGGCGGCAGGCAAAGCACCAAACATCACATTGTGTCCGCGAGGGGAGTAACCTATCGATAATGAATTAAAAGGTTAAAACATCACCAGCCTGATGACATGTTGGCTTTGGTTGGTGGGTTTGTTTACTCCAGCGGCCACTTGTCTCAGCTTCTACTGCCAGTGGACACATTTTTCTCGCTGTGACCATAGAGAGAGGTCTAGAAATCACACGACCATCAGCTCATCAATAAACTATAATAAAGGGGTACTGTGAAAGGATGCAGTCAGCCATGCACTGAAAAGAGATCAGATTTGCTGCTGTGGAGGTCGATAAATGGACGGGGGGGGGTTCGCTCTATTCAACTCTCAGGGCCGATGCACACGCCCAGAGCACCGTTTAAAAAATGCATCCTGTTATTTGACACCGTTTTGTTTTGTAAATACATCAAATAAAATAATGGTATAATGCAAATTATTTTGTTGTTGTGGTTATTAGCAATCATTGATTTTACATTAGTAGTAGCGAGTGAGAGAAGTACAAATATTCAGATAATTATACCTGAGTATCTGAGCATTTTTCCTATTTTATGTACTTATTAGACTAAAGTGACTACGGTAGTTACATTGCAGATTAAGACTTTACAGTCAAAACTCTGATCAGTTTATAAATGTGTGTGTGTGTGTGTGTGTGTGTGTGTGTGCGCGTGTGTGTGTGTGGCCTAAGTGCAAGGAAACAAATGTATGTTTGAAATGAGTGCATATAGCAGAGTGCAAACAAAACAAGATATATCTACTGTACATATAAATATACAGTATTTATACACATGCAATAAAAATGACGTGCGGAGATATGGTTTTAATGTGTGTATGTATTGTAACTAAGTGTAGTTAAAACTTGGTCCACCTCAACCAGCTATTGTTTGAAAGTGTCATACCATTCAGAAAGATTTTTAAATGCAGGGCTTTACTGCTTATAGAGTATTTTTTACATTGTTATACTGTTACTCATATTTTTACTTTTAGTAGAGGATCTACAGTAATACTACTAACTACTAAATTTAGGTTTTTAGCCAAAGTGGACGAAACATGCTCAGAAAAAAATGAAAATGTAAACCTCTACAATTTCATGACAGCTGCAAACTCAATCTGCTGAAGATATGAACGAAAGCCTGAGAACAGCTGAAGATATGAACGAAAGCCTGAGAACAGCTTCCAAATTGACCTTGTAGTATTTCTGTAACTGTATAAACATGGCTTTAATATACTGCAAGCTGCATGTTTTTACAGTACATGGTTTTGTTCAACCACACTGTAGAAATGTACTATTTAGATTAGTTATGCTTTGATATAGTCAAAGATCCTCCATTCTATCCATAGGCAGGGCGTGTGTCAGTTCAGTTCTATGTGTTGTAGTTCTATCTACCGCCGCCGTGGAGCTTTCTGCGTCAAATTTTCACTGCACAACTTTATTGTTCAAAACCGGAAGACAGAACGGGCTACGTGTCAGGGAAAAGGAGAATACAGCTAAATGGGCGAAGGCGATCAGGCCGCCTGAGTTAACTTGTCTGGAATATTTGAGTTGTTTTAATTGTTGGTTTGGGGTTAATTTTTGCCACGGCATTGACATTGCGACTTGTATTCTTGTCAAGTGACGATGTTAACAAAATTTGAGACGAAGTCGGCCCGTGTCAAAGGTAAGAGTTTGCCAGCTGCAGCTTAGAAGCTAACGTTAGCTAGCTGACGTTATCCGGTTGTTATTTATCCTTTTAAAGTTATGTCTGTAAATTAATCAATTTCTTGTTTTAACATGTTTATTTATCACAATATCACACATCTAAATCATTTATGTCATGTCTTGTGTTCAAATGTAGTGATGTTGAACGCCATCTCTTCGCTTCGTTAGCTAGCTCGCTATTTAGCTAGCGTTACTAACTAACGTTACAGTATTAAGCTAAACTTGACCACTTGACATGGTTTCCTTGCTGATTTCAAACCTTTATACAATCAGAGACCCGCGTACATAAAACATGAAGCAACAATTTAAAATGTACAATATCAATCGTGATAGCTACAATGATATGATGGATTGAAATAAGTCAATTAAAACAAATTAAAAACAGTCAGCGCTAAAATTAGAATTTGGACTAAGATTTAAGAAACGAGCCATTGTAATCAGAGTATCAAACTTCAAATTACACTGCAATTCATTCCAAATGTATGGTGCATATAACCTAAAAGCAGTCTTTCCCAGATCACTGTTATTAGGTCTAGGAACCTGCAGAACTAACCAATCCTGTGAGCCGGTATCATGTCTTCCAGCTTTCCAGGCAAAGAATGATGTCAGCTATAAGGGCCATTTTTGGACAATCCCTTTTTATAAATAAATAAAAACAAATGCTGACGTCTTCGGAAGAGAAGGACAACTCACTTTTTGATAAAGAATACATTTATGTGTGCCTTAGATGTTAGTAAGATGACATCTCATCGGCTGAGGTTTGATTGCCTGTTTTCAACTGATGTTATGAGATAGCTGATCAGCTGTTTTACATTTCAGGCCTAAGTTTCCATCCGAAGAGACCATGGGTTCTTGCAAGTTTGCACAACGGAGTCATCCAGCTGTGGGACTATCGCATGTGCACGCTGATTGACAAGTTTGACGAGCATGATGGTAAGGCAGTGATGTAGGCCGATGTAGTGTATAGTATATCATTATTGATTCTCCTTCCACACTGAATTCTTGATAGAAATGTGATGTAATTGATGCGCCCTTTGCCCACAGGTCCCGTCAGAGGAATTGATTTCCACAAACAGCAGCCTCTGTTTGTGTCTGGAGGAGATGATTACAAAATCAAGGTGAGCCCGCTTTTGCACTGGCATGTTGCCACGAGGAAATGTCACAAAGCTGACAGGTTTAAGCAGATAAGTTGCCCTGATGCCCACATCTTATCAAATGATCCACTCATTAGTTTTCAAGTTGAAATACTTAAAATTGATATCAGAGATGTGATGGTCTGTTGTATGGTGCCGCCATGTCTTGCTGATTGAAATAAGTATTCCATACAATTATTAGATTACATACGATATACATGTATATGCTGAGTAGATATTCCTGTTTTGACCAGGTGTGGAACTACAAGTTGAGACGCTGCCTCTTCACTCTCCTTGGACACCTTGACTACATCAGAACCACCTTCTTCCACCATGTGAGTTGTTGTGCCACTTTAAAGTTCATCTGCTTCCTATTTATTTCATCACTGATATTAAGACACAGCGTGACAAACGCTCTGTATCTTGTCATCCATGTGGAAAAAGTAAATCTGAAATGAATGAATTCATCCATCTCCCTTTCTGTAGGAGTACCCCTGGATTCTGAGCGCCTCAGATGACCAGACTATTCGCATCTGGAACTGGCAGTCCAGGACCTGCGTCTGGTAAGATGCATTGAAGTTTTTAAAACTGAGATACACTTTTTTGAAAGTTATTGTTTACCTAAACAAAATAATAATTATTAGGGATAATTGGGCATTTACATGTATTTTGATGTCATACCTTTGCATAAATCACATGGAAAATGTCAAGGAAAGCATTATAATGAGCATTGTTATTTCCCTGAAAATATTTAGACAACCTGTGTTCTAATTCAGAATGTATCCCCCTTTTATTTTTTTATTCCTCCTCATCCACAGTGTGCTCACCGGCCATAATCACTATGTGATGTGCGCCCAGTTCCACCCAGCTGAGGACCTGGTGGTGTCGGCCAGTCTGGACCAGACCGTGCGCGTGTGGGATATTTCCGGTGAGGGCCTGGGGACGGCTGGCCAGAGGACAGCGGGCTGGGTTAATGAAGGGGTGGGAGGGTAGAGTGGCACAAAGGACGAGGAAGAAGCAGGAACAGGATGACTGTCAAGTCTTGAACCACCTCTTCTTCCTCTCCTACTTGTAGGACAAATCTGTATGGGCTGTTTGCAGAAGCACCTCTCCTCCTTTCAGGAAAGACAGACAGGGGAAATAGATGTATTGTCAGAACAAATTTATAGTGTGGTATTTGTAAATGAAACCCTGCACTGTAAATAAGTGTTCTAACTGAAGAGTTTAAAGATGAGAGAGGTAGCCTATGAGATGACAAAATGGGGAGGTGTTTCTGTGGCTCTGCATGCTCTTCAAATCTTTGTATGTTATTTCTTGCTTCCTGATTCTTGTCTTCTCACTAACTAAACCATTAATTGACTCACATCTACTATCACTTTCCTACATCTCAACATGCATTAGATGTGGATCTGTAACCGTCTCCTGTCCTGTGGATATATTTGCTTTCTCATTTTCTAGCGAAGAGCATGATTGCCTTTATACATCTACATCATATAGCGTCCTAGCAGGGCGTAGGAAATGTTCCATGCACGGCATCCATTTAACATGAAAGGAAGGGTCACTTTGCACTCATACTTTCATTATAAGCCATATGACACAGTAAGTCCATACTGCTTGTCATACTGGTGTTTTACCTTTTTTTTGCATTGGTATAAAATGCATCAAGAAAAACAACCATAACTACTAACTGTTTTGCAAGCTTATCTTTTATAAACTTAAACTTTTTGAGTACTGATTATTGATTTTAAAATGTTTTTATACACCTCCTGGCATGACGTGCACGGCTGGCTCTACTACTCAAAATATAACCTGAAATAAACAGCCAGGTTTATATTTCTTGTAGCCAAAGTCCCCATATTGTTGCCAACTTCATTCCTAACCCGTAACTGTGACACGTCCGATTTTTATTAACTCTGCATGGGACTTAAATATCTGTGCAGAAACGTGCATGAGCCTCTAAGAAAAACTAAATTCATATTCCTGACATCCAACGCCCCATCAGAGCACGTCTTTACAACGCCAAGCACCACCCACCCCCATCAGCCGAGTCCACGCGCTCCCTGTGTCCACCTTATTCCATGCTCCCCCTGGAAACATCCACACCTGCACATGGGTTCCTAGTGCCATCTCTTTCCCCTCTGTGTCATCTCTCCATACTGTTGAACTACCTGTCCACCACATTGTTTTAATTGGGCAGGAATCATGAATGCAAGCTCTGTTTTCTCAATCATTTTTTCTTCCTCCTCATTTGAGTCTGGAAGGTAATCCGTATCTTTGACTGCTGTTCAGTCAAATCATGAGTAAGTGCGGTTTTCTTCTGTATGCAAGCGATTCATTAACCTAATCAAGCTAACTATAGTTTGGCTGATTGTTTCCAGACTCAAGTGGGCGGGGGGAATGAGAGAGCAGATGTTGTGTTGGTGTGTTTCGACCCTGTGTGTGTTCAGTAGTCCAACAGTTCTCCCTCTTTTATAATGTTCCTCTGTTGCCTCTCTCCTATGGTATTGCTTCGTATTTCATTATTTTAATAATTTGTACCTTGTTTGTCATGTTTTTCTTCCTCCCCTGTGTTGTGGTTGTGCCTTTTGTGTAACATGAATATGGCTCCTTCCTTGCACGCGATGCCATGAATGTTGGTTCCAGGTCTGAGGAAGAAGAACCTGTCTCCAGGCTCTGTGGAGACGGACGTGCGCGGCATCTCTGGCGTCGACTTGTTCGGTGCCTCGGATGCTGTTATTCGGATGCATATACCTTGAAGAGTTTGATATGGTAACCTGTTTTGGATAAAAATCAACCTTTTAACTACCACATTTAATAAAAAAAAAATCCTCCAATAACTAGGGCTGGGCAATATAGCCTGCCTATGGTCCCCCAGTAGCTAGAAATGGCGATAGGTGTAAACCGAGCCCTGGGTATCCTGCTCTGCCTTTGAGAAAATGAAAGCTCAGATGGGCCGATCTGGAATCTTCTCCTTATGAGGTCATAAGGAGCAAGATTACCTCCCCTTTCTCTGCTTTGCCCGCCCAGAGAATTTGCCCCACCCATGAGAGAGAGACATCATGGCTTTCAAACAAAGAGACTTCAGATACAGTATTAGGGGACCACTAAGGCCTATATAAAAGAGACTTCAGATACAGTATTAGGGGACCACTAAGGCCTATATAAAAGCATCCAAAAAGCAGCATGTCGTAGGAACTTTAAATCTAATTGTGATGATATTTTGTTAAGGCACCATTTGTCACCCGTACAATTTCGTGACAATGACGACATCGGGGTATTTGTTTTACAGTATTGTGATATTTGATTTTCTCCATATCGCCCAGCTCTCCCAATAACCCTTATAGTGGTAAGATGATGTTATGTTGGTGTAAAAATAACTTTCCACTGAAAAGCCAAAGAGAAACAAGCTTAGCATTGTAAAGAGATTTTCCAAATCGTTCATGGAAAATACCATCTAATTTAGTTAAGCTCAATGGGCGAAACTGTAGGTAAGTGTAGTAAAATATACATCACGTCCTGTGTGTTTTTGAGTTATTGCTTGGGGTCCTAGCCTTAGGAAAGAAAATGACATCGCCTGGGTTGGGTTTTAACATCAACAACAGTGGTATGTCCTTTAATTAAAGTAATGGAACATTGGGACACAACCAGGCACAGTCTCACTCATCTTTGGACTCCTTCACCTCTGATGGAATTAGCGTGAAAAAGGAATCACAATTTAAATAACTTCTACAATAAAGCTTTTTTTATGCCTTTTTTATTATCATTGTCCACTGGAGGTTAATTTGTTTTTTAGAAGTAATTTGTCACTAAATTAGATTTTATCCCAGAGAGCACCATTGGTGCTATCGTGTTCAGAAACCCTTCAGCGCTGGGCCTCAGTGGTGGCACAGCTCTTGTTGGATCTTCGTTTGGATTTGTGTGTGACGCGACTTTGTGCATCTGTGCCCAGGGTCACGACCGGGGGGTCAACTGGGCCGCCTTTCACCCCACCATGCCTCTCATTGTGTCTGGAGCCGACGACCGGCAGGTCAAGATCTGGAGAATGAACGGTAACTGGCTCAGAAATCACTAGTTTAACCTGCTGCTGCCCAGCAAGGGCCCATTATCAAAGCAGTTCAACTTTATACCCAGGATGGCACATCATCAACAACAACACAAACTATTTAAATGCATCTGCTTTTTCATCACGGCTTCCTTATGCTACTAAGTGCTTGATTTGCTACTTTAAAGCAGTAGTTTTTTTCAACAATGTGCCCCCTTTGAAATATATTTTTCCATCTTCTAAGTACCCCCCTGACCAGCACAAAACAGTTTTGGTAGAAAAAAAGCCTAGCTTTATAAAGAGGACAGTGCTGCGCTGTCTGCATCTGATTTACTAAACAACAATATTGTAACTGAAAAAGATTTTAATGCTACCAGTTATATTAAATGTTTAGAACCGCTAAATCCATTCATAATTATAGTGTATAATTATTTTAGGATTTCTGCATGACTGATGTTTATTTAATTTACCATTTTAAAAAACAAAACAAAAAAAAACCCTTACATTCCCCCTGCAGTATTCCAGAGTACCCCTAGAGGCATGCGTACCTCCATTTGAGAAGCATTGCTTGACAGCATCTGTCACCATATTCCTCTCCTACCCAGTGTTCACATTTCTCATCTCTCTTTTCACCCTTCATTATCTAATCCACACTCTCTTCCTCCCACGGTCCAGAATCCAAGGCATGGGAGCTGGATACGTGCCGCGGCCACTACAACAACGTGTCCTGTGCCGTCTTCCACCCGCGCCAGGAGCTCATCCTGTCCAACTCTGAGGACAAGAGCATCCGCGTGTGGGATATGTCCAAGAGGACCGGAGTGCAGACCTTCCGCCGGGACCACGATCGCTTCTGGGTGCTGGGGGCTCATCCAAACCTCAACCTGTTTGCTGCTGGTATGTGGTGACTCTGGTCTGCATCTGTACTAGGGCTGGGCAATATGGGAAAAATCTATATTATTTTTATTTTTTTTGGGGGGCATGTCTGCCTTTATTAGAGAGGAAAGCTGAGATATGAAAGAGGGGTGAAGACATGCAGGAAAACCGTCACAGGTCGGATTGGAACGCAGGACCTTCTGCGTCGCGGAACAAATCTCTGCACGTGTGCGCCCGCTCTACCAACTGAGCTAACCGGCCACAGAAATCGCAATATTTTTGACAAAAGACCTCAATGTCGATATTGCGAAGATATTGTAAGGTTGACGATTGGTGCTTTCACAAAATATCTTCACATTTAGATTTTTAGACAAATGACCATCATAATGTGGACATAATGACTAAGTGGTTAAAGGCAAATAATAGAACAGCTAGAACAGTCCGGTTGGTTCAGAAAATGAGTCACTTTACTGTAATGCAGCCTTTGAAACCAGGAAAAGACAAAACTTATGTAAAGATATTACGATTCTTCAAAATGTCACAATATCAATATAATATTGATATATTGCCCAGCCCTAATCTTTTAAAAAGTCATGATTTTGGTGTTGGAGTATGAAAGTTTTCAAATCATCCTGCCTCAAAGTACTCTGTGCCCTGTTTGTTAAGATGGCATTAACCGCTGACATTTTGGTTACCGCCTTACATGAAAATACATTTTCTGTGGTTTATTGCCTATCTGTATAAATGGCACCCTCCTCCTGCAGCAGAGGGACTTTTAAACGTTGTAACTAACGTGTATGTGACTATTATTCTGAAAGACTCTCTGTGTCCCCCCTCAGGTCATGACAGCGGCATGATTGTGTTCAAGCTGGAGCGTGAGCGTCCGGCCTACGCCGTGCACGGCAACATGCTGTACTACGTCAAGGACCGTTTCCTCCGCCAGCTGGACTTCAACAGCAGCAAGGACACTGCTGTCATGCAGCTGCGCAGGTAGGGTCATTACCAGCTCACCCTCATTCTGACTTGATTTTAGGATTTTTGTTATCTGGAAAGCAGTGTTTTATATATATAAAACACGTGCCATGTTTTATATATATTTGTTTGTCCTAGTGGGTCTAAGTTTCCAGTGTTCAGCATGTCTTACAACCCTGCGGAGAACGCTGTCCTGCTCTGCACTGTAAGTACTGTATCTCGCAATCACGCACACACGTTTGTTAATCCCTCATTGGTATCTACAGTACAGTCACTTAAATTCCCTTTTTTTCCATTTACATTATGTAATGCTCTTTACCTCCTGCAGAGGGCGACCAACCTGGAGAACAGCACCTATGACCTGTACTCTATTCCCAAAGAAAGTGACTCTCAGAACCCTGATGGTAAAGAAACGACTCCCTAAAGTTCTACTGTTTTTCCTCACACTTTGCCTTGTAAATGGTGAATTACTACTCAGTCATATTGTGTCTTTTTTATTTTTTAAAGTGATAATGTGTTATTAAATGTCACGTGTTGCTTGCTACTGTATCATTACTGTTACTTCTGGTGCATTTCCACTGCATGGTGGTTTAAATATACTTCACATAGCGGCAAAAGTAATACAGAATTCTGTCCATTATTTTTATTTTTTTCTTTCTTTCTCAGCACCGGAGGGGAAGAGATCCTCTGGTCTGACTGCAGTCTGGGTGGCCAGGAACAGATTTGCCGTCTTGGATCGTATGCACTCTGTAAGTCCATCTGCAGGTCTAGATAGTATGAAAATGTTTTGAGAAGGAACAGACTATTATCTTGACAAGGATTAACATGAACATTTCCCTCTACTTTTTTTTTTAGCTGCTGATCAAGAACCTGAAGAATGAAATTGTGAAGAAAGTTCAGGTGCCGAGCTGCGAGGAGATCTTCTACGCCGGGACAGGGTCATTGTTGCTGCGTGATGCCGATGGCGTCACGCTGTTCGACGTGCAGCAGAAACGCTCCCTGGCCACCGTTAAGATCGCCAAGGTCAAGTACGTGGTGTGGAGTTCTGACACCAGCCACGTGGCTCTGCTGGCTAAACACGGTGGGTAGATAAGATGGATAACTGCACGTGCACACAAGGACACTTATCACAGAGTCACAATATCTTTTATCTTATTCTGTCCTTTATACTTGTTTGTGCTGCCAGGGCTGAGGCTTGGAAACATCACTGAGACATGAGCTTTTCTGCATCAAATTGGGCTTAAAAGTCAAAGTTACTTGCACAAAGAAAGGGTTGCTGTGTGTTGTAAGGATTTAGTTTGAGGAAGATTGATTTGTGAATGTTGGTAAAAGCAGTTAATGAAAGGCTTTAGTACAGCTAAATGAATTGAGTATTGAAAATAATGCTGTCAAACAAGACGGCTAATGTCAATATGCTCTTGACGGCCAAAAGTTGAACCCAGACGTTTCTCTCTAGTGAATCTTTAAAAAGCAAGTGTAAATCTCTGTTGCTCTCTTTTTCATCCCTCAGCCATCATGATCTGCAACCGTAAGCTGGAGAGTCTGTGCAACATCCATGAGAACATCAGAGTGAAGAGTGGAGCCTGGGAAGAGAGTGGAGTCTTCATCTACACCACCTCCAACCACATCAAATACGCCCTCACCTCTGGGTATGTGCTGCTTAAAAAAAAAACAGTGTTGATTTATCCCAGTTATAACAAGTCTGTTATCAGACAGGTAAACTGCCTCCACTTTGTACAAGCCACAGCGGCAGAATCAACACTCAACCTGTTTCGCCTTCATAAGCAAAGGAGATAAGTAGAACAGCATAAGGTCTCGCTGAGATGGCAGCATAATTACTGGAAGTGTCATCAAATGAAGCGAAAATGTACCAGACTGGTGATGGGCACACATTGTTTTTCCGCACAGTGTCTTGACTGAGCTGATTTCAAAGATGAAATTTAGTTTTCTTTTTATAGTACAAAGGAAAAGCAACCAGCAGCACAGTGCTGCTGGTTGCTATTGTTTGTTCACACATTTCATTTGTTCACATATTTAACTTTTTTATATATGAAAACAAAAACTTTTCTGGTTTGTTTGCTGTATCTTCCCCAAAAAAAGGGAACCTGCAACATTAGATTTAAAGGTTTGGCAGAATGCCACACACCTCAACTGGTTATGGGGTATTTTCTGAAAACCTCTAACATCCATGCATCCTTGTCCGCTTATCCGGGTCGGGTCGTGGGGGGAGCAGCTCCAGCAGGGGACCCTAAACTTCCCTTTCCTGAGCCACATTAACCAGCTCCGACTGGGGCGTTCCCAGGCCAGGTCTTCCCTGAGGCCTCCTCCCAGCTGGACGTGCCTGGAACCTAGGGAGGCGCCCAGGGGGCATCCTTACCAGATGCCCGAACCACCTCAACTGGCTCCTTTCGACGCAAAGGAGCAGCGGCTCTACTCTGAGCTCCTCACGGATGACTGAGCTTCTCCCCCTATCTCTAAGGGAGACGCCAGCCACCCTCCTGAGGAAACCCATTTCGGCCGCTTGTACCCTGGATCTCATTCTTTCGGTCATGACTTCTGACATCTAACATGGTACTTTCATTGTGTTCCACTGTAGTGATCATGGCATCATCAGGACCCTGGACCTTCCCATCTATGTGACACGTGTGAGAGGAAACAGTGTTTACTGCCTGGACAGGGAGTGCAGGCCGCGCGTCCTCACCATTGACCCCACAGAGTACCGCTTCAAACTGGCCCTGGTCAACCGCAAATATGATGAGGTGGGTCTGGGGTCATCACGGTTTTGTGAATTATTATTATTATTATACTGTTCCTGATACTTTGCAATATTGTACTTAATGTGCAACAGTGTCAGAAGTGAACGTGGACTGCAGCAATTTTGCATTTCAAATTAACATTAACAAAATTAGCATTAACATTTTTGACCTCTTAAACTTTGTACTGGCAATTATTTATTTCCCAAATGCTGGTTCTCCAGGTGCTCCACATGGTGCGTAATGCCAAGCTGGTGGGCCAGTCCATCATTGCCTACCTGCAGAAGAAGGGTTACCCCGAGGTGGCGCTGCATTTTGTCAAAGATGAGAAGACACGCTTTAGTCTGGCTCTGGAGTGTGGAAACATCGAGGTGAGCTGCTGCTGGACTAGTCTATATCAATGGCGTTTCATTTCCGGGATTGTTCAGGGGGTGCAGGAAATGCCGCTGGATGTCAGTCACCTTCGGCTTCCTTTGTGTTGGCATTCTAAACTCTGGTGGATTTGAAGACTATGGTTAACTGCTCCTCAGATCTCTGCAGGATAAATCCAGACAGCTAGCTAGACTATCCGTCCAATCTGAGTTTTCTGTTGCACGACTAAAACAATTTTTGAACGTACACATGTTCCACCAAAACAAGTACCTTCCAGAGGCTATTTTGCAGATGCAGCGTTGCACCGTAGATTGACGATTTTGATTGGTTTAAAGAAATGCCAATAAACCAGAGCAGATTTTTCTCCCTTCCCGGAATGCTGTGTGGACTAGCCAAGCGAGATTACTGCTGGACAAACTGTATAATTAGGAACAGTTTCTTATTCATGATATGCATTATTTATTTATTTTTTTGCACATTGGCATACATGCAAACATGTTGATGATGCTGCTGCTGCTTTTCTGCTGAGCCAAAATTTGCTGTATGACAATTTCAGCTCATCAAGCTTTAGTTTGCATTCTCCTTCTGCTGTCTGGTTCACGTTTTTTTTAACATTCCTGTTTCTCGGTTCTTCCAGGTGGCTCTGGAGGCAGCCAAGGCCCTGGATGAGCGCAGCTGCTGGGAGCGTCTAGGTGAAGCAGCACTGCTGCAGGGTCACCACCAGGTTGTGGAAATGTGCTACCAGAGGACCAAGAACTTTGACAAGCTCACCTTCCTCTACCTCATCACTGGCAACTTGGCCAAGCTGCGCAAGATGATGAAGATCGGTGAGAGATGGTTCATTGAAGATTTTTCTTTGTGCCACAGATGTGGGGATTTAGTTGGAGGTTTGTGTGTCTTGTATGTCAGTGAACTAACATCTAATCTTCTTTTGTTCGTAGCTGAGATCAGGAAGGACATGAGTGGTCACTACCAGGCAGCTCTCTACCTGGGAGATGTCAGTGAGAGGGTCCGCATCCTGAAGAACTGTGGACAGAGTGAGTTACCATATCACATTGACTCCTATTTCCTCTGTTTTGTTCTTTCCACTGTTCTTTTTCAGTCGAATATGATTCATAATTGACCAGTTACCTGCAAACATCGGCCCTGGTGTCCACCTCATTGTTTAGCAATAACCGCCGTGCGTCTACGTTGTGGTGCTAGACGTGACCCAGCTTGTGCAATGTAACGAATGAGAACCACCTAAAATGACTTACAACCTCTATTTTGGCAATGTATTAGAATCAGGAAAGGGTTTATTGCCAAGTAAGTAACACTTAAAAGGAATTTGCCTTGGTGGTTGGTGCATACATAAACATATTAAACATTAATACGAAACAAACCATAAATACAGAAACAAATATATACATAATAGCTGTTTAACATGAGCAAATTGAAAAAGGAGGCTGAATGGCTTGAGTGCAGAATGTGCAAAAATGTATAGAATGGGCAGTTGTATAGTCCAGGATCTGTCTGGGGGGGGGGGGTAAATTTCTCATTTAAAGGAAATTAAACACCTACCTACCTAAAAATATTCAGACTTAAGCATCCTAACTTCCACCATGCCAAAACAGTGTTTTAAATTGTAAACCATGGAACAGGAGGCCAACAACTGTGTTTGTGTGCATGTTTCCAGAGTCTCTGGCTTACCTGACTGCCGCCACTCATGGGCTGGATGAAGAGGCTGAGGCGCTGAAGGAGACCTTTGACCCAGAAAAGGACACGGTGTGTTGAGAAAATATTCTCTGCAACATGGACCACCATGACATGCAGTTTAAAACTGAAGAAAGAAAGAAAGAAAGAAAGAGAGAAAGAAAGAAAGAAAGAAAGAAAGAAATTAAAATAATTTTCTCTTGTAGGTGCCAGAGGTTGATCCCAATGCACAGCTGCTGCAGCCTTCTCCACCCATCAACCCTCTGGACACCAACTGGCCTCTGCTCACTGTATCAAAGGGCTTCTTTGAGGGAGCCATCACAGCCAAGGGTGAGTCATCAGTCCTGACACATGCACATATAATATAAATACTTGTATACTGTGTGTGTGTGTGTGTATATGTATATGTGTATGCAAGTGTTAAAAGCCTAAATCAAATGTCTTGGGTAGGTTGTGGAAACCTGTGGCAGCTGACTTTGCCAGAGTGAGAACAGTGTGTTTCTGTTGTAGGGAAGGCCGGTCAGATGGCTGCCGACCTGGACATGGAAGCCCCAGGAGGCGAGGGCTGGGGAGACGATGCTGAGCTTCAGCTGGATGAAGGTAAATTAAGCGGAACTTCTAGAAGCTTTTATAAAACCTGACCTTGCAGTGAGCAGATTGGGTCATCCCATCACCAATACTACAACTTTGTATATAGAGCTGTAGCAATTCCACATTTTGCTGTACAATTAATTGTCTCAAACAATTGCAATTAACAATAATTGTCTCTTTCAGTTAAATTCAAAAACATTAATTTATTTAAAAAAATATTTTTAACAAATTAGTTTTTTAAAATGAATTCCAGGATACATCTTTTGGTGATTTCACTGTGATAATGTAATAACACAAATACACAGCCTATGAATTAAACCACTCCTCTTTATTATCACAAAAATCTAATTCTAACTGTATCCCCCCTTGTCATTTTTGTCATTTTTGTTTAGGGTCACGTGTATAGGGTCAAGTGCCAACAACTCCACCCAATAATCACTTATATAATTACAATTTGGCACATCCAAACTAAATCAACAATCATCATCATCAACAGTCCTACGTTAGGACCTTAGCTAATGTTAGCAATTAGTTGCGCTTAAACAAAGAAACCGTGAATATGTAAAATATTGACAATTAGACAATAATGTAATAATTGTTACAGGCCTATTTGTATAAATTAATATTTATCTTTCCTCATCTTTGTCTGTCTCTCAGATGGCTTCATGGATGCCCAGGAAGGGTTAGGGGAAGAAGGGGGAATGAAAGAGGAGGGAGGAGGCTGGGAGGTGGAGGAAGACCTGGACCTTCCTCCAGAACTGGTGAGAAGAGCTGCATCAAACAGTGTTAACACTAGACACAATAACATTGTTAATAGACCCTCCCAGGAAATGAAACTGACCAAATCCTGTCACCACTGTAGCTAATTGTTGCACTGAGAAGTTATTGTTGTGCTCTGCTACAGTATAACGATAGTGAATGTTGCAATTCCTCATTACAATGTCTGTCTCCCAACCATCAGGACATACCGACAGGTGCAGGTGGAGGAGCGGAAGATGGCTTCTTCGTCCCACCGACCAAGGGCATGAGTCCCGCACAGATGTGGTGCAACAACTCCCAGCTGCCAGTGGACCACATTCTGGCTGGCTCTTTCGAAACTGCTATGAGAGTATGTGCATAATTTTGATATTATTGTTTATTTTTTTTATGTTTTTAAAGGTCCAGTGTGTAACGTGTAACCAGTGCTTGTCCTTATTTTTCATGAATATTTACCACCACCATCACTTCCAAGTATTCCTTTTGGCTTGAAATTTTACATTTGCATGAACTGGGGTAGACATCTTGAAATACGTTAGCCGGTAAGGGACATACAGGACATACTGCTCCGCCTTTCGCGTTTTCGCTGTCACATGATAAACTCACAGCTGCTGCTAATGGGTATCATAGCTTCCCGGCCCCGGCAAGTTTGAAGAAGGAAACATGGAGGACCACAGGTATTCAAAATCCACATTTCAGGAATATGAGTCTTCTTCTTCAACCAGAAAAAGAAAAATGGATATTGAAAAGAGCAAGAGACCGGCGTCATCAGAAAAAAGCGTGAAGGCTACCGTAGCTGTAATACGTACCTTGAACTGCGTGGCGCGAGAGAGTTGATTGCAATATATGATCTCGATGCTAGATGGGAGAAATCCCCACACATTGGACCTTTTTTAAGTTTAAATGTTGTTATTTTTTAAACTCAAAGTGAGGTGTGGCCCAGCACCGTTTGGATGACAGTGTCGTTGTGTTAATTCACGCATTATGCCGGTATTAACTTTCCCCCTTCCGCACCACAGTTGCTCCACGACCAGGTAGGAGTTGTGAGCTTCACCCCCTACAAGGCGCTGTTCATGCAGACAATGTCCAGAGGCCGCACCTGTTACCTGGGGCTGCCTTCCCTGCCCTGCCTGCGTGGCCATCCCCAGAGAAACTGGAAGGTACAGCAGAAAGTTTTTATTTTAAATCCTCTCTTATTAAGAATCACAGTATGTTCCTCTAGCTGATGTGAATTAGCTTTCCATTTATTTAAATGAACTAACGGTTACTGGCTTTCCTGTTTCTAATAACATGTTTGAGTGAAAGTAAACCTACAAATACAATTACTTTTCAGGACTGTGGCGCAAAGCAAGGACTACCTGCTGTGGGCCTGCGCCTTTCCGACCTAATCGCCCGCCTGCAGCAGTGCTACCAGCTGACTACGTCTGGGCGGTTTGAGGAAGCTGTTGAGCGCTTCAGAATCATCCTGCTGTCTGTACCGCTGCTGGTGGTTGATAACAAGCAGGAGATTGCAGAGGTGAGCACCAATCCTGCTGTGAATTCCAATCAGTTAAAAGTCCAAATGCAGCACAAATTATTGCAATTTGCCATGCAAACCCATGTGGGGCTGCATGCTGCTTATTTTGCACATATACCTGAACATATTTACAAAGTTGACTTTGTTAAATGTGTAGGAGTCACCTGTATGATTGGGATCTGTGTCTGTGTTTCAGGCTCAGCAGCTGATCACAATTTGCAGAGAGTACATCGTGGGTCTGACCATGGAAACGGAGAGGAAGAAGTTGCCTAAAGAAACACTGGAGCAGCAGAAGAGGCTGTGTGAGGTAAATATCTGCGGCTTACAGACGTCGCCTCGGTTGAATCTCAAAGCTGTTGTTGTAGGCTGACCATCGGCAACATGCGTCCACAAAGTGGTAGTTATCCATACTTGGGTTTCATTCCTAAGATTAATTTTCTTGTGTGTGTGTGTTTTCCCTACAGATGGCTGCTTATTTCACCCACTGTAATCTCCAGCCAGTCCACATGGTGCTGGTGTTGCGCACAGCTCTGAACCTCTTCTTCAAACTGCGTAACTTCAAGACAGCTGCCAGCTTTGCTCGACGCCTTCTCGAGCTGGGGCCGAAGCCAGATGTTGCACAGCAGGTTGGTTGTGCGACATCCACAGCTTCATTTAGTGGGATTTTTATTGACTTTTTATTGTTTATCAGTTCTATACGGTTTTCTCATCTCTTACCACCGTGTTAAATCTCTCCCCACCATTCAGACCCGCAAGATTCTGTCAGCCTGCGAGAAGACCCTCACAGACGCCCACCAGTTGAACTACGATCCCCACAATCCGTTTGACCTGTGCGCTGCCTCTTTTGTCCCTCTGTACCGTGGACGTCCTGTTGAGAAGTGCCCTCTGTCTGGAGCCTGCTACTGCCCTACGTACAAAGGCCAGATCTGCAGAGTCACACAGGTAGGTCGGGACTATGGACCGCCATGTACAACTCCAGTCAACCTTGAAAAGCTCTTCATAATAATAATAATAGATTGCGTTTATATTATACTTTGTAAAAGCAACCTTGTTAAGAACATCGGAGTCACAAAGTTCTGAAGAGAAATATATATATATATATATATATATATACATACATACATACATACATACATACATACATACATACGCGCATGCATATATATACACACACTCTCACTCTGACATTTATGTTAAATTGTGCGTCACAAATCGTCATACCAACATATTGGAAAACAATATTGAGGGGCTTTCTGATGGTTTGTGTGGATGTCTGTAACCTCTAACCTTTAATTTCACTTTATTTTTGTAGGCGACAGAGATTGGTAAGGATGTGATCGGTCTGCGTGTGAGTCCACTACAGTTTCGTTAAGAGGATATGGGAGACAAAAAGAGAAGATAAAGACAAATGCATCCACTCACTCTGTAGAAATAATATGATTATTGACACGAGAAATGAAAGCAGATCTGTTTGCTCACAGTGATGTTAAACCTCTTTATTGCTTATAACTATCTTATTCCATGTATCACCTATCCTGCAAAAAGCTATTTCTTGTAAACGCTGCTGTCATCTCTATTGTGTGGCTTTATTAGAGTCGTAAACCTAACTGTTTTTGTTTGAAACGAATAATTCAGATCGAGCAGCACTGCTATGTGTAAATGGGGGAAAAAAATGAAAATAAAAATGCCTGTCTATCAACTGAAACATATTTGTGTGATGTGTTTTTGATGTGGTATGTGGCCACAGCTTTGTGCCCAATGCCATAGGATTATGGTTTTATTGTGTGTCTATATGTATAGATATATAAATAAAAGTAGATTAAGCATATCCAAAGTGCACCACAGGGCTGAGTCACAAGGGAAGTACAGAGTTGACTCACTCCTTAGTTGGCATTACTTTGGTCCTTTTAAATGAAATCAAGGATGGAAGGAAAGAAAAAAAGTTTATTCAATTTATTATATATACGCATGTTTTATTTTACCAGACCCGAAGCTTTAAAAATACATAAAAACTTGATTAGTCCCGGTGGAGAGATCCAGAGCTGCCATTTTGAATGAGTCCGTCTCCTTTCAGGGGAGCGGAACCAAACTGCGGAACCCGGACGTTTTCCATGTCAACACCTACTGTTGTGTTCTTCTTCTTTTTAAACCAGGAAGATGGATTTGCTGTCGAACAAATGGATCGTTAATTTGCTAGTTTGTTGTCTTTTCATCGGTAAGTTGTAGTCTAACAGTGCCCGATGTCCATCTTCACGTATTTGTTTATGAGCAGAGTGTGCTTCTGTAACAGGCGGTTAGCTTGATAGACTGCTTTGTGCTTAGAGCTAGCCGAATGCTAGGCTAGTCATCGTTAGCAAAAGCTGCCCTCTTTTGGCTTTAATCCCCGTTGCCTGGTTCTTAAATACAAGTTTCACAATGGGGTTAAGCTTTGCAAGAATTATTGACCAATTTCCATCAGCTAGAAAGTTCAGAATTAATTCCAGCACTCGGTTTTATTAAGTATTTATATTCACAGTTTGGGTCTGCCCTCCTGATATAGCTAGCTAGCTAAGCAACCCCAGCATCAGCGTGACTGCTCGTGATTCCCCGCTGCGACCGCACGGAGCTCTGGTACAGCGTCAGGCCAAATTAGAAAAAGAATTAGTGTCGTTTAATGTTGATTTTGTTGTCACCAAACACAAAGCAGATGAAGCACACATTTAATCTATTTTAGAGTGCATTGGTAAATTTGACATAGAGGGTGATGCTCTAAAATAGCACTTTGTTTAAATTAAAGCGGTTTAATGTTACTTAAACGGTTACGTTGCTGCACCGTTAGTGAAAAGGATGTAGGACCAACAGGTGAAACAAACCAAACGGCTACATTTTTGATAAAACCTGCATGTTGGCCCCAGGTGGATGAAAGTCATAACAGTGTCTGGAAAGAGTGCACCCATATCCTTCAAAGTAAATATATTTTTTCTAAATGAAATTGCCACCATTTTGAAAGGACCTGTCTGTGGTTTTCTCTTCAGATATGAGAAAAGGCCATCTGCATGTATGCAAGAGTATTTATACAAAAGGGATGTAGTCTCAAGTCTTAAATTAGGAATGTAATTTTGCCATCAGTGAGAGATAGAGGATGTGACTTTCATTGTAGGTTCTCTGAGCAATTAAAACCCACTCATCTGTGACATACATTCTGCTTTTCTTTCTTTATTATGCACTCTTGGTAGAAGCTGTACCCTAATGTTCTCATTGTGCAGTTGTTAAAGTGCTTTTTCCTTTGCAGGTGTCGGCTGTAATTCAGTGGAAAAGAAGATTTATGTGCATCTCAATTACACTGTCCCATGTGTACGACTGCTCAATGCAACCCATCAAATAGGCTGCCAGTGTGAGTAAAGCAATAGATTAAAGTGATGCTAAGTACTTGTCATGGGAATCCAACATGCATCTGGGACACTTATGACAAGTGTTACTATTGTTCACATCTTAACTGTAGAGTGTGTGTCTTTATGGCCTCTGGCTGTCTTTTATTCACATGAATTTTGAAGTGAAGTGCCTACTACACAGTCTACTAAAAGTGTATTCTGTGTGGTTGCTTGAGGCAGGAAGAATATAAAAGCAGACAAGTTGCAGATAAACCTGTTTGTGGTATACTGTTTTCATACTGCAAAAAGGCCAAGCAGCAGCAATTTTGTCTTTGCTGCGTCAAAACGTTTTGTCCTAGAACATTTCCTGTAATAGAGAAGAGGCCTGGTCGACACACATTGATTAGATAAGCTTTGAGGACATTTTTCTTTTTTAAATCTAGTACAGCTATTGTACATCATATCTGATATTGGATTTTTTTTTTTTTTTGGATTTCAGCCCATTTGTCAGGTAATGTGGGAGTGCTCCATGTGCTCGAGTCCGAGGAAAACGTGGACTGGGTCCTGCGCTCTGGTCCCAATCCTCCTTATCTGGTTATCCTGGAGTCCCCGCTCTTTACCAGGTACAGTTAGCATGTCTCACCCTGCAGAGGGAGTACTTACAGTGGTTCCTAATGAGAGTAAGGGCCAAGGTATATTCCATTGTTTTACCACTTCCAAAATCAAAAGTGGTTCTAGTTGTATCGGAACAGCTACAGTATATGAATGAAATGATAGTGAAAATAAGAGTTAGTAGTCCTTAGCATTTCATTCAACTACAGCATTTTTTTTTTTAAAAGAGTAGCAGCTGGGTATGGTGTTGACATTTATACATATGTTTATTTGGTTTATTGTCTATTGTCTATTTTGATACTATTTGTTGAATGGTCTTGATTATTGTAGTTACTGTGTCATCTTTTCTTGTTTTTTTGTCTGGGTGGGTGGTGATGACGAAGCGGGAGGGGTGTGTGTGTTTATCTTGCAAAGTTGTATGTCAAAAAATTGTTAATCACAAAAAAAGAAGTAGCAGCTGGAGGGTAACTTATAACATCAGGATATGGCAGTGAAACTCAATCAGCCATACACCGTCACAGACATGTACAGTACAGTTACTGTGGCAAATTCTGCCTGTCTAACCCTAAGGAAAGTAACTTGAACCACATTTCAAACCCATGTCTGGCCTGTATTTGTACCTGTATCGTTTACACCGCCCCGTGCCGACTGTCTGCCCGTCAGATCCATCATGATGAAGTTGAAGAACGCCTCCAGCAGGGTGGCTGGCGTTGCTGTTGTGGCGCCGAGTGCAAATCCGCTCGAGGGCGTCTCTCCACACACCACCTGTCCCAACGAAAACACAGGTGGGTGAGGGTTTGCCTGCTGAGACCTGTGTTTCAGTATTACCCCAGTTACAGAAATTAATTGTAGTTGAATGAGCCTCAGAAGTAGGCCTGCACGATTCGGGGGAAAATATGAATCACGATTTTCTAGCTTAGAATTGATATCACGATTATCTGCCACGATTTTTTTTTCTCACGAAGTGTAAGTGGCAGTACCAAACGTAGATTTTTTTTTCGCACCTATAGCACATTGTGCATCACCACAAGCCTGTAAACACAGAGGTTTCAATGAATAAAGAAAATAAAGTACATACTGGCCATTTAAGTAGAGTAGACTACCAAAAATAGTGACATATAACACATTAAACTAAATATGGCCCTGATACAGGCTCTATCTGAACTCCTTGAACATGTCTTTACATAATTAAAACATGTCAATGTCAATGTCAAAAAAATAAATAAATAAATTGAAGTCATTTAAAAATGTAATCGTGAACAGGGGTGAATCGAGATCACAATTTTATAACGATTTATCGTGCAGGTCTACTCAGAAGGCACAGCACATGAAATGACATGCTGTAGTGGGTTCAGTTTTCATGTTCTGAAGCATTTTCTGCAACATTGTAGTGTCACCATATAGTCATGTGTGACCTTAGAACACAGATTTAATTACTCATCACGTTTCTTCTTTCTTTAGTTAGTTCTGTGACACAGAGATACCTTAAATTCAAAGCTGCATGTGTGACCAGAGTTAGATTTTGAACAGGGCAGGAGTAGCTTCAGACACGCATGCAGAAGGTCATAGTACAATGCTTAAACTTCATGTTTTATTATTTTACAATGTCAAATCACATTGGACGGGGTGAGTTGCGAAGTGAGAGGAAGGAAGCTGCAGATTGTCAGTTTTTTACAACACCGTAATCTTTAGGGTTTTTTTGCCTTTTCTTTTTGCGGCGCCAGTAATAGAATTTTAAGTTTGCCGCTTGGACGTTTCTTGCACTTTGGGAGTGGTAGTTACCTTCTCCCCTGAAGTTTTTATGTACACATGGTTGTACCTTTTACTTTTTTAGCACAGAATCACATATTTCTAATCACAGCTGCTGACTCCACTCTGTGTGTTTCCCTCAGGCGTGTATACAGAAAACTACGATCCATCCTTGGCCCATTGTAACATGACCGTGTGGAACCCGTTGGGAAGCGGTTTGTCCTACGAGCAGTTCGACTTCCCCATCTTCTCTTTGAAAGACGACAATGACACTCAGGTCATACGGCAGGTAATGTGACAGGCATCGGGTGAAGTTCGCAACAAAAGCTGATATTTTGTTTGTTAATCCCGTTTGATAAAAATCACTTTGTTCTTACAGTTTTTTGTTTTTTTTTGTTCAACTTCGTTGTCCCTGCTGTCACAAAATAACTGTCTTATTATTTTCCGTTTGCCTGTGATGTTTGAGAATAGACATCATTTACAAAACAGTACAGTCGCAAAAAAAGTCTGATCTGAACTTGTCCCAATAGTGTTTGAGATTAGGCATGATCCCAATAAAGCTGTTTCAGTAGCACTTAATATCCTCATCTTTCTAAAGCCAGCATGTCGTGCTACGGCATGTTGAGACGATTTTTCAGAAGATCCCACAAATTGTATGTGACAAAAACAGGCGGATCATATTACATAGGTTTTAAACCTCTGCTTCTGATGCAGTGCAAGTGTTGTGCATATGTTTTCACAGAATGGAGATAACATTGCTGATCTCAACATGACGTGAAACTTTTGGTTTTATCTCCGCTTTTAGGGCGTTTTCACACATACCTCGTTTGGTCCGGACTTTCGGACTTTTTAGTTTGATCCGAACCAAAATTAAAGGTGTGAAACCTCCCCCGGACTATGGTCCGGATCAAAAGACCAAATTTTGGTCCGACAAAAAGAGGTGGTCTCGGTCCGGACCAAACTGAACCATGGTCCGGTTCGTTGATAGTGTGAAAGCATTTTTTGGATGGTTCGGACTTTCGGACCAAATACAGGAAGCTCTGGCAGGCTCTCCTCGTGTTACAAGACCGGGGAAGCTCCTTTAAGGAATAGCTCGGTGCTGAGAGAGAGAGAGAGAGAGAGAGAGAGAGAGAGAGAGAGAGAGAGAAGAGAAATGCGCTCAGAGCAGAGAATACATCAGCAGTTTATTTGTTAATTGGTAGTAAATGTAAAGTGTAGGTTTCAGTTTGTCTCTGAATAAATGCTCCAGAAAGAAAGTTCCCGTGTCTTGCTTCTCTACATCAAAACAAAAAGAGCTGCGGCAGTAGGGGAGAGCAGCGGTCAGTTGAATAGCCTAAACTCAGACCCAGAGAGAGGATACGAGAGGACGGGGAAGCCCGTCAACAAACCAATCAGTTATAAGTATCTGGAGACGCAGCTCACGTATGTGATGACGGCAGGACGTAGTTTTGTCACGTATAGATCTTTAGTGCGCTTGCAAAACTGCAGTGTGAAACCAAAACTTACCGGATCAAATGTATACAATGTAACAAAAACATGAACCTTGGTACGGACCTTGGTTCGGACTTTCATGTGTGAAAACGCCCTTAGTTTCCACTCACTGACTGGTGGACTTCAGATCTAATCTTGCCTGTTTTAAAAATCTTCATATTGCTCTGTGAAGGAATGTTTATGAATTTGAATGACTTTGACCAGAGGCTGAATTCACGCTACAGTTTATTTCTAGCAGTTTAAAACTTTGTGGTTGCTCCGCGTCTCAGATTAGATGTGGGTGTGTGGGGGGGAGGGGGGGTAGACGAGGGAAACTGTTCTGTAAACCAACGCGGTTTCAGGTTTGATCCCCAGATGTCAAAGTGATGAATTCAGTCGCAGACATGGTAGTTAAGACATTACTGTGCCCAAACCTGCCAGTGTGCCCTTGAGCAAAGAGCATCAGACCCAATTGTGTATGTTCCAACTTGTTCTGAGGATTGAAAGATATTTGAAAATAGCTCAAATACTATAATGTTATTGTGGCATCTGTGTCTGTGAAAAAATATAAAAAATAATATTTAAAAAATAAAAAAAGAAGCAAAACCTGCACACAAAGAAGTTTCATATGTGTATGCTTCTTTTCTCCATTCGCAGTGTTACATGGACCATAACCGCGCTGTGAACGGCAGCACTCCTCAGTACCCGCTGTGTGCCATGCAGCTCTACTCCCACATGTCCGCAGTCACCGACACGGCCACCTGCATGAGGAGAAATGACATCAACTTTAGCATCAGCCCAGGTATTTACGCAACATGAATACATAACTATACACAACAGGTTTGCATACTATTCAAACAGATTTTTCTGACTTTTTTTTTTTTTTTAAAGGCTACGTGACTTCGTCAGGAAGAAAATCTATTCACATACATGAAATAGTCAATGATTATATTGTTTCTCGACCAATTCTAACCTGAGTCCATGTTGTTTCTTGTTCTGTGTCTCCCTTCAGAGATGGTTTGTGACCCATTGGGTGACTATAATGTCTGGGCCTCCACCAGGCCTATTAACAACACAGCCAAGGGCCACAAGATGTGGGAGAGTGTGGTCATAGCAGCAGCCAGGGTGAGTTACAGCAAAGACTTCTCCTTCCTCGCTGAGCTTTACTCCTACACCAATATTTCTACTACAGTACAACAGTTGTTAGTTATTAGCATGTGTGTTCATTAACGCCGTTGACATTTCTCCAGCAGTGATCTCACTCACTTTGAAAGCCTTCCAGTATAAAAGCCATGCTAAGATTACCCTGCTGTGATGATGTGATGTAACAGTTGCAGGCAGTCTTACGGGCAGCGATTCTGTGCTTTGCTTCTTGTGTAAATATTCTTCTTACTTTGTTATTCGAGAGCTATGAGAACACAACGCATAAATGAAAGTGATAAGGTGGCACAGGAGTAGAGCTGAAGATCTTTGCCCGAACCCGGGTTCGGTCTTAATTTCTATTATTTTACACGGGCTGGGGCCTGGCTCAGACTTGCGCTTCGGGTTGCATGGTAAATGAGCGGTCAGCTGATGCGTTTTGATTAGCGTGAAAATGGATCCTGAGGAGGTGAAACGGAGGCTGGTTTCTGGAGGACTTTGTCTGTTTCTTTGTTCCAACTTCCAAGTGGCCTGTAGCCTCCGTTAGTCATGAATAAATTATGTTAAAACATGTATAAATGACTCCTTTTTTACGAAAGACAAAGGAGCTGTGTGCGTGCGGCGCAGTCTCTTTTTTTCTTTCTCTCCCTTTTCCGCCGAGTGGTGCGTGTGCCCGCTCGCGGTGTGAAGCGCGTGTCCTCGCTATTCTCCGACACTCTAATGATGCTGATAGACGGCCTTTTGTACAATCGGCTGTAAACGAGTTCGGGCTTTTAAAAAGCTGTCAATCAAAATGTACTTGTCGGGCTCGGGTCAAACTCTGTCGGGCTCGGGCCTTTTCGGGCCCTACTTTTAAGGCCCGATTACAGCTCTACACAGGAGCCTGTTTTTATGCAAAAATCGACACATCCAATGTGAGAGTTTTTCTGTTTTACTTTGCAAATTGGAAATATTTAGTTTTTAGGCTGTTGGTCAGACAAAACAAGACAGGATTTTTTTTCTTCCCCCCCCCACATTTTATTACCTGAAAGATTAATCAGTTAATTGAGAAAATAATCAGCAGATTACTTGATGATTAGTTGCAGCCCTACTCTCCTTTTTTTCAACAGGAATGCATTATACTGTTGAGACATGATGGGCTGCATTTCCTCATATTTGGTTTATGCTGTGATTAAAATTAGGTCATTGCAAGCTGAACCGAACTACTTACCTAGATCCCACCTCCTCTCCTCTCTTCTCTTCTCTGCAGTTGGACAGCAGGTCTTTTTTCTTTGAAGTTGCTCCAGGAGCAGAGAGTGGAGTCTCTGGGTTTGTCACTCTGTTGGCGGCCGCTCACGCTCTGCGAAATCCCATCCAGGTGGCCCCACCCAACCGCACCATTCTCTACACCTTTTTTCAAGGGGTCAGTCATTTCCACAGAACTGTATGCACCATTGTGCTCGACGAACATGCCACATTTAACGTTGTACTGCCAGCCTTGCTCGTGTTTTCTGTACATTTTATTTGAGTGATTTGTTTTGACTCCAGGAAACCTTTGACTACATCGGCAGTTCGAGGATGGTGTACGATATGCAGAACAATCACTTTGCCGTGGACTTGGACAATGTTCACTCAGTATTGGAGATAGGACAGGTGTGTATTGTAGACTTCCAGTAACCTTCTGTATGTATCAACTTGGACAGACCACCACATTTTAAGGGAATACTTACAAAAATGACTTAAAGGCAAGGTATTGCTTGAACTTTTGTGATACTAGCAGCAATACCATACCCGAGTTTCGGTATGACTTTAAATTGGAATCTAAACAACAACACTGCTCATCAGTCCAGCTTACTTCGGGTAGTTTTTGATGCTCAGGGGACACAATTTGGTTGGTTTGACAAACAATTAAGATCTGATACCCAACCCTACTTTAAAGAATTAAATGAATGACTTAATAAAATAACTCGCCAAACCATACTTAACTATAAAAATCTTGTTATTATAGTATCACTACATTTTCTGTATATTATGTCAAATATTTGTATGACAAATTAATTGTAGCTGCACCATAAGCCTTTTTACATTACCGCTGTGGACAGAATCGGTGAATATGTGCTTGACATTTTGTTACTCAAATGTTAAAAGGTGCACGTTATGTTTATGTGTATATGTGTCTAGTATATCAGTATGTTGAATTTGTTGACCACAGGTGGGACTTCGTGCTGACTCCAGACTGTGGCTTCACTCTGATCCTGTGTCTAGGAAGAACAGCAGTGTCAATGCAGAGGTTTGTATCTTGTATATTCACCAGCTTCCTCCCTTCTCATACAACCCCACAGGACATGTTAATCAGACATGAAAATCACTCACCTTTCGGCGAAATTCGCCGTTTTGAAACCAAAATAGGTGACCTACGTGAATCGTGTAGATTCAATGAGAAAATGTTTAAGAGGGGGGGGGGGGTTAAGTACTCGGGCCTGGTGCCCGATTTCTTGCGTATGACTATTTTAGAAAAATAAATAAATTAAAAAGTCCACATGGGATTTGTTTTAATGCAATGGATTTAACCATACGGTCTATGGATTTAACCAATCATCGAACTTCCACCAACCAATGAAACGACTTCTAGCAAATCAGATGCAAAGTAGGGCGGGTCTTTGCCGAAATGTCAGAGTGCGGTGTCGGTGTGTTCTCCGTGGTAACGCGGCTAAAAAAAGTGTAGGCAAAGTTCATCAAACTTGTAGCTTTGGTTGAGAAAGTAGTTAAAACAAATGGCGCTGGGCATGAATGGAGGACAAGAAGAAAAGGGTGGAGACGGGAAGTCGTTTGAGGGAGCCGGGTGCTTGCTTCTGCAGCGCATGTTTTGGACAGCAGCAGCGGTAATACAGTGCTTGCTACTCATTAGATGCTAGTCATAAAGCTTCGGTCCGTGCACTCTGTCATACGAGTACGTTACCGGCAACGACCGCTACTGTTAAGACTGCGACTGCGCCTTTACTGACCGACCGTGATACAAACAATACGCGTGTGCACGTTCATAGCGGAACATGATTTGTAAAAGCTATCTGAAGCCCAAACTGCCTTGACAAAGCTGTCTGTTTGGACTCAGCATGGCAGGTATTAAACATAACGGTCTTGTCCCAGAGTTTAGACGTCTAGCTATATGAAAAGCTAAACAATGCGACGTTTTTAATAAATGTAAATAAAGCAGCTAATATCAACATGGACAAAATCTTGAATGTACTAATTTGCTTTTTTGATGATAACCTGGCCAAAGTAGTACATTTTAGTTTTCACAATGATTCATTGTAGGATTATGATATTATTGCAATATGTAAATCCACATTGACTCTTTATTTAACATATGGTTGGAAGAAGTAAAAATGGATCCAAAACTTTTTAGTCTTTAAAAATTATGACTTTTATTATTGTGTAATGTCAGAAGGACTTTAACTGTTTTGCCAGTCAAATTAACTTTAATGAGTGCATATTGAAATATTATATTGTTGGTTGGCAAAAAATGCATCTCAAAATGCATCAGATTGATGCTTTAAAATATGGAATATTTTAAATTTTCTTCTGGGGGAGCATGCCCCCGGACCACCCTAGAGGGGTAATATCCTTCTCACCTTTTTCACCCCTGACCCATTTTCATGCCTGGTTAATGATCCCTACGAGGGTAAATTGTGCTAAATTGATAATGAAATAATAAATATGTAAGGGATAATGTAGAGACACATAACACATTATAACATATTTACATAAAACTACTCGGTACACGGTAGAAGCTACATTAAAAGGAGCACCCGGTTCAATACATGGTTATAAAGTGCTGTATGTGGAGGTAGCAAGCTGGCTTTAAAAAGTGGCTTTCCCTACTGATTAAGATCATTTATGATAACATGGACACACAGAATAGTAAATATAAATGTATTGTTGAATAATAAATGACAGTAGTTGAAACCTAATGAGAGGATAATTGATAAAAATGAATTACAAAACTGTATATGAAATTAAAAGTGTACTTCTGAAAACATCCTAAAACAAAAGAAATAGCTTTGAACAAATATCAGGACTAAAACAGGAACCGATGTGGAAATTCTCGAGTGCTTTTGCTATATAAAATATGGCTGCCAAAAAAAAAAGAACTACTCTACTACTACCACTATTAATTTAAATATTAGATGACTGTATCCCTTGTGTTGTCCTGCATCATCCTTGGTCAAAACTGAAAACTTTTGGCGCTTTTGTCAATGTTTTTGGTGCTTTTTTTGGCGTTTAATGCTTCTTTTCACTACCATGTATAAACACCACTAACACTGACTTATTACTACTACTACCACTACTTTTACAATTATTTTGGAATTCATAGTCAATAATAATCCTCATTTATAGGAAATCATATCTAATTTTTGAGTTACAAAAGCAGAAATTATGAATTTTTTAGACTAATAATAAAGGAAGGATAATCACAGAAGGGTATATGTCAACGTTCAGTGAGGATACTGTTTCGAAACCTAAAAAATAAAATGCTAAAGAATTTCATAAAAATAAAATATTATAATGTTAGGTTAACTTTTGATCTTTTGTTGTACTAGCGAAGTGCTTTGTATGGAATCATCCGTGTTATTTTTTGGCAATCAAAATTAGGTAGTTAAAAAGAAACCCATGGGGCGACCTCTAGCTCACCCAGTGAGAGCGTGTGCCCCATGTGGGCTGAGTCCTTTGCAGCGGCCCGGGTTCAAGTCCGACCTGTGGCCCTTTGCTGCGTGTCATCCCCCATCTCTCTCCCACCTTTCCTGTCGATCCACTGTTACCATCTAATAAAGGGAAAACGTGCCCAAAAATATTTATAAAAAAATCCATGTTTCTGATATAGACATTTAGAAAACGGCTCAAATTTGACCCGAAGACGACACAATGGTTATGAGTAGACTTGGATATAAAAGCAGAACAGAAATGAAAAAAATGAGCCCCCAATGTGTGTATTGCTGCATGTATAACATTTCCTCCACTGTTGCGTTTCAGGTGAGGAAGCTCATTGAAAGCTTGCAGTCGGCTGCCGCAGATTTGAACGTCACGGTGAACGAGACCGGTTTCTCTCAGCCACTCCCGCCCTCGTCCTTCCAGCGGTTCCTGCGAGCTCGGCCAATCCCTGGTGTCGTTATCGAGGATCACCAGTCTGCTTTCACCAACAGGTGATTTCGCTATCGTTACGCACCATTACATCTAATTATAACCGTGGCGTCTGTGTTGGCCTGTTTTGCTAATTTATTACCCCGGTTTTGTGTGCAGGTTCTACGAGAGTATGTACGATAATGCAGAATACCTGAACATATCTTACCCACCAAACCTCACGCCAGAGGAGCAGCTGGTGTTAGTCACTGACACCGCTAAGGTATTGCTATTAATCACCAATATTCACCACGTTCATGTGCGCTTGGGCACAGCAGGGAGTTGTCTCTTCATCCATCACCCTTTCTCATTGTTTGCGGACTTCTCAGTCAGTTCGTAGTAGACTTCAAACCAGACCAGACGTCAAAACTTGTCTGGCAATATTTAAGCGGCCTTCACGATGCTACTATTTAATTGACTGTTGATCATTTTAGATGTATATGTTGTTGGGAAGCAACTAATAAAGATTTTCTGTATTTCTCTTCACGTATCTTTCAGGCTCTGACTGAGGTGGCCACCATGGTTGCCCGGGCTCTGTACATACAGGCAGGAGGAGCTGCAACCCAGCTGAAAAACATCAACGCAGACCCTAACATAGTAAGATTTCATTTAGGAACTGTCCAAGGAAGGTTAAAAACATTCAAGGGCAACTGGACTTTGGGTTAAAGCTGCTCGAAGACGGTCAGTCTCTGATCCGAGAGACTGAGAGTGCGTTCAATTTGTACTCAGAAGTCGGATTTTCCGAGGTCAAAGTCGGAAACACGCCCCCTGACCTCGGGAGCTCGGACAACTTCGCAGTACCCCGAGCTCAAAATCCAACATGGCTGCCGCGTGCATCAACAGTAGTGAAAGCTGTAGTAACCTCCAGTTATGAGCACTTCTGTCTTATTTGTGTCTCACTAAATCAGTTGCACACAGTCCTGTCCATCTTCTATCTGTGGACACGTTACGCTGTTTGCATGCGCAAAAAACAGCAAAATACATCGTCAACTGCTATTGCTAACAATGGCTAACCTGGGAACAATACGATCGTAAAACCCAGCTATTTAACCTCTGTAGGGTCATCGTCAAGATGATTGATACCGCTTTGTTCATAAGTGCTCCTGGCTGTTGTAAAGACGCCAGGTATGGTCGTTGGAGCCCCCTAACCGAGGCAGAGTCTGAACGACCGTTGTTGGACGAATGTGGCTGTTAGTTTATGGGGCGTTCTTTTTGTCTTGTAGTCGCGACTAGTAGCTCGAGTGTGACGTCACATCCGTGTCGAAAAACGAATAACCGCGGCTAGGCTACTGCGCTGCTTTCTGCTCAAGACTCTACAATTGTTGTCATATAGCAACCGAGCGTCTCTAGCCAATTTCAGCTGCACAAGCTACAAAATAACTAATCAGGCGGTATTTAACTCCTAATAAGACTGTAGCGACATGCCTATAGGTAGCAGTATACAGTGCTATGTGTACGACTTCTTCATTTGGTTACAACAAAGACAAAAGTGCTTAAAATTGTAGAAAACCACAATGTTTACTACGTGTGATGCACGACGTAGCCATTTTTGAAAGTGAACTCGGGGTCCCCTGAGTTCAGACGACTTGACGAGTCGTATATACGACCTCAGGGGCGTTCTTTTTGCAACTTCCGGGTCGTAACTGCGGAAAACGACTCGTAGGTCGACTTCGGTGGACAAAACGAACGCTGGGAGACATTACAGAACAGCATTGTAAGTGGGTGATAAGTGATGTCGCAGACCTCCTCCCCTGTTAGTTGAAGGTTTCTTATTTAGGAAGTAGTAGAATATGTTTCAAGCTATCTAGCCATCTTATCTACAAGTTCACTATTCCTATTTATCTGTCCCGTCTCAACACCACAGCCTTTCTCCACCTGAAGAATTTTTCTGTACTTTATGTTATCTAAAGTCAAGGCCTAGTATACCGGAAAAGTAGTGTTTTATATCTGAATTGAAGTTGTTGAGGTCTTAAAAATATTGCTGCGTCTTCATTCACTTGTGGTGACAATTTAAGCCAGTAATGCACATTATCTTGTGACATACAAGATAATGTGCTTTTAAATAATTTGGTTTATCATTAATTCCAAGACAAACAAGGGTTTTTCTGGTGTCTTTGTGCAACTGAGCAGAAGTGACTCTCTGTTCAACATGTTTTCTGTCCCTCAGGTGACCCGGATGCTGTACGGTTTCCTCGTTCGGTCAAATAACTCCTGGTTCCAGGAACTAATCCCCTCTGACCTCATGAGCCACCTGGGTAAGTTGGGATACATCAAATCCTTTTTTTTTCTTCTTTTTTTTTAATGCTTACTAGACTACAAAAGTGGGAGAAAGTAATTGCTGTTAATAGACGGTTAATTATAGGCCCTGCTTCTCTTGAATGTGTTCTATTTTGAAGCTGAACTTGAAACTAAACTTCATTTCTTCTGTCTCATGTCTATCAGCTGACAGGCCCACAAACTTCTACGTGGGCGTGGCCCAGCAGTCCAGCGAGCCGACCCTTCTGGTCCAGTACCTGCTGGCTAACCTGACGGGTAGCCCCACCAACATCAGCCAGGACAACTGCCAGAACCAGCGAGAGGACGAGAAGGACACAGAGAGCAAACATGTCAGCACTTTTCCTTTTCATCAACTTACTTGAGATAGGTCGTTGACTCTGAGACAAATTATATCACAAGGAAAAAAACACTTGTCAAGAAATGATCTCAAATCTGTAATATTTTATGTAATTTCATGAACTAACTTGAAATTTAAAGAAAAGAGGGACAAAGGTTTAAGAAAAAAACAGGGAAGCGTGTGCCGCTGCAGCTAGTGATTATTTTCATTATCGACTAATCAGTAGAATAGTACTTCGCAAATTTCTAGAGTCAAAGATCTTCAAACTTCGTGTTGTTGGACGGACAATCCAAAATCCAGAGATATTCAATTTACTCTCATTCAAACCAAAGAGGAGCAGCATGTATTGCCATTTGAAACACGTACAAGTTTGGTATTCAGCTTGGAACATGATTCTAACAATGAATTGGTTGTTTGACAATAGTTTCAGATTGACTGATCCATTAATCTACTTAAGAAGCTAAACTCAACACCCTCAGTATATCAATAATATTGGGGGGACAACGCAAGAAATGAATGAAGTTGAAGTGACACCAACATGTGAAGTCTGGGCTTAAAAACGTAATTCTTTTTTTTACATAGAAATGCCAAAATGTCCTGCATAAGTCTCTAATGATGTTGCCTCCTCCCTTCAGATGTACTACTACATGTGGGTTCAAGGCGCGTTGCCTCCCAACAGCACAAAGAGGGAGAGTTTCTGCGTGCGCTCCACGGTCCGTCTCTCCAAAGCGCTGTCCCCAGCCTTCGACCTGCGGGAGTACACCTCCAAAGACTATTCGACGTGGACGGAGTCCCGGTGGAAGTCCATCAAAGGACGCATATTCCTGGTGGCGAGTCACGATCTGGAGGTAAACTTTCCCTTCACTCCTTAAAGACAACACATGGAATGCGGATTTAATTTACGCTTGTGCTTTATGAATTCCCTATGGTTTCTTCTAATGAAGCATTGGTTGTGCACACACTGTAGGAAGTCTGGAAAGTGGGACGCTGGCACACATTGTTCTTTCCTAGAGCAGGTAGTGGACAGAGTTAGGGCTGCTCGATTAGGGACTAATCCCGATTTATTTAACACGATTACTCATTGTCTGTTGGAACGATTTTACTTTTTAACTTAAACCTACATTGTGTAATTTTTTGAGTTGATTCTAAGCAAAAAAAACTTTTGTTCTTTCACAAATATGTGCTTATTCACGTGTAATTACTTTCACCAACTAATCAAAGTATTTTCATAAGCGTAGAATCTGCCATTTAGAATCATTCAGAATACATATGGGTGAGTCGCTCAAATGACGGCCGGCATGTTGTGCCTCCATCTTTAAAATACATTAGCCAAAGAGGGACATACCTCCGCCTTTCGCCCTCTTACACCTAGTGGCACCGTGACGAATGCCAGGGGGAGATTACTCGCCAGGGAAGCGAAAAAGAGAATTAGAACGACAATGGGACAGGCAAAGCAACAAGACCAAAGTTAATATTGGAGTGGCTAGAACAGCTGCGTGTAAACGATGGAGATGCTAAGAGCTAATTCCGGGTTTGGCCACCGTAGGAGTTAAAACGTGCTCGCAATGGGAGGGGCTAGAAAGTAATATTCAGTTGGTTGTCATATACAATTTCACCACTAGATGGGAGAAATTCTTACACAATGTAGCTTTAAAAAAACAGTGACACGAATTAACAGTGAAAACACCTTGAACTGTGAAATGTTTCCAGTTTGAAGCTTCTTCTTTCATTCAGAACTCAGGACAAAATAAGAGTTTACTCGCAAAATGTAATGTGCAGAATTAGTGTTTCTCTCGATCACGTTGTTTTAGTGATCGTTAGCAGCCCAAATCACAAAACTCACAGAGCAGCAAGTAATTACAACTGTGAAAAGTGAAAACTTTATAAAAGCAGCACACTCCCAGGCTCCGTTTCATTTTCATTTAATAATGTAAATCATTTTTGTACTATCGTTGCATTACGTCTAAGCATGGATTGAGGCCTGTTAGTGTGCCGGCTTTCATTTAAACAGTGTAGATTCCTGTGTGGCTGTTAAATGCTTGGTAAGTACAAGAGCAAACTGGGATTTCAGTTTAATCTGTCCTATTAAAAGATCATACTAGTGGTTGAGCATGTTTTGCTCATAAACTGCAAATTTGATAAATTCACAATATGATACTACTGACCATTTTTGAGACCCTTCCTTCCAGGCAGCTATAGACCTTTTTCATGTCGACATGTCATAGTAGGAAAAGCACATGTGTATTCAAAACCATTACTGATGGCTGCATTCCACTTAGGAGAGGTCCTGGTACTGTGCATGCTGACTCACTGAAATAGCTTACTGGGACTGATGGAATTGAGCCATCGTTAAGGTTATCAATTTCACCTGTGCTTTTCCTACTATGACAAGTCAAATGCTACGTTTACATGTGACCGGCTATTTTCATAAACGGACATTTCAACCTCTCAGTTTTCAGAAAAGTGTTCGTTTATATGTACCCGTGTATATATGCCGTCAATGCCGTCAAGAGCACGCCAGACCTGTAGGTGGCAGTGTAACGAGAAGCTCAAGCCGACGTTAGCCAATCAGAATCCCGACAATAGCAACAACAGCAACCAATAACGTCCTCTTTCTCTCTCTCGGCTGCCTAAACCTCCGTTTGTCTCAGTTTACATGCAAACATGCAAACAAAGTTTTCCAAAATCTCCACTTTGGCCAGAGTTTTTAGAAATAATCGTTTTCTGTGATAAAAACGGGGTTTTCGTGTAAATGAGAGGCCAAACCGCAGGAAAATATCTGCGTCTTCCCTTCGTGTAAACGGGGCCAAAATGTCTGCCGTGAAAAAGGTCCATAGCTTTTTGTTAATTTTAGCTGGCTGTGAATATCAACTTACAGAGACATGAAACCTGCTTGATAAAGGTGATGCATCACACTGAGTATCTTGTCACTTTTCTCTTTTTGTTATACTGTCACACAATGGATAGCGGAGAGCAGGACTCTTTGTTGTGGGGCTGGATACGTGCCGGTGGAAAACAATTGGCTGCCAAACAGCAACTCTTTTAATGCGGCAATGACTAAAAATGTACATCCTTCTCACAATATCCATGTTTAGTTTTTGTTTGGCTTCCGACTTAGATTTTACAACAATATCGTTTGTGAATTCTGTGCTTTTCACAGTCCGACTAACAAGTAGCGTTTCCCAGACAGCAGCAATAAAGAAACCGGAACAACAGCAACAGAGCAGACCTAACACTGACAGTGATGGATAACCTGTCTCCGATTAGGTTCAAGTCTCTGCAAGTTCATTTTCAAACTGGAATGAAGCAAAACTCTCCTCCTCTGTCAAGTTGCCATTTCAAGCCACAACGTGTGTTTGTATTAAGTTATAGCATCTTTCAAATTATTCTAATGGAATAACGTTTGTTAGGTAGAAAAATGAGGCCCGTCTGGGGAAAACTGGTGCATTTGTTTTCAGCCAGATCATCTCATTGTGGCAGCATGCATCGCTGTCTGCCAATATGTCATTTCTGAGACTACAACTGCGAGGCGCCAAAGTCAGATATGTTAATATTCTACACATGGTGGCTTAAAAGCTGCACAGATCTAATATTTTCTACTAAAAATGCATTAAAATAGTGAGTGTAATGTGAGGACCAGCAGTTCCCTTCAGCTCTGTGAAGCGCTTTAGCGTCTTTCAGCTCATTATTTTGGACGCAACTTTACTGTTTTGGTCTCAGATGATTGTGATAGGTTCAAAGAAATGCCATTAAACCAGAGCACGTTTTTCTCCCATCCCGGAATGGTGTGTGGACTAGCCAGACCTTCCTCCGCAGTGCTGTGGTGGAGAAAGGTCTGGCAATGCGAGACTAAAAAACCTGACTCTTAAAATGTGCTGATGTTGCTCTGTCTGCTAGATGTATAAATGGCTAACTGTTTGCCACATCATCATTAATAAGATGATAGCATATCAATATTGTATTTACAGCTTGCTCAACTGCCCCCAAATGGCCCAAAACATCCATTAATAGTCCTTTTTGATGTGTTGTTTTGTACTAATGGTAAAACCCCATTGAAAATAAATGATACGGATTTGCTTGGAAGCGAACCCACCGTCTGGTCCTTTTTAACTTTTCCCGAGGACTAAGTGTTCCTTTGACTCCTCCAGATGTTGACGCTGGGCGTGGGTGTCGCCGTGCTGCTAGCATCCCTGCTGCTGACGTACATCATGAGCTCGAAGGCCGACATCCTCTTCAGCTCGGGGAGGGAGCCGGCCAACGCCACCTACTGATCCAGACTGAGGCGACGCCGGCCCACGACCACCACTACTACAACTACTACTTCTATCCCCAAGCAGACACGGACGGGGCTTTTTTTTTTCTTTAAAACGCACCACAAGTAGGTACACAGACGGGTTAGATACAGCAGATACATTTTCTTTTTGACGACGACGATGACGACTCCATGTTCATGGACTCGCTCAGGTGAGGCATGGCATGAGGACTGGACCGGACTAGATTGGCCTGGATGGATCTGGACTCCTCAGGGTCCGAAAACCCTTTTCAGGCCCTGTCAGTTGAAAAGATGTTTATATTTTTTTTTTTTTGTTTGTTTGTTTGGTTTTTTTTCTTCTTCCTTTTTATTGTCAAAGAATGTTTTGTTTACTGTGTCATGGGATAGGCACTAAACATTGAGCATTATTTTGAGCGTGTGTGTGTATGATTGTGAATATGTAAATTTGAGTGTGTGTGTGCGTGCGCGTGTGTCCTAGGATTGCGATGGTATGTGCAATACTGTCTTCTCTGTCAATGTAGTTAACTTATCAATCAATTCTAATAAGAAGAAACCACTTTTTGAGTCACTGATCAAGTCGTAGAATTTAAATTTAAGGTTTTGCTAAATCTGGGAATGTGTGGTAAAGTATTTTGATAAGCTTTCGGTTCTGGGATGTTGACAAACCATCCTAAATATTTATATCGTTCAGTCCCAGTACACATATAACTACATGCGTATGTAGTTGTAGACCCACTGCAGTTTCACATATTGTGATATTTGTGTGGAGAAGAAGAATTCCGAAAGGAATCCAGCGTGGCTAACAAACTCTTTTATTTCATATCGATCAGCTGCCAAAAAAAAACTGTCAAATCCAGTCAGAAGAATCTTGTTTTGACACTAGAAATGCGCTGGTACTCTGGCTGTGCACTCTGATTTTATTTTTTTTTGGTTCGTACCTTTCTCACAAGGTTTCTTTTAATGATAACTTCTGAAAAATTGTATCAACCTGCAAGAAAGTTTTGATTTTGTTGTAAATGTGATTGCTGGAATCAATGACCAATGGTGATGCCTTGATGGAGAAATAAACATTGCTTCTTTTCCAGATCTTCTTTCATTGTCGACAGACTGCTGAAATGTTATAAATGGTGTATGGACTGCACTCAAAAAATATAATCAATCAAATACTGTGGCCTCAGTTTACTATTTTATTTCTGTGCCGACACATTTTAGCAAACAAGGCTTTATCAAAGCACCTCAAGAGTGATGTCCTCTTCCTTTCAGAGAGAATGGGTGTAACGGGGGAGCTACTACAAGGAATACTAACATAAAACAGACACTCAAATATCAGAGGTTATCTCTCAATCATTACTTTTTTCAGGGATCTACTGAAGGCTGGTTTGCCGATATGTGTCCGCACAAGAAATAAAATTGTAAGCGGAGGACAAAATACTGGCAATCTTTCTTTTATTTTATTTTTTTGGAGTTCCACAATCACAGATCATACGTTGCTATCACTGTAGCATAGCAGCTAATCACACAGAGAAAGGCTGATTGTCTGGCTTTGGATACATGACACCAGTGGTCCTCAGCCTTTTCACCTCTTGACCCCTTAAACCTAGTAGTCAATGAGACGCTTAAAGAGCCCAAACTATCCACTACTTCACAAAAATGCAAAGATTGTTTTTTCCTATTTTTTTTTTTATTTTATTATTTCGAAAAAATAACAACAAAATGAAATATAAAAACACTAAGTCTGTAGCAACACACCAAAATGAAAAACAGTGTTACAGACATGTTCAGTCTGTCCGAAAAGGAGCGGGATGAAGCGGACGCTTGATATTTATAGTACAGTAATATATTTTGTATAGCAAGATAACCAATATACATAAAAAAACATCATTTGAAACACCTCCCAAACATTTTCTTTACATTTTGCGTCAAACAACCCATTACCCTCATTTCTGCAAATTGACACCAAATAATGGAATAAACCATGAAAGACATGTAAGATATACAAGAAGCATGAAATCACTGTTTTTGGTATTTAACTAATGTATGTCTGATGATGATGATTCACCCAGCGTTTAATTTACTTTTATATTAAAGGATCAATTATTTATTCCAATGTTTCTTTAGTTAGGAAAGAGGTTCTTATATCTACATGTCTTTAAATGCTGCTGGTTTGGACACACACACGTTTCTTTACAGATCCACAAAGGTCGGACCGTTTGATGATGACAGTGGTGGAAGAAGTATTCAGATCTATTACTTAAAGAAAAGTACTAAAACCACTGTAAAAAATACTCTGTTACAAGTAAAAGTCATGCATTGAGAATGTTACTTCAATTACTAAGTACAAGTCTGTAAATATCATTAGCTTAGATTAGATTCAACTTTATTGTCATTGTGCAGAGTACAAGTACAAAGACAACGAAATGCAGTTTGCGTCTAACCAGAAGTGCAAAAAAGCTGAAAAGTGCAATGTGATATACAAAGTATAGACAGGTGGAGCATAGGCAGGACAAGAAATATAGTGCAGCGTAGACCGTAGTATACAGTTGGTTTACAGAAGGTGGTTTACAGTAATGAAAATGAAATATAAATGTGTGCAGTGTATTAGCAGTTACCTTATAAGAGCAGAATAAATATGGCTATGTAATATGAAAAATGTATGAACAACATGTACAGATATTTGTAGTAGCAGTAATAGTAAGAATAATATAGATATATGCAGTGTATTAGAATATAAAAAAACAGAATAAATCTGAATATTCAGTATGAACCATATAGACATATGTACAGTATGTGCAGTGTGGTGACAGTACCACTGTAGTGCAGAAACATCATGAAACTACTGAAAGTATTAAAAGTAAAAGTACTCAATGCAGAAAAATCCTCACATTTTAGAAACTATAAACAATCCAAACAGTTGTGTGTTTAATGGTCTAATCATTTCAGCGGGACTCGTAGGCCGTTATATTGTTGGGTAGTTTATAATAAAACATTATATAAACTCCACATGTTTTGTGTGCTTAATTTGTAAAGTAACTAAAGCTGTCAGATGAATGTAGTGGAGTAAAAAGTACAATATTTCTCTCTGAAATGTAGAAGTAGAGAGTGGCATGAAAAGAAAGACTCAAGTAAAGTACAAGTACCTCAACAATTGTACTTATAAGCACAGTACTTGAGTAAATGTACTTAGTTACATCCCCCCAATGGATGATGATGATGATGTTGGTTTTCGAGTTTTTTTTTTGTCCATCAGCAGCTCCATAAACTGTTCCTCTAAACTGATTTATGAGCCAAGGGAACCACTTTACTCTGTGCCATTATTCTACTGTCCCCTTGTTTTCCCAGAGACAGATGACTGTGTGCGGTAATAGACGTGTTGTGGCTGTTCCACAGGCCTGTCCCCCTGGGGGTTGGAGACGGAGGAGGGACCAAAGTGGAGCGGAGGCGGGGCGCACGGCGCTACGGCTGAGTGGAAAGAAAAGTGGAAAGTGAGGAAAATACCTGAATGGACAGTCTGGAATAAGTAAGTAGTCCTTTTTGTGTGGAAATAACGTCTTGAAAATGCAGCAGCTCGTGGTGATTGCGGGCACATGTGCGCTGCGTTAACGCAGAAGGAGAGGGGAGGACTCGGGGCGCCGGGAGATCTCCGGTTCCCCCCTCCCAAAAAAAAAAAAAAAAACAATAGTCGGTAGGTAGGACGCGATGGTCGCCTCTGTATCAAACCGCAGGGAAGTTTAGGACCCTCATCGTCCCTATTGTTGTTCTCACCGCGGCCACGTAGCTCTGCGGAGCGATCGGAAACGTGGGAGGGGGTGTGATGTGTTTCTAAATGTTACTGGGGGAGAAAACGGTAAAGAGATGCGCATGGAGGGAACGATCGCGTCTAGTTTGATTGTAGCTATGTAGGCCGACGGTTTTTTTTGTAATTTTCTCCATGGTGAAGGGCTGCTGGGAATCTGAGTGCGTCCATTCATTTCACCGCGAGGGCGTCCCGTTTGGAGAAGGGGAAAAAGGCGGAAGAAAGGGAACGAGCATTTGGATCGTTTTGGCACCAGGACGCGGCCAGTGGGGCCTGGGAGTCTCCCATTGTCCTGTCCTGTACTACAACACCCTCTTGTTTCTGTTTGG
The DNA here is from genome assembly GCF_010015445.1 of Perca fluviatilis. Taxonomy (NCBI): domain Eukaryota; kingdom Metazoa; phylum Chordata; class Actinopteri; order Perciformes; family Percidae; genus Perca; species Perca fluviatilis. The sequence continues at coordinate 32,793,065 of NC_053122.1, read as the reverse complement.
AGGTCGCACAACTCTTTTTCTATTCGCCCTAAATGCTCCCGGCTCCTCACAGTAAGTCGGTCCCCCTTATTGTGCATGTGGGATATTGTTGCATGAGGCTACTGATGCAGCTCTGGCTCTTGATCCATGTTCTTATATCCACCGGTTGAGAAGCTAAAATGTGTCCAAATGGCGTTGTTCCGCCGTTCAAATGCCAACTGAAAGAGTGAAAATGTTGCTGCAGTATGGTTAGCGACAGGCCCTGGTTTCCTTCCTATACCTGCTGGCTTTAGAAGTTCTTTATTTTATAGTGAACATGAGAGATGTGTGCTTTCTTTGCGAGAAATAAACTATGTAGCCTACTGCTAAACAAATACTCATGAGTGAGACAAAGTACCACAGTAAACTGCTACCTGTGGGACTGCGTTACAGTGATAAAAGAGCACATAAAATACCATTAAGTACCAGAGGGTCAGTGTAAATTGAACGTAAACTGCAATTGTACAGTAACATCACAGTACAGTAAGTAGAGCCTCAGCTAAGGTAGGTCCAGAAATGGTGAGAAGTTCCAGTCAGAGTCATTTCTAAAAGAAAATCTATGCTTGTTTTGTCTTAAACCCAAAGATATTCAATTTTCAGCTATATAAAACTAGATACAATGATCAAATCCTCACATTTAGGAGGGTGGTACAAACATATGTTTGACATTTCAATAAACTAAACAATCCATTGATTAGTTTTGTTGGCAAATAACATTCAGTTGAGCCACAAATCAATGAATGGACTAATTGTTTCATTACTACTGTTCAGTCGGCCTGACAGAAGTTCACCCCTTTACTCCCACTGTGCCTCTCGGTTTGGTTTATTAACTAATAAAAGAACAATAAAGTCCTGGGCGACCAAAGTTATTAAGATGAAAACCTGTATCCAGTGTCTGATTTCAGTAATAGTAGAAAATAGGAACTAAAAGCCATCGAATGATCTTATAGGCAAACAATCGTAACATTTTATTCAATAAGCAGATCCTAGATGATAGATGCTCATCAGAGCACGCACACATACATCTGTAATCACATCTGGTTTACAACATTGTTGAAGGTGCAAATATGGCTGGGTATCGTTCCAAAATATTTGATGCCAATACCATGACTTTGATACCGGTTCCTGAACGATACCTTTTTCGATACCAGTTTTATAAAACAAAAAGAAATGACAACATTACACATTACGGCACAAATCGGATTAATTATTTTTCAGCTCCTACTACGCGAGCTCTCTCTTATTACCGTCCCTGTGTAACGTAGAGTTTTTCCTGCCTGCCTCTACGAAGTGTAACGTTAGATAGCCAATTACAAACATTGTAAGATTTTGGTAAAAGCATGTTGCGTGCTTATTGGCTCAGTGACGCTGATGAGATTTACTCCTTAGGTATTGAAATTGGGTATTGAATGACGAGGCATCTTTCGTTTCTCGATAGAAAGTATTGGATTTGGTACCCAGCCCTTACTTTCTGAAAAGTCAAAACATTTATGTTGGACGTCGGGCCACGAGTTCTGGAAGCCCAAGATGACATCTTTTGAACGTCCTGTTTTGTAGAACCAACTTAAAAATATTCAATTTACAATAATCTAAAGAAAAGCAAATGATCACATCTGAGAATCTAGAAAAAAGGATTCATCAGTTATCAAAGTTAGGCATTCGACCGACCAACTATCTGATTAATCGACTAGTTATTTCAGCTCGAGTGCAAACCCCGATGGAATAAAAGGGAACACGTCGCCGGTGTCTTTAGGTAAGCTAACTCAGGGCCACACGGAATCTGTGGACTCAGATTAAGGAAATTATTTCCGCCATCATTTTATTGAACAAATTGAACATGAAACTAAACCCAAAAGGCACCATTACAAAGAGAAGGATGGTTACATTTTAAAGGGTAGTTTTCTACTGATACGCTCTTTCAACTTATTATAAAATCGCAATTTTTTTCCCATTGTGTTTTTATTCTGCAAGATGATTTGATTTATTATTTATCTCGAACAATCAACAATGTTTTTTTTTTTTTTAAAAGGATAAGTTCGAGAAGGAGCAGGCGGAAGCATACAGCTTTTTATTATGTCCTGCCCCTACTTCACAACATCATATTATTACTAAACAAATAGATATGCAAATACAGCATACACTATTTCAGGTCTTACAGTAACTTACAACAATACCTTTTACATTACAATTCCATTTCTATGTTTCGGTCTATTTCTTTCTGTATTGGTCAAGTATTGATTTCTTTAATCTATTTTTCAACTGAATAATATTATGGCTCTGTTTGATGTCATTTTTCAGTCCATTCCATAAGGTCGGCCCACAAACTCATATCGCGATGACTATAACAAAAACGATTTATTGTGCAGCCCTGGTAGAAAATAGTTCCCAACTAAACCTGTTAACATCTGTAGATCATCTTGTATAACTGGGTACACTGTTCCCTGAAAGGCATGTTGTGGTCGAGTTTCTATAATGTCATTTTTAAATGCTCGGAGAACCGCACATTAAATTGCACTCAGCAGCAGATATCTCCAAACCCCCTCAGAGATGCAACTAAAACTACATGGCTAGACACAACTATAAAGAGGTAATGGTTTGGGTAAAACTGACCCCTAAACATGTTTGTCTAAGTGGATTTATTAGGAAACATATACGCCCCACACTGTCTAATGGACCAGAGTCCTGTATCTGAACCACATCTATCTGATCTGACCACTTCCTGTCTCCTCAATACTTTGTTTGGATATGAAGACCGATAGTGTGCAGAGGTCTCTTTTGAATCACAGCGCTGAGCACAGGGCAGGCCTGTTGGTTCAACCATATCCTGTTAGACACACACACACACGCCGCGACGCGCACGCACGCACGCCCCGCGCGCACGCACGCACGCACGCCACACACACACACACACACACACACACACACACACACACACACCTGCTCCATGTGTGCACAAAGGCTGACAGTAGCAGTTGTCTTGTTTTTCGCTGGTTTTACTGATGTCGTCGTCGCAGCAGTGGGTGGTGGTGTGTGTGTTGTGTGTGTGTGTGTGTGTGTGTGTGGCCCTGTGGTACAGTGATGAGTCTCTTCCCCTGATGGTCCCTGGGTGTGTGCACGCTTATTTTCACAGTTGGTGTATCAGGCCTCAAATGGCCGTTGAATGGAGCTGGTCATTTCAGAGATGGCCCAGATTGCTCTCCCACCCTGACAGCTGCTGTCTCAGCGCCAGCAGCTTGAAATGTTTGATGACAGCTTGATTTCTTTTTGCCTTTGGGAAAATAGAGGCTGTAAAATCCTACATCTGCCTGGTGTAAACGCAGTGTGGCGCGAGCTTCACGTTTGCAGCGCTTCAGAGTGCTTCACGTAATGCACAGGAGGCGTTAGATCAGAAATCCAGGCATTACTAACACCAAAAAAAAGGGGATAGAAATCCTTCTTAAAAGAAAGAAAGAGGTGCATGGTGGACAGTGGTGGATCAACGTGAGCGCTGAAGATTCAGCCAAAGGCCGTGGAAAACAAACATGTTTTTCAACTACAACAGAACTTATGAAAAAAATGAGATATAGCTCTAATATTTGTGAATATTCATTTAAAAAAACTAAAATCATAATTAGGGCTGGGTATCGTTTGACATTTTTCGATACTGGTGCCAGTGCAATACCCTTTTTAGTTTTAGTGCAGATACCAATAACAATACTTACTTTCTTTTCAAATGCATCAACGTTTAATGTGTCTGGACAAAAAGCAGCCAAATAAGAACTTTGATTAACTAAAATAGACTTTAAATTAGTATTTAAATAAGGAAATATCATGACCAATGCATAGGTAAACAAGATTCAGAAGCATCCAATGCCAGTTTTTGATACTTTGTGCAAGAAAAACAGCTTTAATAAGTCAATAAGTCGAAACCAAAAGGAGCACAAACCTGGCACCAGACCATAGTGTATGCAGAGAGATCAAATTAGCAGAAAATACAATTGAAAAGATAAAAAAACATTTTGAGTTAGATTTATTTTTCTAAAGTTTTTTTGGTTGGGGTAAGTCATATTTGGAGTTTTGTTGGTGGCTTGTAAAAAAAAAAAATGTCTTAGGTCAGTGGGTTTTTGGTGGAGGACTTTGGATTCATTATCACATAGTATTTGTAAAATACAGGCTATACGGCCCTTTTGTAGGAGAGATCTTATGTGCTTATAATAAAGTAGAGAACAGTTATCTTTGCTATATGTAAAGTAATAATAAAATGGCTTCATGCTCCCTTTGGCCCAAGCCAAAAGAGCACCTAAGCGTGGCACCAGTAGGCATGCATTCCAACATCATTACTGTTTAATCCCAGACCACACACCTACACAGCCTGTCACTGAACGGGCCTGTTGTCATTTAAATGCAGCGCAGAGTGGCACAAGGGTCATTTTCTTTCTTTTTTTTTTTAGAAGTCAGACTTTGGCTTTGAGGCAAGGCTCTGAGAAATAAACGACAGTTTGGTTAAGAGTGGCTGTCCAGCAACAGAAACTGAGTACGACGAACAAGGAAATGAATCCGTGTGTTCTTAGAAGAAGCCGATCACAAACCGGTTATGATTTTACAGAACAGGCTCTCGCTTGTGTTCAGACAACCCTTTTTATACGCTGTGCGTTAATTGAACTTTAATGCTGCTGACTGAAGTCGATGAGAAGAGACCTGCTCGTTAAGTAGGCCATAGGACACTGGGATGAATAGGAAACCTTATCCATGTCAACGCTGGACCACACCCCTGTAGATCAGGTGCTCTGTCATATTACCATTGCCAGACCTTCCTCCACAGCGCTGCGGAGGAAGGCCTGGCTAGACCATACAGCATTCTGGGATAGGAGAAAAACGTGCTCTGGTTTATTGGCATTTCTTTAAACCAATCCCAATCGTCTTGGGCTGCGCTAAGCACCGGACACAATGATGGTGCCTCTGCAAAAAAGCCTCAGGAAGGAACTTGTTTTGGTGGAACAAGTGTACGTTCAAAAGTTGTTTTAGTCGTGTAACAGAAAACTCAGATTGGACAGATAGTCTAGCTAGCTGTCTGGATTTACTCTGCAGAGATCTGAGGAGCAGTTAACCAGAGTCCTCAGGAATCCACCGGAATTTAGAATGGCAACACAAAGGAAGAGGAAGGTAACGGGACATCCAGCACCGGAACAATCCCGGAAGTGAAACGTTGTCGATGCAGACAGGCAGGCAGACAGACAGGCTCGTCTCAAACCTCAGTTGCAGTTGATGACCCAGTGCTGCTCAAGGATCAGGGGATCCTTTTATATTCAATATGTATAAATACTTTTATATTTATTTCATAAACAGGCCTACACCAGAAATGTTATGGAAATGTTATAATCTGTTACACCAAAAAAGGAAATATATCACTTTGTAATACAGACTTTTGCTCATATCCTCCTGCCTTTGTTAGGTTACGTGAGGCTAGATTGCAAACCAGTTTCTTTGCTCTGTTCAGGCGTTTGTGTCTTTTGAAAGACATGGAGGTTCACGTAGGCTCCACTTCAAAAAAAAAAAGACCACCCTAGCCACTTTCTTACCATATGTGTCTCATTATGTGGATCGCGGGTCAAACGTTACGTGTGACATCATGTTGGCTCGATAGCTGAAAGGTCAGTGCTGAATGTCGATGTCATTCCTTCAGAATGAAAACAAGAAGAGTTTCTTTGTAAAGCCTCCTTTTTTTCTGCTGAAATTCAGCAGTCCTAAAGAGAGGAATCCATGTAGAGATTTCTTCAACCACTACAGCCTCAAAAGTCTAGAATACAATTTGTTTTGACTAAATGATATTTGCATAATCATCAATCAACGCATCATACTTTTTACAGTCAGCTGTATTTACTGTTATATGCAGTGCTGGATATTTATTCAAAGAACTCCTCCAACAGTCCAAAACGCAAAGATCTTTCATTAAGTCAGATCACTAAGGATAACTGCATAACTTTTTAAAATAAAGGCTGAAGCAGTTCTTTAAACATTAACCCATTCCCAGGTTTCTGGGTTTTTACCTAGTAATCCTGCTCCATGAGACAGATTGCAGAACAAGATATCTTGACAAAAACTTGCAAGAATACCATACATTTGTTATAGATATTCATAGGTCCTCCTCACAGTATTCATCTCTGTTTTTCGGGTGATCCCCCAACTTATCATCCAAAGCCACCATCAGGGTCAACTTTTGACCATTCTTCTGTATCTCAAAAAACATTTGCAAAATGTGCTGTATTCATGGTCCCATAGGACGAATCCTTCTGGCTTTGGTGACCACCCCGACCTTACCTGTTGGGCTACATTTTCGAGTTGTACCGAGGAAATCTAATGGGCAGATTGCCCTAAAAATCACTGAGGACTTTCATGCTCTCCAGAGGATTATGTCTCCACCTTTTTGACACGCTGACGCATCCACCTATCTCAGCACAATTTTTATTTTTTTTTGCACACAACATACCTCATAATATAAGGTTAAGAAAACCGTTTGATTTGAATGACTTTTCCTTGAGTGTCGCCCTCACAACAACCTTTAGTTATCTACCCAATATTTGCTGTGCCCAACATGTTTGCATTGCACCTTTAGCAGCCACGGGTGGGATTTAGACTTCTATTCCCGGTCCTTTTTAATTGCTCTCTAAGGCCTTTTCGATACATATGAGCCCTGCACGGCTTTGGTTATGGTAGTTATAACTAATGAGATAGACATTCGACGTGTTTGCGTCCGTGAAACTGCTACAGCATTTAGTTTCACAGAGCATACTGATAGATGTGTGAAAGTCATCATGATATGCAAACAAAAACACTTCTATAATTGCCCTATTTCACAAGCGATAGTTGGAGGTGCATACCAGTAAATCAGCTGATGTGGCCCGACTCCTGTTGCAGTCTAAGTGCTTTTGAAATATGGACAGTGTTGCTGTAATTGCTTAATTGTTATTTTTGACGAGGTGGCGTGTAAACATTGAGGCCAGGTGATGAATTTAGATTGTTATTTTGGCCAATGTTTCTCTGTCTGCGAAGGCAAGTTCCAGCTAAACTTCCACAGCCATTAGATTAAAACACTGTTTAGATTTAGTTTATTGCCAGTCTAAAAATATGTGGTTTGTCTGGGAATCTGTGAGCACTCTTCCTACTTTACCCCCACTTAAATCTGCTTCTTCATGTAAATCTGCAGCGACTATCTGAAGGACAGATCTTGAGTCTCTTTAAAGTGCTTTTTCGGTGTCGTGCAACTGTACAATATCTAAAATGCGCATTTGGCCGTGTTGTGTGACATTCAGAGGGCAGATCCCTCTCTGTTGGAGAGTTTATATGGCATAAAAAGCACAGTGCCGCTCTGTACATAAGATGCTCATTCCTTTGCCATTACTAAAGATAAAAGCTTATGATGATGCACCAGGAAGAGGCTGTTAGTCATTTGAGTTTTGTGGTTTGGAATAGGCATGTTGAGGTTTTGCACATGGCTGCAGGGATCCAGAAGCTTCTCCAGTCTGGTAAGACTTAGTGGGTTTATTGGTACTGGATGATGGGCGCTTCCTCGTGAGACAAAATATGAATGCAAGATTGTTAAAGATAGGGACAAACTTGAAGAAATCCCACAGACGGATTGGTCGCCCGGCAGCATTTGGCGTGAAGGGAAGTGGATTTTAAACACAATGGCGTTGATGGAGCAGAACAACCCCATTAAGTTAAATCAGGACCCTGTAAGACAGTGATGGCAGCAAACGTCCCTCTCCATTTCCCACAGAGGTCCAATCAAAGCCTGCAAGCGTCACTCGCCCTTTATCAATTAACCAGCATATGACAGCCCAACATCCGTCATGCCAGCACTTTTATTTTGGCGATTTTTCGTCAGCGCGGAGAACAGAGTGTCAGAGGGCGGCTTAAGGTCAAGTTACCACGGCAACTGTCAGCCTCCAATCCCCCTCCAGCTGAACACCCTCTTTCATCGCCATGGCAGCGGAGAGGCCCTGTTTCCCAGGGGACGAGGGGAGTGCGGGAGGGAATGTGAGACGGCGAGAGGGAGGGAGAGGGCAAACAAGTTTAGTGAAAACACAGTAATCCAATATGGCCGCCATTGTGTCCGAGCTAACAGCGGCTAAAGCTGGCTTCTTGGTGAGAAGATATACAGTCGTGTGATGATTAACCTTGGCCGAGACCCGGAAGACCAAGTGATATAAGAACACGAGCTGAAACTAAAGGCTCACTTTAGTGGGTTAATGTGTGTCGCTACGAAGATCACAGCACTCAGTGTGCCAGGGGGAGGTTTGATTCCCACAGGAGCCGACAACCACATACATGGACTCTTAATTTAAAGTCATTATACGTCATATTTGTCAATTAAACTGTCCAAAAATGTCCATGTTTGACTGATACGCCCACCTGAAACCTGATACTGATCCTGATAGTCTCTGAGGGGATATTTCTGTGCCAATGTTTGTACAATTTTCATAATTGAATTTATAGTTTCGTATTTTTGTGATTCCTTCAGTTTTGTTCATGACTGGTGTGAAACACTTAGGTCATTATGGTGCATCAGAACTCTACATTTAAACCAGTTCTAAAACAATTTGGAGAAACATTGTTTTTAAAAGAAAAAGTGCTTGTTCCTGCCTCTACAATGTGAGGATTTGCTGCTTTCCTCTGTTTTATATAATTGTAAATTGACTATATTTGGGTTTTGGGCTGTTAGCTGGACAAAACAAGCAATATTAAGACATCACCTTTTGCTCTGGCAGGTGAGGGAGATTTTTATAAAGTTTTTTTATTTTACACTTTACTTGACAAAAAAAGTTGATAATTCCATCAATGAGGATATTTGGGTTTTGGGCTGTTAGCTGGACAAAACAAGCAATATTAAGACATCACCTTTTGCTCTGGCAGGTGAGGGAGATTTTTATAAAGTTTTTTTATTTTACACTTTACTTGACAAAAAAAGTTGATAATTCCATCAATGAGGAACACAAACATTTGTTACAGCCCAAATTTAAACACAGACTACAGTAAAGATATTTAAGATGTGTTGGGGAAACTGTGGCATACATTTAAGCTTAGAAATAAAATAACACTACTAAACAATCAAAACTGTGAGAAGATCATTAAAACAGGAACCTCCAACAGATGGATGACATGACATGGCTGGACAATCTACTAAAAGGCCGGCATCAGCCCATTATATTAACAAACTAATATTGGTTCAGCCCTTAAACTGTGTTTACAATTCGTGTTATGTGCAGTTAAGTTTTGTTCTGAAACCATTAGAACCGAAGTCAGTCACTTAAAGGGGCCCTATGGAGTTTTCTTGTAAACAAACTAAATCCACTTACATTCAGTTTTACTCACCAAATGTTGAAAGCATTTCCTTTTTTCATAAGACATTTGCAAAGTCGCTTTTTTAAAGATTTTTAATCAAGCATTGCTCACTAGCATACATCTTCTTCTTCCCTGCCTTTACTGGCACATTTAACCATATCTTAAAACCTTATTGTAAAAGTTGTATATTTAAGTTTTAACCAATTACATTAATTAAAGTGCGTATATTATGCTTTTTGGCGTTTTCCCGTTCCTTTATTGTGTTATATATCTTTTTTGTGCATGTAATAAGCGTCATCCCAAAGGGACTTACCATCTCCAACAGAAAACACTGTTCACCAATTGCTCCAAACAGCTCTATTGTAGTCCAGCCTTTACTTCAGAGACAAACATGCGTCACTTTGTAACACACGTTATAATGCCGCCTAGCTGCTAGCGTGGCACTCCCTCATACTCTGCTTCTGATTAGCTAGCAGTGCTTACCTAGCTACTACTGCGACTCCCAACAAAGATGGAACAGAAGTGAGATGCCTCACTCTGTAGCTAAAACAGAGAGCTCAACACAGGGTGAAAAGAGGAGCTGCAGCAGTGTGCAGTAAAACAAAAATATGGTGTTTTTTGAAAATTAAACCATGTAAACCTATTCTGATGTAACCTCTTAATACAATTATGAACCTGAAAATGAGCATAATATGAGCACTTTAAACTTTTTTTAAACCTGCTGTTTAAATGCTAGCTATGAAGGCAGTGTTTCCCAAGAATGTTGATCTTGTAGATTATACCAAGCCAGCAATGCTAATTACATACAAAGAAACAAAGTTCAGAATAAATCCAGAGGACCTTTAAGTGTATCCGTCTAGATGGTCTGGTGTGATAACTGTTAGAAATACAAGGCAGGAAGTTCACAAGAAGGGCTTGGAAATATCTCTCTCTCTCTCTCTCTCTCTCTCTCTCTCTCTCTCTCTCTCTCTCTCTCTCTCTCTCTTTTTATATATATATATATATATATATATATATATATATATATATATATATATATATATATATATATATATTTATATATATATATATATTTATATATATATATATATATATATATATATATTTATATATATTTATATATATATATATATATATTTATATATATTCAGTGATGTCCATTCACTCAACATATACACCTTATGACTGATGATCAGAGCCAAATGGAATGGGCAGATTTTCTTTTTCTTTTCGTTGTTCTTTTTTCAGTGGTTATCCAGAATGAAAATCTGCCTAATTTAGCGGACTGTTATTCTGCTTGGGGTCAAGAAGTGTTAACATTTTGAGTTTAATTTTTTTAATTTGTTTAAAATCTGCGTAAAATTGTGCATCCGCAGGTTTCGTCTGGCCCTGCTTATGACTGTTGATCTTCTGAGTCATTTTAAATGAGAGGTTCATGCATCATAATCCAGAGCAGATAAATATATGGACAGCCGTATGTGATCCTCAGAAACAAGTCACAGTATTTTATAGGGGTGTAACGATACAGCGATCTGGATCGACGTTGATTAAATCAACGATTTAATATTATCGACACAAAGCATCTTTCATCTTTAAGATGCGCCTTTTATTTTATAAGTTTATATTTATTCTTTTTATTAAAAAGAGTAGTTTGTTTTTAATTTATATGTCTGGAAGAGCTTAGCAATGAAATTGTCAAATCATATTTTAGTTGCTTTTTGTAAATAAATATAAATGTAACTGATTGCGTTAAAGGGGTTTATGTATCTCCTCGTCTCGGTCACAGGCCCTTGTATCAAATCCAGTCGAAATCATATATTGGCAGAGTTTGTGATATCAGTAAATATTGTGTCGTTGCTGTACATTATATCGTTTTTTAATCTCATTATCAACTGGCGCAATAAACACATCGCGAAGGCTGCAATGTATCGCAGAAGACACTCAGAGATTTTTAAATTAGTTGAAAGGAAACTTTAAATGTAATAGTCATTCTTTTTGTTGTTGTGACTTTTATATTCAATTCAGTGTTCAATCAAAGAATGTTAGAAAAAGTTTTTCCTGTAACAATCAGTTTTGTTGTATTTTAGCAGAATACTGAAAGCAGCAGAAAGACAGAACTGAGTACACTTTAATATCTATATTCATCGCAAGTAATATCGTTATCGCGATATTCAACAACGTTATTGCATATTTTCCTCATATTGTGCAGCATTTGTAGTATTTTAAAGTGTTAACCATGGGTCTCTCTCTCTCTCTCTCTCTCTCTCTCTCTCTCTCTCTCTCTCTCTCTCTCTCTCTCTCTCTCTCTCTCTCTCTCTCTCTCTCTCTCTCTCTCTCTCTCTCTCTCTCCCCCTCTCTCTCTCTCTCTTGGCCCGTCTCTTTCAGATCCGGCCCCCTCAGCTGTCCCCTGCTGTGACTCTCCCACCCCTCTTCTCCTCCTCGCTGTAGCCTCCCCCGCTCTCCCTCCTCCCTTCTCCTGCTCCCTCCTCATCGGCCTCCAAGATAGATTCCCTCAGGAGTAAGGTTGACCTGCTCAAGCTGCCCCTGGCTCTCACCACCAAGTCCATCTCTGAGCGCAAGAGCCAGCTGGGAGGAGTGGGCGAGCAGCGCCGCCCGGGAGGAGGAGGAGGCGGGCCTCGCAAAGCCTGTTCACCGCCCAGCCGAGACATGGACAACGAGTCGCAGTACTCGGGCTACTCTTACAAGTCCTCACACTCCCGAAGCTCCAGAAAGCACAGGTGGGTGTAACACAGATGACATCGTTTTAACATCAATTTTCTCTTGCTGCCATTTTACCAAAAACCGCTTCAGTCAGGAACACTCTTGTCATATATTTAACCATTTGTTGCAACAAATGGAAATCCAGTTCTGCTTGGCGCTGATGGCTCCGCTCTTGATAGTGCTCCCTGGAACCAGCCAAGCTGTATGCTAAGCTGAAACGGGGAGCACCGTGCAGAAACCCCCCTAGGTATAAAAGAGCCAAAAGAAAGACATTGAAAACCATTTTAAACTTTAAGTCATGTTAGGACTCTGAACTAGGAAGGTGGAGGCTGAGGATGGTGGAGGCTAAGTGTTGCCATCAGCAGTGAGTGAATCAGCGTCAGTGTAGCAGTAGTCTCGCATTGCCAGACCTTCCTCCACAGCGCTGCAAAGGAGGGTCTGGCTAGTCCACACAGCATTCCGGGATGGGAGAAAAACATGCTCTGGTTTATTGGCATTTCTTTAAACCAATCACAATCGTCTTGGGCGGCGCTAAGTGCCGTACGGAGCAACGGCGCCTCTGCAAAATAGCCTCGGGAAAGAACTTGTTTAGGTGGAACGTGTGTACGTTCAAAAGTTGTTTAAGTCGTGAAACAGAAAACTCAGATTGGACAGATAGTCTAGCTACCTGTCTGGATTTACCCTGCAGAGATCTGAGGAGCAGTTAACCAGAGTCCTCAGAAATCCACCAGAGTTTAGAACGCCAACACAAAGGAAGCCGAAGGTGACGGACGTCCAGCCGACGGCACCGGAGCAATCCTGGAAGCGGAACGTCGTGTATACACTAGTGTAGCAGGGATCAGTGAGGAGGGAGTCATATTTAAAAGGACCGCCTTGATGTGAGAATAGCTGTGTGTGTCTGATAGGAATAATAATTCAATCAGCGGGCGTATGATTTCCGTGTCCTGCATGAACAAACGCTAAGCTTAATTTAATGTATTCAAGGTCTTTCAGTACTTTTTTAGAAGTTTGTTTCCATTGGTGGAGACCATTATATGTACAATTTAAAAGAGTTTGAGTATGCACCGGCTACAAGTTTAGCTTGTTACCAACAATCAGTTACCATTCATTCTCCAAATCTAACTTCTACATTTTTAGGTTTGATTTAGGATAGAAGTCCTCAATATGTCACAAAATATACGTTTTGAAATATCTGCAGTACATCGACAGCAACATTCACAACTTAACTGGAGCCACAATGACAATTCGACTTTTTGCAGCAGTTATTATACTATTTTGTTAAGGTGTTCAGGATTACAGTGTTTCCCCTCAATCTTTCACAAATAAATGCATTAATAAAACCCAGTGCATGTACAAAGAGAACCATTTATCTCAAATGTATCTTGGTCATTTTATAACATATAAACTGAATCATGAAACGTTCTTTAATTGTTTGAGATATTTATGATATTTTTTAATTTTAATTCCCCATTGGGTTCACTGAAAAATGCCACAGGACACGGTTTTGGCTATAACTGCCAGGGACGTTTGTTCAAATCAGTGTGAATGATGAGTAAATCTGTTTTGGGAATCTGAGGAACTTCAGTAAAATATATATTACTGCTGGTTAATATATCACAGCCTAAACATGCTACATCAAAACATCTTTCAGAGTAAAAAGAAATATGTGCCGCCACACCTCCCGTAACCCAGAGTGTCGCTGTGCGTTTGCCTTCCAGGGATCGGAGGGATCGCCACCGCTCTAAGAGCCGAGATGGTAGTCGTGGAGACAAGTCGGTCACCATCCAGACTCCTGGAGAGCCGCTGCTGGATGCAGAGTCGACCCGCGGAGATGACCGGGTCAGTCACGCAGCTTTCTACACACTTAAAAGTCCATTTAAAAGCCACACTTATTTATCTGCCAATTATTAATCACCTCTGTTATTGGTTGGTGGTTCCAAAGGTGTCAGTGACTTTGTAAACATTTTGTTTGGTGCTTTAGCTCCTTTACCAACTAGCAGAGTTGTAGTCAAGACCACCTAAACCGAAACCAAATCATCACCAAGACCAGAGTGTATCGAGACTGAGACAAGACCGAGACTTTGAGGGGTTGAGACCAAGTCAAGACCAAGACTTTGAGGGGTTGAGACCAAGTCAAGACCAAGACTTTGAGGGGTTGAGACCAAGTCAAGACTAAGACTTTGAGGGGTTGAGACCAAGTCAAGACCAAGACCAGACCAGTGTGAGTCCCACACTAACCCTAACCCATACTAGATCCCTGAAATATACGGTATATACACAACCAGCTGATATGTATAGCTCATATTGGCTAAATCTCTTTGGGTGAGGGGTAGTCTCGCATTGAAGTAATTAGAATTAGAAATGAGTCAAGTTATTGGTTGCATTTAAAGCAGGATGTTTTATATCCAAACACATAATGATGTTAAAGTTCCCATGGCATGAAAATGTCACTTTATGAGGTTATTAATATTAATGATAATATGAGTTCCCCCAGCCTGCCTATGGTCCCCCAGTGGCTAGAAATGGCGATAGGTGTAAACCGAGCCCTGGGTATCCTGCTCTGCCTTTGAAAAAATAAAAGCTCAGATGGGCCGATCTGGAATCTTCCCTATACAGTGTGACCTCATAAGGGGAAAGGTTACCTCCCCTTTCTCTGCTTTCCCGCCCAGAGAATTTGGTTCTCACATGAGAAAGAGAGAGACATCATGGCATGCAAACAAGCAAAGCATGGCAGTTGGTCAAGGCCACATCCCCACCTTGCCCCCCCCCTCTCTCCTCCTCAATAGCATTTAAAGCTAAGGACACAGAAATGGCACGTCCTAAGTAAAGCTCATTGTGGGACTGGCTCTAGTGGCTGTTAATTCTGAATTTCAGGAAAGAGACTTCAGATACAGTATTAGTGGACCACTAAGGCCTATATAAAAGCATCCAAAAAGCAGCATGTCATGGGACCTTTAACACATAAATCAGACAATTTGGGACAAATGGGAGGCCATTTAGTGTTATCCCTGCAGTTGTGGTCTTGACCGGTCTTGAAATAAAATTTGGAGCCGAGACCTTCAAACAGAGGTCTGAAGACCAAAACCGATCTTGAGTACTACATCACTGCCAACTACAAACTATAATATAAATAGAATTTGTCTTTCTCCTATCAAAAATGTTGTTCGCTATGATCCCTTTAAAGAAAATGGTTCTTCTGTAGAAGTTAACATTCCTCTGATGTGTCTCAGAGGAGCTGCCAGTCACTGCATTTCAGTCCTTGTCTGTCTGGTCAGTCAGTTGGGAAAGAGCAGGTGTTGTCTGGTGGTGTGAGTCTTAAAATACTGAAGACGTATTATATTAAGTTTAAAAGGCATGTGTTCATTTAAGAGACTGAAGATGTTTGTTTGTCCCTAGATGAAGAGAAGAGGCGTCTTTCTTTAAATAGTAAAGAGGCATTTGTATTTAAGCCTAACCAACCTGTCACCCTTTCTGGCTCGAGTGCCGGCCCACAAGTGGCCACATGGATACAGCGGGGTTGATTTCTTATATAACTTCATATAATATTTGAACTTTTCTGTAATTATGACTGAGTTTAGGGACTAATATTTTTTCCTGAATTTCTTTTCAGAAAGTAAGGAATAAAATGTCTGAAATGATGCTTCTATATCTGCTCAGGCTCTCTTTACCTCCTAAACATCTCTTTCATATAAACATCTTGGGTTTCTGCCCTGATGCAGAAAATATTATCACTCCTCCTTTTTGATTCATTATTTAATTGTCAGATGTGGTTAACCATTTTATTCAATTATCTGGTAAAAAGTCCAAATGTATTTTTGGTAAAACCTGCAGAAAAACTCAGATAATCTTGTGTTTCTTCATTTTCATTTCTTATTTTTTTTTTGAGCTCTTGTATTCAGCATTTGTATGGTTTGTGTGGTCTATAACAGAGATCTTCAACAGGAGGTCCGGGACCCCTAGGGGGTCCTCAGAGTCACTGCAGGGGGGCCTCCAAATTATTGTTTATTTTTGAAAGTTTTTTCAAAAATTAAAATGTTTTAACAAGAATCCAACATGTTATTAGCAAATATAAATCCCCTCTGCTTACTGGCCTATCAGTGTAAGGTAGTCCTTAAGGTAGCCAACCACAGATACAGTTAATAAGGATTCACTGTGCCACAGGTATGTTTAACATTAAAAGATGATATATAAAGTCATGCCAACAATTATTATTTTAATTGCGTAGTAGATATGCAAAAAAAGGTGTGTATAAAGTCTTTAGGCCACCCTACACACTTTTGTAGGCCCAGTTTAATATGCAACTTAATTGTATACAACACATGTAGTAGGGGGTCCCTGCTCCATCTCTCTTTCAGTTAAGGGGTCCTTGGTTTAAAAAACGTTGAAGACCCCTGGTCTATAACATATATTCTAGACTGGGGAATTGTTTTTACATTACTGTGTGAGTTTGGTACATCTCATGTGTTATATTATATTATATTATATATGTTGTATTCAGAGCTTCAATTGTAAATCAGGAGTCCTGTAACACAGAAAAGGGTCAGAAAGTGGTTTCGGGGCAGAGAACAAGTCACAATACGCATCAAAAATCTACAGAGCACGGAGTACATTGGACGAAGATAAGAGCTACCTGCTAAACTAAAACAAAACGGTCATTAAAGCATTATTAGTTTCCATGTATTAATCAGAGCATTTGCAAAAATCACAGGGGGAGGAGCGTAGAAACGGAAGCTTATAGCGGACTGCAGCTCTCTTTCTCTCGTTGTCGAGGGGGGTGGCGAACGCAAACCACATTATTCTGGGGGGGTCGCGACTCGAAAAAGGTTGAGAACCACTGTTGTACACAATTAACCCTAAGCACACATTCGTATTTCTTCAGTTTCAGATTCAGAAAACTTTCTTATTCCCCAAGGGGCAATGCATTTTTACAGTCTATCCCATCCATGTATTAAATAATAATAATTCATTACATTTATATAGGGCTTTATCATAGACACTCAAAGCACTTCGGGAGGGGGGGACGACTACTCTCTAACACCACCAATGTGTAGCACCCACCTGGGTGATGCACGGCAGCCTTAGGACGCCAGACGCTCACCACACATCAGCTCGGCAGAGAGGGAGGGGGCTCATGTTTTTAGTGGTGGGGGAAACCTGGGAGGCCACAGTGCTAACCATTGGGCCATGCTGCCACGGTGGCCCAATTAAGTACAAGAGTAACGACAAAAATCAGCATCCACATCAACATGCCAACGACAACGAGAGCATAGCATTTGAGTTTTTAATTTTGATTTTGTATTTATATCTTCCTCTCTGTTCAACAGGATGATAACTGGGGTGAGACCACCACAGTTGTCACCGGCACCTCAGAACACAGCATCTCTAACGAGGACCTGACCCGCGTCACCAAAGAGTTGGAGGAGTCGACTCCGCTGGAGTGCAAGCGCTTCATTGGCCCGGCTCTGGGAGGCTGCCTGAGCTTCTTCGCCCTGGTCACGCCGTTAGCCTTCCTCATCCTCCCGCAGGTGCTGTGGCGGGACGCCCTGGAGCCCTGCGGGACGCCCTGCGAAGGCCTGTACGTCTCCCTGGCCTTCAAGCTGCTGGTCCTGCTCATCTCGTCCTGGGCGCTGTTTCTCCGGCCGCCGCGCGCCACGCTGCCGCGCTTCTTTGTCTTCCGCTGCCTGCTGATGGTGCTGGTGTTCCTGTTCGTAGCGTCCTACTGGCTGTTCTACGGCGTGCGGGTGCTGGAGCCCAGGGAGCGGGACTACAGGGGGATCGTGGAGTACGCTGCCTCGCTGGTAGACGCCCTGCTCTTCATACAGTACCTGGCTCTGGTTCTGCTGGAGGTCCGACACCTGCAGCCCGCCTTTTGCCTCAAGGTGGTCCGGAGCACGGACGGAGCCAGCAAGTTCTACAACGTGGGCCACCTCAGGTCAGTCACACAATGGCAAACTGTAGTTGCCTACAGAGATCTTGATACCTTTTGTCGCTGAACAAAGATGAAAGGAGAATTAATTTAACCCTTGTGTTGTCCTCGGGTCAAATTTGACCCGTGTTCAAAGTTTCTATATCAAAAATACGAGTTTCTTTCAACTAAATTGCAAAAATAACATGGATAGTTCCATACACAAAAAAGGCTGTAGTTATGCATCAACATACATTCCTCTGATCTTAACTATTAGCTAAAGTACAAAGTAATTCTTAATTTCTGGGTTTTTCAACTCAAAAATTAGGCATAATTTAATATGAATATGAGGTTCAGTGACCCTGAATTCCAAACATAAGTGTAAAACTAGCGGTGATAAGTTGGAATGAAATTGGCTAACAAGATGTAAAACAGAATTGGAAAATGTATACTTTATACTTTATTGCTTTCTAAAACAGGCAAAACAGACCGGGTCAATTTTGACCAAGGTTGATGGGAAGACCGCACAAGTGTTTAAAATACGATCAGGCTACACACTTTAAAAAGTTTTTTTTACAATAAAAGACTAAATAAAATACCACAAGCCTATGTGTTTAGAATTTGAATGCCATTGTAGTATCTTTACAGTTATTCTGATAGAGCAAGTTTTTGTTTGTAGAAACAGGATACAATCCACAACATATTCTATGCTCTGTGGGCCACTTACTGGCTTTCATGAGTGTTTACTGTAACTACATCTTATGGTCTTCCGTAGTTCATTCAGCTTCAATTAGCTGCTTGGGCCCCATTGACTCTCTGCTCCTCCTGTCCTCAGTGCTATATATATACCACATTTATATAGTTTTTCTATGCTGCAATACTACTTGGGCCTTTGAACTAAATATATGCAAAATATAAGCAAAAAAACTTGAAGATAAGGAGGGTCTTGACAGTAAGTTGTTGCCCTCTTCAAGTCAGGGCCTCAAGATCAGATATTAAAGTGAGTAACGTTTAGATTCAATTTGCAGAAACCAGTTGACACAAAATATACCTGGAGCTTTCGGGGCCCAGTGACTTCTGGGATCCTGGAGCACTGGCCTTGATACAGGGAACAACAGTTTGAGGTGTGATATTATATATCTAGGTGTGTATTTTGTTTTAAAACTGCCTTCAGCAAATGCATGACTACAAAGTGAGTTTACAAATCTATATAAGCATTTGACTTCATTTTAATAGTGAGTACAACATCTGAACAGAAGATATTCCTTGAATTTCTGCTTTAGATTACAAGAAATTTTAAATTGTAGAGCTATTGACCGTGACAGTGTATAGCGTGTCTGTGTGCAGTCAGCAGCTGATGGTAGACCTGTACTTACTGATGATTGACCCGCTGTGTTTCAGTATCCAGCGGGCAGCTGTCTGGGTGTTGGACCGTTATTACAGCGACTTCTCCGTCTACAACCCTGCCCTGCTCAACCTGCCCAAGTCCATCCTGTCCAAGAAGATGACCGGCTTCAAGGTTTACTCCCTGGACGGTAAATACAGCCTCTTGTCGGCTGTGACGCCTGTTTTCTACACCCAGTGTTTCCCACTTCTGCAGTTGCCAAGGGATACATGAAAAGATTGTATCCAACTACTGTAATTTGAATATGTATGATTAGATAAAACAGAATATATACACATATTAACATTAGGTTAAAGGGTAACTACCAGTTTTTTTTTTCAACCTGGACATTGGTCCAGTATTTAGCGAGATCGCTGCAGTCGGCAGTGGCGAAACAAGCTACAATGTAAGTTAACAGCACAATTGTCCAGCTTGTATTCACCTTCACTAAAGTGCTCGTTTTGCCGCTGACAGGCTCAGATGACTATTCTAAGTGTCTGACAACATTATGGAAAGGATTTTTAAGGAGGTTGACCTTTCTGTTAAAGAGGAAGATCCTTTATTTTAAACATAAAAACATCCATGTAAATAAACAGTAATTTTAGCATCGTAAAATACACTTCATTCAAAGTCGACAGAAACTAAATATAACTATTCTTAGTTATATTTAGTTTCTGTCGTTTTGGGTCGTCTTTCCACCTTTCCAACCATCGCAACTCTAGTTTTGGTTGAAATAAACACATAGTTTACCGATTTACATGTGAAAATATGTTTGCTCTATACACGCTAAAAGTATTGCTTTTTTAAATGGAGTCTGGTGGGTTTAGCGCTAGCGACTTCAGAGCGGTTTCTGGTTAAACAAAAAAGGTCTCAAAGAGGTTTTAAAGGTCTATCTCTGTAGGGATCTTTTCCATTATGTTATCAGACACTTAGAATATTAATCTGAGCCTGTCGGCGGCAAAACGAGCACTTTAGTGAAGGTAAATACAAGCTGGACAACTGCCCTATCAACTTACTTTGTAGCTTGTTTCGCCGCTGCCGACTGCAGCGATCTCACTTAATGCTGGACCAATGTCAAAGATTGTTGTTCCCATCAGTCACTTAGACACAAATCATGATAATGTGGACAATACAAAGCCAAATTAACTTTATAGTTATATTTATGTTTATAGTCATCGATCTTGGTGTGGACGGCCCTTTAACCTTAGATGTGATACTCAAATGTCAAAATGTTATTTTGCGCGCTCTTCTCTCTCTCTCTCTCTCTCTCTCGCTCTCTCGCTCTCTCACACTTGGAATATGAGCATGAGCTAAATACCTGAAATGCAATCTGCTAATCTCCCCCCCCCACTACCCCCCTCTACATGTGTTGTCTTGTAGAAAGCACCACCAATAACTCATCGGGCCAGTCCCGGGCCATGATAGCAGCTGCCGCCCGCCGGAGAGACAACTCCCACAACGAGTTCTACTACGAGGAGGCCGAGATGGACCGCAGGGTCCGCAAACGCAAGGCCAGGTCAGATACACGCTCCTTACTTATAAACACCTGCTGGGACCTGACCGCAGCGGATTCACTGCGATGTGTGATCAGTTGGAGCAGCAAACAAGGGGCAGACAATGGCAATGCAAAGAGAGAGACACACTGCCATGTAGTCTTTATCTGTGTGTGGAGAGAGGGGAGTCGGTGACTAAGGGGTCGTTTTAGGATGAACACTCATGGGGCGGCATATTACAAGTAGGATGCTGGATCTGAATATTTGGATATTTGTCCATTGGGAAGGTATTGGATTTTCAATTTTGGGATTCGAATATTTGTTTCTTTGTTTTGTTGTCCTTCAATACTGTAATAAAGTTGAGACATATTCAACTTTTGGAGAAAAGCCACCCAATGCCACGCTGTTTTAAAATGGGTAAAAAAAACAGGAGTTTGTGTAACAGCCGACTGTTTCCTCAGTCCCTCCGTCTCTTTTCTTTCTCTCTTTCTCTCTCCGGGAAATGAAGCTGCCTTCAAGTGCGGTGAAAAATGTTGAGATCTATAAACGATCTGCTGGAAAACAGAATTGGAAATAAAAGAAAAATAAAGTCTATTCGTGCTACATTGCGGCAATCGCTTGTTGGTCAGAACGTGCCCTTAGTTCTTTGAGGGAGCCTCTTAAAAGAATTGTTTGTTTTGTATAAAAAAAAATGAATATTGGCAGATATATTCTAATCAGATAAAACTCTGAAATTGAACATTGCATGTCTGGGCACTACCCGGCTAAACAAGGTTTCCTGCAGATATCGAGCATGTTGAAGGTTGGGAACAGCAGGTCAACTTGTGTATTTTTATCTGCGTATGACAATTTCAGTTTGAATTGAAGTTTAGTATATTTGCCTGTGTTGAAGCTGCCTCGAGCTGCCTGTCACGTGTGTAAACGGGCACTGGCTCTCACATATCTTCATTGTACTAGCTGTTTGTGAATGAATGAAGAAACTCTGCAGTTAAACAGCTCCTCAGTTTGCTGAGAATCTCCTGGCTAATGTTTGGGGCTGCCTGCCATACAGTACCCTAGAAAATCCAGAGTTCTCGCAAGAGCACAATTTGAATTTGCTCAGCGAGTCATTCTGGCATTCAGTAATTATGCTCATTAACTATGCCCTTGTAGCCCTGCTGCACCAATCACATCGGTTTATCTGATATAGGCGGGCCAGAGGCGAGCTAAACAGATGACGAATCTACCAGTTAGCTCCGCTGGTAGCTAAGCGTCTGAGGCTCTGGATACGTCACCGTGTATTGTTGTGATTGATGGTAGTTTTATCCAGTTGCATGCAGGGAGATTTTCAAATGTATGATTGGTGCTGCCCCTCGAGTTGGGCCATTTTCATTACTCAATGCCAGACCCTTACTCTTTTGGATTTGGGTCTGGATTTCCAGGCTAGCCATACAGCACATAAAGTACAGATTCTCAAGGGAAACTGTCAAATGCTAGCTAGAGGTCTCTGCTGAGAAATAACCGCGTAGCTGCTGAGTCTGTTAACGGTGCTTTTTCCTCAACCCTCCATAGGTTGGTCGTGGCGGTGGAAGAGGCCTTCACACACATCAAGCGTCTCCACGAAGACGAGGTCGCCTCGTCCCCCAAACACCCTCGGGAGGTGATGGACCCTCGGGAGGCGGCTCAGGCCATCTTCGCCCCGATGGCCCGAGCCATGCAGAAATACCTGAGAACCACCCGGCAGCAGGCTTTCCACAGCATGGAGAGCATCCTCACACACCTGCAGTTCTGCATCACACACAACATGACGCCCAGGGTAAAAGAAGTGCTCACACATTTAACACCGCAACTCAATTATTAGCTGGGTTTGAAACCGTTCCCTGTCAGAATCGGAAACGGTTTTATTGCCACAATAAGTACACTTATGTGGAATTTGCCATGGTGAAAGTTGCATACATTAATTAATAAAGAAAAACAAATATATACATACAAAGTAACTGTTAACTGCATATGAAAAAAGAGGCTGAATGGGTTGAGTGCAGCATTTGCAAAGAATATACAGTATATGCAATGAAAATAGTGCAATATATAGCATGTTCGCCATTTTGTAGTTTGAATTTCATTCAGTATATAGTCCACTATAAAATACCCACAATGCACAGCTAATTGGAACATACATGTACCCTACATTTCACTCCCGTATACCACAATTACATATTTAAGTGTAGTGTCCAAAATCTTATTTGGTCATTCCCTATATAAATCACTATTTAATAAGCACTAAATAGGGAATAGTGAGTGAGTGAGTGAGGGAACGTTTTCAAACACAGCTACTGTTTTCCAGCGTTTTCCATGCTAACTAAGCTGCTCCGTGGTCCCTGTCAGGCGTTCCTGGAGCGGTACCTCTCCCCGGGCCCCACCATGCAGTACCAGCAGCAGAACGGCAGGGGGCGCCAGTGGACCTTAGTGAGCGAGGAGCCGGTGACCTCGGCCCTGCGCCAGGGTCTGGTCTTCTCCCTGCGACGCCTGGACTTTTCCCTGGTCGTCACGGTGACGCCGCTGCCCTTCCTGCGCCTCGGGGAGGAGTTCATCGATCCGAAGAGCCACAAGTTCGTCATGAGGCTGCAGTCGGAGACCTCGGTGTGAAGGCATCGCCCTTCTCCCCACTCCCCCCACGTTGTCCTCTCTAGGTACTCGCTCCTGCTGGATGTGGACGGGACATGCGGGAGGCCATTGTGGCCCACTCCCCCATCCAATCATCCTCCTCCTCCTGTTCCATGATCGTCACAGATGCTCTGATATCAAACTGTGATCAGCTCAACGATTGTTCAAACCTGGAATTAAACAGATGCCTTGACCTTTTTTTTGTCTTTTTCTTTACCTGTGTTGTAAAATCTTTGTCTTTGTTGAAAAAAAAAAAGGGGGGGACTTTTTCTCTTTTTTTTTGCTCCCTCTGTTGCTGTAACCACTGGACTGCTGACTCACATGAACACCAGAGGAGGGGGATTACATCATACGTGTCACTTCCTCTTTCTTGTGTATTAAACACAGACTACCTGGAGCTCAGCTCTGACTGCAGCGCTGGTTACCACTGCCCATTGGTTTCCTCTCAGTGGATTGTTTTGTGTCAAATGACAAGGACTGTTTTTATATTAAAGGGTGTGACTTTTTTTTTTTTACTTACAGAATGTAGCATTATGTGCTTTGAATTCACGTGTGGCTTTTCAGCAGCCTAAAGGCCAAAATGTCGTTTTATATCTTGACTGTAAAGAAACATGGAAGTACATTCCTAAGCTACTCCAGAATACAGAATTCATGATTGTCTACATATGCAGGTTTTGTTTTATTCTACACTGGCATTTTTTACTATTCATTTTACAGTTTAAGCAAGAAGACTAAACAAGGGCCCCATGTATAGCTGTTATAATCATGCAATCTGTATCTGCTTATCTTAACTGGATAAGGATGTTAAAGCATAAGCCTCGAGTATTATTCAGAATTTTCTTTATTGTCAACAAATCCCATTAAAATCCCAGATATCCAGCAGTGTGTTAGAATGTGTTTCCATACTTCCTGACTTCCCTACCCTGTCTGGAAGTCTGAAGTCCATTCTTTAAAGAAAAAAAAAAAGTACACTTTATTTAAAAAAAGACTCAATAATTTCCCTAAACAGCTGGGCACAAACACAAATAAAAGAAGAGTACATGTTGCATTTACTGGGCCCTATTTTAAGCCGCTGACTGATTTGCGCTGTTGATTATTTACAGCCCCAGGAAGTGTATGTGAGATAAACTCAAATTAACCACAGTGCTCGTGTTAATGTAATGAAGGAAGATGTCGCCCAGTGCAGCGCTGTGACTCACTGATGTGTTCTTTATGGTTTTATATCAGGCTTTGGATGCACAGACGATACTTAGGAGTTAGGAGGAGCAGTTCATAGTTTTTTTTGTTTTTTGTCTTTTAATGGGATTCATTGAGAATAAGAAAAATAAAGATTATCTCCAGACTTATCTTTTAATGCAGGGCGTGAATGCCGAACTACTAACATCTGGAGCTGGTCTGTATTGCATTGGGATTCGATGTCAGCCAGGGGTGCATGCAATCTGTACAGTTTTAGCTAGGATTGGGCATCGAGAACCGATTCCTACTTGGAATTGTTTTAAAGAATTACGATTCCAGTAGAATCGTTTCTTTATTGGAATCGTTTGGAATCGTTTAGAGGATTTTGTTTCAAATCCGATCATGGCTTCCCAATTTAATATGCGCAAGTTTTGGTTTCCGTAGCGGCCAGGCGCTTGTTTTGTTGCAGCCATGGAGCACAGTAACTCTAGTGTGGCTTTATTTTATGTTGAAAAAGCCCTGTAAAACTGCAAACCACCATTGAATAAAAATACATTTTTCCTCTTTATTTGTGAAAATAGGCATGTGACCCGTTTCAGCTCCATCCCTCAAAGAATCGGAATCGAAAGGAAGAATCGGAATTGGAATCCGAATAGTTCAAATCCAAACGATGCCCAACCCTAGTTTTAGCACATTCAAAAAAGAAGGGAAAAAAAATGACTCATCGAGCTGAAAAGTCATTTCAACAACACCACTTCCTGTCATCTCAAACTGTCCGGTAAAAATGGAGAGGCGGTCCCTCCCTCTTGCAACGCCAAATAGAGTTTGAAACAGCGTTCTCAACCCACAGTCCAACTTACGTGTTGTTTCCGAAGCTTTCAACCACATCTCAGCCTTCCCTCAGCGGATGGAGTTATGTTTTCATGTTACCTAAATCTGGAATTTGGGAGGAAGAGGAGGAGGGGGCCGTCAAAGACTAGGGTTACAATCCCCACCTCGTATATGACCATACTCACACCTGAGCAACTCTATCTGGGGAGAAATGTTTGGTTTTGGTTTATTGACACTCGTTTCATATAATGTATTTATAGTAATACAACATATCTGATTCATCACGGTTAGAACGATAAATTCGTGGACCTTTTTTTCATCGAGACGGAGACAGGCATTGTGTCTGATGAACATGTCTGATATTAAGATATTTTAGAGAAAGTCATATAAAGTCGATAAAATCTTTTGAGGAAGTACACAAGGGGAAAAGGCTCTGGAAACCAAGATCATGTCATTAAAAATAATGGTTGTGAAACAGTACTTAGGTACATTTGAAACACATATGGAGGTCTCCTATCATCTAAAAGGAATACAATCTAGCAGACCTTGTTTAGCATTTGTCACGACATGAGATGTTGTTGAAAGTTTCTAAACTAGTTTTTTTTTTTCCTTGATCTTGAACACACCAAGTCCCCGAGCTCTGCCTTCCCAATTTACATGCTTCTATCCAATCACAATGTGGAATTCATTTCGATAACGAGAACACTTTTTAATGCCAGCTGTAAATGCAAAGGCCTGTGATCAGATGGCATCATCCAGACACAGACCACACGTTAATACCAGCTGGATCCATGGCATCATGGCATAGGCGTAGATTTCAGGTGGGGGGGGATGCAGGGTGTATGTCCCCCACGCAATATTTAAAGGAGGTAGATTTGTTCCCCCTTTAAAATATATAAAAGACAACACACTCCCCCCTCCCCAAAAAAGGTGAAAATAACAGGTGGTTCAGGGGGCTCAAAACATGTTCGGAAACAAAGAACTGTATCTACCTATGCAACATGGAGGGTGGGGGGGGGGGTGGGTTAAAGAAGACAACAGGGCCGTAAAAAATAAAGATGTGATTTCATGTCTTTTATGTATGTATGTATGTATGTATGTACTTTGGAGTTTCTGGATTTAACAAGGTCTCATTTTCTAACAGATTTTTTTCACCAGAATGCCGGAAATTTAGTGTTTGACGCTCAAAATTTGATGGGGGACAGATGACCCCCATACCCCTGATTACAATGTGCCCCCAATGTTGAAACTAAACCTATGCCCTTGGGTCATGGTCTATTCCAGGCTTTTTAACAATGTACACATTAAGGAAGTCATTCCTGTTCAGGCAGAGCCGACGTCTCTTTTTTTTTTTTTATGAATTTCAACAAAAACCCGAAACCAGACGTGTGATTGTAACTCCTCTCTGCAGCAGCAGCATTAGCATCACCGCCTCGCCTTGTGCCACGAGCTGAAACAAGCACAGTGAACACGCTGCCTCCATCCCACAGCCTTACTCTCCACATCTGGAGGACCAGCCTGATGGGGCACATCTGTCCCCACTGGATCCTCCTCCTCCTCCTCCAGGTCCTGAAAAAACTTACTGTAAAGCCGAAACTCGCCTGATGTAGACACTTGAGCCGATATATTGCATCTACCTACAGTTTGACTGACTGTTTGCTTTCCTTTCTGGTGAAAATATGGTTTTAAAAGGCCTTTACATTACAAAAAACAAAACAAAAAAAAAAACATACCAAATACCAGGGCCAATGTGTATGGCATTTCATCAGAGTGGTTCAAAAGGCTGATGTTTATATTAAAAAAACAAGCATGCTAGAGTCCTTTCGGGCTCCAAAACCTTTTTTATAATAACTTGTTTCCTCTCATTTTGAAAGGTGCCTAAGTTATGACGATGCAATTTTTCCGAATGTTTTCACTTTTGAAAAACAAGTGGCTTGTAAAAAAAAAAAAAAAAACTTTGTAGATTTGTCTTGTATTTTCTTCCTTTTTGGTAACTGTAGCTTGTATAGTGTGATAGGCCTTTTTCCATTATTAAACCATTTATTCCTCATAAGGCTTCTTTTTTGTTGTGGCTTATTTTGAAGTGTGGGATGTTGATGGAGGAAAAGCTATTTTTTAAAAATGACTTAAAAAGAGGAAGAACACGCTAATACTACGTGCATGTGAACAAGATGACCATCTGTTTTTGGATATTAGGGGTTTTGAGACATGGCCAGATTCTGCTTTCTGTTTAATATGTGTCTGTTCTCATTTAATGGTGTTGACAGCGCTTTGTCACTGGATTTGAGCAATATTTCAACCAAAGATAGGCAGTGTGTGTGTTTATTTTTTTTCACAATACCTTAAGAGGAACTTCTGTGAAGCGAGGATGGCAGTGTGGGAGGCGTGTGGTTTCACATTTTGAAAAAAAACGGACAGAGCCCCGGACTTCCTGTTCGCTGCTGTTCACAGAGCTCACTTCAGAGGGCTTTTTTCTTTCTTTTTTTTAAAGAGATCTCGCTGACAGCCGACAAGGGAGCATCAAAACCGACCCTTCATCTTATCTACAGCTCAGTCGGTAAGATGGCACACGCATCGCTCATCGCTGTCTTTCTGATTATCTGTCCCACCTGCGCCGGTGAGGATGGGGAAATGTCATGGGGGGGATTTTATTTAATTTTTTTAAAGATACCTGTAGCACTGCAAATTTTTAGTTAGACAGTAGATGGATGAAACTAGTATTGTGCTGGAGGTGATGATGGGGAATGATAAGGGTGATGTGTTTTTCTGTGTGCAGAGGCCATCAGCGACATGAACGTGTGTTTCATCCTGGATGGGATTCTCATCCTTTACGGCGTCATTCTCACCGTCCTATACTGCAGACTGAGGGTAAGACAAACTGGAACAAAATACGCACATACACACACAGACACAGACACAGACACACCGCCATGATGGCTGTTAGAAAGTTCACAACTGTTCCTTGTGCTCTTGTGAACGTTATTCAGAGTTATACATCTGACAATCATGTAATCGTCACAATATTTGAAGAGTTTTATTCAAAGATGTTCTGTATTTTAAGTGGCAAAAGATGTGAAAATGCTCCACCAGCTTAAAAAAAACAGATTATTCTGTCGTACCTCTGTATACTTTTCCTTGTTCATATTTTTGACTTTAATGCTCAAGTGTAGCAACGTACTTGACAGCTTTTTCTTTTTTCAATCGTCGGCTCATTTTTAGGAGCAAACTCTTCACATCGTCTTGACTGTTTCAGCACTTTTATCAGATCAGCCTCACACACTGAAGTCTAATTTACACCTGCTGATGAATATGACGTGAATCACTCCATCGTGTGTTTTATGATTTATTTATTCTTTATTTATTTTCGACAGATGGGCCCAGCCAAGAAAACGCCTGCCAACCCCGCTGAGGTAAAATTGAAGTTCTTTATTACCGTGAAAAACTAAAACACAAAAATAAGATGGGGTGTGATTTTGTCAAATGTGCTGCGAAAATGCTTTTCAAATGCTTTGGCTCCTTTTTTTTGGGGGGGGGGCGCGGCTATTTCGCCTTCAAAAGCAGTAGTTCTGCTTTAAAGCCAACCCCAGCCTATCATTTCCTGTAAGCTTGAGCTGACCACCAACCTACATTATTTATACACTGTACACAGTCACAGTTTCCTCCAGTGTTACTTCACACAAAACAAATGTGTCAGATCCACACTTCCTGTTAATTGGTGTAGCCTATGCATGCAAAATGGCAATTAATTATTCATCCTCAAAGCTTAGAATGAATAAAATGATCCACACCCAAATGCAGCGGTGGAGGAAGCATTCAGATCCTTTACTTCGATAAAAGTAAAAGGATCTGTTACAAGTAAAAGCACTGCATTGAAAAATATTACTTAAGTGAAAGTATGTAAGTAGCATCAGGGAAATGTACTTAAAGTATTAAAAGTCATTTGTTAAGTAACTAAAGTTGTCAGATGAATGTAGTGGAGTAAAAAGTACAATATTTCTCTCTGAAATGTAGCGGAGTAGAATTAGAAAGTGGCATGAAAAAGAAAAGACTCAAGTAAAAGTACAAGTTCCTTAACATGTTTTGGCTACTTGAGTACAGTACTTGAGTAAATGTACTTAGTTCCATTCCACCACTGGCCAAATGGCTCGAAAGAGGAACTGGATATTTTACATAACAGCCGCGGCTCTGTTGTGTCTTTTAAGAAAGGGTTGTTACTGCAGCACTCTTGTGATAATTCCTTTAAACTGTTTCCGTCCCACAGAAGCAGCCCGCTGAGGGAGGCATCTATGCGGTGAGAGTTCTCATTGTAATGATTAAAAAGACATTTAAAAAGGCACTTGAAGGAAAAGTGACAGCTTAACGCACAGCGAATGGTAAAGGAACATTTTTTTATTTTTATTCGCCTAACTGTCAGTAAAGAAACACCACACTTAGACATTGTTTTGTAGAAATGTATATATTCAAAGTTTGGGGTCACTTCGAAAATTTCCTTTCCACTCCATTATAGACAGACTACCAGCTGATCTGAGTGGGTGGCTGGTCTTTTAATGCAATATCTACATTGCCCATTATCAGCAACCATTCATCCAATGTTCCAAAGGCACATTCTGTTTACTAATCTGATATCATTTTAAAAGGCTAACTGAGAAAACATTGGAGAATCCTTTTGCAATTATGTAAGCACATAATGTAATCTGAAAACTGCTGCCCTTGTTAAAAAAAACAATGCAACTGATCTCAGCTGGTATTCTGTCTATAATGGAGTGGAATGGAAATTCCGAAGTGACCCCAAACTTTTGACCGGTAGTGTGTGTATATATATATATATATATATTTTTTTTTTTTTACTTTTTGCATCAGGTATTTGTTACTTCTCACTAGCATCATGTCTGTGTCCTGCAGGGTCTGACCTCTCAAAGCACCGATACCTACGAGACCATCAAAATGGATAAAAAGCCTATCGTCTGATGGAGGAACAGGGCCGGGTGCAGAGAGGACGCTGAGCACACAAACGCAGTGTCAAATCTCTCCAAGCTTTATACTGTATATTAGTTGCGTGACTTTCTATACATGACTTTTCTCCCTTTTCCTTTTGTAAAAAAAAAATTATACTACTCCCATTTCTAAACTTTGCATGTGTAAAATTATAAAACTAAATTAATATAACATTTCACTAATAAAGGCTGTGTCCGAGTGTTTTTATGCGCAGTCGCTCTGAGTTTCACAGCTGGTTTTACCTGAGTTGCTAAGAAAACAGAAGTTGAAATGGATCGTTTCTGTTCATGTGTTCCCTTTTTCTTTGGATGAACTAAGAACTATTTTTACTTCGCTGTGTGAAAGAAAAAAAAAACATGAAATGTGTTACATTTAGGGTTGGGTATCGTTTGGTTTTTTTTCGGTTCCGGTGCTAAATCGATACTTTTAAAACGGTGCCGGTGCCTAAACGGTGCCTGAACCGGTACTTTTCAATAAAGTTAAAAAAAAAGAAGAAGAAGAAGAAAAAAAATAAGGGTAGTAAACAACAGTCAGTGACTTTATTAGTGATGTTTATTGCTAAGGCCATGGTCAAAATTAAAGATTTAATAATAATGTAATAACTATAACAATAACAATAACTTATTTCACCAGTAAATTGCTGTTGAACCCCAGATGGGAAAAGGGTATTTTACAATTACTGTGAATGCACCACGAGGCTACCTGTTTTAAGTGAATCTGTGTTGTTTAATTCCGACACTGGCAGCTGCAAGTGAACGCACCGTCTGTGTTGTTTAATTCCGACAACGGCAGCTGCAAGTGAACGCACCATCTGTGTTGTTTCATTCCGACCATATAAACATACTGTATATCTATGAATTGCGACAACGGCAGTTGTTGAAGTCCTCCACAGTGAAATACAGTCACACTTTACACTGTTTAACGTTAGCTGTCAGCATTTTAACCGTGATTAATCCAGCTGCTAGCTAAAGGTAGGCTAACGTTACATGCTGTCAGGTGTAGTGTAAAGTCAAGCACCGAAATGAGGCACCGAAACTTTCGTTCTTATTCGGTCTCGTTACTACCGTTTACGTCGGCACCGGTTCCCTATTGGCACCGAGTTTCGGTACCCAACCCTAGTTACATTACATTAGTAGGGGTGCAACTAATGATTCTTTTTTTAATAACAATTCATCTGATTATTATTACTTTTTCAATGTTTTGCTGTATAAAATGTCAGCGAATTATGAAATATGCTCTTAAAAATCTCCGAAAGCCTAAAGTGACATCTTCAAATGTCTTTCTTTGTCTGACCAACGGTCCAAAACCTAAAGATAATAAGTTAACAATTATACAAAGAATAGAAAATCAGCAGATTCTCACAACAAAGAAGCTAAAATGCATTTTCTATTGATCTACTAATTGATTAATCGACTAAAACCTACCTATTATTAACTAGATTTGATTAGTCCACATTATGTAATGGTTTCAGGGGTTTGAAGCTGCCCATGATTATTAATAAACAGACTTGGACTTGAGAAATGACTGGATATACTCACAGGTTTTCACAGAATATAACGCATTTTCATCAATCTGGTTATCTTATTTCAGTGTTTCAGCTTATTTCAGTGTTTCAGCTTATTTCAGTGTTTCAGCTTTCAAATACAAAAAAAACTGTTTTTAATTGTTATAGTTTTCTGTGATATGCTTTAAATAATAACACTCTTAACATGTTCATTTGTGTCAAATCATCTTGATTTTTGGAGGAAAATTTAACACCAAAATTATTTTTGATCCTCTAAATAGACATAATTAACCAGACTTGAGGGGGGAATTCAGTCTAAGCGTCTGGACAGTATATATAACATCTATTTTCAAGTCTCCCAAAATTCGCATTTATAGCAGAAAAATATAACAGCACCAGAGGGGCATTACAATCTTTCACTGTAAAAGCCTGTTTCTTTCTGCGTGTGTGACAGCCCAGCTTCAACCGTAGTCTCACCCACTTATTGACATAGAAACATAACTGGGAATGTGTTCAAAACAGATTCATAAGAGCGTGTGCGCTCTGTGGCTTTGTACTGTTTTCCCTCGGGCTCTTTGACACAGGAAACTCACTCACTCATCCAGCCTCTGTTGCAACATACCCACCTGATCCTGGGAAACAAAAGATACTCTGTTTTGGAGTCACAGCGGCATTTGGATACTGGTGAAATTTGTATTTATTAGCCTATACATGTTTTCTGGGTTATCGCTCATATTATCATTAAACATTTAACATGCCTCTTTGAGAGAATGCAATAAGAAGACAATACATGTATTTCAATCAACCTTGGCTTGTGTGTGTGTGTGTGTGTGTGTGTGTGTGTGTGTACAAACATTCTCAGGTAAAACCATCTATGTTCCAGCACTGCAGTAGTAATCCTAGAACTCTCTTACACCTGGTGGCCAATACACCTGATGTACTTATTATCAATGAGGAGTCCAGGGAGGTGCATATTTTAGAGGTAGGCTGTAGCTTTGATTCCAGCATAGAGGAGTCTTTCTATACCAAGGTAGTTAAATACCAACCACTCCTAAACACCATCTCAGAGCTAGGTTATAGGTGCACATTACTAGTTTTCATATTTGGTAGCCTAGGAAACGCACACAGGCTGGTAGTAATAGGGCTGCAACAACTTGGAATGGCCAAAAAGAGGGCGAAACAGCTTGCAAGGTACTGCGCCATATCTGCTATTATTGGCAGCCGCCACATATGGCGGAGACGCTGTTACTTATATCCTTAAGAACTAAGTTTTGTGCTACTTATACCCTCGAGAAGTGAGTATTGTGCTTGTAATTGATATTGTGAAAATATGCTGCGTCCCACTGGTCCATGAGTTGTGTACGTATTGTACGGCATCTGTAATATTTGTGTCCCTGTACTATTTTTCTTTATGTGGACATAAATAAATGGTTAAAATGTGTGTGTGTGTGTGTGTAGCACGTTAAAAAGGCATAGCCTACGTATGCATATATACTCCAGAATCAGAAATTAGAATCAGAAAGGGATTTATTGCCAACTAAGTAGCCTATCATTTACAAGGGATTTGCCTCGGTTGTTGGTGCCTCCATGAACATATTAAGTATGAATATGAAATAAACAAACAAACAATAAATACAGAAACAATGCCTAGCCTACTTTTACCCATTGGCTTGTAACTGTATTAACCAACCATTCTGCTGAAGCCTCTGTAGGAGTTTGTCGTCTCAAAGTAGGCCTACATTATAAAACCAAGGGATTTTTATTTTTTGTCTTATATTCGCTCCTTTCTTTTGCGTGTGTTTTCTTTTTTATGTGTGAAAAGTGCTGTTAAGTTGAATTAAGCTGTGTGTGTGTGTGTGTGTGTGTGTGTGTGTGTGTTTTACTGCTGCTGTGTTTTAGTCTTTAAGCTCTCTATGCACTTTTCTGTTAACAGTGTAACATTCCACAGAGATGCATTTGAAGTATTAAGCTGATGATGAAGGGAACGACTGCAGCATGGGGTGTTTTACTTGTTTCAACATGCTGTGTATATATATTTGAAATGAATAAACACCCGTATGCATGAAACTTTCTGATTTCATTTAATGTGTTTCTCATCATCATCACAATTTATTTGAAGAGCACTTTAAAAAAAAACACCACAGTGGGCCAAAGTGCTGCACAGAAGAATAAATAAAAGACTAAAAATAGACAACTCACACAAGACGTAAAATACAAAGAACATGAGAAAAAATAATACCAGCCATACAGTAAAAACAAAACAACGAAATCAAGTAATTGCCACATCATACAAAGTGTCAAAAGCCATGGAAAAGAGGTGGGTGTTAAGAAGAGATTTAAATACAGAAGCCTGTCTAACACACAGAGGAAGATCCTTGTACAATTTAGGAGCCGCAACAGCCATGGATTGAGAGCATATACATATACTTAGATATTGGGTGACCATTTCACAGTTGTAAACTTAAACATTCTAAATGTGCCAAAGTTGACTTCCTGTTGCAGTGTGTGTGAATGACGTCAACTGACAGGAAGTCAACAAGTGGCCAGGATGTTGCCTAGCAGTGGAATTCCATCGAAAAGTTCTCAGAGATGTAGGGTAGGCAAGTCCATTATATTAAGGGATTTAAAAGCAAATAAAATCATTTAAAAGTGGATCCTAACATGTGCGGGCAGCCAGTGGAGTGAGGCAAAGAAAAAAAAAGTAGGCTACAATGAATGTGAATTAACATTTCTGCACTGTAAGTGTGCCAGCTGCAGTCCTTGGTGAGATGTTGTGAAAGCAGTTCAGGCGATTTAAAAAAGTTTACAGACAGGAGACAACAAGACACCATGAAGACAGCTACAGCAACAAAATAAGCTTTCTCAATACAATGCACAGCAACAGGAAGTAGCAAAAGATTAGTACAGTAATACATCAACAATGTCCACTATTCAGTACATGTAGCCAATGCAAGCAACACAAGCAACATAACACAGCCAAACAATGGACCTTTTTCACAGCAGACATGTTGACTTGTCATAGTAGGAGAAGCACAGCTGAAATTGATAACCTTAACGATGGCTCAATTCCATCAAGTGTCCCAGTAAGCTATTTCAGTGCGTCAGCATGCACAATACCAGGGCCCACGCCCGCCGACAGGGGGGGACAAACGGGTCTGTTGTCCCGGGCCCACAGTAGGGGGGGGGGGCCCAGAACTGGGCCCTCATTAAATTATGGAAGAATTAAAAATCTTTTTTTTAAATAGGCCTATTTGTGGAAAAAAATATGTAGCATAATATTTGAATTACATAAAAGCGTTTTATTTGTTTTCTTCCTAATTGTCCTGGAAATGGTGGTCAAGAACCCCCCCACCCCCAACATAAAAATGGTTTGGCCACTGATCAAAATTTGATATTGTCACTATATTTTGTCAAAATGTACGGTCAGCACAAGTCCGGAGCTCGGAAAAGGAAAGAAAAGAGAAGAAGAAAATAGAGGCCTTAGAGATTTTCTAAACAAATATTTAAAAAAAGGTGGTGACGGTGAAGCTGGAACTGTCAACGTAGAGCAAGGTAAGAAACAGCGCAGCCAACGTTTACGAGCCTTGTAACGTAACTTAACAGGCCAGCTCTAATGTTAACGTCCATTAGCTTGTATAAAAGCCTGACACAACACGTTAACTTTGACAGAAACAGTTGAGTTTGGTAGCTCCATCAGTAAGACAGAGAGAGATCCAGCTGCAGTCAGGTGACAGAGAGAGTGATGCGGGAGGGGCCCGCTGCCCCGCAACGGAGGGACAGAGTCAGGCTACCCGTGAGAGAGAAGAGAGAGAGATAGAGAGAGAGTGATGCGGGAGGGGCCCGCTGCCCTGTCGGAGAGTCTGAGCAGGATGGATCAGAGACTGATTACACACTTAATTTCAGTGAGAGATGTGAGGAGAGGAAGAGCAAGGGAAAAGGAGAGATCTGGCCGCGAGGGGGGGGGGGCCCATCTAAGATCTCGTCCCGGGCCCAGGCAAGACTGTCAGCTGGCCTGCCAGGGCCTCTCCTAAGTGGAATGCAATGATTGAGATTTTTCTTGGCGCAGCTACCAGAAGACTTCCAACTTTCAGACAGGTTGCTCACGTCACATTTACGTCGTCTCTCTCAGTTGGAGGCTGCGCAGTAACGCTCAGCGCTCACCGGAAAAGTGCTTCTAATATCCTTCACTGGTCTCCGTCCAGGGTGGAAGAAGAGATCCTTAAAGGTGCACTATGAGTTCCTGCATGACGTCACTTCTGTTGACGTTCCAAGTAAATACCAAACAAAACCGAGCGAGCTCGCCCCTCCCCCCATGTTTCCGTAACTGTCATGACTAACTGTCACTAACCCCCCAACCCCTCCCCCAACCATCTTGTCGGTGATTGGCTGGAATGTAGTTTGTTGTATTTTGGTGCACAGCCTGTGCCCCTAGTGTTTGTTTGACGTTTACGACCCCTGTGTTGTCTCCTGAGACCGGGCTTTTTCACAGTGTGTTCAGGGGGGCAGGCAGCTAGCGGATCAAGGAGAGATACCTATGATTTGAGACAAAAATGAAATCGCTCTGAAACCATGCAGAAACTCATAGTGCACCTTTAAGTAAAATTACTTGTACCACACTGTAAAAATACTCAAGTACAAGTACAAGTTAAAGTCCTGCATTGAAAATGTTACTTAAGTAAAAGTATGTAAGTAAATGTACTTAAAGAAATAAAAGTAAAAGTAGTAATGCAGAAAGATCCTCCCAACAGTTGTGTGTTTAATGGTCTAATCATTTTAGCTGGACTTGTAGGCTGTTATACTGTTGGGTAGTTTAATTTATAATAAAAATCATATTTGACCAACTGTTGTCTGTATTTTTTGCTGCTTTTAATGTCTTTTGTATCCCTGTACAGTGTTCTTGAGTGCCGAGAAAGGCGCCTTTAAATAAAATGTATTATTATAAACTACATGTGTTTTGTGGGCAAGTCTAATGTGTAAAGTAACTAGTAACTAAAGCTGTTGGTTTTTCTTCTTTTTCTTTCTTTATTCCTTGGTTGGTTATATATTCTAGTCTGTTGACTATGTGTTGAGGATGTCAGAAACGTTGATAAAAGGGGTTGGTAATGTAATGGATGCTGATGTTGTTGTTGACGATGGTCGTTGTTGAGTATATTGTGTCAACTTTGTAGGCTGATACGCACTTTTCCTACCGTAGGTTACTTTGCCGCTGCTATCCATGCTCCTTGTATTGGTATTTATTTGTCCTCGTACTTGTATGTATTTATGTGTCTTGTATGTGTTTATACTTGCCGCACACCTAATCGCCCTTTGGGGACACAAATAAAGTTGAAGTTGATGAATGTAGTGGAGTAAAAAGTACAATATATACCTCTGAAATGTAGCGGAGTAGAAGTACAAAGTGGCATTAAAAAAAAATACTCAAGTAAAGCTCAACATGTGTACTTAAGTATAGTACTTGAGTAAATGTACTTCGTTACATTCCACCACTGAGCAATACTGATTATATAAATTTTGACCCATGCAAACATGCAGAGCAGCAATAATGCAATAAGCAATGAGACATAGGGAATACATGCATGTGTAACAGAGTGACGCAGTGTGGTGTTGTAGCTGCAGGTTAGCATCAGCGTCATCAGATGGCAACTTCTTGACAGAGATAAACTGTTAGGTTGTTTTGGAAAAACTGGATCATTTGGAATTTCGCACGAGAGCATGCTGCGTTCATGTACTCCTGGGAAATTCAAGCTTCTGTATGTGAGAACACATACACTTTTGGAGAAATGAATGCTGTAGGAATGCCAATATGTTTACATCTCTTATAACCAAAAGCAGTGTGTATTTTTTCACTACTACCACTACTACTACTACTACTACTACTACTACTACAGGTAAGCTTCCAAGTTTTCCTCTATGCCAGGGGTCTTCAACGTTTTTTAGGCTAAGGACCCCTAAGCTGAAAGAGAGACCGACTAGGGACCCCCTACTAGTTTGCACATATATTGTATACAATTGAGTTGCATATTAAACTGGGCCGGATGGATGTAAATGAAATGAATAGATATGGATTATGTATACATAATGTTTTATTGTTAAATATACATGTGGAAGGCACAGTGAATCCCTAAGCTGTAACTGTATTGCTACCATAGTGGCTATACCTTAGTAAGCTTATGTTCAATGTGTAAATGAAATGTTTTATTTTCACAAACAGGCCAATTTAACTTTGCTATCAATATGTTGGATTCATATTGATGTACATTTTTAGACATTTTTAAAAACATAATTTGTCGGCCCCTCCTGCATTAACTCTGAGGACCCCCTAGAGGTCACGTACCCCCTGTTGAATACCTCTGCTCTATGATATATATATATATATATATATATATATATATATATATATATATATATATATATATATATATATATATATATATATATATAGCCTAAGTTTTAACATTAATACACTGGTGGGGAATTGAAGATTTGTGTGATTTATTTAAGCACTTTAAAAGGCATAGGTAGCCTCTAAACATAGTCTACTTTTACTCATTGGCTTTTAACTGTGTTAACCAACCTTTCTGCTGAAGCCTCTGTAGGAGTTTGTTGTCTCAAAGTAGGCCTACATTTTTTTTCTAGATTTTAGTTTTTAGTTTTCTTTTATATTATCTCCTTTCTTCTACTCTGTT
Organism: Perca fluviatilis; assembly: GCF_010015445.1. NCBI lineage: Eukaryota > Metazoa > Chordata > Actinopteri > Perciformes > Percidae > Perca > Perca fluviatilis. Next base: position 32,754,388 of record NC_053122.1, on the reverse strand, counting down.
TTTCTCTCTGTTGTGTGAATAGTGCTGTTAAGTTGAATTTAGTTGACGTGTTAACCGCCATTGTTTTAAATAAATGAATAAATAGAAGTAAATCAGCTTGTTAAGCCGCAAAATGTCTATTGTGTTTTTATTTTTCGGCACGATAATAGAAGAACTGACATTCTCAACGTCACGTGAACGTAGCATTGAGTGGGCGTTTCCACCTGGGCAGTTGGGCGGAGCCAAACGCAGACAGGTGTAGTGCTCAAACCTGTTGGAGGTGAGTCTCTCCTCCCTGTGCGTGACAAACCAGCAGGTTTCTGTCTGGTCAGGACGCGCTTTATTTTCCGTTTCTGCATCGGCTCAACTATTATTCCCACGGCTTCCCTTCATCTGTTTACTTGTTGCTGTCTCTGTGGAGTGGTTCGTCCAGGTGCTGCAGAGGACTTTGCACTCGCAATGAACTTAATGCAGTTTACAACTTGCATTAAACAGCATTCAACTAGTGGACAACAAGTGGAGGAATCTTGATCCTGAAGCATCATATATTGAATATTGCGATTTGAAGAGAAACACCTGTCGCACCTGCCTACCCGCTGTGGACTTTTTAGGCTTCCTGTCTGAACGTCATGCAGATATCGACAATGAACGCTTGATAACAAGAGTTGAACTTTTATACCGCTCAGAAAGGAAGGTTTGATTTTTTACTAACTATGGAGTTGACGGGGCAAAGGGCAAAGTGTCTGGCGCTGCTCTTACTAGTTGGTGAGTTTTTTTTCTGTTACATTGATTCATTAACATTGACACTTCACAGCTTCATGTCACCTTCAATGTCCGTGCTGTCATTTCTCTTGCTGTTTTGTAAGCTGTGGGGGTCCAGGAATGACAATATAACAAACAAAAGAAAGATATGTAGGCCTATTATCTTCTTGTAACCTACTTTTACGCAATGTCATTCCATTTTCTATAGAGTCACTCATATCCCTATAACGTTTAAATAACATTCATAACATTGGAAGGACAGAAAACAGAAGTAAGTAAACCGCTTTACAGTAAAACGAAAACAGGAAAGATGGAAATATATAGTATCTTTATATAGTGCTTCCTGGTAACTTACATTTCCTTTCATGTTGCTATAACAACACTTTAATATTCCTATGTGCACCTCAGTGAGTCTATAGTCACTTTTGCTTTTAAAGGAGTAAATCCTATTATATCTATATAATATTGGTTACTCATTGAATATTGATCCTAGTGACATGGTATGTGGACACCTCTAATCTGGGTTCATAGCGTATTTCTGCCTCACTTGTTATTTGATGTGTGGTGGTGTATTTCTTTTCCTTTGTCTGGAGATAAATGACCAAATATTAAGGATGATGTTTCAACGCTCCGGTTTTTCTGTAAAATTGACTGTTAACCGACCGACACTGATCTGTTTTGTTGTCTCATCTGAGAAAGGGGCTGCTAAAATAAGATTTTTGTCTTCATCCAGCTCCTTTTCCGATCATGGATATGTAATGTACTATAGAGAATCATCCATGGTTGGATTATAAGATGTGTCTATTTCCACGAGTATAATTAAAAACAATTTGAAGTGAAGTGAAGTATATGGACAGCCATGTCTTAGGCCTCTTAGTTCCAGCGAAGGGATAATCTGAATGTAACAGCATAGAATGGTGTTTTTAGACAGCAGTGCGCTTCCAACCTTGTGGCAACAGTTTAGGGTAGGCCCTCTCTTTTTTTTTTCAACCACCTGCTCATCAGCTCCTGTGCATAAAGCCATATAAACTATAAAAGTTTCCTTAGGAAGATAGTTTTCCCAGTTTGGTGTGGAACAGTCTATATCCACAACGTCCCACTTCCGGGATTGCTCCGGTGCCGCCGGAAATTGCGCCGGATGTCCTTTTCAGCCGGATGTCCCCCACCTTCCACTTTCTTTGTGTTGGCATTCTAAACTCCGGTGGATTTATTAGTACTATGGTTAACTGCTCCTCAGATCTCTGCAGGGTAAACCCAGACAGCTAGCTAGACTATCTGTCCAATCTGAGTTTTCTGTCGCACGACTAAAACAACTTTTGAACGTACACGTTCCACCGAAACAAGTTCCTTCCCGAGGCTATTTTGCAGCGGCACCGTCATTGTGTCTGCGGCTTAGCGCCGTCCCCAAGATGATTGTGATTGGTTTAAAGAAATGCCAATAAACCAGAGCAGGTTTTTCCTCCCATCCCGGAATGCTGTGTGGACTACCCAGACCGTTCTGCGCAGCGCTGTGGAGGAAGGTCTGGAAATGTGAGACTAGGTGTGGAAGAACTTAACTGGCCTGCACAGAGCTCTGACCTCCTGAACCGCACAGTCAGTGGTGGTTCTAGACCATTTCAAATGGAGGGGCCAGGCTGGGGCCACATTTTAGGGGTACCAAATATAATAATAATAAGTGTTACAAACCACCAACCCTCCATAGGTTTGGTTCTACAAAAGATTAATGATACAAATTGTTACGTGCCTAGACATGATAAGGACATAACACACATATAACAATTATATAGTATCCCCTCTTTGAGGATAAAGCTGGCCACGCTTGCATTAATACAGATGCTTTTGGAGCCAAATGTTCAACAATCACTCATGGGTGTAATGTTTTGCTGTCCACTAGGGCTGCACAATATGAGGGGACATTCTCATGTCAGGGCACTTTCAAAAACTACAACATAAAATAAAATTCAGCGTTGTTGAATATCGCATTAACGATATTACTTGTGATGAATAACCCGATATTAAAGTGTACTCATTTCTGCTGCTTTCAGTATTCTGCTAAAATACAACAAACTGCTTGTTGAATATAAAGCACATGAAAGGAAATCATTTCTAACTTTCTTTTATTGCACAAATTGAACATTGAATTGACTATAAAAGGCACCATTTGCAAAAGAACGACAGTTACATTAGAAAGGGCAGTTTTCTGCTGATGTTTTCTTTCAACTAACACAAAAAAATCTCTGAGTGTCTTTCGCGATGTGTCGCAGCCTTTCTCGATGTATTTATTGCGCCAGTTGATATCGTGTGTGTGTCCCTGCAGGTGTGGAGAAAGAAGCATAACAGAATGTGGCTCAGTCACATTCTTACTTCTAGTCAACATGAATCAGAACTTATTACCCAACGTGCATCTTCCTGTGTTTTTGTGACTAATTCTGTCGACGCACGACTGCTCTTGTCTCTTTCTTCAGTGGAGATTAAACTTAAGCTGTGCATATGTATATATTATGCACATATTAAAGTATTGTTTTTCTTTAATTCTGCAAGCACAAGTGTGGTAATGTTACTGTGATCCAGAGTGAACAGGAAAAGCTTGTATGGCAGCCTTGTGACTTTTGTGGGCCCGTGTTTGTCTAGAATGTGTGCTTAACCCTTTCTTTCAGCTCGGTGTTTATCTCTCTTGACTCTCACCTCTGCCTTCATTTCTCTTTGCCTTCCTCTAACGTCAGTCACACCTTCGTGTCTACCTCTGTCTCTTCCCTTTCTTTCCCTTCATTGGCATGAATGATTGAGGTGTTCTTCTTCTGTCGCTCTTTTACAACAACTCTGTCTCTTCATCTCTCTCCACTCCACAATTGGGTCCCCCACACTGTTGTTCTTTGTCGGCCAAATTGAAAGTTTTCCGTGTGAAGAGACCCGTTTCCCCTCCTCTCGGTGTCACCGTTTTGTCCATGTGTCCGACTACATGTGTGGGATTTTACCTGTGGGAGTCCGTGGCCCATGTTGGCTGTAGTATAATCATTAATTGAGCTCATGAATCAGTAACCACAGGGAAAAAGAAAACGTGTGTTCACCCCAGAAATCAAAGGGCAAATGTTTGGCTTTCCCTGTTTCGAGTTGATTGCTCTCACACACCTTTTTCACTCGTGTGTGTCTGTCCCACGCTGATTTAGATGTAGATGTAGACTTTTAACCAGGTGTGATAAAAGTACAGTCAGTCTTAGTCATTAGTCAGCACTGATGACAGCTTTGACAGTTCAACACCTCACTGATATGACACATAGTAACTAAGTACCTTTACTCAAGTACTGTACTTAAGTACAAATGTTGAGGTACTTTACTTGAGTCTTTTCATGCCACTTTCTACTTCTACTCCGCTACATTTCAGAGAGAAACATTGTACTTTTTACTCCACTACATTCTGACAGCTTTAGTTACTATACTTTACACATTAAGACATTTGCACACACAACACATGTAGTTTTATAAAACAATATAACGGCCTACGAGTCCAGCTGAAATGATTAGACCATTAAACACACAACTGTTTGGATCGTTTCCAGTTTCTAAAATGGGAGGATTTTTCTGCATTGAGTACTTTTACTTCTAGTACTTTTAAGTACATTTCCCTGATGATACTTTACATACTTTTACTTAAGTAACATTTTCAATGCAGGACTTTTACTTGCTACAGAGTATTATTAAAGTGTGGTATTAGTACTTTTACTTAAGTAATAGATCTAAATACTTCTTCCACCACTGGACATATATAGCCAGTGTACTGAAGCTACTAAAAGCCGTTATGTTGGGTTAATATTGAGTATTCTTTTATAATCTATTTATAATAATCTCTTAAAAAAAAAAAAAGAGTAAATTGTCATGCAAATTTTTTGATTTTTGGGGTGGCAGTAGCTCAGTCCATAGGGAGTTGGGCCGGGAACCAGAGTGTCACTGGTTCAGGTTCCCGTACGGACCAAAGTAGGGAGTGTGGATTGGTAGCTGGAGAGATGCCAGTTCACCTCCTGAGCAAGGCCCCCCCACCCACCGCTCAGGGCTCTGGTCCAGTACTGGCAGCCCCCTCACTCTGATGTCTCTCCATTTTGTGCATGAATAGGACCTGAGCATGTGTGTGTGTATTTCAGGCCTGTGAGTAGTGATTTCTAACAAACAGAGTGTAAATTGTACCCACTGGGGGGTCAATAAAATGTAAATTAAATAAATAATTTAATTCAAACAGTTAAACACCTGCACACTGTTAGCACTGTGTTTTGGTCATGGACTTTTGCCAGGCATTAAATTCATAAAAACATCTTTATACTAAATCACCAAGCTGCAATTTTAAACACCTGAGGCAATTACCACATCCATAGTTGATAAAAACATTAATAATATGACATAGATGGCATACTGTTACGTCAGGATCACAATACTATACAAATGAGAATAGAAAAGGAAAAGTTATATCCTGTAAGATATTAGATTTTTTAAATTTTTTTTATCAATAAGAATAGTTTAAATCGGTGTTATGTGATTGGACAAAAAAAAGTTCTCAAACATTTTGTTACGACAGCAGAATAATTCACTATCAAGGAATATGAAGTAAACAATCTAATATAACACAAAATATCCATGTGGAAGAACCTCTGAAACGGCACCTAAACCATCCCATAACGCTAAAACTCTCCACAGTATCACAGTAGCTCTTTCTAAACGTGTCTGTTAACAAACAGGGAAACATTTCTGCTTTTAAAGAAAGAATAAAGACATATTGTTCGACTTGTTTGCACTGTCGCCTCCCAGCATCAAGATCCTGTGTTCAAACTATTCCTCCATCTCCTTTGTGGAGTTTGCATTACTCTCTGTGTCTGCATGCCAAAAGACAAGCCTTCTGTAGGTGGGAATGTGTTTATCTTGTTGTGGAAGTTTCTGCAGCAGGGGTGGATTTAGAAAGTTAAAGAGTGAAACAAAATAAAGACAATTGAAGACTAAACCAAGTTAGATTTTTGTATTCCATTATAAACTTGCAAGAATATAGGAGTAACACAGGTTTCACAAAGGGCACGACAGCCCAATGTGGAAAATGTCTCTTCAGTGAGTGAACAGGAACACTGAGCTTAAATACATCTTCAGAGTGACAGCACACACACACTTGGCTTAACATGACTTCATTTCTCACAGGCAATCTGATAGATGATAAAGACAATCTAAAAACAAAGGAGACATCTCGGAGCCATTTCGTTCTTTCTCCTATGCCCTACTTTCACCCTGAGGTCACATGCCCTGTACATCTCAACTGGCAAGGGAGGAGTGAATGTATCAGGAGAGATAGTTTTAGGGTGAGCTTGTATCTGTTCAGACAAACAGGGCTCACATTATGTTCCAGACTTTGTGAGAGAAACTAAAACAGAAATAAGATAAAAATATAAAGAATCATGCTTAAAAATCATTTTGCCATTACAATCTGTCTACACACAAACCTGTCTGGGCTATACCTCACCTCTCGCCCCAATGCATTATGGGATAACCTCAAGGCCGCCTCCTGCCATCTTGAACAGGACCCGCTGTGTAGAAATGGATGGATTTACATATGTCTGCAATTGTAGTCTAGAAGGAAACAACATCATACTGAATCAATGTAGAAAATAAAGAATTAGGGCTGCAACTAGCATTAGTCCGTGAAGTTATAGAAAACAGTGGAAAATAGTCATCACAAGTTCCCAGAGCCTAGGTGATGTCTTCAAATTGCCTGTTTCATCTGACCAACAGTACAAAACCCAAAGATATTCAACTTACAATGTACAATGTAATGTTGGACAGTCTGGACAACTATTGGATGGATTACCATGAACTTTTGTATAGACATTCCTGTTCCCCTCAGGATGAATTGTAATAACTGTTATGATTCTCTGAATTTTCATTGAGGGCCACCATCAGGTCAAAATGTTCATTTATACAATACTTTATTTATGAAAACTAAAGACATTTCCCATCCGCTTTATCTGCACTTTGTGATGTAAATATGTTCTTTTTATACGATACCACCGATGGCGACTACATCATATCTGTTTCCAGCAAAACAGAATGAAAGCAGAACATCTATGTTATGTTGCTTCTTTACAAATAAATAAATGTCAGACTGACTGACTGACATGTGATGTGCATTCTTCTTAGAAAAAAAAATAGTTTTTAGAAATGTCTCATGATATATTGTCTCTAGAAGTTTATTATTCAGTTTTTGTTAAAGAAGAGAAAGAAAATCGCAATAATCAATACTATCCGATCGCAATACTTCTAAAAAAAAAAAAAAGCATATGGTCCAAACCCTAGTATTTAACAGAGGCTAACATTACCTTCCAATGAATCAATATAAGCACTTCACATCACTCTCCACATCCCTCTTACTGTACAATCTTTAATCTGATGATCTCCTCTCTCGTCAGTGGTGTGTGCGCAGAGTGGCTTTGTGGAGCCTCCCCAGGCCGTCACCTCCCTGCGCTCCTTCGCAGAGAGCCAGACCAGGCTCCCCTGTCACTACCAGGTGGACGAGGGGGAGAAGGTGGTGCAGGTCACCTGGTACAAGGAGCTCCCAGACGGCAGCACGGACCAGATCATCACTGCCCACTTCACGGACGGCCACACAGGTAGGCTACACCGAGGGCTTCACACTGGAGAGATACCAGTGGTGGAGGAAGTATTCAGATCCTTTACTTAGGTTAAAGGGATACGCCACCGTTTGTTGAAATAGGGCTTATCACGGTCTCCCCTAGCTGTAGATAGGTGGGCCAACGCATTTTTTGTGCATGCATTGTTTTAGTCCGGTGCAACACCGGCAGAGCCACCGCTAGTTAGCTTAGCGTAGTGAATGGAATCCTATGTTGCCGGTTAGCATGTTGTGAGTAAAAGTGAGCCAACAAAAGACAAAAAAACAACCTAATTACTTGCACTGAGACAAAAAATGCGTTGGTCCACCTTAGTATTGAAAGTAAAAGTACTCAATGCAGAAAAAACCCTCACATTTTTGAGACTGGAAAGAATCCAAACAGTTGTGTGTTTAATGGTCTAATCATTTCAGCTGGACTTGTAGGCCGTTATATTGTTGGGTAGTTTCATTTATAATAAATAATCAGATTTTATAAACTTCATGTGTTTTGTGTGCAGAAATCTTGATTTGTAACTAAAGATGTCAGATTAATGTAGTCAGAACATATAAAACATTAATATGAAATAAACAATAAATACAGAAAAACAAATATATACATACAAAGTAGCTGTTGCATAAGAAAATGAATGGGTTGAGTGTAAATTTTGGAGTTAATAAGTACAATGTATCTCTGAAATGTAGCGAAGTAGAAAGGTGGCATGAAAAGACAAGTAAAGTATAACATTTGTACTTAAGTGCAGTACTTGAGTAAATGTACTTCTGTGTGTTTCTACAGTAACCGTTAGGACATGAGGCCCAGTGCAAGCATCCTTAGGTTGCAAAAGCCCTAAAAAGTTTTTTTTTTTTCTTTTTTTTTTTTTTAAATTTTATTTTTATTATTAATAAAAAAAAACTTTTAATGCCAATAAAAATATACAATGTTCTACTCCTGAAATAGAACTTTTATTTGACTAATACCGTCTTTAAGCAAACATACTCCTTTAAATATATGTACTTGAATACAAAATAAAGTATCCTTTTTAAAATGTACTGCATGTAAATAGAACTTTGATGACTTGAAAGGCCAGATTTCTGTTCTTTATTTTACTGCATATGACCCATAGTTGCTCTTACACCAGCTGTGATCTATAATGGATGTGATTTCAACTATAGTCAAGAACTCTACTTAAGTAGAGCATGACTGAAATGAAAATAGTGAAAATGTTTTTGTTCTTTTTGTAACAATGGGGCGATTTCCTCCAACTAAAAGTTAGCCTATATACCTATAAATTGGCCCCTCCTCTTATCTGAGTAGTATGAGTTCAGCAGGCGGGGGCGTTCCAGTTTATTACAGCTGAGGCTGGAACTTTTTTCTCTTCAAAGTATTAATGGGTCATCGCTCTGTGATGAAACAGAGCACTACAGCACTACAGTGAGAAATGAAATGAGATCATTTCTGTTTGGATTATTTGCCTGTAGGGTGGGGTTTTGACGTCATTGGATAAGGCTGGTTTATCAGATGTCTAATAATAATGTATTTTTTTAAGTTAACACTTTGACTAAGTATTTCTCATTCTTCCCATATTGTTCCCATATTATTAACCCTTTGTGTTGGTTTTGGGTCTATTTGACCCATTTTCAAAGTTTTTTATATCATAAATATGGCTTTCTACAATCAAATTGTCCAAAAATAATGGATGTACGTTGTATGGAACCCATACAATATTCGGTAACACTTTACTTAAAGGTATCTATATAAGAGTGTCATGACACTGTCATGACACATTAACCCTAACCCTAACCCTAACTTGTCATGATAAAAACCACATGACAATTAATGACAGAAACGTTATGTCATAAACGTTTGACTTGCTTATAATGTTTATGACACGTGCATGACAGTGTCATGTCACTCTGTCATCTTCGCAGGTAAAATTAATGATTACTTCCATTGAATTTTACGTGTTTTATTCAATTTCATAGCATTTGAATATTTTTTTTTAAATGGTTTTAAAACAGTATCCTGACTAAACTTTGACATAAACCAGTCTGTGATCCACTCAGCATCCTCTGATCTCAACTACTAGTCAAAATAATTCAGAATTTCTGCTTTAAAAAAATAAATAATTTAAATAGCACCAAATTAAAGTTCCTTTTTCAATTTTGACCCTAAAGGACAACAAGTTCATGGTCGACGGGAAGACAACACAAGGGTTAAAGTGTGTTTTTGTGTGTGTCTGAGTGTTGTTTGAAGGGTGATGGACATGTTATCTGGCCTGAAGCTGAAGTCTCTGTTATGTATTCCAGAGTTTGGGCGTTACTCCGGCCGGGTGAGATTCGAGAGCGGGAGCCCCACGGTGAACTCGGCTCTGCTTATCCCCAGCACAGAGCAGTCGGACGAGGGCAGCTACGTCTGCCGCATCTCCACCTTCCCCAACGGGAACTTTGAGAGGCACATCACACTCACCGTTTGGAGTAAGAGTCATCCTCGTCCTCTCTCTTTCTCTCAATTCAATTCAATTTGCTTCATTGGCATGAATAAAGACAACATGTTGTTGCCAAAGCAGTTCACAGAAAATTCCTATAGTAAATATCACATATTAACAGGGTTTGAGCTGACTTAGAAAAAAAGGGTGCCAAAAATTCCTCTATGCAGAAAAAACCCTGATTAAATACATACAGTAGCCTACAGTAGGTGTCACATCGATTCTATACTGTACTGATTGCTTTACACCACACTACATTATAAAACTATTACATTACACATTATAATATGTTACAGGTTTGTATAATATAATTACTGTACAATACTAAACCAATATGTAATTTTGGGATCCTATAGTGGCTGTGAGTCCCTCAGGCTGTGGGAGGCAGATGCATATTTAGCTGCCAGTGGAGCTGCTGTCCCTTATCGTAGGAGAACTTCCAGCTTCTTTTCTGGTGTTAACGTTGGGGAAGTTTGCCATTTTTTGGGGGATATTTTTCCAAAGTGTAAATCTCTTAGTGAAGAGAATTTTTCACACTGGAGGAGGAAGTGCATCTCTGTTTCTACAGCAGCATGGTGGCCCAGTGGATAGCACTGTGGCCTCGCAGCAAGAAGGTTCCCGTCGTCCCGGGCCTTTCTGTGTGGAGTTTGCATGTTTGCGTGGGTTTCCTCCGGGTGCTCCGGTTTCCCCACCATCAATCACAAACAGAGATAGATTGTCTGTGGTTAGATGGATCTTTTAGGGTGCTTTGGGCTTTTTTTTGAAGCAGCGGGAACTGTAACAATCCTCCAGGGAGGGGAGAGGGCAGCCAACGAGCCTCTGGGCGGTGGTGACGACGATGTTGTTGCTCTGCATCCCAGTCCTGGATTCCTCAGTCAGATCCTGGTGGTAGATTGTTTTCTTGATTACGGTCTTCTTTGTGTTCCAGGATGTATTTAAGCTTCTTTTTTTAATACAACGATATTCTTATCTGAATCTCTTGAAGAGCTCGTTGCTCAAACTTGTCCCTGGCATACTGTACAATGACAGTGATGTCCTGGTTTTAAAGGATCTATGTTGATCAATCACATGTCAGTGCCCTTGATCTGGCTCAGATCTGGAGTTGGTCCCCGGGTACCCACTGCTCCCTTGAGGGATGGGTTAAAGTGCAGAGAATACAATTTCCTATATGTATGTGACAATAAAGTACCTTTACCTTACCTTTTACCTCCCCTGTTGAGCAGTGAGCACATATACACTCCTCTCTGGGCCGCCATGTTTCTCTCTCTGTGTCTCACCTTCCTAATCCTGTCAGAGCTGCTGTAATGATGTTTAAACCACAGTCATCTTTGTAGAGGAAAAAGCACTGCCAACCAGGGGAAATACAGCAGGTCTGCCAACGTGGCCACAAACACTGAGAGCATATGTAAAAGCTTCAGTGGGTTAAAATTGGGTTTATTTTTTTAACATTCCTTGTAATGGCTTAATAATACCAAGCGGAAAATACTTAACATGTAAGTTTGAAATAGAACCAAAAAGTAAAAATATACCCAAAACCTGCTTGTAGCAAAAATAGCAGATTTTCATTGGTGATTAGATTGTAGCTCAGCCAAAGCAATGTGCAGAGGGTGTTTTACAATAAAAGATAAACCGGTTCTAACCCCAGGGCTTGATTTAGTTTGCGATAAGTTTCCAAGTTAAGTCAAGTGAGCTTTATGCATACAGCACAGAACCACAAATATGCCACACAGGGCTTCACAACTTCTATCCTTACACTCTTTGATTCATAGAAAAACTCTGCAATAGATGTTGTATAATACAGAGCTGACACAAATAACAACAGTAAAACCACAATATGGAAAAACAGAATGACATATTGTGGTTTTATTAGGTAAATACAGTGCAACCGCACATACAAAAATGTGGATCAGACAACTTCATCGAGCAACTTCCACCAAGCACTACCTGTAAGACCTAGAATTTCCAGTGGGTCTTATCTCTGTAGAAAAATGTGTCTTCTGTCTTAAAGGTCCCATGGCATGAAAATGTCACTTTATGAGTTTTTTTAACATTAATTTTAGTTCCCCCAGCCTGCCTATGGTGCCCCAGTAGCTAGAAATGGCGATAGGTGTAAACCGAGCCCTGGGTATCCTGCTCTGCCTTTGAGAAAATGAAAGCTCAGATGGGCCGATCTGGACTCTTGCTCCTTATGAGGTCATAAGGGGAAAGGCTACCTCCCCTTTCTCTGCTTTGCCCGCCCAGAGAATTTGGCCCACCCATGAGAGAGAGAGAGACATCATGGCTTTCAAACAAGCAAAGTGGAAGTTGGTCAAGGCCACACCCCCACCCTCCACTTTGCCCCCCCCCTCTCTCCTCCTCAATAGCTACAGACACAGAAATGGCACATCCTAAGGAAAGCTCATTGTGGGACTGGCTCTAGTGGCTGTAATTCTGCACCAAGGCTGAATTTCGGGAAAGAGACTTCAGATACAGTATTAGGGGACCACTAAGGTCTATATAAAAGAGACTTCACATACAGTATTAGGGGACCACTAAGGTCTATATAAAAGAGACTTCAGATACAGTATTAGGGGACCACTAAGGTCTATATAAAAGAGACTTCAGATACAGTATTAGGGGACCACTAAGGTCTATATAAAAGAGACTTCAGATACAGTATTAGGGGACCACTAAGGTCTATATAAAAGAGACTTCAGATACAGTATTAGGGGACCACTAAGGTCTATATAAAAGAGACTTCAGATACAGTATTAGGGGACCACTAAAATCTATATAAAAGCATCCAAAGAGCACCATGTTATGGGACCTTTAAAACCACACCTTATCTACCTCGTGAAATAGATAAGGGGGATTACTAAACTACTAGTGTCAAGAAAAACAGTTCATTCCACATCCAAAGTCTCAAAACAAGTAGGTTTTCATTAGAAACAACTTCAAGTTCTGCAAAACTCTTCAATTATTTTTTTCAATTCACGCAAAAACACAATTTTGATTCAAAACCAGATGAAATGTTCAGTTTCTGCAGTGCTGTCATTGGCCCTTGCATAGATTGCAGGTTTGAGATCTCCTGCTTTTATCAGTGGAACCATACTGGCAGCTGTGGGGAATGAGATGCTTTTTTTTTTTTTAATGGATCCTCCTTCAAGTCCAACCGGCAGGGCTGCTGTCAGTTCTAAATGACTTTCTCATGTTGCTGCCACGCATCAACAGTGACAGCTCAGTCATAAACTTGTCCCAACACGCCACAGATCAGACTAACCTTCAGAAGTACACACAATAGTAACTAACAAACCTCCGGCACTGAATTCCCTCGACTCCTTAAACCTTTAACATTCAACCATAAAATATCGAATCCATAAGCTAAATTTGTCCATGTGCAAATGTAACCTACCTTCTGCTTTGATTCCATTATGTTGTGGATCTAAAAAAAAATCTTTCTAAAGGTCTTTTCTTTTGGTCCGTTCATTGATTAATAAGAATTGTGTGCATCTGAATGTATTTAGGTGGTTTTATATGGCAATGGGTCATGGTCTTCTCTTATTAAAAGATTACAATTTTCCTTCATTGGGGCTATTTTGTTTTTGGTGTGGTTATGGTATTTTCCCTGCATGAAAAACATCTTCCCAGAGCTCGCCTGTCAATCAAACACTGGGCTGGACTATGATGTCATGTATTTTAGAGTTTGAGTTTCTACAGGTGATGTCCTTTTTCTTTGTCTGTTAATCCATAATGGCTATTTCTGCTATCGCTAACTACCTGTTTGGTCTTCTGCGTTAATAATCCAAACACCAATGGAAAAGTCTTAGCAGGTGTTTACAACAGCAGAGGTTGTCATGACCGGGGTGTGGATCACAATCTTGTTAAACCAGTTGGTAACAGAGAGTAACACAACAGAAATGTACTTGTGGGAAAAATATCACAACAGGTGACATTTGCCTGCATGGTTTTTGTCGTCTTGCACAACTATGACGGACTTGATTGATGGTTTTAGTTCATCATTTCCTGCATCTGAAAGTTAGCCTCATGCTTAATGTTCATGTTTAGAATAGAAGAATAGAATAGTCTATATTGTCGTTATACATGTGCAATGGAATTGAATGCAGTCCTTTCAGTGCAAAACATCAGCAAAAGTGCAAAGCAGGTGAATAAATAAATATAAAAGAGCCTCTAAAGTCACCATAAAAATATATATAAAAGAGGTAGGTTATTGGTTAAAAAATATAATCAAAACACTGGCATACCACACAAACAAGACATTCACTGTACGACCCATCCTTAAAACTCCAAACTCAAGTAGCGTTAAGTGCAGTTATGGCTCTTGGATAAAAACGGTTTCTGAGTCTGTTTTTTCTTAATAATAAAAATAATAGCTTCAAATGATCGTGTTAAACCAGTTGTAACAGAGAGTAACAAAACAGAAATGTACTTGTGGGAAAAAAATCACAACAGGTGACATTTGCCTGCATGGTTTTTGTCGTCTTGCACTACTATGAAGGACTTGATTGATGGTTTTAGTTAATTTCCTGCATCTGAAAGTTGGCTGGAGAATTAGCCTCATGGTTAATGTTCATGTTTAGAATAGAAGAATAGAATAGTCTATAATGTCTTTATACATGTGCAATGGAATTGAATGCAGTCCTTTCAGTGCAAAACATCAGCAAAAGTGCAAAGCAGGTGAATAAATAAATATAAAAGAGCCTTCTAAAGTCACTATAAAATTATATAGGTTATTGATTAAAAAAGGAAATCAAAACACAGGCATACCACACAAACAAGACATTCACTGCACGATCCATCCTTAAAACTCCAAACTCAAGTAGTGTTAAAATTCAGTTATGGCTCTTGGATAAAAAAAATTTGAGTCTGTTTTTTCTTAATAATAGAAATAATAACTTTTATTTATATAGCGCCTTTCATGAAACCCAAGGACACTTTACAGAATTACTGTGGCTAAGCTAAAGGAGGTTGTAGGCTGTGGTAAATAGGTGGTGTTTCAGGAGATTTTTTAAAAATGTCTAAGGATGTAACATTTCGGATATCTGCAGGGAGGGTGTTCCAGAGGGATGGGGCTCTAGGATTTAATTATCCTGAAACGTCTTTCCAAAGGGCAGCTAAGCAGTTCAAACAGAGATAGATTGTCTATGGTTAGATGGATCTTTTAGGGTGCTTTGGGCTTTTTTTGAAGCAGCGGGAACTGTAAAGATCCTTCAGGGAGGGGAGAGGGCAGCCAATGAGCCTCTGGGCGGTGGTGACGACGATGTTGTTGCTCTGCATCCCAGTCCTGGATTCCTCAGTCAGATCCTGGTGGTAGATTGTTTTCTTGATTACGGTCTTCTCTGTGTTCCAGGATGTATTTAAGCTTCTTTTTTAATACAACGATATTCTTATCTGAATCTCTTGAAGAGCTCGTTGCTCAAACTTGTCCCTGGCATACTGTACAATGACAGTGATGTCCTGGTTTTAAAGGATCTAATTACAGCCACTTTAGGTCATTTTAGGGTAAAGACTAATTAGCTTTGAGCAGCTTTAGGAAGTATTAATTTAATCTTAATGTCGTAATTGTAGGGCATGTGTATTACAAAAGTGTCTTGGCTCTTCTGTTACTGTCTGTAAGGCAACACAATACAGTTGTGGAAGAAGATACAAAATCTAAAAACATAACACAATATACATATAACACAGTACCATTATACGCAACATAGAAAAGGTTTTATGTTGCAAACAATAAGCACATTATTAAACTAATATCTTCAGTTTGTAGAGAAAAAAAGCAAAAGTCAGTGAGCAAAGTAGTTCCATATTAGTTATCTGCAATGGGTAAACATGGGTGACCTTTTTGGTGTCAATACCTTCATCTTTATTATTATATATTCAAATAATTAACATATTATTTAATGGGGTGCGGATACAGGGTTTTTCCTGGCTCTGAATGGGCTTTGGGGGGGGTAGGCATGATCAGTCCGCGGCTCCGCGCACAGTCTGTCTGTGTTACATTATTTGACAGAAATCTATGCATTTTCCTGTTATTTCTGACAATTTGATAAACAAAAATGTATATTATGCTTGAGTAAATTAAACCCTAATTAACAAAACTGGTTAAAAAGATGGTATTAATATTTAAAGAAATCACCGGGATAGTCTGACTCTGGAGGTAAAACTGAGATCATCTCTTATATTCAAGTTTATGTTCTGCTTGTTTAACGGCTGTTTGGTAAACTTCTCTTAAACACATTTAGAGAGGATTTGGATTGCTATTTTTATTCTCAATTCTTATCATTTTGGTGCTGGTGATTTTCATTTGGGGCTGGCTAAAACCTCTTTGGGGTAGGTGGGCGCCAAAAATTCCTCTATGCAGGAAAAACCCTGGCATAAGACTGACATGACACTGACATAATTATGGCATGACACCTGTCGTGAACATGAAGGAGTCTTTTTAAATGTTCATGACATTTGGGAACATGTTGACATGTTGTCTTTAAGTGTCATTAGGTAGATTATGACACTTTTAATGCGTAATAAATTAGCATTGTTTGAGATGGTTTTGTTATGGCAACAGTCTGTGTTGTGACAACAGTCACGGACATTCAAAAAAACTCCTTTTATGTTACTGACCGGTGTCATGTCACAGTTAGGACAGTGTTTTGTCAGTCTTATGCACACCCCTTCAAATAAAGGGTTACCAAATCATTTAATGGATTTTCATTTTATACTTCAAAAAAATTAACAACATGGGTGCCCGGATAGCTCAGTAATGTAAATATAAGTGTCAAAGTCAAACATCAAACATCCATGTGAGGTAACAATAAGCAAAGCACATTTTTGAGTCTGTAATGGCTTCAAACTTACCGTGTCCCTCCTCTTCTTCTCTTAGTTCTACCCATCTCCTCCCTGGAGCCGGTGCTCCTGGTAGAGGGCCAGCCGTTCGGGGTGGTCGCCTCCTGTCGAGCCGTGGGCCGCCCGTCTCCTCGTCTCTCCTGGGACACCGACCTGCCCGGCCGCTCCCAAAACCGCAGCAAAGAGGGCGGGGCCGTGTCCAGCTATTACTCCCTGCACCCCCTGCGCAGCATGAATGGGAAGAAGCTGGACTGTCTGGTGTGGCATCCCGGCCTGGAGCAGCCGCGCAGGATCTCTCACCGCCTGCTGGTGCAGTGTGAGTACAGCTGATAGCCGTGCTGGGTTTTAAGGCCGAAAAACAGGTTGCCGTTTTAATTATAATTTGATTGTATGGTTACTGTGTTTAATGCACTGTAAGGAGACCTTAGGTGTCATGAAAAAATAAAATTGTATTATTACATTTTCTACATGGTAGCGCTTGTCTAAATGCAGAAATAATCTTATTGAGTTGAATTAAACATCAGAGGGAGGAACTAGGGCTGCACGATATTAGGAAAATATGAGATATGCCATAACATTAAATATCGCGATAACCATATCACTTGCGATAAACAGATATTGAAGTGTACTCAGTTCTGCCTGTCTGCTGCTTTCAGCATTCTGCTAAAATACAGCAAACTACTATTTATTGCAATAACGTTACTAATACAACACCACTGTAAAACTCTGATTAGCCTACCGCACGCATTTTGAGGCCGGGCTTACGCAATCACCTCTGCAGCTCTCATACAGTAGCTCATATTTGCGGAGAGTCTTGCAGAAGGCCAAATACACCACACACAGAAACCCATACGCAAACACACACACACAAACACAAAACAATGTAGCCATTATATCTGTAGTGACTTTCAACAAAACTAATATAGGCCTGTCTAAATAAGCCACTGAGGTGTGAACGGGTGAACTTGTTTCGGATGCGAATAATAAACCATTGCGTGATTGCCGTCCGTGGGAGCGTGTTGACAGTGTATATGTACGTACACAACTTACTTGGAAAACTGTGTGTTACTGGATGTTTTGCTCCTTTTTAAAAAGGTAAAAGTATTGTGTGGGCTATACTCTTGTCAGATATAACCCTTAAGAATGAAATCAAGTCATTTTCAGGCAGAAACAACCTTTCTGTGACAAGGTAGGAGCTGCAATCACTTTCTGGCAAGTACAAAAGTGTGTGTTAAGGGGTTGTATTGCTGCTTTAAAAAGGTATTTCAACTGGTAAAAAAGTACTGGGTGGGCTATCATCTGTCAGATATAAGCCTCATGAATGAAATCAAGTCAATTTGAGGCAGAAACATTCCTTTCAGTGACAAGGTAGGAAGCTGCAATCACTTCTTGGCAAGTGGAAAAAGGATGGATTGGTTATAATCTAGGGCACAGGGCGCTCCCGCAGACAGCAATCCCTTTTTGGCAGACCATCACTTTTTGGCACCACACCGGCGCCACTGATGCTACATACCAACTGTATACATAGTATGTACTGTTCTAATGTCACACTGTTTTGTAGTTAGTATACTAGAAATCAATATACCTGTACATTTTGTGCTAACAGGAAACATGCAGTACACCTTTAGATAGGCACCGATCAAACTGTGATCTTTGATTAAATGTCCATGTTAATAAAACTTGACAAAAGAGAATCCACAGTTCTTTTTGCCATTGTGTCTAGCTCTTTTATTTCCTGGGACAAACAGCGCGGCCATAAATGAAGCGTTTATTAGTATGCATACTGACCTTTTTGAGTATACCGAATTCTCTTTGTTTTTCAGTGCAAACACTCTAAATTCTCAAAACCTGCTGAGAGGTTCTGCAGTATGTAACAACTCGGCCTCTGCTTTTGACTCTCATAGCAGGAGCGAAAACTCACAACAACAATAATGATCATTAGTTGTATTTAGCCTAGGTGTGTCCGTAAGGAAGTCATACCACCACACAAAATATGACAGTGATGTAATCGGCCATGGCTTTATTAGGTTAGTAATGTGCAGGCTTACCAAGATGAGCTATCCTCGAGCTTGTTCAAACTTGACTTTAACTCGGATACCTTTCTAGCTTATAACTTAGTCAGCATTGCTATGTTCCAAATCCACACTACAAACTGATGTGCACAGGATATTTGATAATCTTTATAGCGTACTGTTTTTTTTTTACAGTTAGTATATAAGTAATAATGTATGTGCAATACGCACGCAGTATTGCTTTCACTTACTTTTATTTACATAATCACATGAAATTGTCGTAGTATTTTTTTTCTATGGACCCCAGGAAGAGTAGCTGTTCTCCAGCTAATGTCGATCCAAATACATAAACAAATAATCTGAGAATTAAACTTCTCAAATAAGTTTTCCAAAAATTAAAATACATTTTTTGTTTTCTGAGATCTTTCCTGAATAGTTCTACCACCATCCACAAGTTATTATGATTTTAGTTTTCGCAGTTGTGAGTTCCTCCTCCATTTCTTTTGTACATGCACTTTGGGTATTCCTAATTTTGTCACTTCTCCAGTGTGAACACACCGCATGGTTTGAATCTGCTTAGAAATAGAGTGGAGTATGGATCTATGGACACAGCGGTGGTTGTCCGAGTTCTGAGCTCGGAAATCTGAGGTCAGGGGGGCGTGTTTCTGACTTTGAGTACAAATGGAGCGCACTATTACTGTATGTTCAGCTCGACCTTCTCCACTGGGCTATGGGACGCTTTTCTTTAGCTCCTCCCGCTAATGGCTAATTTAACCTATGACATACCTCCCCTTCTAGCTATCCTGCAAGAGATATTTGTATAGCTTAACCTTCCTGTTGGGGAAAATAAATGGGTGGCAGTAGACTAAACATTAGACAATATTGGCAGGTTTCTGGGAAAGTGTATGAGTAATGCTTTGGTCCTTCACTATAACTGCTGGTGCAGTCGGAGAGAACGCACCTAAACTTCAGTTCTTTCTGTGTGCAACAGCTGCTCTTTGTCCAGTGTGATTTGACAGTTCAATGGCGCCCAGAGGAGTGGACTCGAGTCAGGGTCGAGTCATGAATGTGATGACTTTAGACTTGACTTGTCAAAAATCAAACATTGCAAACAGAGTTGCTACTTGACCTTAATGCCATTTGTAGTCTCGCATTGCCAGAGGGTCTGGCTAGTCCTCACAGCATTCCGGGAGAAAAACATGTTCTGGTTTATCGGCATTTCTTTAAACCAATTACAATCGTCTAAGCCCCAGACACAATGACGGTGCCGCTGCAAAATAGCCTCGGGAAGGAACTTGTTTTGGTGGAACGTGTGTACATTCAAAAGTTGTTTTAGAAAACTCCGATTGGACAGATAGTCTAGCTGGCTGTCTGGATTTACCCTGCAGAGATCTGAGGAGCAGTTAACCATAGTCCTCAGAAATCCACCAGAGTTTAGAATTCCAACACAAAGAAAGCAGAAGGTGACGGGACATCTGGCAGAATTTCAGGCGGCACCGGAGCAATCCCGGAAATATAACGTCATCGATATAGACTACATGACTTGTGACTCCATTTGGACTTTAACCTTTTGACTTGGAATGACCTAATATTCTCCCCAAGCCCAAAGATTAAAAATTACTTTATAAAAACCATTATGCAGAAATCAACCTTTTAATTATCCTGACAACAGGTGTGCAGTACTTGAATCAAGCACAATGCCGGAAGAGAAGATGCGTCTGGCAGTGCAGACCAGCAGACAGACATCACATAATACCTCAGATTGTCACATTCAGATGGAAAGACTGCTGGCGTCAGCAACATGCAAAAACATTCAACTCAGAAAGGACATATAATTGACATACTGTACCAGAACACACTCATTATTTCTTGTAAATTGAATATTACCGTTGGCATGAGATTAGGTTCGGTAAATAACGACTCAAAGCACAAAGTGAAGTACTTTGACTTGACTCAAGACTTCATAGCCAAGTCTTGAGACTTGAGTTGTGACTTGCAAAACAATGACTTTCTCTCACCTCTGCCAACTTTATCAGTGTGAGAACATAGAACAGTGCAGATGTATCTGACCAAAAATCTTCATTGGCACCTTCTTTTTATCTTAATACCTTTTTATCGGCACATTTAATCATTTGTTGTTAATTTTGGCAGCTTAATCTCTTTGTCTGTCTGTATGTCTGTCTCTGAATTAACAGTGTTGTTTCTGAGGAAACTTAATCTTTGGATGAATAAAGACAACCTCATCTAGTGTGTTTTAAAGTTTAAACACATTTGTTTAAATGACCATCTCTGCTGATAGAAATCCTAACATGCAAGGTTTTAGCTTTGCTCTACCATGTACCATACTGTATGGGTGAGTATTTAGCGGCACTGCATGCTTATGTCTGTGTTTGTGTGTCAGACCCCCCAGATGCCACCATCTCCTCTGGGACAGCGGACTGGTTTGTGGGTTTGGAGAAAGCTGAGCTGGTGTGCAGCAGCGGAGGATACCCCAAACCTCAGAACTTCACCTGGACCTGGTAAAGGCATTCATCAGTAATCTGACAATTACATGTTAATTCATCCCACTGTAATGCTGTCTGCGCTGCTAAATTGCTCTCTACATGGCACTGGAATGTGTCTCCAAACATACATATAAGCCACCGCTAACTCTCACACACACACACACACACACACACACACACACACACACACACACACGGACTACACACACCGTGAACAACAAAGAAGTGTGCTTCAATCTAAAGGTGGGCGTCTCACTCTCCTGGCTCAATTCAGCACGGAATAAAAGCTGCGGTGTCATGTTGCGCAATTTGAAGTTCGAAAAGGAGCGAGGGAGATATTTTCACATGAGGGAGGGAGTACGCGACACAAGGAAGAGCAGGAGACACATGCTAAGCACTTAATCATAGTGCCATGCTTTAAATATCACTCTAATGCCTGGTAAAACACAGGGTCTCTACTTAAATTAGAGACACTGTACCAGCCATTACAGCTCATCTGAACACACAATGGTAAATTGTTGTGTGCTTAGTGAAAAATATTTCAGCCGTGAGGCAATCTTGAGATATAAAGATTATTGTGGATTAGAGCTTTTCAACCCCCGCAGACCATTGGGCACGTTCATTCAGTACAAACTCATGCTGTGTGGACAAGCATTGTTCCAACCCACAGAGGCTTGTTTTTTTTATTATTATTTGTTAAAGAAATACTTCAACTTTTTGGGAAATGCGCCTATTTATTTCATTGTGGAGCGTTAGATGAGAAAATCAATACCACCTCTCATGGAAAAAATGAAGCTACAACCTGCTTAGCTTAGTTTAGCTTAGCATAAAGACTGGAAACGGGGGAAACGGCTAACCTGGCTCTGCCCAAAGCTAACTAAATACACGTACCTGCATCTCATTGCAGCGCTAACGTGATAATAGACTCACATACATTCAGTCAACAAAGTAAGTGAGCATTCTTGTAATTTTTGTGGGGTTTTTTCTCCTGTTTTTAATCTTGCTCTATAGCATTTTGGCATTTATTTAAACAATGTGAAAAGTGCTCTACAAATAAAAGGTATTATTATTATTCAGTCAACAGATTTCTTTGGCTGCTAAAGGTGGACAACTCCCTTTTTGTCTGTATCATTTTCAGCCATCTACTGTGTGTCAGATGCAATCTCCACCTGTGACTCTATTATAAAGGGCTGGTTAGAGAAGCTAGGTGGGGTTTTGAGAAAAGAAATGTGAGCCGGCCCCAGTTTGGGGGGTGAAGCGGCAGTTAAATAGCTGCAGCAGCACAGTGAAACTGCGGGCAACATGAGCCCTCTCGGCGGACCTGATCAGAAACTGCCTCTCCATTATGTGGCCTGTGATGTCAGCTGTCTGCACTGGGTGGGACTTGCTGGACTTGCATAAATCCCTCAAACCTAGTATTTATTCGGCCTATTCAGATCAATGGGTGCCAGTTGAAAGCCAAGCAGCAGGTTTTGGTTCAGGTGCAAGCTAATTGGGGGTTCCACTCCGCTGTGAACCTGATCCCGTGATGTGTGTGTTATTTAATCACACTTGAACACTTCCGTGGTGCGAGCCAGTTGCTGCATTTCATGCTGCTGATGTAAATCAGATATCATTAGATAATTTGTGTGTTTCCTCCTCTGACTCTTCAACAGAAACTGAACTGGAATGCAAGTTTGCACTTTGTTATCCTTTAGTCCACCAAAATGAGTGGCAGCTATTGTTCAGAGCAGTGGGTCCCAGGTTTCTGTATGGTTTAGCGATGGGTTCACATCTCTTCACACCTGACTGCCAATTAAAGGTGCAGTAAGCGATGCTGCGCAAAGATGGTTGATATTTGAACCCTAACCCTAACCCCCCCCCCTTTCATAAGCTTCACCCCCCCCCACCCCAGATTTATGGACAGATAACTACTGGTCGGCCGGCACATCCACATGCTGCCCCCTCCCAGTCACATGATGCTGAATTTGACTACAAGTTTATTGGATTAACATCACTTACTATACTATTTAATTGTGACATTTTCCTCTGATTATCCACAGGAAGGGAGGAGCTTTGCCAGATGGGGCGTCTGTGGTTGGCGAAAGACTTGTTTTTGGGCGGGGCCTCCGCATGGATGACAGCGGGCTCTATGAGTGTGTGGTCCAGAATGCAGTGGGAGTGGCAAAAGCAGAGTTTATGTTGACATTAACCGGTGAGTGCACTTTAGAGCACTTTGTTAGTGGTTAACATCACACGGTTTGTTATCTTTATTTATCCAGGTAAGCCGACTGAGAACAACGACCACCTGATCACATTCACCCAGTTACACATTCATACCTGGAAGCTGCCCGGTACAACCACAGTCTGATCTGCTGGCCACTCAGCAGCTCCTCTGGAGCGGTAGTTTTTGGGGATAAGGGCCTTGCTTAAGGGCACCTCAGTGGTGGTAATGAGAGAGGGAGGCTGCTCTTTCACTTCCAAACCCAGATTTATCTAGTCGGTCTGGGTATTGAATCAACAACATCCCGGTCACAAGCTCGCTTCTCTAACCTTCAGGCCACCACTGGCTGTGTGCTTTGTTGGTGTTGTAGAAGGAGGAAATGAGAGGAAGTGTACTTGAAAGTTACAAAAAAGAAAATCTCCTTTTGAGTAGCTGTGCAGAAGGGCTGCCCCCTTGTGATAATAAGACGGCATGAACAGATGCTTTCTAACTCAATCAGGATCCAAATTGCTGCACAAAAGATATCACTGTAGTTTTGTGGCTGTGTGAATGTGTTTGTGTGAGAGACATTCATCAAATGTCTTTCCATCCTCGTCTTTCTTCCAGAGACATCCCAACGCAAGGGCGAGTCCCCCATGGACAACATGATGCTCATCATTATCGGGGCTTCAGCCGGAGCTTTGGTCCTGGTCCTGGTCCTGGTGGTCCTGCTGGTCAACCGCTACCATCGACACCGAAACAAAAAGCTTGAGAAGGAGCTCAGCGAGAAAACGTACGCTCACCTACATTTTCTTAAAAAAAAAAAAGGCCATGTAGTAAGAGAAATACTTTTATTTATTCCCCCAACCGTGATCACAGCTGGACTGTAAATGCTGGTGTTGTATTTAAACTGTTTACCCAGCAGGGTTTTCCCTGCCACTGTAAGGTTTAGTTGCAGCACCCGAGCCGTTTTGGGCAGCACCTAAACCGAATGAATGTAACTAAAATACTTTTCTCAGATCTAATGACTGTAGTTATTATCTGCCTCTAGATTTTCAAATGTTTTAGACACAGATATGATGATTAATAACTGTCCAAAATGCTGTGAAAAAGAGACGTAAAACTACCGCAAAGGGACCCAAACCAAAGTCCAAAACTCTGTAATCTCTCGGCTATATTGAAAATGTGGGCTTGCCCTCAATTGTACCTCCGAGAACTGATTATGATTATGATGATGATGATGATTATGATGATTATATAAATCCAAATGCGCTGTCTTTTTTTTGTTTCCCTCCTCAGGGAGGAAATTCAAAGCTTCTCCCGACAAGCCTCCTTTAGGAGACTGAACTCTGTCAGCACAGACCCCAGAGTGCAGGTACACACACACACACACACACACACACACACACACACACACACACACACACACACACACACACACACACACACACACACTATTGACAACACTATTTTTTTTTTTTTAAATGATCAATGAGCATTGTCTCTGATAAATAGAGTCATAAAATAGAAACAATACACGTACAATCACTTACTTGACTCATTAGCAGGGACACACATTTGAATACATACAGTTATTTTTGATTTATGAAATGCCACACACGCAGATATACACTTTCTTACATGGCATACACGCACACTGAAGATTACAGGCTGCTGCAGATAACATGCAGTTTTCATAGACGCTTATTATTATTATTATTATTATTATTATTATTATTATTATTATTATTATCATCTTATTCTGGGAGATTCATTTTCATTTTATATATATTTTCCGTTCATGTTCACTAACTTTCTTTCGCTTTCTCTATTTGTTTTCCAGCCTGAAGATTACGCTCTGCTCAGAGTAGACAGCCGAATGAAAAACAGCCAGTTATCTCTGGTGAGTTCCTCCAAAAATGTGATGGAATGATTGATTTGGGTACAACAAAGGAACATGAGTGCTGTGATGCTATGGCAAAAGGCTATCATGATCTGAGGTTAGCGAGATTTATTCAGTAAACAGAAGACATGTTAAGTACAACAAGGACAGACTTGTGATAGCGATGAAAAACAAGTGATGCTCACTGAGCAATTACATCAGCCAAATCCCAAAATATGAACAACTGAGTTTGAGATTTTTTTTGTGTATAAAATCACAGTTTGGACAAAATTTTGTTTGGGTTTTTCATAGAGAAATATGTGAAAAAATGTGAAGATATATTATTGTCTAATATATTTGGGTTTTATTGAATAAAATATGCAATATATTTTCTTTGGCATTTTAAAGAATACCAATAAAATGATTTATCTGAAAAATAATCAAGGAGTTAAATAATCATGATAATATCAGTTTGCATAATAATAATTAGTTAGTCGCAGCGCTACTACTACGATTAGTACATCTAATGGTTGAGCAGAGAAATCCCTCCTATGTGGTTTGGGAGGATTTTCCTCAGTGAACACCACTAAAGTATTTCAGTAGTCTGGCTTTTTGAACAGCAACATCATGTTTAGGGGCTTTTCCACCCAGACATTCAAAACCACCTGGGGTAAAAGCTGAATATTCCAGTTTTAAATTAAAACGGTCAAATAATATCATAGCAAAAAATGCTAAAAGAGCCATCAGTCGCCAGCTCCCTGTTTACACCAGCTGTCTTTCCTCCATTATAACACAGTTACTTAATGCGAGCTGTAAACACAGCAAAAGATATTCGTTTTTAAACCAAAACGTAGCAATGTAAATATAGCCTAAGACAGAAAAAAAACGTTGTTATCAGTATTGTGACTGTTTGGGTCGCCTCCTGCAGGAACGAACCATGTACAGAGACAGCCAGTCCACTCTGGGCGGGAAGTGGGCGCCTGCAGGAGGGGTGGAGGTGGACGAACTGGGACGTCCCGTTGTCTGGCCCGACAGCAGAGAGAGCCTGAGAGGAGCAGAGATGGACGGAGACAAGGAGGAGCAAAGGAGGAGGGTGGAGTCCTACCTGAAGAACAGTAACATGTCACTGGTATGTCAGCATCTGAGAGATTAGGCTGCAATGCGGTCCGTTTGGTTTGTAACGTGTCACACGGTATCGTGTTTTGCCTACTGCTGGAGTCATGGAGACAGAGCTAAGAACTGCAAACAAAAAGTGGAAACGGATGACTACAGACATCCTCTTTATTCTGTCAGCCACTGTCAATTGTTCGTTATAAACAAATATTCGCATGGGAAGCTCTGTTCCTTTGAAATTATCACATTTTCTTTTCATTTATGTATTAATTTTGGACCAATGAATGCATTACAACCTGAAGTAGTCATGGTTGGCGACCTTAAACACTCATTCATTCAAGAAGTTTTTACAGATTTTTCTCTAGCGAAACGATGGCACTTTATGCTTCTGCTACAGAAGACCACCAACCACTCTGAGTGACTCTCACCACCTTAAATGGCTATTATGTAACTTTCAGTTTGTGTTGATCTTGGACAAAAGCGGCAGTGTTTTTTCCACACCTGCTGTCCTAAAGGTCTTCTCTCTTTACGGTGCTTTATTGCCCACTGTATGCATCGTTTGCAAGTGTTGCGTACGGTAACTTAGCCTACTTTGGATGTCTTGTGAGCTAAACCGGGTATCGCTATCACTGTTACGAGCCAAAGCATTAAGAGTTTGTTGTAGCAACCAGCGTAATAATAACTTAGATTATTATATAGTGCTTTTCATTAAACCCACGGACGATTTACACAAGTAACGTTACAGGGGGACAAGGGAAAAGAAAATAGTAGGCCAACACAAACACGGAGTAAAAGGAAAACCTCCGCGCTAAATGGAAGGGGGACGTAATTTAATGTTGGCTACCGGCGTACAACCGCATCACGCATTGTAAAGTTATTTTATGAATGAAATGGACACATTACATACTCGAGGGCCAATTCGGCGTCGTTTTTGAATCATTTAATGATGTAATTCTGTTGAAAACCCGACCGAGTGTGACTCACATTATCGTTGTCTTTAACTTTCCTTTTCCCTTTTAGCTTTTAGTATTTCTTTGTTTAATTTCCTTCTTTTCTGTGATGCTCCTACCCCAGTATCAGTCATAACTACAGCAGATAACTTCTAAAATAACATTTAAATACCATTAGGCCTATATAAAGACATCTCCTGCTTCCTTTTACCTGGCTCCGCTGGCGTACGCTAACACAGGCTTTCCTGGTGGAGAAATCTGTGACCCGTCTAACTAAAAACTGTATACAAATAGCGTTCTTTTCACTTTTCACTTCACATTTGCTGTCACAGGTCATTTAAGACCATTGTATGAAAAATGACAGAGGTTTAGAAACATTATAAAGTTACATATAGTCACTTTAAATAGGGTGGTATATGTTGTAGGGTGTGACACACGCTCCATGTTGTCATTTACATTTATACCTGTCCTCTTCAGTTTTTACCCTGGATACATTTTTACTTCATTTTGTTGCAAAGTTTGGGAATGTCTGGTTTAACCAGAGCATTTCCAACTTGAACACACCACCTTATTTAGGTTTTTGGAGCAGTTATTTTCAACCCATTTTATATCGCCAGTGACAGAATAAGGACTTTTGGATCTTGCCCCATTTAAATTTATGAAAAGTAATAGCGCTAATATTAGCCGTTTTTTTTTTTTTTCTTTATCAGAGAAAGAGTAATGTGTTTATATGCTGTTTATACCAGGACTCAGGTCTGCCCTCTTCCCTGGTTCCCCTGAAGGCCCAGCAGGATGAAGGCGGTGTGGGGCCCAGAGAGCCAGACCTGGGCCACATCACAGAGGGAGACTCCCCGCGTGGAGAGGACTGGCCTCCGCCACCCACCCAGGCGCTAGCCGAGGGACACGAGGATGACAGTGAAAGCAGCTCCTACCAGCTGTCAGAGGCCCTCACACATCACTTCTACTACAGTAACGGCGTCCTCCGGCCCAGGCCACACTCCAACGCCATTCTGCTGCACCCCAGAGGACAGATCGTCTAGAACGCAGACTCCCATCCAAAACATGACAGGAGAGAAAGTCTGCCTGCATTCCTGCAGTGGAAATGACCTTATTCTTTTTAAATGGGATGTTAGTTTTGTTACACATTGACTGCAGTGGGTAATTAGCCTCAAGAACCATCCAAACCTTTTTATTTTTTGCCTCTGGCTTGTGAGATTTTGATCCCTAACCCTATAATAACTGGGAAGTTTATTAATAGTTTTGGGTAATTTTATGCCTTTTATTAGACAGGAAAGGAGAGAGATGGTGAATGTTATGCAGCAAAGATCCCCATCCAGACTCCAGCCAGAGACATTGTGGTTCATGGCCACCAGGGTATCTCATTATTGGGACGTTTTTTGATAATGTTTTGGGGCATTTTATAGCTTTATTCAACAGACAAGAAAACTCGAGGAGCGAGATGGCGACGTTCTCCAGCCAGACTCGATCCTTTATTATTTCTCTGATGGAGAATTAGGTACACCGGCAAGATTTTGCCTTTTCACGGTGACGTGTAAATGAAAAATCTTTCTCTCCTTGAACGTGCAAGGAATAAAGGTTCCTGTTACATGAGGTTTACTGTGTTATCTGCAGCGCTAAAATCTTGCATCCACTGCTATGGGGACTTAGACATATTTTATATTCACAAAGTAGGAGTCCCAATGAATCCTCACTGCCAACTTCAGGTGCCTTGTTTTTTTAAACACCAAAAACATTCGAGGAGGAACATATGGACAAGAACACCATTTCTAAGCTCCAAATGCCTGGCCCAGTCACGAATAAACTGTACTCAAAGCTTTAATATTTTCAGCTTGGATGCACCTGTGGAGAAGAAGTCAGTGTGTGATTTTGTGCATGTTTACATAATATGTAAGGAAGAGTCATAAGGATATACTGTATGTTTTATGATCATGTCGTTAACAGCCACGTGCAACTAAAAAAAGGCCGAGCAACACAGACCAAGTAAATTGGTGGATGTTTATGGATACACGCAGCAAACTGCTTTCCATGACCAGGTTTAAACCATACCAGCAATACACAGCAATAAACTGGATGAAAGGTGCAGCGGATGAACTGTAAAGCAATGTTCTGTATCAAAGCACTGTCAGTTGTGTATATGTCGTTGTGTGAATTGTTTTATATTCTTTTAGTGTTTTTCTATGAAACTGAAAAGCTGACATGTAAAATGTTAAAATGTTTATTCACAAAAGTACAGCATGAGTCATTGTTCTCTATTGCAACCTGGGACAATTGAGCTTGTTTCCCCTCATACAGGAGGATAAAAGGCATCATTGATCACAGCTGCTGCAGTAATGTAGCATTTGTGTTAGACTTGTAGTAGATTTCCTGGTTTATCCTTGTTCGGACGTTTACATCCTTATTAGTTCGGTAATGATTGAAATAATCAGGATTGTGGATGCAAGTAGGAAAAAAAAGGTGGATTTTCCCAGGGTGGCTGGTCTCACTCTGTGTGACAGGGTGATGAGTTTAGTAATCTTGGGAACCTCTATTTAACAATGAGCTTTGCCATTTTGGGAAATATGCTTATTCACTTTCTTGTCGAGTGTTACGTACTGTAGATGAGAAGATCAATACCAGCCTCGTGTCCGCGAGTTCGGACTCTTTATTAATCCCAATGGGCAGTTCATTTGTAGCTTCCCAGTCCATACAATACTACCAAACGGTAGTTCAAAATGTTAAAGATGCCGGAGGAAAAAAGATATGGCGACAGTTTACAATAATAACTAAAGCATTAAATAAAAGCCAGGGTTTCCCCCAGAAAAGTTATTTAGCCTGGTGGCAAGTGTCTTTATTTTTGGCGAGGGCCCCGTCTGGGGCCAGTCATAGACTGATGGCAGCATTAAAGGAGAGCCCGATAGTTTCTGTGGTAACAGAATCATGGGCGAAATTTAAAATAAAAAAAAAGCTATAAGACCGATTCCATAGGGCCCTTCATTAAGTCAGTGCTAAAAGCCAAGTGGAGATTTAAAAATATGACGTCTAAGTTTCCAATCGAGCTACCCCACTATAACAGTAGTTAATAAAAACGACTTAAAAATAAATCAAACAATAATTCCCAGTGTCTTGGGGGGGCAACTTAAGGCGCTGACACACCCACGCTATTATCGGCTGTCTGTTCTGTGTGTTCCCTGCCGTCACGTTTCGGTGAACTATTTTCGTTAAATACGAGATCGTATTCCGAAAGAGCCGCCATTATGGTCTGGCTTTGAAATTCGGGAGAAGCCAGACCCACGTGACGTGTTCGTCCAATCAGCTGCCGGTTTTTATTTTTTGGGCGACAATACAGATTAGCGCCGCCTGCTGTTATGGAGACTTATTACGTCTCGCGCACGCGCAGAACGTACGCTCAAGTCGGCGCCGCTTTGGTGTGTTCCGAGGCACTTTTTTGACCAACTCGGGGAGACAGATCAGTCCGACTGGCTTTTCTGCCGACGGTCGGTCGTCGGGTTGGTGTGTGGTGTGTGGGTGGGCCACCAGGCTTGCAATACACTGGGGGAAACCCTGAAAGCAATACATCAGAGACAATAAATCAACCTCCTCATCTAACTCTCTTCCAAGAAAGCGACTAGGTGAATTTCCCAAAATGACAAACTGTTCCTTTAAGATGCTGCTCCTGTACTCAGAGCGGATACTTGGGGTGGAAGTGGACTACCTAAGACTACCTACAAGAGGACCTACATTTCCCAGAATGCTATGCAGCAAAGGCAGCTATAATGAAATGATGCAAGGTTGGATTCTTAAAATGCTAAGATGAGTCAGCACTTCCTGTCCTTTTCTTTGTTAGCCTTAGATACTCATGACTTTCCTTTACAAAAGGAAAGATATTGCCAATGTCTCACAATTTACAATAATGACATGGATGTGACCCAACTTTCCATTGCAGCAGTATTACAAAGACAACTCATCAGGACCTCATTATGTAATGGCAACTGTTACATGATGCCATGGTCTAGACAGAGTGAGTCCATTCTCATCTACTTGCTTGATTTTCACTGTGAGCCTGATAATGGACAGTGTATGGGGAAATGTAATGCTAAGGGATTTCGGAGGGGCTACAGTGATCGTTGTAGAGCTGCGCAATATATCTTTTTATCGCGATATCAGCTGCCGCGATACACACATCGCAAAAGGCTGTGATACATTGCAAAAGACACTCCGAGATTTTGTGTTAGTTGAAAGAAAATATCAGTAGAAAACGGCACTTTAGAATGTAACTGTCTTTTTTTTTTTAGTGGTGCCTTTTATACTCAATTCAACGTTTAATTTGTTTAATGAATTAACATTGGATGTAATTTCCTTTTTGTTGTGTTACTGAAAGCAGCAGAACTGAATACAATTTAAAGTGCTCATATTATGCTTTTGGCTTTTTCCCTTTCCTTTATTGTGTTATATATCTTTTTGTGCACGTTATAGGTTTACAAAGTGAAAAAGCCCAAAGTCCACCCCAAAGGGACTTCTCCAACAGAAAACACTGTTCACAAACTGCTCCAAACAGCTCTATTGTAGTGCACGTGTGGCACACCCTCATACTCTGCTTCTGACTGGCTAGTAGTCCTTACCTAGCTACTGCGCGTGTGCGACTCCCAACAAGGATGGAACAGAAGTGTGATGTCTCACTCTGTAGCTAAAACAGAGAGCTCAACACACAGGGTGAAAAGAGGAGCTGCAGCAATGTGCAGTACAACAAAAACATGGTGTTTTTTGAAGATTTAACCACATAAACATTCTCTGGTACAACCTCTTAATACAATTATGAACTTGAAAATGAGCATAATATGAGCACTTTAATATCTGTTTATCGAAAATAATATCGTTATCGCAATATTCAACAAATATATTGCATACTTTCCACATATCGTGCAGCCCTAGATCGTAGATGCAGAGGTTTGCTTTTGCAATTTGTGTCCTTGTGTATAACCTATCGAAGTCTATATCCATTTTTTTTTATATATCTCTTAACTGGCTGGGTTTACAAACAGTACTTAAGTGCCAAAATTAGTTCTTACAGTCCAAGCTACGTCAAAGTTATTGTTTTTCCAAAAGAAGTGCACAGTAAAACAGTCAGCTACATTACTTTTCAGTAATATCAAAATACTAAGAGAAATTTGTTAGTTAAAGGTGCTCGAAGCGATGTTGGGTGATGTCACTTCTTGTTGACGTTCGAAGCATCGTCAACTTGCCCCTCCCTCCTCCCGTCCCCTCCCCCTCCCTTCCGCACACTAACCCCCCAACCCCCACCCCCAAATCCTTCTTGTTGGTTATTGGCTGGAACAGTTTGTTATGTTTTGTGGTGCAGGTTGGCGCAGTTTGTTTTTGTTGCCGTTTGTGGAGTCTGGGCTGTCTACAGAGACCGCGTTTTTTTTACAGTGTGTTCAGGGGACAGGCAGATAGCGGATAGAGAGGAGATGTTTGCTGTATGTGACAAAAAAAAACTGTTTTAGCGTGACATCGCTTAGAGCACCTTTAATCTAGACATGAATGCCACACAGATATTTCTAGCTTTTCTCACTCAAAATTCAAAACCTATTGAATCAAACTGCATTTTGGGATAGAGCCTCTTTGTGAGTCCGCTGGTGAGTGCGAAGGTTGCTCCTCTGAGAAAAACACTTGCCACACGTATCGCATGTGTACGGTTTCTCTCCGGTGTGGATTCGCTGGTGGATCTCCAGGTGGCTGACGCGATCGAAGCTCTTGCCGCAGAACGGGCAGATGAACCATTTCTCCTTGATGCGGCGACTCGCTATCGTTTTATGCAGCTCCGGGTCGTTTAAAAGGAAGAATCTGCCGTCCGGGTTAAAAGCCGACGCGTTTTTAGTTTGGGGTTGTTTCTCTGCGAGGAATCTGATGGACACTCCTCTCTCGGGGTGATTATTTGCTTCTATGGGCTGACTTGGCTGAGCTTGGCTAAAAGTCACAGGAGCTCTTGATTTACTTGACGCACCTTGTCCATTGTCCCTCGCAAACCTGTCAGAGTACGCCGTCTCTGCCGAATGATCAAAAATGTCCAAAGCATTCTGAATGAGCAGGATTTCCGAGTCCAGATTTTGGGACAGCTGCTTCGGCTCAAAAAAGCAGTCCGAGTCATCGGCGGTGTCGCTGTCTCCCACCGAAACCGACGACCACTGCTGGCTCTCTTGTTCTTCCATAACCTCGGCGGGCTGGAGGTTCACTTCCATCTCGTGGTGCCCCGCTCCGTCGCCGACGCTGGGATCCGAGTCCACCGTCTGCTCCACGATCTGGACGTCGTCCTCGTCCTCTAGCTTGACTATCAAGTCTTCGTCGTCGTCGTCTCTGCCGTCGCTTTCACACGCGCCGGACTTGAGCTGCTCGCACTGTTTCTCTTCCGTCTGGGATGGCGGTGGCGTTCTGTGATTGGCTGAGGTGTCCGCCTTCTCTCTGATGCTCTGATCACAAGACAGTGTCTGGACTGAATCTATAATCGGCCCTGAAACAACAGAGCAGGTGCATTTTTTTTATTTTTCATTACATGCATTTCATGAATTGAGAGAAAAAGTAGCAATTCAAATCCTCTTTGACTGTGTTTAATACACACTAAAAACTCCTGGGTTATTTCTTCAACCCAGTTTCTGGGTTATTTGTGTTGGGTTAAAATTATGGGTTATTTTTTCAGAGAGTAACCATTTTCTGGGTTACAGGGTTGTCTCTCTCTCTCTCTCTCTCTCTCTCTCTCTCTCTCTATATATATATATATATAATGTATTTTTTGTTGGAAAGGTGTATTTTATGGAGTTATTATATTATCATGTCAACATAGTTTATAATATGAACAATCACACTTGTGTGTTGTGTACATTATGATAAAACAGTATCACCAGTATTTGTAGGAGAAATAGAGCGACACACCCTCTAAACATGGACTAATATTTTGACCCAATTACTGGGTTGTTTGGGTTTCCGGGTTATTTTTCAAAGAGTAACCCATGTTCTGGGTTACAGGGTTGTCTCTCTCTCTCTCTCTCTCTCTCTCTCTCTCTCTCTCTCTCTCTCTCTCTCTCTCTCTTCTCTCTCTTTTTATATATATATATATATATATATATATATACAGTGCTCTTGCGAAAGTATTCGCCTTTTGAACTTTTCGACCTTTTGCCACATTTCAGGCCTCAAACATAAAGATATAAAACTGTAATTTTTTGTGAAGAATCAACAACAAGTGGGACACAATCATGAAGTGGAACGAAATTTATTGGATATTTCAAACCTTTTAAACAAATAAAAACTGAAATATTGGCGTGCAAAATTATTCAGCCCCCTTAAGTTAATACTTTGTAAGCGCCACCTTTTGCTGCGATTACAGCTGTAAGTCGCTTGGGGTATGTCTCTATCAGTTTTGCACATCGAGACTGACATTTTTGCCCATTCCTCCTTGCAAAACAGCTCGAGCTCAGTGAGGTTGGATGGAGAGCGTTTGTGAACAGCAGTTTTCAGTTCTTTCCACAGATTCTCGATTGATTCAGGTCTGGACTTTGACTTGGCCATTCTAACACCTGGATATGTTTATTTGTGAACCATTCCATTGTAGATTTTGCTTTATGTTTTGGATCATTGTCTTGTTGGAAGACAAATCTCCGTCCCAGTCTCAGGTCTTTTGCAGACTCCATCAGGTTTTCTTCTAGAATGGTCCTGTATTTGGCTCCATCCATCTTCCCATCAATTTTAACCATCTTCCCTGTCCCTGCTGAAGAAAAGCAGGCCCAAACCATGATGCTGCCACCACCATGTTTGACAGTGGGGATGATGTGTTCAGGGTGATGAGCTGTGTTGCTTTTACGCCAAACATAACGTTTTGCATTGTTGCCAAAAGTTCGATTTTGGTTTCATCTGACCACAGCACCTTCTTCCACATGTTTGGTGTGTCTCCCAGGTGGCTTTTGGCAAACTTTAAACGACACTTTTTATGGATATCTTTAAGAAATGGCTTTCTTCTTGCCACTCTTCCATAAAGGCCAGATTTGTGCAGTATACAACTGATTGTCTCCCGCCTCAGCTGTAGATCTCTGCAGTTCATCCAGAGTGATCATGGGCCTCTTGGCTGCATCTCTGATCAGTCTTCTCATTGTATGAGCTGAAAGTTTAGAGGGACGGCCGGGTCTTCGTAGATTTGTAGTGGTCTGATACTCCTTCCATTTCAATATTATCGCTTGCACAGTGCTCCTTGGGATGTTTAAAGCTTGGGAAATCTTTTTGTATTCAAATCCGGCTTTAGACTTCTCCACAACAGTATCTCGGACCTGCCTGGTGTGTTCCTTGTTCTTCATGATGCTCTCTGCGCTTTACACGGACCTCTGAGACTATCACAGAGCAGGTGCATTTATACGGAGACTTGATTACACACAGCTGGATTCTATTTATCATCATTAGTCATTTAGGTCAACATTGGATCATTCAGAGATCCTCACTGAACTTCTGGAGAGAGTTTGCTGCACTGAAAGTAAAGGGGCTGAATAATTTTGCACCGCCCACTTTTTCAGTTTTTTATTTGTTAAAAAAGTTTGAAATAGCCAATGAATTTCGTTCCACTTCATAATTGGGACCCACTTGTTGTTGATTCTTCACAAAAAATTACAGTTTTATATCTTTATGTTTGAGGCCTGAAATGTGGCAAAAGGTCTAAACGTTCAAGGGGGCCGAATACTTTCGCAAGGCACTGTATATATGTATATATATATGTAATGTATTTTTTGTTGGAGGGGTGTATTTTATGGAGTTATTATATTATCATGTCATGTCATCAAGAAGAAACTCCTCCTTCCCTCTCTACCCCCGTAGAAGAACAAAGCCCCATTATGGGTTATTTTTGACCCAGGAGTTTTTAGTGTGTAGCAATTTACCAAACAGCATTAGAACAAACAGAGCATAACCTTGAATAGGAGCGCTTATCTCAGTTTTACCATCCAGAGTCAGGCTGTGTTGGACTCTCCCTGTGATCTTAACGGTGTGATGTAAAA
This sequence comes from Perca fluviatilis, assembly GCF_010015445.1. NCBI lineage: Eukaryota > Metazoa > Chordata > Actinopteri > Perciformes > Percidae > Perca > Perca fluviatilis. Next base: position 32,718,021 of record NC_053122.1, on the reverse strand, counting down.
ATGAGTATTCATTTTTAAAGCAGTTTTGTTGATTGGGTTTGACTTACTTAAACATTATCAACATTTTTGTTCATTAAATTGTCAGAAATAACCGGCAAATGCTTTCAGATTTCTGTCAAATAAGGTAACACAGACTCATTGCCTTTACTGTAAAATTAAATCGAAAATCGTAGGCCTATGTATCGTGGGTTTTTTGCGACAATTTTTAAAATAGATTTTTTTCCCTAGAATCTATATATATATTTTTACCAATGATTCACCTATAATATATTCTGTTTATTTGGTACCGCTGACGGCGACTACATCCGTATCTAAGAAAGTCCATGTTATGGTCTTCTTTACAAATAAATTAATGTCAGACTGACTGACTGACACGTGATGTGCATTCTTCTTAGAAAACAATTAGTTTTTAGAAATGTCTCATATATTGTCTCTAGAAGTCTATTATTCAGCTTTTGGTTTTGTTAAAGAAGGAAAAGAAAAATCAATACTATCGAATTGCAATACTTCTAGAATCGCAATAAATGAAAATCGCAATACAAATCAAATCGGCGCCCATGTATCGTCGAAGAATCGAACCGGCACATCGTCCCAGCCCTAAGTTATATAATTAATTAAAACATAACAAGGTATTGGTTATTATGTATCATGTAGTCAGTAGTCATCCTTACCATCACCGGTGGGCGGCAGCAGCTGGGTCTGCTGCTCTCTCTTGGAGGAAGATGATGAGGTCGGATTGGTAACGTTAGTCTGGGCCTGAGACAGCACCGTTAACCGCTCGTTTTCCATCATCATCACCTTTCTGTTCAGGGCTTCAATCTCGCTCTCCCTCCGGCGGAGCTCGACCTGTACGAGGGCGAAACCGTCCTCCCACAGCTGGCTGATTTCCACCACGGCAGCTTTAGCTAGCATCTCCATGATGGAGGTTAGCTTGCTCTGGAAAGCCACACAGTTGGCCATGTTGCCCCGGACCAGCACCTCCGCCAGCTGCAGCGACGCGACACGACGTTACACTCTAACTTTCTATGTGCGACAGATCACACGACAGTGACTATTCCGCCCGTTGTAGTTTACATTACGGTTTGTGTTTGAGGCGAAAAACATGGAAGTGTAACAGGAAATGCTGGTGGTCATGTGACGCAGGACATACAGTACGGTGCTGATGGTAGGACAAAATGTCTCAGCACGACTAAAAACTAAACAACATTCAGCGTTTGGGCAGTACAACCAGGCTTCAAAATTAACATTTTCGTCTACCAGCCAAATGGCTAATGAATGTTCAAATATTACCAGCCATTCAATAGATTACCATTGGTTTTTTTGGCTTGTGAGTGAAGCAAATCTACTAGCCACTTGCATATTTCACCAGCATTTGGCTGGTAAACGGTGCTAATTTAGAACCCTGAGTACAACGGTTAATAAATGGTTTATAACAAACTATAATGTTGTTGTGAGCAGACATAACACATTAGTTAAGTGCTTATTAATAAGTTCGTCAACGGTTACAAATCTGGCTTTTAGAAAACCAAAGCTGCACTCACTTTTAACTGCCTCACACATTTCATTATGTGTGACATTTACATGTTCTGTTTTATTTTGTCTGGACTGTTGTTGTCAGTGTTTGTCTTGCCTCTCAAATTATGAGGGTGTTGCATGCTTACTGTTTTTATGTTTTATCTGCCTGGGGACAATAGATGAAAACTAGCTATGGTGCTAACTCTACATATTTACATTGTGTACTTGTACTGATGTCCATTAATATGCACTGTCCCTATCTAAATAAACAATTAAATCCCTAACTGGTGTGTAAACAGATAATAGGCTAACTGTTTGGAGATATAACATACAACAATTGTAACAATGTAAAATATGCCTACATATTTCAGCATAGTTTACATTTATATCATATTTATTATGTTTGTTAATAAAGTATTCACAGTGTTGGGGAAGCTACTTTGAAAGTATAGCTTTGCAAGCTAGCCTACCAATTAGTTCACATTGGAAGTTGAACCAGCACATCATGTGATACGTGATACGAAACTGTAAGAAAATATAAAACATAAAAGTCCCATGTCAAAAAAAGTGCCACTCAGTTGAGTTTATGCAAAAAGTGCCCACTTGTTCATAGATACACCCCAAAAATAAATTTATACACCACTATTTATGGGAAAGTGTAAGAATACTGTGTCCATCAGAGGTATAGGTGGAGGTATTGCACCAAGCTGGATTACTCAGTTAGTTATAATATTAAAATGAAATAAAAAATGGACAGACAGTTATAACCAGTTTACAACTAGTTGTGCTTGTGCACAAACACTCTGTGAGATTATTATTTTGTACATGTTATGTATAATAATGACGCATTCTTACACTGTGCATCATTAATAGAAATTGTATACATCAGTTATTTATGTGTTTCCGTAGGAGACTATAATTGTTGACAAATTTAAATTCTCGTATATTATTGTAGTGTGTTATAAACAATATTAAGTGTTTGTATACTGCTTTTAAATGGGGGATTAAAGTGAAGTGTTACAGTCTGGGGTAATTTGAGATAACAAGTCTTACTTAGGAATAGGGACCATATACTGTAATGTAAAATATATTGTGTTGCATGTCGAGTTGATGGTTGTTATTTTTTACTTTAGTGGTGCACACTTAAAACATTAGTAACAAATCTCCCAAAACAATTGGCACAGTGAATCTGGGGGGTTGGGGGCTCCTGGTAAGTTGCATGCTTTGCCCTGCTGGTGTTCCAGCTTTGTATTTATTTTAAGATGGGCTTCTATGAATGCCCTATGAACACTCTCTGGCAAATCAACACGCCTCTGCCGTAACAAAGAAAGTTCATCCAAATACGCATTGAGGGACAATAACAACAAATCATTTTTAAATGTTAAACATTCTCATAAATAAGACTACTCTATAAGTATGATCCCCTCCATCACAATGATGAGAATTATCTTAATTGTGACATAACAGGTCATACAAACACTTGGCATGGTAGAGCAAATGTGTATTGACCTCTCCCAGAGTTGTTAATATTTGTCATGTAATGCTTAATAGTCTCATCAATTTGATTTCTCACATGAAATCGTACGAGGTACAATTCCAGTGAAATGTTTATCCCAGATACTGTTTGTTACTGTGGCAGGACACACTTAATAATAATAATAATAATAATAATAATAATAATAATAATAATAATAATAATAATGTATTAATCCCACAAGGGAAATTACAATGCTTTCACTCTGTTATTAGAACACACATTACACAGAGTCCTGAAATACACACACATGCTCACCTATACATGCACCAATGGAGAGATGTCAGAGTGAGGGGGCTGCAGCCGTCGATGGACAGGTACCCCGAGCAGTTTGGGGTTCAGAGGACAGGAGAGGAACTGGCACCTCTCCAGCTGCCAGTCCACCACTATACTTTGGTCTGTATGAGGACTCGAACCAGCGATACTCAGGTTCCCAATCCAACCCAACTCCCTGCAGACTGAGCTACTGCCACCCCCAATTAATGAGTGGCTGAGATGAATGCACCAACAAGTGCTCCAAATGTAGAGAACCCTTTCCCTACAAAGTTATCACCCAAACTTGCACCAAACAAATGTTTAAAGCGATGGCTGGCGATATCCTGGTGTTTAATGTGTATAGCAGTGCTGCCTGACTTTGTCCACTAGATGATGCTCTATTTCCATGAGAGCATACAAGCTGAGGTCAAAGCAGCTGCCCTTTGTAGGAAAAATTCTATATAACTTATTTATTGGTCAATCAATTCCCCCAAATGTATTTTAGTCACTCTCAAAGTTGCAACACTTTTAATCAGTGGCCTCTTAAAGTAGTCTTCCAACTGAAAAAATAATAATAGGTTAATAAAAATGGCTATGCCTTTTTAAACATCAAAGAGCTTTGGTAAAACACAATAAAGATGGAATTTAACAAAAGCAGGGGATTGCTGAGATTTCACTTGTTAACCAAAATTGAACCTACTTTGCAGAAAAAGTTTAAAAAAAGTTTGAGTGTTTGAATTAATTTTGGCTTAAAATGTTTGAGTGACTTAATGTTAATAATAAAAAAGATTGCATTCAGTATTTGAACTTTTTTTCAGTTTAGCATTTATCATAAAGTAATTTGTCTTCATCTTATCATTGTTCTTATGTATTATTTTGTCTCTCTACTGTTTGGATTGCTTCTGGCTCTTCTCATTATTTTCCTTCTGTTATGTTGTTGTATATGCATCTCTTTGACCCTCTGTAAAGCACTTTGAACTGCATTTATATGAGAAGTGATAGACAAATAAATTTGAACCTGCACTTGAAAACTCATTCACGATCAAAGCTGATGATTCTACTCCTTGTGTCCATTTCATCTTCTTTATGGGTGAACTTCAAAACCTACCATTTGATCGTATCATTTTTTGATTTCATGTTTTAGTTTTATTTTGAATTCTGTGCATTTTATTTTGTTATTTTTTATTTACATTAACCGTTTGAGAGTTTAACGCGCGCGCGCCCGCACACACAAACACACACACACACACACACACACACACACACACACACACACACACACACACACACACACACACACACACACACACACACACACACACACACACACATTCCTGGCTATTGATTGGTTAATTTACCTGCCAATCAAATGTGGGCGGTGCCAGTGGGAGTTACTCGGGTGTGAGCGAAGGGAGACGACGGAGCTGTCAAACAGCAACAATCGCCTGAAATATTATCCCGGGCCGCGGTACAACAAACACCGTCCTTTGCTCTTTTGTGGAAACAAGGACGACAGAAACAGACTTCGAGGTCACTTTGAGCCTTTGGGTATATGGACTCTTAAGCCGTCGGCGACGAAAAACTTCCCGTTTTGTGTGTGTTAGTGGTGCTTAGGCTAATGTTTGTTAGCTTTTCTCTTAGCTTAGTTTTGTTGACAAACTAGCCACAGAGTGCGGGGCTGCGTTACCAACTTCGCTGTTTCGGGGGGTGTTCGTTTGCCGTTTTCAACACACGCTAGCCGGGGGAAAAGGCATGGAACTCAGCTTAAACTGTTCTTCCAAACGACTCTGAAATAACAACAGGTAAGTTAAGTCAGCTAAATTTTAACAACGAGTAACGTTACAAGATAATACAGGCTATTGCTGCTTTTGTTTGTTTACATTTTCTGTCTGGTGGTCTGGTTCACCCAACAAATTAAAAGACGTTATAATCCAACATTTGATTCTTCATCTTACCACCTCTACTTAATATGACTCGAGCTGTTTTGGCAGCATTGACTCATTAACTGCCCATCCAGATAATGGGCAGTTTTTCCCTCCTGCCCCATGGACTTGTTCATAAATCCTTGAAGAATGACAGGTATGCACCGGCTCATATATCTTGGCAGTTCAACACAATAGATTGTGGTCAGATAAGAGGCTTCTATTCACTGTTATTCAATGTGACCTTGCTCAAATACTTGACAAAGATGGCTCTTTAAGTGAACGGATATCTTTTAGCTATGTCCGTCGCTCAATGTAGAAGCACACAATTATTTTAAGAAAATTTTATTAATAGTTTACTTAAATGGTCAGATGTTCTCATGTTTAAAATAGGGTTATTCGTTTTTTATTTCTTCTTTTGTGATGCAAGTAAAGGCTACGTACACACAGTACGCGTTTGAAGAAGTAACTCTCAAACGCATCCACGCACGCCCATTTATTACGTCTTGCCCTTCAAAGAGCCTGTCTGCAACCTGTCATTATAACATCGCTTAAGTTATGATTTATTGCTGACATTTTCTATTAGTCTGTAATCCAGCGGGACACAGCTGGATAGGGTTCACTCCCCAACTACTGTTAAAACCTTTCTGCCTGCGGCTGCTTTGGAGATGTCCCATCTGTTTTGGAGGAGCAACAAGCCACATTTTACAGACCAAAAAAAAGAGCCAGCTTTTAAAATTCCACCCTCTTCCATGCACAGTCCCTTTGCTGTGGTGTCTTAAATGCATGCCCTTTGGATATGTAGGCAGGGTATAGTTTAGAAACAAATATAGTAATGAACACTGGTGGTTTGACTATTTTTAGTTTTGTATCCCTGATCACTTGCATCAAGAAGATTTCCTGCAGCATCGTTCATTGGGAGTTATCATATTGCGCAATATTACAGTGTGATAAGATCGTATTTTGTAATAGTATAATGTTGTTTTATAGTATGTGGCTGGGATTGTCTTCCCCTATAGTTGGGGCTGTTAGTTGATGGACTGATGCTAGCTAGATGATGTCTGTTATCATTGTTCACCGCAGAAGTGGGTGTACAAATTCCTTTTGGTGGTCAGTATACTGCTTTAGGCTGGAAAGATCATACTGAAGGAATATAGATTTTTACCTAACGACAGTATCTTGTACAATAACAAAGAGTTTGACATTTTTGTGTGTTTGCATCATTTGCATGACTGATATTCTAGTAAGTGTAGGACGTTTGTGTTTAGTCAGAATCGGCTGCTTTGACCGCTGATGTGGGAGTGTAGCTCTTCTCTTTTGCTGATAGCTGTTTTTGAAACAAGGGTGAATTTATGTCTTACTTGCTGACCTATTTTTGTCTACTCAGATACATGGACATAGATGTGTGTGTGTGTCTCTGTTCCCGCTCTTGGATCGGACAGCTACTGAAATGAGAAAGCGTTGAACTGGCCCCGGTACTTGTGGCTTGCATTTTTCTTGGCACTGCCTGGCACTTTTATTTCTCCCGTATGATTTCAACAAGGCAGAAAATGAGTTGTCATTGGAGAGAAAAAAGGAAAGTGGAGGGTAGAAAGCCTTTTAAGGATGTGGCTGGGACAAAGAATGATGTCAGAAGTTGTCCAGTAGGTCCGCTGTAACTCTGTAGTCTACTGTCTGTGATGTAATGCTAACGGACCAAGGCAGAATCTGGCTCTTTCATCTCAATGCTGTTTTTAGTATCTGAGCTTATGAGACATCTTCTTGGCCTTGACTTTTGTGCCTCTGCTTTGGTTTATTGTAGTTCAGTTCTGTTCTGTACATTTCTTTTAAATTTGCCGCTGTTGCTCTACACTGTAATAGGTTTTGCTGAACATTTCCGGTTGTGTCTGGTGTACACACATATTGTGAATTTCTAAATACACCTGACATATGTGATGCAATGTGTTAATGCTGCGTGTGGGGACAGAAATCTCAGAGTACATGATGGCAGGCTTTGTAGTATTGACAATGTTATGCATAGTTCAACCACAAAGGAAAAGCTTGTCTGTAAATGTTTACCTTATGTCATTGCGTTTGAAAAGCAGCTGAAGTTAAATGACACTGCAGTGCAACTCCGTCAGCTTGCTGTGACACAGCTGAAGTAGATAGAGTATAGGGCTGCAACTTTAGTAAAAAAAACAACAACACCCATCACAATTTCCTAAATCCCAAAGTGAGATCTTTAGAGGTCGGTTTTGTCCAACAAACAGTCCAAACCCAACACACATTCAAATTACAATAATGGATCAGTGAGAAGCAGAATACCTCACTATGAGGACACTGGAGCTAGGGACTGTTCTTAAAAATTAACTTGATTAATGATTGATTATCAAAATGGATGCAAATTCATTTTCTGTCGATCTGCTCTTGCATTACAGGTGGGGGTTTTCTTGTAAAGTCCAGTGTTACTCCCTAAAGTTGAGTTTTACTCCACTTTTCTTTCAAAGTATTGGAAAAATAATTCTAACTGACTCAACATGTCTTATCAAGAGATACTGGAGTAAACTGTTCTTAAAAGTTAGATGTAAAAGCCACATTGTTTATGAATGTAGAGAACTTTCGCCACACACCTTCTTTCCTGTTACCCTTTGTACCCTGTTGATTTTGTTTTGAATGGCAGAAAGGTCCAGGTCCTGAGCTATTCCTTGGCTAATCTCCCATAATTGGACAATCAGCCCCTATTACAGCCATTACATTTGGGCCTGTTGAGCAATAATGGCTTGTCACATCCATCCTACCGAGGCAAGGCCCAGTCTGCAGCTACAGCTGCTATTAAATAACAAAAACTTTTAAGAAAGAGTTGGTCGCTTTTCCTAAATGTGTGAATGGGATCATAATGGGTTAAGTCATCTTGATTCTTTTCTGTGACAAGGAGTCACAAAAAATATGCATGCATCCTTTGAGGCATAACTATGAGTATACAGTATCAACAGTATACCCTGCTGCCATTATACTCTTCTTTTATGGAACCACATACATTGCCCTACGCTCATTTTTCTCTTTACCTTCTCTAGGTCTCCAAGGGCTCCCTATACATCTGTCAAACATGTGAAAACCCTCTCATCCAGGTGGACTCCCCAGTTACAAGCAGTGAGGAACTCGACTAGTAGGAAACATCTTGGATGCAGCCAGCGTGTGTCACCAGGGCTGCCCTAAACAACATTTAAAGCTGAAGTCTATGTGTGTGACATATTTTCTCCCAGGACACAAACTGAGTAAATTCTGTGCTGCCGTGGAGCTCTCGGCACCATTAAAACAATCTAGTCCTCTTGTCATGTGGGTACATTACAGAAGAAGGCCCATTTACCCTCACTGGTATCACCATCTTTCACATCACCATGGACCGGAATAAACGCAACTCCATCGCTGGGATCCCTACGAGACCCGAGCGGATCAGTGAGGACAAAGATGGTATCGGAGGGGTAGGGGTCTGCGAGATGGCCATGGGCCCGCCCTCACAGGTCAGTTGTTCTTTATTTTTACGTGCAGAATGCATTATGGCCACTTCGTTATACAGTCATTTACATTACAGTATACAGGGTTCCTGTGCAGGTATTAAGAGTTTCATCAAACGTATTGATAATTATATTGTTTTCACTTTCTTGCTATCTTTGGATAGAGAAACATATGAAAGAGACAAAAGTGTAGAGTTCTGACACACACACACACACACACACACACACACACACACACACACACACACACACACACACACACACACACACACACACACACAACACACACACACACACACACAGGGTGTGTGTCGGTTCAAGTCTGGGTCAGTTGTTGTCCACAGGCAGGAGATGAAGTCAGTCATAGATTATGGGAGGTTCTAGGAATCACAACGGAATAACATGCCATCAGTTGCACAATTGTGTGCACGTGGAATAATATTAAAACAAACTGACCAAAAACATGTCTGTCCATGAACCATTTCACACTTTTTTTTAAATCTGTGTCTTAAACTATTCTGTGCGCTTATCTACAGTAATTGTATACTCTGTTTTACTCGATGCAGAGAGACGTCAGATGTCAGGTAGGGATGCACCGAATATTCGGCCACCGCAAATTTAGGCCGAAAATGGCCCAAAAGGGCATTTTCGGTTTTTGGCCAAAATACTTTTATCACCGAAACAATACGGCCGAAATGTTGTGATGACACAAACAGAAACCGCGACCTGCACGTGTGTCAGTACCAGTACCCGATCCGTTCCACCTGCACGATCCGTTCTGCGAATGCGCAAGATGTTCGCGCATGCGCTGTGGTACGAGGATTTACGACACTACCCGATCTCTTCCGACGCTAGCCTCCAGCTAACGTTAGTTTAGCTAATAGCTAATTCGGCGGACCGCTAGGTGATTATAGCCATAGACAGTATATAATGGACCAACAGACCCCGTTGCTCTGGACGGAGACCAGTGAAGGCTATTAGAAGCACTTTTCCGGTGATGGCCAGCTTTACTGCCCAGCCTCCAACTGAGAGAATGTGACGTGAGCAACGTGTCTGAAAGTTGTAAGTCTTCTGGTAGCTGCGCCAAGAGAAATCTCAATCATTCCCAATCTTACAGAGACAGAGAGTGTAGGTATATGTAAGACGATAACATAGGCACAGGGTAATTATTGCTAACGAAAATGCTAGTTAACATTAGTAATTAATCCTAAACAGCTCATATAAGCCAAACTGCCTGCAAGCTTATCCTGTACTATACGGTAATTCCTCTACTATGTGACACAATCGTTAGCCTATTTTTATAAAAGCGTCTACTACGGAGCCATAACGTGAGGTACAAGGTAATGGAGCCTTTTATACATTGTCGTGTTTCTTTAGAAATAAACAATGGACAAATAGAGTCTTCAGATGTATGTCTTCAGATGGCTTCAGATGTAAAGTTATTCGCAGTCAAGTGACGTAAAAAAAAAATGGCGGTCAGCGGAATGCTAACAGGAGGTGATGTCCAGGTAGCAACAAAATGGCGCCATAGATGGCTCGAGTTCTGAAGCGAAGCTTACCCCCTTGATTATAGCGGGCTGCCGTTAGCCTCCACCGGGAAGCTAACGTTAGTTTAGCTAACGGTTAATTTGGCTAACCGCTAGCTGATTGTAGCGGTCTGCCGTCAGCCTCCACAGTTGAGCTAAAGTTAGTTTAGCTAACAGCTAATTCGGCTAACCGCTAGCTGAGACAGCATGTAAACTTTAAAAGACCCTCAAAATAAAACTTGAAAATAAACGTTAACATATACAGCAGCTGTTACGTCAGTTCTGCTTGTGCTCATTTAAAATACAATTACTCAATACTTGTCTTTATTGTTATTACTGTAAAGTCTTAATTTAGCTGTAGCCTGCTTTCCCCATTATGTTTGACTTAACGTTATTTTAGACTGAATCTAGCTGTCCGTTCTGCCTGCACGATCCGTTCTTTCGGTGTTTCGGTTTTCGGTCTTGGTTTCCTCTTTTTCGGTTTTCGGCCAAGGATTTTCATTTTGGTGCATCCCTTAATGTCAGGCTTTCTCCTCCCCTTCTGCTATCTCTGCTATCTATTTTGCAAGGGCACCGCCGCTGCATCCGGGCCTTAGTGCCGCCCAAGTCGATTGTGTTTGGTTTAAAGAAATACAAACATCCCCTTCACCAGAACATTAACTCATGCAGCCAGACCATAATCCAGATAGGTCTGGCAATGCCAGATTAGTAATTGTCAAATAAATGCTAACGCTGTTGATTGAGTTTTAGAATAGATAAACAATAGAATTCATGTTCTTGGAAGGTTTTGGGGGTTGCGGGGTTGCTTTGAGACCTTCTAGTTCTTGTCCCACTTAACCCTTGAGTTGTCCTTCCGGGTGAAAATTGACACTTTTTTTGACACGTTTTTGTGACTTATTCAGCCACTTTAAAAACGTTTTTGTCTCTTTTCAACGTTTTTTTTCAATGTTCTTGTTGCATTTTTTGGCGCTTTTTCCCTCACTATCACCTGTGTACACTAACACCAACTTATTACTACTGTTTTTACACTCCATTTAGATAATTTAAGATCAGAGGATGTTTATGGATAATCACAGACTGTCAAAGTTAAGTCAGAATAATGCTATAAAATTAAATAAAACACCCAAAAGTCAATGATAGTTGTGAACTGATCCTTCATTTGACTTGTGAAGTGTTTCATGGAACCATCCATGTTGATTTTGGGCAATTTGGTTGAAAGAAAACCCCAATTTCTGCTATAGAAACATTGAAAACTTGAAAACTTTGACCCGTTTTCAAGTTGAGGGTTAAAGCAAAACATTATCAATCTACCTTTATCTCATTTTTCTGCACAAGCAAGTTGCATCAGCGGTCCTACAGCGTATCCATCCGATAGAGACTCCCTCTTAACTTGTTGATACCAGACTGTTCTTTCCTTCCCCAGGCGGGCAGGGTATGGCCATCATCCTACAGAGCCCTCATCAGTGCCTTCTCCTGTCTTACACGCCTTGATGACTTCAGCTGTGAGTGGATTGGCTCGGGATTCTTCTCTGACGTCTTCAAGGTGAGTGGAGATTCGTCATTACAGTTTTTCTCTTTTCTGGGATTCCTCAGGCTGTCCTTGATTTTCTTCTACCTTGCTTGACTTTATCTTCGGCCCCTTTCCAATCCTTTTATTTTGTTCTTAGCTAAGGTTGCATAATATATATATATCTCTCATTAAAAGAAAGTTCATTAAAAAGAAAGTTGGAAGTTATTTCGTTTTTGTTAGTTTTAAATTCAACAAGCAACTTGTTGTATTTAAGCAGACTACTGAAGCAGCAGAAATGCAGAACTGAGTACACTTAAATATCTGTTTATTTAGTAATATCGTTATCGCGATATTCAACAATGTTATCGCGCATATCGCATATTTTCCTGTCGTGCAGATCTATGCTTATTTTCTACAGTATTCATGCCTCACTCTATCCATCCATCCATCCATCATCCAGAGTGTTTTATAATAGGTCAGACAGTCTCTCAGGTCACACACGCACTCATTTGACCTCAGGATTGATTGATTTCCCTGCTACGTGACAAAAGCCACGCTAGTTCCTTTTGCCCATTGGTCAGAATGAATAGTCCTAGAAATAAAAGGGAACTTGTTGTGCAAGGCCGTCACAAGTAAATGTCATTTATATGTGTTAATTTGATCTTGTCATGTTGATATTCTTGGTGGGTCAAAGACTGATTATATATCTTGGGCTTCACTCACTAGTCTTGACCAGGCAGTTTTAGGTCAAGCAATCACTTCAAAAGACAACACTTAAACACAGAGCTGTTAACCCTGTTACTTTGTGTCCTCCCCCTCCAGGCATGTGAATGGGAGTCACACAAGCATGTTTGGCATTATTAGTTTGGTTGGTTAGGTTTAAGTGAAGCCTCTCTTGAAACAACCACCAGCAGATACATTTCATTTCCTTTTCTTTCATCATTTCTGTTTTCATCATTTCTGTTTTATTAACAAGGCCACCGCACCATGACTGTGTGAAATGTTGGCTCAGTTTGGGACTGATAAGCAGCGTGAAAAGGACTACTGATCTAGGGAAAGGAGCTGAATTGCACTCGTGTGGAATGAAACGATCATAGACTCGATAGACTGATAGCTGATTCGATTTGAAGTTGGTTTTGTTGTGACTTCTGGATGCGTCCATGCAAGACTGACCACTTGTTATGAAAAGGGTTAACACACAGACTCAAGTTGACAAGTATGGGGGAAGGGTTGTGGTCTCTTAAACATGAAGGGGAATAATCATGGCCCAGGAAGTTTTGGATGACATTAAGCCAGGCTCACTTTCATTTCACAAAATGTGTTGTATCAGATTACATTTTAATTTACAAGGGTTTGTATTTTCTTGTCACTCTGTGTGTATTGGAATTTTTAATACGGTCTCATTCAGCGCACAACAATAAGCCCTCTACTGTAACAGTAGATCTCAATCGGATTGGTGAACTGGTTTGAATTACAGTTTCCACTGTGTCTGGAATGGCCGATGGTAAAGATCTGTATTAGAGCAAAACTCGTGGCATATTTGAATTGATTTTATCAGCTATGTTTAGCCTATAATAAGTCATTTGGTTATGCCGGCTGTCTGAAACACTCCATTGTGGGCTGTGTAAACACTGGAGCTTATTCATAACAAACAATTGCCCACAGTTTCAAATAATGATGTCCACATTTACAGCATGTATCAGTGAGGGAAACTAGTATGGCCGCTTTGGATTAAACAGGAGTCCCTTTGCTATTGTTCTGCTGTTTTTAAAATGGCATTTTAACTAGGGTTGGGCATCGTTTAGATTTTAACAATTATTTTTCAATTCTGATTCTTCCTTTCGATTCCGGTTCTTATTGATTCTCGATTTTGATTCTTTGAGGGGGGGGAGTTAAAACGGGTCACATGCTTATTTCACAGATAAGAGAAAAAAAATATTTGTATTCAATGGTGATTTACAGTTTTACCGGGCTTTTTCGACGAAAAAAAAAAAGAAACCACACTTTAGAGCCCCGCTTACTGTGCTCCATGGCTGCAACATAACACTATGTTAAGTTTGGAACCGCTGATCAGATTCGAAATGACACGATACGAAATTATTACAATAAACAAACAATTCCATTGGAATCGTTATTTTTGAAACCATTCCAAGTTGGAACCGATTCTCGATGCCCAGTCCTAATTTGAATTTAGTATTTTGTTGGTGCTGGACTGAAGAGTCGCTGTCCAAATGCTGTCCATAACTGTCGGCTGCACTAGTCACATTCTGACCTTCCTCTCTCCATAGATAATATACAGATTGTATCAAACACTTTAAGCAATGATGTCCCAATCAGTTTTATTGACTTACACTTTATTGAACTATACAAAACAATAAAATAATAAATGATTGTTTCGGAGAGGAAAGTTGTGATGCAGGCTGTAAGTATTCTAGCATATCTTGGCCGGTTTAAAGCTATGTGTGCACCGTGCAGCTCTATTATTTAAGAAAATGTAGGCTAACAGTTGGATGATTACTGTAATGGATCATTGTGAGTATTAATTGATTTGATTAAAAAAAAACACGTAATATTAGCTGCTTTGACCCTGTCTCTATCTTTCTTTGTTTAATCTAAATCTAGGATGGAGCACTTATGTAGGGCTTTGTAATGAATCAAATTTGAATCGCGATAACGATATCTGCTCCTAACGATCACAAAGAAAATATAATCGAGAAGAGCAATTGTTTTGCACACTACATTTTGCAAGAAAACTCTTATTTTGTCTTGTGTTCTAAATACAAAAAACAAGTACAAACGGGAAAAGTATGAAGGTAAAATTCACAGTTCAAGGCGTTTTCACTGTTGATTTAAGTTCAACAAATGCAACATCTTTCCAAAAGTCAATGTCGTGTTAATTCATCATGATTTCAATATTGAGTGAAATATTCTTGATTATACTTTTTTTTTTCCATAATTGAGCAGCCCTAACTTTAGTGCATATTTTAACGACCTTAGCCAAATTAAACTCTAATAAATGTTTTGGTTAAAAAAGATTAAAACTTACAACACACATAATCACATAAATTCGTGGATTATGCTTCCCGTGTGCCATTTATTATAGGTACCATCTTAGCCTCTAGGCATTAACAGATACATACTGTATCTGTTAATGCCTTTTTTTTCTGTGAGAGAGGGTAATGCATAGGTAAACGGAGAGAGAAGAGGAAATGGAGCAGAATGAAGAAAAGCTTAAAGTCAAGGAGGATGACCGACACAGACAGAGACAGAAACAAAAACAAAAAAAACGGTGAAATTAATGGAGACAGAGGTTGGGGCTAAGAGGAGGAGGAACCGGAGGGGGAAAAGCTTTTGATGTCGGAGAGCTGGGGTGGCAAGACTGTTGAAGGGGGTGAGAAATTGGAGTTGAAATGAAGTTTAATGGAGTGCAGTTGTGGAGAAGAAGGTTCTCTTGAGGTTTTCTAGAGCTTGGTTTAGCGGGAGGAGAAGAAAAGGGAGAAAGGGTTTGGAGGACAGGGACACTGGGAGTATATTCTCCAGAAATGTGCAGTAGTGAAAAGAGGAGATGTTGTGGAAGTGAGCGGGCAAGACCATAGAGCTGAAAGGCCGGAGACGGGAAGGGAAGAAGAAGTTGGGTTTGACTACTGGGGAAGATGAGGATTAGGGACGCCGGTTTGATGGAGGCCACAGCGAGGAGGAGAAAGAGGGGGATCAGATGGGGGGGGATGTAAAGAGTGAAGACTGGGGGGTCGGAGGAGGATAGATGGATGTGGGGGAGGAGTGACCATCTGTTGTTTCTGCTGTCCTGCGGTGGAGACTCTCAGCTCTTATAGCCAGGCCCAGAAGAGAGAAAAGAGAGAGAGAGAGAGAGAGAGAGAGAGAGAGAGAGAGAGAGAGAGAGAGAGAAGAGAGAGAGAGAGAGAGAGAGAGAGAGAGAGAGAGAGAGAGAGAGAGAGAGAGAGAGAGAGAGAGAGAGAGAGAGAGAGAGAGAGAGAGAGAGATTTTCCTGAGATCTGGAACCATGGACTCATCACCCCTATTTTCAAAAATGGCGACAGATTGGACCCTAACAATTACAGAGGCATTTGTGTGAACAGTAGTCTGGGGAAGGTTTTCTGCAGTATTATTAATGCCAGAATACTGTCCTTCCTTACCAAGCACAATGTCTTAAGTAAAAATCAAATTGGCTTTTTACCAAAATATCGTACATCAGACCACATTTACACTCTGCACACCCTTATTAAAAACTACACCAAAATTAAAAATGGGAAAATATTTGCATGTTTTATAGACTTTAAAAAAGCTTTTGACTCAATATGGCACGATGGGCTTTTTTATAAACTTATTGAAAGCGGTATAGGGGGTAAAGTCTATGACACTATTAAATCACTGTACACAGAAAATAAATGTGCAGTAAAAATTGGCTCCAAAAGAACAGAATTCTTTAAACAAGGGCGTGGAGTGAGACAGGGATGCAGTTTGAGTCCAACACTCTTTAACATTTACATCAATGAACTAGCAGCGATGTTGGAACAATCTGCAGCCCCAGGTCTCACACTTCACGATTCCAACATCAAGTTCCTGCTCTATGCCGATGATCTGGTTCTGTTGTCCCCAACAGAAGAGGGTTTACAACAGGGCCTGTCCGTCCTAGAGCAGTACTGTCAGAAATGGGCACTGACAGTCAATCTGAAAAAGACCAGTGTTATGGTATTTCAGAGGAGAGCCAGATCTCGGGGAAATAGACAGAGTTACAACTTCACTCTGGGCAACACCAGACTAGAACAAAATGGATCATATAATTACTTAGGGATTGAAATTAGTGCATCAGGGAGTTTCAACCTGGCCATAAACACACTATGTAATAAAGCTCGGAGAGCTTTGTATGCAATCAAATGCAAATTTGGAAAAACAAATATCCCCGGAAGAATTTGGCTAAAAATCTACAATTTTCTGATAACCCCAATAATGCTTTATGGAAGTGAAGTTTGGGGCCCGATTTCAAAACCAGAATTTAAAACATGGGATAAAACTCCCACTGAAAAATTACAATTGGAATTCTGTAAAATGATTCTAAGAGTTTGCCCAAACACCCCAAACAATGCATGCAGAGCAGAACTCGGTATATTCCCTCTGAAAATTCAAATCCAAAAAAGGTCAATTAAATTTTGGCAGCATTTAAGTCAAGCTGATAAAAATTCGATTGCATACAAAGCTCTCCTGAGCAACCAGCAGAGTTCAGATGTCCACCCCCTCAACCAGCTGGCTCACAGGTACACTGAGCTAAACATGGTCAGTAGTAGTAGACAGACAGGAAGAGAGAGAGACAGGTACACTGAGCCTCAGAGCCACCACAGACACAATCCTCAGTTTTCAATCAAAAGATCTGAAACTAAATTAAAAGACGAGTATACAGAACAATGGCAAAATGAAAATAAAATACAACACAAACTCCTCTGTTATCAATCCCTGAACAGAGATATCAAATTGGCCGAATATCTCAGAACAAAAAATCCAAAAGAAATACGAATTTTAACAAAATACAGAGTCAGTGACCATGAGCTTGAAATTGAAAGAGGTCGACATTTAAAAGTGTGGAGACCAAGAGAGGAACGAGTCTGTACACACTGCCACCAGGATATCGAAACAGAATTACATTTCCTATGTACATGTCCCAAATATGAAGGCTTAAGAACCAAATATTTCCAAAAATTTGAAAAACATATACCAGGCTTCACTACCTACACCGAGGACAAAAAGCTTCCTTTTTTATTAGGGGAAGATAAAAACACGACATGGCTAGCAGCTAAATATGTCTTCTCCTGCCACAATACAAGGCAAAATAGAGAATTGTATAGGTTATCATTTATTTTCTAATTTATTATTTTATTTATTTGTATTCTTCTTTTTATATATTGTTTCAATGTACCCTCTGAGGGAACTGCACAGAAGTTGTTTAGTATCTGCATTTATATCATAATTATAATATGTTTACTTGTATTATTATTATTATTACATCAGATGTATTTACTCCTTGTCATTTTATATGTATGTTTGTTCTTATGCTTTGGCAACACAGATGTATTTTTAGAGAGAGAGAGAGAGAGAGAGAGAGAGAGAGAGAGAGAGAGAGAGAGAGAGAGAGAGAGAGAGAGAGAGAGAGAGAGAGAGAGAGAGAGAGAGAGAGAGAGAGAGAGAGAGAGAGAGAGAGAGAGAATCTGAATGACTACTATATATAGATAATGTTAATAACTTTGCACTTCACGGAGATTTCTCCAGCTACAAATTACAGTAAAGCAACAGTCGGTGGTGGAAGAAGTATTCCGATCCTTTACCTGAGTAAAAGTACTAAAACAACACTGTAAAAATCCTCTGTTACAAGTAATGTTACTTAAGTAAAAGTATGTAAAGTATCATCAGGAAAATGTACTTAAAGTATTAAAAGTAAAAATCCTCACATTTTAGAAACTGGAAACGATCCAAACAGTTGTGTGTTTAATGGTCTAATCATTTCAGCTGGACTCGTAGGCCGTTGTATTGTTGGCTAGTCTATTTTACAATAAAACATCGCATTTATTATTCAGATTAATGTAGTGGAGTAAAAATTACAATATTTCTCTATGAAATGTAAAGTACCTCAAATTTCCACTTAAGTACAGTACTTGAGTAAATGTACTTAGTTACATTCCACCACTAACAACAGTTTTGTCCATTGCCTTTCATTGTTAATGCCTCCTATATAATCCATATTGACTTTTTTTTTCTGCTGTCCTCGACTAAAGAAATTCTTAGTTTAATAACTCATTAATTTATCGACAAACTGATTTAATCAACAGATCTGCAAATCTCAGTATTTCTCCGCAAACAATCGTGCAAAAGCACCACTTTAGATCTAGTGTTTACCAGAGAGGGGCCCATACGTTTCTAAGTCGTTAGCATGGGGAAAAAAAGCATAAACAATGACTAAGGAAATCTTACTCGACTAAGACCTAAACGACCAGTTAGTCGACTAACTGACTTCAGACCATCTGTCAATTCCCTTTTCGTCCCCTAAGTGATACTGCCCATCTGTTGTGTCACCAATGTACGGTGTTTGATGTTTTAAGCCCCCAACGTTGTCTTCCAGGCAGCGCTGCATGGAAGGCACTAGGGTTAGGTGCCTTGAAGTCGACGGTCGCAACGCTGCCTTGAAGTCGACGGTGGGGATTTGCAACACCATCGAGTAATGTACCAATGTACCGTGGCTGTGGTGATGGAAGAGTTGTTTAAGGATGATATAAAGCCACCCACTGTTGTACTGAATTATGACTAACAGTCTCTCTGGTAACATATTTCCATATATACAAGTTTTCAGGCTTTTCCTAGGCTGGATTGCTATTTAGGGAGCAATTTGTTAAGGCATACATAATTAAGCATGTGTAATCCTATATTATCATTTTTGTTTTCCACAACTACACATACTGTGTCACAGGTGCACATTAGCAGCATTGACGCCTCCCATTTAACACATCGTGTCTGGTGTGGTTTAAAATAGCCAAGGTGTCGATGTATAATGTCAGAAGTGCAGTAGCATAGATGTGGCCTGCCTAGCTCTGTTTTGCATGCACTGTATGTATGATGCTTCCAAATGATTTCTGTTGATAATGTTTGAATAGGCTCTTTGTTGCTGTACGCTCTTTACCTATGGACACAGCAGGGCTGTCCATTTAGCCTTTTCAGACTACCTCATTGAAACCTGCAGCATCTTTAATTCTGTTTCTGCTGTCAGGAAGTGAGTTAATCTGCAGCAGCTCAGTCATTCGATGTGCTGACTTCTGTGGTTTGCAGTGTTGATATTTCCTATTTGCATGCATATAAATGTGTATGCAGAAGAGACCACATTCTCGGTAATTAATGCACTGCGTTGGGGGTGTCTCTGAAACCTGTGGTGTGACCTCAAAAGACCTCTGTTCGCTTTACCATTTCAGAGGCTAGGAAGTCATGGGGGATAATGAATTAACACGCAACATGGGGTTTCTTGTCTTTAACAGCAAATATGTACAGCAAAAACGTTTGCATTTGTATTTGCTTCATTAGAGAGAGTAAATACAAAGTGTTTAGTGCTCTTTTGGAGACTTTGCAACCTATTTAATGGCCTGCAGTTATTTTGGGAAGCAAACGTGTGATTGGAATTACTCCAAATTAAAATCTTTTGAATATCAATTTCAACAACAATATATACAGACGGTGTTCTGTTGACCTAATCAGTACTTGGAATTAACTATAGCCAGGCAATGCTTCTAGCCAACATTGGGCTTCTTGCTTGACTTCTCTTGTTGTAGCCACATGTGTTTTAAACTATAGCGGTGTTGTCTTCACGCCGTGCCCTGTCTACAGTGTTTCCCTGCCTTTCACCCAAGGCATTCTGGGATAGGCTCCAGCCACCCATGGATGGATGGATGGATGGATGGATGGATGGATTGATGGATGGTTGGATGGTTAGGCAAGCACCATGTAACACTTAGATGGAAACAAAAATCCCAATGTACAATAACACAAAATTGATTGTGCAGCTCTGGATTGACACATCTACTTTGTCATGGCTGGCCAGCAGTGGCTGACCTCATTTCACTTCTCTTTTATGAGCTGCCTTCCTTTTCTGCTTCCTCTGTTTCTTTTCATGTATAGAAGAGCAATGTTTCAAGTTGTTCAAGGCCTACCCATAGTGACCCATTGGAAATGATCAATGTCAATGTGTTTGGAAGACAGTTAATGTAGTGCAGTTATTGGGGTTTAGCCTTTGTTTAGTTGTACTTGACTCTAGGGCTGCACGATATGAGGAAAACAGCTACAGTTTTTTTTTTTTAACCGATATTGCGATTGCAGTATGATTCAAGATATAGAAGGGAATGATCATGTTTGTATCATTATTCTCATTTTCATTGACTCATATTAAATCTTAAAACATTAAAATGATTATAGTGTGATTTTTGCGAGGATCTGTACCAAACAAAGATGTTTTCTGTAGTCTGTATGATAGGATTTACAGTCCGGTACGTCTCTGCAGCAACACATTACTTCATTCAAAATGGTTTGACACATGTTTTGCCTTTAACAAATATTGCGCCCCCCTGCGATTAGGATATTGCACTAGTCCATATTGTGATTTCGATGAAATTGCAATTAATTGTGCAGCCCTACTTGACTGTATGTCCAACATGTTGAAATGTGGCACACTTTTTGCTGTTTTACAGGTACGTCATCGGGCTACAGACCAAGTTATGGCTCTGAAGATGAACAAGCTCAGCAGCAACAGAGCTAACATGTTGAGAGAGGTCCAACTAATGAACCGGCTTTCCCATCCACACATACTCAGGTTGGTAACCAAATAATTCACTAACTTACTACATCCAAGCGGGTTACTAAAGATATTCAGCCGTCTTCTTGTCATTTTTGAACTGACTTTGTTCTATGAGAAAGACCCATCAGAATCCAATTTAAAAGCCAATGTAGCTTATAAAAAAAAGCAAATAATGTGTTATTTCCCCTTTTTTGTTGTTCTACTTGATCATTGCATAATCACATAACATCAGCTACTTTGTAAAACGTGATGGGCCCTGGTGGAAACCAATTATTGGTAGTGATTTACTTTAGCCCCTTATGTATCAAATAATAGTAACAGATTCAACAATAAGATGGCGGTAATATTTTGGACCAAGCTTGCTTTGATGCATTCACAGTAGGCTTATTTTTTTTTATTTTTATTTTTTAAAGATTATTCTTTTGGGGCTTTTCCCTTATTTGTGGTGACAGCGGATGGACAGGAAAGGTGGGAGAGAGATGGGGGACAACACGCAGCAAAGTGCCGCAGGCCACATGGGGCGCACGCTCCCACTGGGTGAGCTAGAGGTCGCCCCCACAGTAGGCTTATTTTGAGGCTTAAGAGTTTTGGTCACTCAGTAAATACTAATAATACATTAAGAGTAAATCCTCATTATTTCCACTCGAATGGCGTTACTCATTATATTAGTCATTTTTTTAAACCCCTGCCACTTTTGGTTATTAGATATGTATTATATTACTATGTGCCTCTGCCTCCCTCTCACTTACTCATGAATCTGTGGTTGTGACCTGTTTCCTTTGGGGTTGGCTAGAAACTGTGTCAAACACAGAGTCTATTAACAATTGATTTTCTAAACTGCCGACTCCTGTTAGAGCTGCAGCAGCTGCCTAGAGGCAAAAAGCTAGGAGGGCCCTTTCTGTCACGAGAGCACCGGACAAGCCTATGAACAATCAGGTTAATGTTTTTTTCCAGACATTTCCACTCAATGATTGGCCAGGCTAAATAAGCAAAGCATGAGACTGTTTGTTTGCTGTTCCCTCTACGTATAGCAGTGTTTCTCAGATTTTTTACACCACGTACCACTTCAGAAAATATGACGCTGTCTAAGAACTGACATTATGGCCCATGTTAAAATAGAGTAGCGTAGGCCTACCCTACTCAGCTACAGACAGTTCACGCAGGAGGCAGGTTTATTCCTGAAAGCAATTTTTATTGTCGACCGCCACAGCCACGCTGTGCTTCCTCCGTCCCGCTCCAACTGAATCAAAAACTATGGTAACTCGGGTCCTATCTCCTTGGTGTTTTGCATCATTTGCTACTAGCAGGTGCTGTGGAGACGTCACCGCCGCGGCTCAAGTAGCAACCGGCACTTGTGCTCATCCATATATAGTTACAACATGGCTGCTCGAAATATTCTCCTCCTCATACACACTTCTCTTCCTAATAGTTCCTGTTTGGAGCCACGATTGCAGTGTTTTTCAACCATTCATTTGACCTCTGCTTACTATCTTGCCATCACAGCTCAGTACAGTAGTTAATTATGGACGTACGCTTCCCTCCTACCTTCTGACCTATATCAGTGTAAATACTATCGGGACTTACAATCTTCGTTATCAGGATCTTTTCCTTCTGTCTGTTCCAAAGGTTAGAACTGAGCTGGGGGGAAAAAGGCGTTTAGGTATGCTGCTCCCTCTACATGGTTACAAGTTACAGAAATCCATGAAGCTGGTCTCATTGGTCGTTTTAAGAGGGTGTTGATTGACTTGGAAGGATCCACATCTGGCGTTTTGCCTGATGTGTTTAGAATTGTGGTTGATTTTGAGGGATTTGCTGTTTTAGTTTTTTTGTGTGTTTTTTGTGTATTTTGTGTTTGTGTGTACTTGTACTGCTGCCTGTCTTGGCCAGGACACTCTTGAAAAAGAGATTTTTAATCTCAATGAGTCTCTTCCTGGTTAAATAAAGGTAAATAAATAGTTCATGAACAAGCTGATATCGAAACAAAAATATTACACTTAAACACTTATTTTAAATTACTTTATACTGATCATATTTTACTGGAAATGTTATAATAATTCTATAGTATTGTTTTTAAATAAATTTATTTCATTTTTTTTTTATTTTATCAAAGATTCCATCCGCGTAGCACTAGAGGCAGCTCGCGTTCCCACCAGTGGAACTTGTAACACAGTTTGAGAACCAGTGCTCTATACCTCTATGATTTGAAACAAACAGTGTTTAGAGGAGCTGCATAATACGAGCAAAATATTTCCGCGAGCTGACCAGTCACAATAATGTGGAGTTTGCTTCATGCTGTGTAGACAGCTGATTGGCTTTTCCACATGGATGCCCAGAGCACAGGCAGTCAAAATAGACAACACCTAAACCAGTGGAAGATGCAACACTGTATTTATCCTATTTTTGGGTAGCTGTAACTATTATATAAGGAGACACTTGTCATTACATGCATTAAGTAATTGAGCTTCTGAAAACAGTGTTTTTCAGAATGCATAATATTATGAGCAAGCCTTTGGTCAGCAGTAAGATACACATACATTGGATGGGAAGAACCTTTTTTTTTGGCATCTCTTTCTTCTAACTTCTTTTTTTTTTTTTTTTTTTTTTTTTTTTTAATTGTCCTTTGTGTAATTGGTCTTGTGTGAATGTTAAATGACGGTCCCGCCGTTTAATTGCTTTTTACAAGAGCACATTACCCCTGTTCTTAAGTCTACACTGCCAACTAGTTTAGAAACCAGTTAACAGCCTTGGGCCAAAATACATTTCTGATATGTGTGAGAAATATAAGCAGTCCGCTATTAGTCAGAAGCAAACACAGTGAAGCTGCTTTTAGCTACGATGCTACACACAGATGGAACCAACTTCCTGCAGGCGCCCCAATTTAAGCCACTTTTACATCTAAATGAAAAATCCCCCTGTTCTCCAAAAGCTTTAGTTTAGTTTATCTACTGCATGTTATGTCCTTTTTTAAATGTCGTTTAAATTTTGATATATATTAATTTTATTTTCCTTTTTTATTGTGTTTTTAAATGTTGCTCTAATATACTTCTTCCTCTTATGCAAAGCACTTAGAACTGCAGCTGCGTTTAAAAGGTGCTATAGAAATAAACTTGACTTGCCTTCGGTTTTATGACTGGAAAAGTCTATAGACTAAATAAAACATTATGGCAATGAGAATTCAAATGACTACGATACCCCAGAATAGTATGTTGCTCTTTGTGGTAAACACTTTCTGTCAAGTTTACATTCTGCTCTGGGTGGGAGAGTGTGTGTTTACGAACATGAACATACATCGTGTGTGTGTGTGTGTGTGTGTGTGTGTGTGTGTGTGTGTGTGTGTGTGTATACTTGTGCTTACACACATTATCTTTTACAATGCCATCTTTGTTGAGCCTAGTTGTGTGTGTGTGTGTGTGTGTGTGTGTGTGTGTTAGCAAGCAGACACTGAGGGGTTCATTGTTAGCTAAAACCCGACAAGGACCCACAAAGTTGACCTTTTCATTCCCTTCAGAATTACGAGGCCTTCAACGCTGCTTGTGAACAAAGTTGGTTCATATGTTGCTCTGCACACACGCATTATTTCACTTGAGTTGAAGGGTTGCGTGTTCCTTTCTGGGTTAAGGATATTTTCCAACCTTTTGGGCTTAAAAACACATCAAAAAAGTAAAAAAAAAAAAAAGCATTGTCATGAAGCTAAAACAAGGCTTTTTCTCTAATATAGAGACATCCAATGTGTCAGAGTGGTAGAGAAACACACACAGACAGACTATCCATTTCTTCATTAAGAATGTAGAAATCGATAGGCTTGACAGAGGGAGAAATGGATGAAATGCAGGTGAAGCAACTGAGAGCTGTTATTATCCTCCTGTTAACAGACAGTCTCTCAGTAATCACTTGTCTGGACTTGTGCGCTGGAATCGTAATCCTTTCTTCACTATTCTTCCTGCCTTCTCTTTTACACAGCAGTGTAACAGTTTCCCAGCACAGCAGAGAAGGTCGTGCAAGGGTTTTGTTTTTTTCCTATATTTCCTCATTATTTCCATTTATGTGACCCTGTAGAGCAAGTCCTTGAGTTAAGAGGAACTAAACACTTTGTGTATTGTCAAGATACAGTAAGACACGTCTTTGTGTCAGCCTCGGTAGTCTGATTTAATTAATGCCCATGAAATTTGAAACAATTGATTAAAAAAAATTAAATCATGACATTATATGAGAACTTCATCTTGCGTATCTTTTGTGGTTTTGCAGGTTCAAAGGAGTGTGTGTCCATGAGGGCCAGCTTCACGCTCTGACAGAGGTAGGAAAACACACCATTTCACACTAAAACTTGTGAACATACAATATGTGAGATCAAAGTGTCCCTACTAATGAAAGGTAGTGTGCCTATGTTCCGCATACTTCTTCTGTCTGCTGAGCCGATACACCCATGTGTTTGTATACGTTCCTACTATTTTCAGGTGAACATCACGTCATCCATGAGAACAACACAGAAGCACGCTAGCCTGTAATTGTGGAAAAACCAAAATAGCTGAATGTTCTTAAGTATATATAACACTTAGAGTGTGTGTGTGCGTGTGTGTGTCTCTGCGTGTCTGTGAGAGATAAAGATGGAGCGATAATTTGATACAGACAGCTAATAAAATTCTCCAGAGATGCTTGGTGTTAGGACATACTCCATTAGGCTGCACAAAGCCTATATTTAACCAGTGTGTGTTCATCTGTGTGTGTGTGTAAGAGAGAGTGATGGATAGATAACTGTGATAATCACCAATTAGTCCTGCAAAATGCTTGATAAGCTGTTGATATATATTATTATACTATTTAAAGGCTGGTTGTACAGAAGGTCAGGCCTTATTCTCCTAATTTGGAAGAGAATTGAGAGGTACACAGTGCAAATATTACCGTGAAACCTAATCTAAAAGCCACTGAGCCGATGTGAAGCAGATTCACTTTTGAAAGAAGGTAAGAGGATATTTGTCCCGGCTTTTGTGTCGAGCTTCTGTCAGGACATTGCAATAAATGATGTTATTAATACAAGCACACACTGGTTAAAATGAAAAACAACAGCACAGAAGTGCTACAAATATGCTTCAATTCGTATTTTGAACTATTAGCCGGGTATAATTTTTGGGGTCATTGGAAACATGATGGATTCTAGATATGAGAATTTAGCAAAAAATAAAGAAGAATTTAGTCGATTAAATTATGTGCTGATCAACAGAAAATTAATCCGCAACTATTTTGATTAATATTGATTCATTGTTCAGTGTTCAAACATTTGCTTCTTACAGCTTCTGGAATGAGAGAAATTGTTGCTTTTCCTTCTTGCATTATAGTAAACCATATTTCTTGAGTTTTCAAATGAAGGTCAGACAAAAAAAGCCTTATGAAGATACCAATTTGAGCTCTGGGAAATTGTGATGGCTAATTATTTGAACCAGGGGCTTAAGATGCATCTCTGTAAACACGTTTGTGTGGCAAATGAATGTAAATGTGGACAAAACGCATGATTCATCCTACGCTGAAGAAAGGCATACACTGTTAAAGATGCTTCCGGGTGCACGCACATGTACGTGATTATACTGTTGCGTAGTGAATGTGCTTATTGTAGCCTCGACAAACAAAGACAAACACCAACTTTCTGCAGTTAAATAAGAGAGAAAACCTCCTCCTCCTATACTGAAGTTACAAAGTGACTCCATGCATTGTAAGACCCACACGCACACTGTGGTAGGTCTGGTTTTCCTGCTGCAGGGTAAACAGATCCTGTTGTGTCGTGTCAGGACCAAACTGAATGCTCTGACCCTCATGCTGTTTTGTTACCTGACCCCCACTATGAGGCCGTGCTCAGAGGAAATGGAGAATTAAGTTACTGCGTGGCCCCGAGCTACCTTGAGAAACCTCACTGTCTCTCACGCACAGACGCATGCAAATCCACAAACAACTGCAAAACAGAAAGAAATGGAAGACTTTTCCCTTTTGTGAATTTTGTTAGCATTAAAGCCCCAGTGTGTAACGTCTGTAATTGTTCATTATCAAAATCTTTATTGCCCTTCACAAAGTTGTCCTTTTTCATAAATATTGACCACCACCGTCAATTTCAAGTATTCCTATTACCTTGGAACTTTTCATTTGCACTTGCATGAACTGGGGTAGACGCTCCATAATGATGTGCCATCTTGAAATACGTTAGCCAGTAAGGGACATACAGGCTACACTGCTCCGCCTTTCGCGTTTTTGACTCACAGCTGCTGCTAATGGCTATCGTAGCTTCCCGGCCCCGGCAAGTTTGAAGAAAGAAACATGGAGGACCACACGTATTCAAAATCCAAATTTCAGGAACAGGAGTCGTCTTGAAAAGAGCAAGAGACTGGAAAAAGAGTGAACAGTGGAGCTGCTTTGGAGGAACACACAAAATCCCAACTAGTTAATTATCCTCTGGACCGCTGCAGTCTCCTTTTCTTTCTCTCTCCTTTCCGTCGGGTGGCGTGCGTGCCCGCTCGTGGTGTCCGATGATAATGACGGCTGATAGACGGCCTTTTGTACACCTTCGCTTTTTGAGGCGTGAAGGTACCGTAGCTGCAATACTGCGTGGTGAGAGCGAGTTTATTTATTAATTATTTGATCTCAAAGCTAGATGGGAGTAATTCTTACACAATGTAGCTTTAAGAGCAGCCAAACAACGGGCAGTACCATCCATATCCGTCTTTCACAAGCAGCCAAAAGCTGTCCATTGAGCCAAGAAGTGTTCGGTCTGATTTTAGTTTGTTGGTCAGCTCAGACTGTGTCCAGGACTGAGATGTTTTAGCATTTCTTTGCGCTCTGTTTATTGTGTCAAATCTGTACATTGCTTGCTCTGACGGTCACTATTTTTTAAGTCTATATCCTTCACGTTCCACTTCTGGGAATTGCTCGGGTGCTGCAGGAAATTCCGCCGGATACATGTATTTTCCGTTTCCTTCTGCTTTCTTTGTGTTGATATTTTAAATTCGGTGGATTTATGAGGACTATGGTTAACTGCTCCTCAGATCTCTGAAGCGTAAATCCAGACAGCTAGCTAGACTATCTGTCCAATCTGAGTTTTATCTCACATGACTATTTTGCAGCGGCTCTGTGAGGAGTTTAGCACTGCCAATGACTATTGTGATTGGTTTAAAGAAATGCAATTAAACCAGAGCACGTTTTCCTCCCATCCCCGAATGCTGTGTGGAGTAGCCAGACCCTCCTTGAGTGTGCTTTGGAGGAGGGTCTGGCAAAGCGAGACTACTATTTTTCTGACCGTCTCAGCTCTTGAAAAACCTCATCTGGAAAGCGTGCTGCGCTACTATGGCAACCAGCAACCGTGAGCTACTGCATAACCATTGGTGGAAGAAGTATTCAGATCCTTTACTTAAGTAAAAGTACTAATACCACACTGTAAAAATACTCTGTTACAAGTAAAAGTCCTACATTGAAAAAGTAGGTAAGCATCATCAGGAAAATGTACTTAAAGTACTAAAAGTAAAAGTAGTCAATGCAGAAAAGTCCTCACATTTTAGAAACTGGAAACGATCTAAACATTTGTGTGTTTAATTGTCTGAGTAGTATCTGGGATGTTTAATTTATAATTAAACATAGTATTTTATAAGCTACATGTGTTTTGTGTACAAATGAATGTAGTGGAGTAAAACGTACACTTCTCTCTGAAATGTAGCAGAGTAGAAGTAGATAGTGGCATGAAAAGAAAGGACTCAAGTAAAGTACAAGTACCTCACATTTGTACTTAAGTACAGTACTTGAGTAAATGTACTTAGTTACATTCCCCCACTGTGCATACCTGCATATTAAACAGAGTTTTTAGTGCGCCTGGGTAGCTCACCTGGTAGAGCGTGCCCCCATATGCAGAGACTCTGTACTCTATGCAGTGCCTTTGCTGCATGTCGTTCCCCCTCTCTCTCCCCTTTCATGTCTAAGCTGTCCTGTCAAAAATAAAGGCCTAAAAATGCCCCAAAAAATCTTTAAACCAAGTTTTTAATAAAGGGATTTAGGTATTTATTGCTTTCTGTTTTGATATGTTTGAAAACATAACATAAAACAGTTTATGTACAGTGGCACTCATACGTTTATGAACCTATGCTAAAGTTAACTAAAAAGAGGAATTAAAAAAATCATCTTTTGGAAATTGATCTTAATGCCATAATTAAAAAAATGACGAAAAATCCAACCTTTAAGGACACCAATTTGGCATGGTTTTAAGTCGGTTAGCCTAATAGCTGGTTTGATTTGCATCGAGAGATGATTTTATGGAAAGTACCCCATGCCAATCTCTAGGTATGGTGAAGGGTATGTGATGATGGGGGGGGGCTATTTTAATTCCAAAGGCCAAGAGAACTTTATCAGGATGCATAGTATCCTGGATCCATGAAATAACTGGCCTTTAAAAATAAACATCTGCCTGCCTCTATGGGAATTTAACATAGGGGTGTACTTACATATGCCCCCTGTATTTTAAGGAAGAAAATGTATTTATTTACGATACATTATTCATTCACAAAGAAAATTGGTGTCCTTAAAGGAAACGGAAACACAAAATGAATGAAAATCTTTTTGACACATTTTGCAGCATCCTTTGCTCATCTTCAAGGCACCGACTTTGGGTTCCACTGATATAGAGCACAGAGCCTTGTATTGTCTCTGCTGAATCTCAGTCTAATGCTTTTTATAGGAAATGCTGCAATCATAATCTGGGCTAATGGTAATTCGTGAATCGTGACCCATGGCAGGATTATACTGCTGTTTGAAGCTGCTCCCAGCAGCAAACAAGGAAACTTTTGTTTGAGTCTTTCCAGGTTTTTTTTTTTTTTTTTTTTTTAAACCTAAAACACAGACAGTGTAGCAGAACAATTACCACAACAGTATGTTTCTCATTTCCTTTAGCCCTTGAGGTTATGCACGATCACGGCGAGGCGCAGATATGGCTCCAAATGTGCAATGTCAAGTAATTACTGTGGTATATTGGTAACTTGACAAATAGGATAGAGCAAATTCCAGAGGAAAATACCAAATAAGAGGATTTTGTGAGTGCCACTTTACTTCCATTCATTTACTTTTAGTTGACACAGCAGGTGCACTCGCTAAACTCGCTAAACCATGTGATTAGCATTTTGGACCAGGAAAACCTTTGCACTCACCGCATATTTTGTTAGCATAAGAATAAAATGGGTGCTGTCTAGATCTTAAATGAGATGATGAAGGAATGAAGTTGGATTAGTCTGAGTTTTAATTGTCTCCAGTGGAGTTTTCCCCTGTTGTTTCTCTCTACCAGGCAGACAACAGATGTTGAACTCTGTGGCTACTGAGGAATTCGTTGGACAAATACTGTAATCCTCTGATTGTGTGTGTGTGTGTGTGTGTGTGTGTGTGTGTGTGTGTGTGTGTGTGTGTGTGTGTGTGTGTGTGTGTGTGTGTGTGTGTGTGTGTGTGTGTGTGTGTGTGTGTGTGTGTGTGTGTGTGTGTGTGAGGACATTTGAGAGTATAAGACTGTACGGATGTCAACGTTTTGGGGCATGGTAAAACATTGCTTTATCTGTTATTTCCTGAGTCCTCAGCCCTTTTTGACATTTCAAAATAATAGCAATAAATCATTGTGCCAGTACCTTGTGGGCTCTAATAGACTTTTGTCTGAACTGTTGATTAGGATCTAATACAAAAATAAAAAAGACATGCAATGGATATGAAGATTATTCGTGTCTGGTGGAATATTTTTTAATAATTGTTTCACTATATGGCATCCGAGGAAAAATAATAGGCTGAAAACTGACAAGAGGCCATACATGTTGCAGGAAGTACACTTCTTGTCTTCACCAGACGACATTCTAGTTTATTGCCACTGAGTTAATATTTAAAACAAGATTTGTTATCATAGAGATAGTTACTGTAGCAGTAATAAACTGCTAGTATAGGTAACTCGGGCAGTGGATCTAAAAAAATGCACAAACATTATGTGACATACCTAAATCATAGGTATAGATATATACTCCTATGCTTTAATACGAAACATACCTACATGGATTTTCTGAGCTAACTGTATCACAATGATTGGCATTGATGGTTGGCAAGGCAGGTTTTCCATATTAGTGTTCCTGGGCTCCAATCCAATGTGAATCTATTAAGTATCAAGGCAGTTATATGCATGTTTATTTAAAAAAATGTTTTTTTATATACTTTCAATTACATTCTAAATGTATAAGGATACTTCTTAAAGATGCCACTGATTGAAAACTCAGTCTAGTTCGTCTCTTTTGACATCGCATTTAAGATGATGAAGGTAGTCTGAAGAGATGTGTGACCCTGCATTCAGCTGGAAAAACTGTTGCACGACTAAAACAACCTTTGAACGTACACATGTTCCACCAAAACAAGTTCCTTCCTGAGGCTATTTAGCAGAGGCACTGTGGCTCCGTGCAGCGCATAGCAACGCCCAATACGATTGTGATTGGTTTAAAGAAATGCCAATAAACCACCATCCCGGAATGCTGTGTGGACTAACAAGACCCTCCTCCGCAGCGTTGTGGAGGAAGGTCTGGCAATGTGAGACTAGGATTAATCTAACCAGTCGTGTGAAGCAGTAGAGGCCTCCTCCCCCTCACCATCATCCCCCTACAGTATGGCCTAATTCTGTGCCTGTCGGTCATACCGATAGCCACAGCTAAACCAGACCATCTCTTTATCCCATCCCATCCCAGCTCTATCTAGTTAACCACTGTTGTTCGTGATATATATGACATGGGATTAGTGTGTCTCTGTGTGTGTGTTTGCATGCAAGCAGGTCAGACAAGTAATTCTGGATCAGAGCTAACAGACAGAGGGAAGGACCCTGGATACGTTTAAAACCCACTGAGCTGATTTGTCCTCTTGGCTGCCCACTCTGCAGCCTGATCAGATGGTCCACATTCATGCCCGCAGGAACCTAGCAGTTCTGTCAGGCTGTAGATAAGCTGCCAGTCATGTTTTTTTGTTAGCCAATTGCTCATAACACCAGCTAGCCCCCAGGCCGCTAGGCCCTGTAACCCAAAAAACCCACCAATTAGTCATCCACTGTGTGAGCCAGCTGGATAGACAGTTGTAGTTAGTCAGTACCTTTATGTCACCAGTTGATCGATGAACTTTCAAGCCAGCTGACTAGGGCTGGGACGATATTTTTTTGTCCCGATTTGATTCTTTCACCATAGATGGCTGCCGATTCCATTTGTATTGCGATTTTTAGTTATTGCGATTCGATAGTATTGAGTATTGTGATTTTCTTTTCCTTCTTTAACAAAAAAACAATCACAATTTGTTCTATTTTCGATGTTATTCCCCCCACTCCTACAGATAACAGAGTCTGTTGTTTTTGTCACTGGCAGCAAAGAGTGTTGCATTGCTATGATTATTATGAGTATTTACACTACATTTACTACATCTCACATTTAATTCCTGTGAAAAGTGGTTTGAATATCTTACCAGCTCACTGATACAATGCTATTAAGAGCATAACATGGCAATTTATGACTGAAGAACATTTTATTTTAGTAATCAATTATTGTTTGGCAAATGTCGTTCAATTTCTTCAGTCCATAGATTCTGAAGCCTATAATTCGGCCATCTATTTGTGTTATGTTAACATAATAACGTGCTAGCAGAAAGTACATTTCAAGACAATTCTTAGATCCCATTTGTTGGCCTAGAACCATTTAAATACCATAGTTTTTGTTCCTTTCCTTGTGTGTCACTGTTTTGTTAATATTTGCTTACTTATGTATCTGTGTGTCTCTCTTTGTCTTTCTGCAGTACATCAATGGTGGAAACCTGGAGCAGCTTCTAGACAGCAACAAACACTTGAGTTGGCCCACGAGGGTGAAACTGGCCTGTGAGATCGGCAGCGGCCTGGCCTACTTGCACTCCAAAGGCATATTCCACCGGGACCTCACCTCCAAGGTTAGCTACACAGGCTAATTGGTCGTTAAGAGGAAAAACCAGAGCTGGAAATAGAACTGCAGGCTTATTGTGGCACCAGTACAACCCAGTAGCATTTCCTGTAGATTTGTATTTTTTTTATTAGATTAGCAATTTATTTTGATCAGTGGAAGCTTTAATGTATAATGTTTTTGGTTTAGAGACCCACATATTGTACTCAACCTGGTTCACTCACTCACTAGACACAAAAGACTTTAGACCTGTTTCAGATGTTGCATACAAATGTTAAAGGTCACATATTATGCTTTTCCATTTTTTCTGATGTGCTGATTACCTAAAAAAAATCAGGTAAACGTATTTTAGACAAATCCCTGTGAACTAAAACGTTCAGATTTCCAACTATTCTGAACACTATGGTTTCAGCAGTTTTTCTACTCTCAGCTAAGTGTTACGCAACTCTAAGCTGGCCTTCTATGATTGGTCATCTGCTCCAAGTAGGCAGGAGTGTTGTTTTTTTTAAGCCACTGCAGTGTTAACATTGTCCCATGTAACTACGTGCTAACTGCAGTAAACAATATCACATTGGCTGCCAGTGTCGTTAAATTCTCCCCAATTCTGCTGAAACATGTCTGATTATTGGGTAGTGTTTGGTTCAGAAGCCTTTATCTGCGATTTTTGACGGTAGAAAGTGCATAACGCGACATAGCTGTAATCTCAGCCAATGCTGGTAATTTCTCGCCAAATTCCGCTCACTTTACTGCTGGGACATGTCCGGTTGTGTAATATTTGGTTTAGAAGCCATTATTGGTGATTTTTCACGGTACAAAGTCCTGCTACATACTCTGTTGTAGTAGCTCCAGCTTCAACTTGTGAAACACGGAGTGGAGGCTTCGGAGTTTCCAGGAAGCGCGCTGGCCAATCAGCGCAGACTGGGCTTTATCGGGAGGGGGGCTTAAAGAGACAGGCGCTCCTACAGAGCGTCTCATACAGAGGGTGTTTTTTTTTATATTAAAGCATGTAAGCATGTTCTAGTATAAACACAAAATGCAAGTATAATCCTGAAAATGCTACTGTATAAAATAGTTTCCCTTTAAAGGTGTTAGGTGTCTTGACACACTTATCTACTCCTAGACATGTTAACCTCTCTGTAGAGAACACAGTGTCACAGTCAAATGTGATAATCTGTACCAGGCAGCTCCTAGTTTTCCGACTTGACCCAGAGCCATGTTGGCATGGAGCTGGCAGGGAAAGAAGCACAGCATGCACTCTGCTGTAAACGCCTACCCATTGTCTGTCTAGGCTTAAAACATTGTTCATCTCTAGAAGAATACAAAAATGGCACCAAGGAGAGTGGTAGAATGTAACTAAGTACATTTACTCAAGTACTGTACTTAAGTATAAATGTTGAGGTACTTTACTTGAGTCTTTTCTTTTCATGCCACTTTCTACTTCTACTCCGCTACATTTCAGAGAGAAATATTGTACGTTTTACTCCACTACATTCATCTGACAGCTTTATTTACTTGTTACTTTACAAATTCAGATGCACACAAAACTCATGTAGTTTTAAGAAATATAATGTTTTATTATGAATTAAACTACCCAACAATATAAAGGCCTACAATCCAGCTGAAATGATTAGACCATTAAACACACAACTGTTTGGATCCTTTCCAGTTTTTAAAATGTGAGGGTTTTTCTGCATTGAGTACTTTTACTTTTAATAATTTAAGTACATTTTACTGATGATCAGTCCTTCCAGAAAAGCAAGTTTTTTTTGTGATTGTTGCGGGCAAAAATCCTTGATTATGCGGCCCATTTACTTAAAAAATGTGATGGAATATGCGGGATATTTATGCAATTTTATGCAATGAAATTGCGGGAACTTGCAAAAAATGCGGGAACTTGCAAAAACTGCGGTTTGATAAAAAAGAGAAGAAAAAGTGATTCCCCCAACACCCTGCTTTTTTTAAACTTAATTTCCAAAAATATTTTACAGATATTCAGTCATTGCAATAAGTAAACAAATAAGATACAAAAATATATGCAAATAATATAATATTAAAGTAAAAATAAAAGTAATAGTCTAAACAGAGGGAAATAAAAGATACAAAAGAGACAGACTTTCAAAAATCGTTAATAATATAGACAGCAGGAGCACTTAAAGACATTTGAGTAGACCTCAGATATTAAGATAGCTTTCTTATTGGATACCAACTTAAGAGACTCAAAGTCTGTCAAATTGTCAAATTCAACCTCCAACACCCTGCTTTACGATGATGTTCACGTCGCGTAATTACGTCACTTCATAACGTTCCCATGGCAACAGGGGAAAATGGCTGCTCTTGTGTGAAGTGAAGTAAACGCAACATTTTTTCAACTTTCTGCTAAGATATATGTGACTTTTTTGCAACGAAAATGCGGGGATTATGAAATCATGCAAGCACCGCATATTTTGCGCGGAAATCGTCAATTTATGCGGCGAAAGTGTGGCATATTTGAAAAAATGCGGCCCCCGCATGAATATGCGGACTTTGGCTGATTATGCATTGAATTATGCGATCGCATAATCGCGTTTTTCTGGAGGGACTGGATGATACTTACATACTTTTAAACAAGTAACATTTTCAATGCTGGACATTTACCTGTAACAGAGTATGTTTACAGTGTGGTATTAGTACTTTTACTTAAGTAAAGGATCAGAATACTCCACCACTGACTGAGAAGTTACTAAGTGAAACCTGTTAAGTAAACAAACATTTTGCAGTTTTAAATGGTGTGGTCATAGCCTCGCAGATTATAGTTCCTCATTAATACAAAGTCCATTTGTTCATGACTTATACCTCAGTCATAAAGCTCAATGGATGGGGCAACTTTCTCTCTATTTTATATATATTCTAACTAGTACTATCTACTTGTTCCAAGCACTCCTTCCACTCCTTCTTCCTGTTTTAGAGATTATAGTGTGTTTTTATAGAGCTTCATGTCAATGTACCCTTCCATTAGAAAGGAGTTATAAACTATAAATTCACAACGTACAAGAAAGCTCCAGGAATAAGGCTATGACACACAGGGCATGAGGCAAAAATGGGGCAAGGTGACAGTTTAAGACATGTAAACACAAAGGCACTTATTTATATTTATTTTTTATACATTATTTTTTATTATATTATTTATTTAATTATACAAATATCTACTGTACATTATTGTACATTGAAGCCACATGGTACAGCACGGTAGTGTAGAATTAATGTGTAAACAAATGTGAGTATATAGAACATTTAACGTTCAGCTCAATTCAGTATCCGTGGCTACCAATTGTCAGTTTAATTGTCATGTTACACAGGGTTGTGCAAATGAAGTCAGCAGTGAGTGCACGTATGGTTTGGTACTGTACAATTACAGAACTGTTTGTGTAATATTGATGGCCATGGCGACGAACAGTAACAGTTGATTTACAGATAGTTCTGTTTAGGGCGAAGAGGAAGCGTCCAAATTTCAGAGCAATGCAAATTTAAATCTCCTGTTAATTCCCATTTTGTAAAGTGTCTGTATAACGAGAATATAAATAATGCTGAAGGCTTAAGTTCAGTCAGAAAGCGGAGGTTTGGCTGATATTGTCATGCTGCAAACATTTTTGTTTTGTTTTTTTTAAATCCCCCAGTGTCACAACTTCCTCATCTTAACGTGTGTGATGATAGTGATAATGTTTTTGGTGTTCACAGAACTGCCTGATCAAATGTGATGACAACTGCTACACCGCGGTGGTGGGAGACTTTGGCCTGGCAGAGAAGATCCCCACCAATCTGTAAGGGGTTCTCCACTGATTACTGCTCGACATAAATACACCCAGGCCTACATCTTCATTAGGAATTACCTAATTACTTTAGGAAGCTCATTTCCTTTCTTCTAACTGCCTTACTGAGTTAATGCATTATTCAATAGTTTTGATTTAAAAGCTTTAGTGCGTAACTTTTTTATATTAATGAACGACTGTTACATTCAAGCCATTGCCAAATGAGTTGATACAAAACTAATTAAGACTATCAGCTCCACACAACCCTCTCTGCATTTCTCAGTATGTTCAGAAGATTGTGTCTTCCGGCAACTTTCGCGTGCAAAAACTGGAGTATAGATAATTACCTCTTCTGAAGAGTCCATCATGTTTTTATTCCTCCGTGTCCTCCTTGGTTACAAGCAACTGTGTGGGGGAGGGGCTCTGGTGGTGCGCGATCACGGAACGCTTGTATCACGTGGAAGCGCCGACAGTGTTGTTTTCATTACTTAGAATTAGTCATGGGGGAGACAGAAACTACGCACTATAGCTTTAACATTGAATCTAATTAATGGGTAGTGTGAAAGGGGCTGTTACCAAACTCTCAGCCTCTTTTAGCTCTCTGTTTTGGTTTTTAATGGCACAGTTACCGGTGGTTGAGTCGCAGCTGTTGGCTTGTACACACCCATGTACACTACCTGCCAATCACCAAACGGCAAACGGATAGCTAGTGACTGGCTGATGAACAAAGTCGATTTGTAGGCCGGGACATTTCTGTTTGACACATATTTTGCCTTTAACAAATATTTGGATATCGCACTAGTCCCTACTGCGATTTCGATAAAATTGCAGGTCAATTGTGCAGGCCCTATAATGTTGTTGTCTGCCGGAGTCTATGTGTGTGACCAGCCAGTTGTTTGTTCGTATGTTAGCGATAACAGTTTAATAATCCAGTGATGTGCTGGTACAGTAGCTTGTTTTGATGTTTTATCTGCCCCCTATTGACCATAAGACTTCACCAGGCTTTATCAGCAAAACCTTTTGGCCAGTTTTGTAGCTCCAAAACAAACAAATAGCATGATAACTCCAATGTTTTGGTATATGTGACATCATTGATTGGGTTAATGTATCTGTTGATGTAGTTTTTTTGCCCTAACCCGTACCTTGTTATTAATTATTGAAGATTAGGCCCTTGTTATTGTTATAGCTGCGCTGCACCTCATTTGACACCAGGAGTTAATCTACACTCTGACACGTTTAAGACCTGTCAAGATATAGAGTGTGTTACATCTGGTGCAACTTATTTTAAATAGCCTCAAAAAGAGAAAATGTCAGGTCAGAAATTGTGTATCCCAGTATCATTATGTCCATGTCAGCTCTCTACTACAATGTTTTTTTTGTTCCTTTCTGTTTTTCCTGTTACAGCTATTAGTAACTCACTTAAGTGTGTTCCTCCTCCTCATACCAGGCGCAAGGGTTATTTATTAACACACGCGCCTGGCACTGACATCACAGCAAGCTGTACAGTTCACATTCTCGACTTTAGTGTTTTGATAACAGGAGGATACTATAATTGCAGGGCTTTGGTTATTTAATGTTGTAGTAGCACAATGAAGGAGGAGGGAAAGTTTTCACTCTTTTTTTTTTTTAAATGTCTTCAGGAACAGAGTTGATACGACTTTGACAGATGATAGTTTCTATAATCTTGTATATCTATGCATACAGTATGTGTGTGGGGATGTAAAACGTATTAAAAAGGCACAGAGAATGTAGCCACGCCTATCATTTTTCACTAAGTGAAGTTTTGGTTTGCCAGTTGGTGACACATCTTCTTTGCCAACAAAGATTTGAGATAAAAAAAAAAGACATGTGGTCCCGACTATTTAAGAATGATTGAAAGGTAAGACAGCAGTTATTCTCTGCCTGGTACTAGTCTGGGAAAACCCTGACGAACTTCCAGCAAATTTGAGATTTGCTCTGCAAGTCAGTCTGGCCAAGAGCCCATTCAAACCCATTT
This sequence comes from Perca fluviatilis, assembly GCF_010015445.1. Classification (NCBI taxonomy): domain Eukaryota; kingdom Metazoa; phylum Chordata; class Actinopteri; order Perciformes; family Percidae; genus Perca; species Perca fluviatilis. The sequence continues at coordinate 32,679,202 of NC_053122.1, read as the reverse complement.
CAAATGTTTCCAAATTGAGGCACCAACTGTCTACACGATGACGATAGTGCAGCGACAGCAAGCAGCTTTTTGTTTACATTCAACATGACGGCCACCGAAGCGGAGCAACCCATTGATGCCGCTGTAGCTGCTACGTCACCCAGATTGTTGGTCTGATTGGTTGAAGGACTATCCAATTGCACGCAGAGGCATTTGATTGCCGTCCGTTGGTGACACCCCTTTGGAAATGGGCTGTGAATGAAGCTTGCCCAGACACACTCTCAGTTACAACTGAGAAGGGTCTGGTGTCAACCAAGTTAATTTTAAACTGCAATAATGTGTTACCTGATTCCCAATGAGGGGTACAGTATGTGTACCCCAGGGGGTACTTCTACAGTTCCCAGGGGGTACTTCTACAGTTTCCAGGGGGTACATGGAAAGATTGTAGAGTAGTACAAAAATAGAAATAATGATTTCATTGGAAGAATGTATCCAAATATTAACATTAAGTCAACTGTAACACCTGGACACTACATTTTGCAGTTATGTAAGAGTGTGTGAAAAACACATTAGTAAGCACATGTAGGTAGCAAGCGAGCACAGAAGTTTAGCTAAAAGTAATGACTAAATATTAGAATAACTACCTAAATTCAATGACTAAACAGTTCAAATGATTAGCTAAATTAATGAAAATATGGTTAAAATAGCTACAAGTTGAAATAGCCACCAGGTTGAAATAGTTAGCTAAAAGTAAAGGCTTCAAGTAACATTAATGGATGTATGGTTGAAACATTCAGCTTCACTCCAAGTAGAAGGTTTGCTGACCAAACCAACCTTAATGTACCTTAGACCAAAAAGGATGGGAAGAACTGACCTAGAGTCGCTGGTGGAAGACGTATCCAGAGCCTTTACTTAAGTATAAGTACTAATACCACACTGTAAAAATACTCTGTTACAAGTAAAAGTCCTGCATTGAAAATGTTACTTAAAAGTATGTAAGTATCAATAGGAAAATGTACTTAAAGTATTAGAAGTAAAAGTATTCAATGCAGAAAAGTCCTCACATTTTAGAAACTGGAAACGATCCAAACGGTTCTGTTATTTTGTTTGGTAGTTACAGTGCCTTGCGAAAGTATTCGGCCCCCTTGAACGTTTCGACCTTTTGCCACATTTCAGGCCTCAAACATAAAGATATAAAACTGTAATTTTTTGTGAAGAATCAACAACAAGTGGGTCCCAATTATGAAGTGGAACGAAATTCATTGGCTATTTCAAACTTTTTTAACAAATAAAAAACTGAAAAAGTGGGCGTGCAAAATTATTCAGCCCCTTTATTTTCAGTGCAGCAAACTCTCTCCAGAAGTTCAGTGAGGATCTCTGAATGATCCAATGTTGACCTAAATGACCAATGATGATAAATAGAATCCGCGCTGTGTGTAATCAAGTCTCCCATATAAATGCACCTGCTCTGTGATAGTCTCAGAGGTCCGTTTAAAGCGCAGAGAGCATCATGAAGAACAAGGAACACACCAGGCAGGTCCGGAATACTGTTGTGGAGAAGTTTAAAGCCGGATTTGGATACAAAAAGATTTCCCAAGCTTTAAACATCCCAAGGAGCACTGTGCAAGCGATAATATTGAAATGGAAGGAGTATCAGACCACTACAAACCTATCGCAAGACCCGGCCGTCCCTCTAAACTTTCAGCTCATACAATGAGAAGACTGATCAGAGATGCAGCCAAGAGGCCCATGATCACTCTGGATGAACTGCAGAGATCTACAGCTGAGGTGGGAGACTCTGTCCATAGGACAACAATCAGTCGTATACTGCACAAATCTGGCCTTTATGGAAGAGTGGCAAGAAGAAAGCCATTTCTTAAAGATATCCATAAAAAGTGTCGTTTAAAGTTTGCCAAAAGCCACCTGGGAGACACACCAAACATGTGGAAGAAGGTGCTGTGGTCAGATGAAACCAAAATCAAACTTTTTGGCAACAATGGAAAACGTTATGTTTGGCGTAAAAGCAACACAGCTCATCACCCTGAACCCACCATCCCCACTGTCAAACATGGTGGTGGCAGCATCATGGTTTGGGCCTGCTTTTCTTCAGCAGGGACAGGGAAGATTGTTAAAATTGATGGGAAGATGGATGGAGCCAAATACAGGACCATTCTGGAAGAAAACCTGATGGAGTCTGCAAAAGACCTGAGACTGGGACGGAGATTTGTCTTCCAACAAGACAATGATCCAAAACATAAAGCAAAATCTACAATGGAATGTTTCACAAATAAACATATCCAGGTGTTAGAATGGCCAAGTCAAAGTCCAGACCTGAATCCAATCGAGAATCTGTCGAAAGAACTGAAAACTGCTGTTCACAAACGCTCTCCATCCAACCTCACTGAGCTTGAGCTGTTTTGTAAGGAGGAATGGGCAAAAATTTCAGTCTCTCGATGTGCAAAACTGATAGAGACATACCCCAAGCGACTTACAGCTGTAATCGCAGCAAAAGGTGGCGCTACAAAGTATTAACTTAAGGGGGCTGAATAATTTTGCACGCCCAATATTTCAGTTTTTTATTTGTTTAAAAGGTTTGAAATATCCAATAAATTTCGTTCCACTTCTAGATTGTGTCCCACTTGTTGTTGATTCTTCACAAAAAATTACAGTTTTATATCTTTATGTTTGAGGCCTGAAATGTGGCAAAAGGTCGAAAAGTTCAAGGGGGCCGAATACTTTCGCAAGGCACTGTATAATATGTTATAATAAAACATCATATTTTATAAACCATAATTTGTAAAGACACTAGTAACTAAAGCTGTCACAATATTTCTCTCTGAAATGTAGCGGAGTAGAAGTAGAAAGTGGCATGAAAAGACTCATGTAAAGTACCTCAACATTTGTAGGCTACTTAAGTACAGTACTTGAGTAAATGTCCTTAGTTACATTCCAATTCTGCCTAGACTAGAGAGTATGCACAGAGCAAGATGGTAATGTTGAGTGAAAAGGCAACAAAAAAGTATTCAACCAGGAAGACAGAATTCAGAAGTTTTCTGAAGTATTTGGCACAAGCGACTTCCTCAGTATAATGGACCAAATCCATTAACGTGTTCTACATAATCAATCCAATCCAATCCACTTTATTTCTATAGCACTTTTTTTTTTAAAACACTCAACTGTAGGGGCAGTTCAGACATGGAGAGGCAGGGCATTCCAGAGTTTAGGTCCAACCACAGAAAAAGCCCTGTCCCCCCGAGTCTTAAGTCTTGACTTGGGGACCACAAGCTGGAGCTGGCCCTCTGACCTCAGTGTCCGCGCTGGCGTATAAATTTGGATGAGGTCCGAAATATATGTTGGGGCCAGTCCATTCACAGCTTTAAAAACAAACGATAAAATCTTGAAATCAATCCTAAAACTAACAGGGAGCCAATGCAATGAGGCGCGCTTTTTGGTTCCTGTTAAAAGTCGGGCTGCAGAGTTTTGGACTAGCTGTAAGCGTGATAGTGCGTTTTGATTTATACCGATATAAAGTGCATTACCATAGTCCATACGAGAAGAAATAAAAGCATGTATAGCTTTTTCAAAACTGCTAAAAGACAAAAACGGTTTAACTTTGGCTAAAAGGCGAAGATGATAAAAACTAGATTTCACTTAATAATCAATGTGTGTGTTGTTTGTGTGCAGTGCTGAAGTAGAGAAACTGTCTGTGGTTGGTTCTCCTTTCTGGATGGCTCCAGAGGTGCTGAGGGATGAGCCCTACAACGAGAAGGTAAAGGTTGACCTCAAGTTGCAAGTAGTGGTATAAACTGAGATGGTGTGGAAAAATGTGGATTATAAAAGCAGCAACAATGGGATATAGATCAAGGGGAGGTGGGAGGGGGTAATTTTTGAAAAAATTGGAGAATATCAGAGAGTTCTGCAAATGTTTTACTTAGACCAGGCAGTTTACCATTTTTGAAGAAGAAAACAAGTGTTGGTGTTTGCATGTGTTTATGTGTGTCTGTCTGTTTCTCAGGCGGATGTGTTCTCCTACGGCATAGTCCTGTGTGAGATCATTGCGAGGGTCCAGGCTGACCCAGACTTCCTCCCCCGCACAGAGGTGACTGCTCATCTACTTCTCAACTCTTTTCCACCCTGCAACCTCGTATCACCTCCACCTGCCTGTTTGCTGTGTCCACAGGTTGAGCTGTTGATCCCCTAATTGACACCTTGTTTATACAGTGTAATAGTCACATGACTCGCACAGACCTTAAAGTGAGTGGCAAAGTCAGTTGTTTGCCTCTGTGCCAGCAACAGCTGTGGCCGGGCCGGAGGCATTGTGACGTCCGTCCATCTTTCCGTCCGTAAGTCTGTGATAACTCGTACCTCTGGAGGGAAAATCTTCACATTTGGCACAAACGTTAACTTGGACTCCAGGGTGAACTGATTAGACTTTTGAGGTAAAAAGTTAAAGGTCAAGGTCCCTGTGACGTCATGTCTGTCCATTCCATCTGACGACCACTTTCTGCTTTATGATGAATCATGCTGAATCATCAAACTGAATTAAGCATAGCCAGACCTATCTCCACAGCGCCGCGGAGTGTGGTCTGGCAACAGGAGTAAACACTCCTGGATAGGAGAAGAAAACGCTCTGGGTTGTTTGCATTTCTTTAAACCAATCACAATCTTCTTGGGCGGAGCTAAGCTCTGGACGGTGGCTCTACTAAATAGTCTCGGGAAGGAACTTGTTCGGTGGAACATTTGCACGCGCAAAAGAAAACGCCACATACAAAATTAAATGAAGTTAACTGTTCACACAATACTGTAACGTGAGCTATTTAAATTAGCTGGATACATGGTTGAACCTCATTTGCTCTTACCAGTGTATCGCCGTGTGTACTTCGTCCACAGCAATCCCACCAATCAGTCCCAAAACATCCCAGTTAGAGAGGAAATGCTGTAAACATATTCTTTGTAGATTTACAAAGAATACATTTAGTTCAATGCAGCGGTTTACCTTAAAACAACTGCAGCTATTTTTAAATGTAAATTCTTATAATATTTTACAAAATATTGTAACAACTTTTTCTTCTATCTCACAGCCTGTGTGATTTAAAATGTCAGTGGACTGAGCCAAAATGCAAACTTGGCAGTGTCCGAGGGATTAGTTTGACATGAAGCTGCTTTTTGGCAGAGGAGTTTCAGTATGTCAAACATCTGATGAAGCTCTGTTCATCTCCGTGTTCATCCCACTTTTAGAATGTTAAATACATATTTCCTGTTTAACTTTCATCTATCCAAATCTCTCTGTCTTCTCTCCCTCCCTGAGCAGAACTTCGGCCTGGACTATCACACGTTCCAGCACATGGTTGGAGACTGTCCGCCGGACTTCCTCCAGCTGGCCTTCAACTGCTGCAATGTGAGTCCACGTACACTTCTGTCCAATCAGTCTGTCTCTGTCTCTGTCACATAAAACATTACAGTATTGTAACAAATTCCCTGTCTACTTGTGATAGTACACGGCACGTAAACCATGCCCTTTATTATCATAAAACTTTATTTTTTCTCAAAGGAACATTAAATTGACAATAGAACATGTATCCTCATCAATATAAAACATTAATCATTAACAACAACAACAAAAAACAGAATATATAAAATACAAAAAAGTACAAAAACAGTCATTACTTTTGGCAAAACTATGTGGCAAAATAGTCATCACTTTTTCTTTACTTTTTTTCTAACTGTATCCCCCCCTAAAATATATAGTCATGTTAAATTTCTCTGGCTTGAGTCAGCCCAGGGCGTTTGAAGTTGCTACGGCAACAAGTGACAGCTGCCGCTAGCGTAGCTTTAGCTCAGCAGTCCGACCAATAATCACTGATATAATTACAATTTGGCATATCTAAACAAAATCAACAATTACCATCAACAGTCATACCCCTTAGGACCTTAGCTTATGTGAGCAATTCGTTGCGGTTAATCAAAGAAACCGCGATTACGTAAATAAATTGCGATTAGACAATTATGTAATCATTGTTACAGGCCTAGCAACCAGCAAACATGTATCTGCAAAAGTTATGTTTAGTCATGTTTAAGTGCATCCATAACAAGAAGGTGTTTATCACAAACTTTTCTCTGTGTCGAGAGAGAGAGAGACATTTTCCAAATTGCTTGTCTTTGTTGTTTCTTGGGATTTACTCAGTTTTATTTTTAATTTCTTAAGTAACTACTGTATTATTCCCTTGTTCGGAGATAAAGGGGCAATCTGATTATCTGAATAATCTGAATTAGCTCACTATCCAGGGGGTCTTCTGTTCACTAAAAGCTGGATCAGTTCCTCGGCAGATTCGGCTTTTCTCTCTATTCATACATTGATTTGCTGTGAAATCAATCACTATTGACAACAGAAGGGACGTTAAGTAAATCAAACCAAAACAAATCCCTTTTTTCCCCAGGAGAGTTTAGTTGTTAGTTATTGCACCATAATCACTGGACTGGAATTGTTATTTTTCTTTTCTTTTTTTTCTCTGACATACCGGTAATTACCAAGCACAGTGGGCAAGGGCATTAAAGACTTTGGAGCACCCTGCTGACTGATCCTATATTGGCTCCCTCCATCCCTTCTCATCCTCATCTGTTGTCTCGCTTTTATCATCCTTTTCACCTTCATCCTCCATCCCAAGTTTTCTCCCAGAGCACCTAGGTGTAATTTGATTTTCATAAAAGTCAGTCTTACAGTATCTTCCTAGCCTCTTATTTAAACCCCATTTGCATTTCTGTGTCAGCTGTATGTCTCCATCTTTAAGCCGCATGTTTGTGCCCCGTCTTGTTCTACCATCTGTTCTTTTTCTCTCCCAGCAGCACGCTCCCTCGTATACCTGTTCTCCCGTCCACACAGTCTACCTACCTCTCCTTATTCCTGCCTAATTTTCTTTCTTTATCTTCATCTTTAGTCCCTACTTTTTGAATTTTCCTCACTTTCAAATATTTTCAATAAAGATGCATGATGTAACATCTTGACATGCCCCCCCCAAGGCTTTTCTTTTGTACCACTTTCTGCTGAGAAACTGCATGTTTTCAAAGGAAAGTACCAATAAAAGCCATAAAAACAATAAAGTAGATTTCCTTGTAAAATAGAATGCAAATGCTTGTAGAGGCATCAGCTCCGGTCTTCTTTGTTTATGTAAATTATGTTTGCATAATTTACATGGTCAAATTTTTTTTTATGTTAAACTGTTACGTGTAGCACCTTTTGTAAATGGAAAGTAATCCGGTTGGTGTTCCTTTTCCTTGAGATACTTCTACATGCATTTATCTCATCTTGCATTGACTATTGTAACGCAATTTTCCCCTCAGTTAGTATGCCATCTCTTGATCGCTTTTAGTTATTTCCAGAATGCTGCCGCAAGACTGCTCACTATGTCAAACAGACGCTCTCACATCAGCCCTGTTCTTAAGTCTCTTAAGTCTTCATTTTTTAGTAACTAAATCTGTCCGATAATTGTAGCGGAGTAAAAAAGTACAATATTTCTCTCTGAAATGTAGCGGAGTAGAAGTAGAAAGTGGCATAAGAAAGAAATTACTCAAGTAAAGTACA